>NC_133326.1:167572934-168172934 GCF_042186555.1 Aquarana catesbeiana
GGATCCCCTACTAATCAGAACTGGATCTAATAATCTCCAAATCCTCAGACTGCTCTAAGCTATTAGGTAAAGTTGACATGTACTATACATTGGCCATAAATGTAACATCTAAAAGATGTAGAACTGCTCTTTCCAAGGCCAAGGGCTCTGTTTTTTTTTCACCAACACAAAAGAAAGACATCACGGGTCTGTAAGACCCCCCCGAGGTCTCATTAAAAAGGACTTTTCACCAGGGTTGTGTCCCCTAATGACAGTACTTAAGTGTAAAAAAATAAAAAAGCATTGTACTTCGTAAGTCTGTTATTGGCTGTCACAGTGATCACGTGATTGGCAGGCATCCTACACAATGCTGGGGGGTGCACAACTGAGCATGCACTCAGCACAACAAAGCAATTGTTATTAAAATGAACATTTTGTAACAATTATGTAAGTTTATATATAGATTTTTTGTGAGTTAATGATTATTTATTAAAACATATTTTGATAAACAATTGCTTAAAGCGGAATTCCGGCTGAAATATGACTTAAGATAAAAATACCCCTAGAATACTCATGCCTCGTGCCATGTAGCAAAAGTATGCTGTAAACGATGCCCAGTTTCTTCTGTGTGTAGCACCCTGGTGTTCAGGCAGGGTTGATCGCAACTTGCTCCTAAAGTTACCTGCCAGGTGTAGTTACTTTGGCTCATTGTTAGGGATCAATTGCGGTCACCCCAAGTCTGAAATTGCTGCACTTCTCTCTTCTGCCACTGGGTGGCCGGGTTACCTGGTGACATTAGATAAGAGAAGGGCAAAGCAATGAAAGATTAGGAGTATATGGGGCATCTCAGCCAATGGTCAGGGGTTTTCTTAAATCCCTTGGCTTGCTGGGAGAACCTATATATTTGGATGGAGTCAAGTGATCAGTGTTCTGTGCCACCTGGACTACTGTCACATCTGGCTGCTAGGCTGTCTGAGGTCCTATCCAGAAGCAAGAAAGCAGCATAGGGTTGGGATTGCGGCTTACAGTCCAACCAGAAGTGACGGTTCTGGCGTCCGGAGAACCTGTGGTGGTCGGAGGTAGAGGGGAAGCTGTTGCCACTAAGGGACCACCCACCTTATTACCGGGGACCACTGTGAGTAGCTGAAGCAAGTACCAGAGCAGTGTTCTCACCAACCGGGGATGGTGAAGTATTGGGAAACTTCAGCAGGTGTCAAGCCAGGGACCCAGCCAGTGGAGGTAACAGCTGCAGAGCAGCCTTGTGTGTCAAGCCAGGGACCGAGCAGGCCAGTGGGGTGAAGCTTATCTGGAGTGCCAAGCTAGGGATCCAGCAGAGAAGCGGGGGTGACACTTGTAGAAGACACTAAAAGTGCAGATTGGAAGAGCTTAAGGGATTTTCGGTGGCAGTGAATCAGCAAGTCTAGGGAGAGAGATTGGGAGCTCAGTGGGTTGAGAACCTACAAGAAGTGATTGTAAAGAAAGTGAAGGAGTTCGTTGCAACTTGTGTTAGGAACTGTTTTAAGACTGTTGCCATAGGAGACAGCATCCTACACATGCAGATGTGGTGTCTTGCTGGATGCCTTTCCCTGCATGGCTGTCTACCTGTAGACATCTCGGAGTCTGCCAATTAACATTGCCAATACTAAAGGGTGTCCTGGCCCTTTACCTTCTCTCCCAAAGTTCTGTTCAAGAGAAATAAAATCTCTTTGCATTTAAGAAGTGTCTGGCACCCATGAATATACCTTACACTACACCACTATGCCTTACAACCCACTCTAGATGGGAAGGATGTCAGCAGCTCTTGGCGGTTCTCATTAGACTAAAGGAGGCCTGGGACTACATGTGCAGGATTGTTTCCTTACTTTGTGAAGTTCCTGCACAGAGTGGCCATCTCCAGTGTAGGCATCTGAAGCCACAGTGTCCTTCCTGGATTCTGTGCATACTGGATACCCAGCATACACCTTCCGATTTTGTGCATGTGCAATGCAATGCAATCTTGGTCAGCTTGCCATGCCAAGCTGACCAATTTTTTCCATAGACGCCAATGTTAACTGTTACTAGAGCCATGCCATGTCAAGCTGCCCAAGAATTTCCATAGACGCCAATGTTAAATATTACGGGAGCAGTGCCATGCCAAGCTGACCAAGATCTCCCAGGAGCCAATGCAAAACCAGAAATGACGAAGGGTGGCGCGGCCACTAAAGGAGGAAGTGAAATTAGATATAGGCATAAATCAGGTAAGTGAACAGAAAAAACAGACAAAAAACTGCCAATTCATTTTAACCACTTACGGACCAGTTCACACCAATATACGTCGGCACTTTGAAGAGGGATATCGTTATGGCAGCAGCTAGCTGCCATAACCCCAGTATCCTCTTCTTCAGCGAGAGGTCCAGTTTCAGACAAAAGTGGTCTCTGCGGCAGATTCGCCACAAGATAACTTAAATAGGCGGCAGGATACCGGGTCGAAGGGGCCTCTCTCTAGCTTGGTATGGAGACGAGTGAGGGGAAGATGGCCAGCTTCATATCACCTGACAGCTGCCACCATCGATCCTGGCTTGATTCTGTACCACGCAGCAAATTCTTGAGGCTGCGTAGAAATTGCTCAGACATTGACTCCTTTAGAGTACAATCTGAACTTTTAAGAACCAAGTTGTTAGATAAAGGCTATGACCCTGGTCTTGTTGAACGTGAGTTCCAGTATGCCCTTGCGATGGACAGAGTCACTATTGAGGGAAAAACCCAGGAAACAACCGGATGATGGTTTTAAGTGGTCTATGCTCACTTTTTTTTCTGTTCAGCATTGACAGATTAAGGCCATCATCTCTAAACATTGGGGTATTCTCAAAAATGATAAAGTCCTTAATTCAACCTTGCCAGATCGACCTAAGGTAATCTTTAGAGGTGCCCCTACCTTACAGAGCAAAATTGCCCCAAATGTTATCAATCCTCCCACACGCCAGCCCTTCTTTCACGAGATGGAAGGTTTCTACTCGTGTAGAAGGTGCGTTGTCTGTCAGCACAATTCTTGGATTGGACGTAAGACTGTTTCTTTCACATCCTTTGTCACCCATAAACGCTATTCCATCAGGCAGTTCTGTACCTGTACTACCAGCCATATTGTATATTTAATTACATGCCACTGTGGTAAACAGTATGTGGGACGTACCATTCGCTCGTTTGCAGTGAGAGTGGCAGAGCACATTGCCCTTATTAAGAATGGGGACACCAAACACACCATCCCCAGACATTATAAACTTAGTCATAATCGGGTAATGGATGGAACGCAATTTGTAGTAATTGACAACTATGTTCCCCCTTGGAGAGGTGGCACCAGGACCAGAGGAGTATCACGCCTAGAGACCTTCTGGATCCACGAGCTCCGCACGCTCTCCCCCCTTGGTATCAACATGGAGCTTGACGTTAATGCCTTTATTAATATGGCTTGATGCCCAGCTGCACTGTCTTCTTCTCCTCTTTCTATTTTTATATATATGCTCTCAACTATTATCTAGCAATTTCATGAGTTTTCATGCGATTTGGCTTTATATTCCATATTTTTTTTACCATTTTTTGTACATATATATTTTTATGGTTTTAATCATCTGTACGAAATATATTTTTCTTTTATATTTTTTATATATGTCCTTTGTACAGTTTATACTTATGTGTATAAGCAAGTATCCTTACAACGAGAGGGGATTTCATTTCATATCTCCATACTTATTGCCTTTCCCTTATTGGTATGTTTTGCACAGTTATTGGATATAAAGAGGATATTCACACACAGTGATCACTTCTATACATATTTACTATTTTTGTTTCTTCCCCCACAGGTTGAGACATTTTCCAAGCAGGCACGTTTATTTTGTTTTCCTATTTTTATATATATTCTTTTCATATATTTTTTTGTATTCAGCACCTAGTGTCTACACTGACCCCACGATCTTTGTTTATTTGGGGCCACCGCACTAACACTTATGATCACGCCTCACGTGGCGTGTGGCCGCTCCCTCCCTGTGTGTTCTCCAATAGCGGCACTTTCCCCGAATGATGGGCGGACTACTGTCCGCAAGGCATGTCTCCCCAACCACGTCCGTCCACTAGTGCGCGCACACTCCGGTGGTTTCTCCATGCTTCACACGGGCCGTGATGCCATATGCTGCGCGTGCGCATCTCGGATGATTGACGCACAACTCACATTTCTTTACAGCTAATATATTAGTGCAGCTATACACCCAAGTAATACTGTTCACCAGTTTTTATGGGCATAATAATTTAATTTGACATTTTCTGACAACCATACCCAGGTCTTAATAACCCCATTGGTTTAACTTCCGGGACTTGTATTAAACCTTATAGAGAGGCGTGGAACGCACGCCGAGCAGCCATTTTGGCGCAAAACCGGAAGTGGCAATTAAGTACAGTCTGAAGTGACCTCCTCTCCTTAGAATCAAATTATATATATATTTGGCTGCAGTGGGGGGACCCCAGACGATGTCTAAGGACGAAACGCGTTGGGTAGGACCCCACTGCCGCCATACTTTTTACAGCGCCGTTATTAAAGAGTTTCATGTGAGTGTATCTCTTTTTAATAAATTTGGGATTTGTTTACGGAGTTACACTATGTGCCTTTTTTCCTTCTTATCTTACCATACGGCCATCTGCTTTTCAACATTTTCTTGAGGGACCCACCAGCGCCCGGCTGGCTCTTGGACCTCCATTCTCATCATCAGCCTAGAACATCCATCATCACCCACCACTCAAGCCTGTCCTGACCCAATCGGGCGTATGCCCCCTTGGGTCCACGTCATCTGGTAAGCCTTTCTACAGTTGGTGGTGGTGTGTCCCCTTTGTGTCCATTTCAGATGTTACATATTGGCCATGTTCTTCGCACAAAGTCATTGACATTTTGAGTCTTACTTATACGGAGGACTTTTTTATTATGTTTTTGCTTGATGTCCCTGTCATTTGTTGGACTTTGTTGATTTTCTAGCGCTACACATAATTTTTGTTCCGTCTCCATACTATTGCAGGGTGGAAGCAATGTCAAAACGTCACTTCCGCACATAGCTCTTAGAGACTTTTTTTTTTTTTTTTAAATGACATTTAAATTTTTTCTTTTATTGCATTTTAGTGTAAATATGAGATCTGAGGTCTTTTTGACCACAGATCTCATATTTAAGAGGTCCTGTCATTTTTTTTCTATTACAAGGGCTGTTTACATCCCTTGTAACAGGAATAAAAGTGCCAATTTTTTTTTTTTTTTAAAAGAACAGTGTAAAAATAAAAAATGGTAAAATAAGAAAAAAAAAAAAATTCTCTTTAAAATGTGCCCCGTCCCGCCGAACTCGCGTGCAGAAGCGAACGCATATGTGAGCAGCGCCGCATATGAAAATGGTGTTCAAACCACACATGTGAGGTATCGCCGTGATCGGTAGAGTGAGCGCAATATTTCTAGCCCTAGGACTCCTCTGTAACTCAAAATTTGCAACCTGTACAATTTTTTAAACGTCGCCTATGGAGATTTTAAAGGGTAAAAGTTGGTTGCCATTCCATGAGCAGGCGCAATTTTGAAGCGTGACATGTTGGGTATCAATTTACTCAGTGTAACATTATCTTTCACATTATCAAAAAAAAAAAAATTGGGCTAACTTTACTGTTGTCTTATTTAATTAAAAAAAGTACTTTTTCCAAAAAAGTGCGCTTGCAAGACCGCTGCGCAAATACAGTGTGACAGAAAGTATTGCAAACCGCCATTTTATTCTCTAGGGTGTTAGAAAAAAATATATATATATATTTTAACTTGTAAACACCAAATCTCAGAAAGAGGCTTGGTCCTTAAGTGGTTAAGGATGCACATTAGTACTGCATGATGAGGAGTGAAAAATGTGGGTGGAACTCCGCTTTAACCATTGGGGAAAAAAAAAATAAAATAATCAGTAATATCTTTTATTTTACAGGCCCTGTGCTTTCAGAAAATATATGGTTTGAGGTCTTTCCCCAAGTTTTTAAAGCCGTGAAGTGAAGAGTTGTAGAAAATTACAAAAAAGTGAAAGATAGCAAGAAGGGTCAAGCCGTTAAATATAAATACACATGGACAACAGAAGTTTACAACATTAGGGATAGAATCAAAAAAACAATGATCACACAATTTGGATAACGTGGGTATTTTTTTTCCCCATATATATATGCCGATATACATATTAAAGAGAACTCACTGTAAATCTGCCACATACTACAATTTGTTTTACGATTTTCTTTAGGCCCCTTTCACACAGGCTTTCCGATCAGGTCCACCTGTCAGTTTTTCAGGCTGACTTGATTGGACGCTCCATACACCTCTATGGACCAGCAGATGTCAGTGGTGATATGTCCGTCTGGAGAATCGGATAAAAACGGACAGGCAGTCCGTTTTCATCCGATCTCCATAGAGGACAGCAGGGCTCTGACAAGTCTGTCTCCGCACAGAATTGTCATCCGCCTGCTCAGCGGGGGATCAGCTGAGCGATCCCCGCTGAGCAAAAGCCGAGTCCGTACACGGACAAGCCCGTGTGAAAGGGGCCTTAGACTTACCAAAGACCATGTCTTGGAAGGATGTGCCCGATTAGTTATACACTGCGGTAAGCTCACAGACTACATACTTGATGGTAAATTTAAATGAGATTGTAGAGAGACCAAACTGTAATGTGTCACCAGCCTTAAAGGAAAATATCCAGTGGCGGCCAGTCCATAAGGGCCACGCCCCCAAAGTTAGTTTGCCAAAGAAAAAAAAAAAAAAAAAACTACTTTAACGTGTTAAAACTATTAGGCCTTTTACACGCTGCAGCTTGAAAAAGCTTAGTACAGCTTATTTTTTTTTCTGAGCTAAAATACAGCCCATTAAATTGTAATATGCCTATGCACACAGGCGCGTAAGCAAGCGCTGTGTATTCTTCAGTAAAATTTAAAAAAAAAAAAAAATCTGAATTCTTGGTCAGTTATTTGCGCGTAATCATGTACATTTGTGCGCAAATGTGCATGAACATAGTTAATGCGAGAATAAGTATGTGTGCAAACACATGTGTGCAAATACATACAAAAAAAAAAAAAAAAGTCTGAAAAAAATAGGACTTGGGCCTCTTGAGCATCTATTATAATTTATTAAAAAATAAAATTGTTCATGTGTGTGTGCACTGTGCGGGGGACAGACTTATGGGTGTCTATTAGGTCCGTACATTTTTTAAAAACATGCGATTTGAGGCTGAAGCTCTTATTAGCTTGTTTCAGGTTGTCCTCGGGGCACAGAACACTGCCTCGAGCCTTCCCACTTTTGATTTTAGCAAATCAATATTAGTCATTGCTTCACTTCCGGTTTCCGGCTTCTCGTCCTGTGGAACACAAGGTGTCCTCTGACGAGTGCCGACCTGGAGGGGTTGGTTTGCGAGCCCCCACCAAAATTTTTTAAGCACCAGCTGCCAAATGAAAATATCTATATATAAATCATGGTGGGTAGAACTGTATGGAACAGTATATACAACTTCCCCTACCTTTCTGCTTTTGTCACTAAACTCCTTATTAAAAAGTTAACTTACCATTCTTGGGTTTAGGTTTGCAGTTTACACAATCATCCCCGTTAATGTGCACAGTTACAACATAGGTTGTACAATTTGACAATCCAGGATCTAAGCAAGACACTAAAACAAAAAAAAAAAAAACAAAAAAAAAAAAAAACAAACAAAGAAAATTAGTGAACAAAAGCAAAATTAGGAAAAGAAAACTAATGTCACTTTGCTATACAAGTCAACCTTGATGGGAATGCACACTTTATTATATTTTCTTTATTATCGTCAGGAGTAAATACAATTTTTAGAAATATTTAATAAAATATTGCATATAAATAGTTTGTACTTTTACATTGAATCAATTAGTGGCGCTCTCTTTTTAGTTCTTGCCCGTGTCCCCCGAAACTCTCTGTATTGGGAGCATCAGATGCTGGCATCCCCTGCTGCATTCTGGTTCCATCTGCTGACCCCTACGCAGCAGGGGACCATGCATGCGTTACACCTATAAATGTGCCTAGAGAATTTTGCCAGCACGAGCAGCGGGACAGGTAGGTTTTAGGTTCTCTCCTAAAATAAATCACACACACAGGTTGGACTTGGACTTTTTTTCAACCTCACCTACTATGCAACTATCTAAAGAGAAGGTTTTAATAGCATTGAATTACAGTATAGCTTGTGAGATTATATATATATATATATATATATATATATATATATATATATATATATATATATATATATATATATATTTTAATCTCTACATTTTTTTTCCCCATAAAAGTGGGGATACCATTTAACTTTTGAAAATAGCAACAGCTTAACTTTAATAGAAAGTCATTCTTAGGAGGAAAAAAAAAAAAAAAAAAAAAAAGGTTCAACACACCAGGAGAGCATTCCATAACTTCTCCTTTGTATCCAGTTTCTTCCTCCAGTTCTCGAAGTGCTGCCTGTTCTGCAGTCTCATTCTTGTCAATAAGGCCTGGCAAGGTAAACCCAGTAAACCAAATAAAAATAAGTCAGTAAGAAATACAGGCCTCTGTGGACTGTGTAAGACTATTGCTAAAGGTTTCATGGTATCTGTATATTTTAATAAATTACAAACCCCATAATTTTTTGTACAGGATTGTCAGATTCAGTGTTAAAAATAAAAAAATTAAGCATGCTACTAAGCATTTTATAAATGGCATAGAAGGTAACACCACCATAGCCTCACCTTCTCAGTACTGTAAAAATTATCAGGTGGCTCTACACCCGCCTGGATAATTTTTTACTGACAGCCAATCGCAAAACAATATACTAAAACGTACCTTGCTATACGAGGTGATAAAGCGGTAGTAAACAGCAGTTATTTTTTCTCTTTTTGCAGCCTGCAAGGTAAAGCCATAATGTGCTAGTATGCATCGCATACTAGCAAATTATGTGAAACTTGCCTTAGAACAAACCCTTCCAGTGGCGCACTGTCACTTGTTTTAAAATGGTTACTACTTGTTCAGAATATGTAAACACTTTAGTGTGTATGATCTGTGCACAAGTTTCACTTTAACCCCTTTTATTACGCCCAACACATCCGTGTGATGGCAAAAGGGTGGGCTTTACACCCACACACCACACATATGCATTGCTGGATTTATGTCCTGAGAGCGTGCGTACTACATGCTCCCAGCACAAAGACTGAGCTGTTGAAGACAGCTCATGGTTCAGATTAAAGTTCAGTAGCTGGTGGGACCAACTTCCGATCATGTGACCACGCTAACAGCATAGCATACAAGTACTGCCGCACAATGTATTCAACTTCAGTGTTAGGTGAATGAAAGACTTCAGCTCATGTCCCTGCCCAATGTGGGCGAAACATGTCAGGAGGGGTGTAGCAGAAATTGAGCTGAAGCCTGTCTATCATTCACTGGAGTTAAATACAGCATGCAGCAAAATTTGTATCCTATATAAGATCTTGGAGCAAGATGTGCTCTGTCTCTGCCAGCACCTGAATACAGATACTGTGGGCTTGGTGAGGCCCCAAGCTGTTAAGGTACACTGTGAGAAGTCAGATAACCGCTGATCCTACCCGCCCCCAGGCATTCAGAACTGCTTAAAGGGATGCCGTGGCGGGTGGGAAGGGGTTAAGGGCCCATTTACATTGTTGGCAAAAATTAATGTGCACTCAAAAAAAAAACAAAAATAAAAAAAAAGGTTCATGCAGCATAGTGTGAATGGCCCAAAAGACAGACAAGTTGAAAATAATGCTGGCAAAGCAACACTGACCTGCTGGGAATTCTAGGCAGTAGCAGCCTAAAGGAGGCCGAAACTGTTTTATGAGCACCATACATTCATAATGAAGAGTTCTCTGTAGTACTGGTAATATTGCTACACCTGTTGAACAACAAATTGAAATAATTACACACTCTAAATGTAACAAGATTGTATCCTTTATTTTTAACAAATGAAATGCAACTAGAGAAAATTGCTTACCATCTACAGCATTTCCTTCTATTCTGGTTGTACGTTTCACAGTCTCCCATGTTCTGAGGGAAGAGATGAAGAAAAACTCTTAAAACCGTTAAAGGGTTTGTTAACCCACCCCTACAAACATACATAATCCTGCTGCTTCCCTAATGACAGGAAAGATTCCCCCACCGTCATCCAGGATGCAAGAAGGAGAGGAGAGAGCTGGCCGGTCACATGACCGCGGAGAGACGCTCTGAAATACAGTAAACAAGCCTTTTTTTAAATTAAACACAGACAGAAGCACCTGTCATTAGGGAATCAGCAGGATTATATGCATTTTAAAAAGTTATGACCACAGCAGGAGCGGAGTGGCCTGGCACTGACACAGGGGCAGGCAGGGAGGGGGGAGGAGGACACAAGAGCACATAGGGAGGACAGGAGAGCTGCGGCTGATGGAGGTACGTAAACTGACCACGGTATCAGGCTCCGCGGCCGTGATATACCGTGGTCAGTTTACAAAGGTGAGGGCAAACACTGGCAGCATCTGCCAGGTATTTCAGGCCTTACAGGGGGCTAAATCACACAACACAAGAACTGCTGTATAAGATGCTTTAAAAAGGAGCAGGATTTTTTTGGGGGGGATTTATGCTTTAAAATGGCTGTCGAGTTAAAAAATAATGTTTTTTTTTTTTTTTTTTTTAGGTTTTAGATTTGGGTAGAAACCTTGTTCTGTTTTTTACGGATATCCAGGGCCCCCTTCACCTTCTGCCCCAGTGACAATTTTACCAGACAGGAATTACCGGAAAAGTAGCACTGTGAAGAATTTGAGAACAGGCGAGTACAAAACAAATTTGAAGAAAAATTATGCTGGAGGACCTTCAACAGAGGGAAGTGAGGAAAGCTTTGGGGAGAAATGTAGAGTCTGGGATCAGACAACATCCTAAAAGTCTTTTGTAGGAGACTAAATGCAGCATTCAGACTGCATTAAGGAAAAGTTTGAGATGCTTATAATGCTGTCCATAGATGGATCAAAATTCGTCCAGTTCAGCAAGGACCGGATGAATTTTTATCACTGTGTGGCCCATCCCTGCTTCATTTTATTGACTTCTGTTGAAGGAGAAGGCTGGAAAACCTCTCGATCAGGGATGCAGCTTGTGATCAATGTATTCTGACAGCAGTGGGAGCCACTGTTGGAAAGCAATATCCTGTGGCGGGAGAATCCTCCGTCCACCCCGCTGGCTGATCAAAAAAAACAAAACACAACACCACACAGAACTAAACCATCTATGGTGAGTTTAAGAGCTGTCCACAATCCTCTAAGGCAGTGGTCATCAACCCTGTCAGGGCCCATGAACAAGCCAAGTTTACAAGATAACTGAAATACATCACAGGTGATATAATTTGCTGCTCAGTGATTGCAGTGTTCTAGTCTGCATCTCCCCAATGTAATACATAAAAACTGGCCTGTTATTGGGCCCTGAGGACAGGGTTGATGACCACTGCTCTAAGGCACTTGTTGCCAATGTGCTTCAGTCTGCATTTGCTTCGCCTTGACTCGCATTGGGAGAAAAGTAGTTTTTAGGTGTCGTTGAGTGCCTTACCGAGTGCACAAGTCCTAAATCTGTTTCAAACAATATGTGGATGCAGCCATTATACAAAAAATACCTTCGAGCAATACTGAATCCTCCTAATCTGCCCATACTATATTCAAGAAGATTGCTCAAGTGCTGTGAAATGATTTTGTGCAAATGACAGTCAGAAATAGAAACACAAGTCCACACAGTCTGATGTTATGCAAGTCCACTTGTGATTTGGGTGCTGACTTGATTATCTATACAGAATTAATTTTCATACCTTCATAATAAATTAGAAAGCCCAATGACAAAGCCTTTCTACACAACACTATTATTCAGATCTTTTTTCCATTATAACCCGCATTTGACAGCTGTGCAGGTTAAAACTACAGAAAATTCAGGTGAGCAATAGTTCATTACTATTTCTTGTACATTTGTAGATATCCTTTGTTAAAAAAAAAAAAAAAAAAAAAAGTATATGTAGCGCTGGTAGATTTACAATCTACCGCAGATTAGGTAAATTTAGTAAATTGTGTGTTAGGAAGGTTAAAAGTTTGCCTCTGTTCCAGCTTGGCTGACGTGTGTGCTTCCGTGCTGACCGGTGGGTGTCGCTGTTACCATTAGGCAGTGTTGGAAGGGCAACGTGTCGAAGTGTATAGATGCTCCTCTGTCTCGGAGGCAAGCTCGGTGGAGGTGGTCCTCCGAGTTGCATTCTGGGCGAGGGTATTTATGGGACAGACGCCATGTTCTAAGGTCGTTTTGCAGCCACCTGCTGGCCCTCCTGGCCAACAAGTATGCGTTACGGAGCTACCACGTGGTCCTACGATCGGGAGGCCCGCGACGCTACAGCGCAGGGGTGGGTCCAGAGGCTTGTCTGGGGCCTACCACCGCGGCCGAGGAATGGTCCTGAGCTGTCGGTCCTGTGTGACGAAGCTGGACAGCCGAGGAGATCCCAGGGAAGGACCCGTCTTGGAGAGATCACGCAGTGTGCTGGTCTATAGAGGGGCCTGGTGACTCGGCTGGAGGACGTATCCAAAAGAAGTAACCATACAGCATAGTGTCCCCGGTTCGGCTTAAAGGTTCAGGCACTGTGACTGACTGTTCACTGCAGAAGATCTGATACATCCTGTGGCAGAGGATTGTGCAGATTTACCCCCCCCAAATAAGTCTGTGGCAGAGACTTTCAATTCGTGCTGCCTGCTAGAACGGTGAGAGAGGCCTATCCAGACGAGCAAAGAGTGTGTCCCATGAGGGGAATGCATTCCACATAATTATCTGAATCCTACCGGGACATTTGTCGCTAAGATTTTTGCAAGAAGATATTTGAGTTTCTCCTGAGAGTTTCCTTTTCCATCTCTTTCCTGCTACTTCCAAAAGTTTGACTGTTCAATAAAGCATTGAGAATAGGGCTGAAACAACTAATCGATTAATCAACAACTAATCGATTATGAAAATAGTTGTCAACTATTTTCATAATCGATTAATCGGCCAGCCGATTAGTTGGCCTGCATACAGAATGCATTATTTGTTTACATATCAGGAAATACAGTGCAGCACACATACAGATCAGTACACCATCCATATGTGTTAGTAAGTGCCTGAGATCTTGTGAATGTGAGTGTGTGAGGAACAATGTCTCATGGGACATGTAGTCCTGGGCAGAAAGTGAGTGGATCTAAAGACAGAAGTTTTTTTACCTTGCTATAGGGGCTCGCTATACTATAATTTGCAGCTTGCTATTGGGGCACTCTAAAGGCAGGAGGAGCCAGAAGCATCGGTGGGGGACCCCAGAAGAGAAGAATCGGGGCTGCTCTGTGCAAAACCATTACACAGAGCAGGTAAGTATAACATATTTGTTTTTAAAAAAAAACAAATTACTTCAAAGACTGTGCAGGGAAGATCAGCATCTGACCCCAGAGAAGGTGGAGGCTGATAGACTGGAGGTAATAGCAGGCATTACTATTACATTTAAAGTAAACTTTTACATGGAGGCAAGCCACATTACGTGGGGAGCAGGGCACATTACGTGGGGAGCAGGGCACATTACGTGGGGAGCAGGGCACATTACGTGGGGAGCAGGGCACATTATGTATGGGCAGGGCACATTACATGGGAGCAGGGCACATTATATGGGGGCAGGGCACATTATGTGGGAGCAGGGCACATTACATACACCCCAGCGTGAAAGGGGTCTAAATAAATAATGTGATCAACGAGTCTGTTGATATTTACCAGATTCAACCTCCAATAGTATATACAGTATATCTCTTCTGTCTGTTATTCTCAGAGTGGATTAGAGATTTTGCTCCCTAATCATATAGTTGGTTAGTTATATTTACCACTGCATATGAATTTTTAAGAATACATTGCCTTTTTTTTAAACTTTACATATTAAATTATACACCACATTTTTTTTAAGGTTATTATCCGATTAATCGATTAATTGAAACAATAATCGGCCAACTAATCGATTATGAAAATAATCGTTAGTTGCAGCCCTAATTGAGAACGTACTCCAGTGTTGGGGCCTGTGTCGTCCAGCAGTAAACTCAATGGAACGTCCTCCGCAGGTTCGGGTTTGGCCCGGTCTTTATCTCATGGGTCAGGATGATATATAGGGCCTCTACGGCCAGAGTTCGCACAGGTACGGTACTTTCCCCAACCTTTTCTTTGGGTAGGGGAACTAGACAGGGGTGCCCGCTCTCGCCGGGTCTTTTTGCCCTGGCAATAGAGCCTATGGCTGCCCTTCTCAGGGCCACACCCCGGGTTAGGGGGATTACGAGGGGTCCTCTACAGGAAAAGGTGTCGTTATACGCCGACGACACCTTACTTTATCTTAAAGATGACGGTACTTCTCTACAAGAGGCTCTCTTGGTAATTAATAGGTTTGGGAAATTCTCTGGTATATGTATCAACTGGGGAAAGTCGATCCTGTTTCCTCTGCGGGCGGGGTCTTCTCCCTTGCAGACGGATGGACAACTCAGTAGGGTTTCCCAGTTTAGATACCTAGGGGTAGAAATACATCAAGACTTAAAAAAATATATCAGTCTTAACTTAAACCCTGTGATTAACCAACTATCCCAAAGATGTAACACATGGAGATCCCTACCACTAACCCCGGTTGGCCGTGTCAACTTAATCAAAATGTCAATTCTACCTAAATTTATATACCTTTTCCGACAAACCCCGATCCCTATATCAATGACCTTCTTTCGACATTTAGATAGCATTATTACCTCATTCATATGGAACGGGAAAACTCCTAGAATAGCCAGGGCAGCATTGCAATTACCAGGGACCTTGGGGGGTCTGGCCTTGCCATGCTTCCTAAAATACTACTGGGCAGCGGTATTGGTAACAGTAAAATGGTGGTTCTCAGAAGAACCGGCTAACCCTGCTGCTTCCCTAGAGGCAGCGCTGATCGGCTCCCATGCAGAGTTGGGGAATTTGGTGCATAGAGGCCCTAGATCCAATCCAGATGTGACCTATCCCATGAAAACAACCCTTAAGGTATGGGACACTGTCAATAAGCTATTTCTGAGACCTGGTGGTTGGTCCCCAGCAACCCCCCTATGGGGTAATCCTCATCTGCCTCATTTTCACTCCATCCCCGACCCGGTTGTGTGGGCCAGATATGGAGTCACGACCCTGAGGGATATAGTTGCCCAGGGACAACTAATCACCTTTGATGCTTTAAAAAGAGAAAAGGATCTACCCAATCATATGTTTTTCAGGTTCCTCCAGGTGAGGCATGCGTTCCGGTCCCAGTTCCCCGGTCCGCTGACTCTGGAGGAGACACCGATGGAAAGTGTATTAAAAAACCAAGATGGCGGAGGAACGCTGTCCGTCTATAATTTGCTTGTGACTCGAGATACATCTAAAGTCTCCCAGCTATGTGAGCGGTGGAGGGTGGATGTTCCGGAGTTGACGGATGGGGACTGGGAAGAGGGAATTCAGCAATATTTACCCTTGACAATTTCAGCAAGGGATAGATTTATGCAGCTGAAATTTTTACATAGGGCCTATTACTCTCCAACACGCCTGGCAAGAATATACCCTGATAGAATAGCGAGGTGCCCTAGATGTGGGTCTGGGGAGGCCGATTTCTTTCATGTAGTCTGGTCCTGCCCTGGAGTGGTGGAATTCTGGAATAGTATACTTGCCGATATCAACTCGATAGGGGGACTACAAGTCCCATATAGCCCAATACCTCTTCTACTAGGTATTTGTGACTTTCTAGAAGTCACATGGGGGAAGAAACTGTTCATCTTCTACACCACATTATATGCTAGGAAAGCAATCCTACTGCAGTGGAATCAGTCCCAACCGCCCACCAAACAACTCTGGCAATCTCTGGTAAATAAGGCACTACCATTATATAAAATGACATATATGGGAAGAAATTGTCCAAAAAATTTGAAAAAATCTGGGCAGCGTGGGTGAAGGCAAAACACTTGTCTATTGAATGAAATGTTGGGTCCGGGTCCATTGGGATTGGCGTTGAGTGCCCCCAGGACTCCTCAAAACTATGTACGAGTGGGTTAGAATGTTCCAAGCTGAAAGGCGGGATCCCTTACACTTACATTTATACCTTATGTTAATATCCTTAATGAGTATTAGTATTTTCCTCTGAAATGG
This sequence comes from Aquarana catesbeiana, assembly GCF_042186555.1. Lineage (NCBI taxonomy): Eukaryota > Metazoa > Chordata > Amphibia > Anura > Ranidae > Aquarana > Aquarana catesbeiana. The sequence continues at coordinate 167,589,112 of NC_133326.1, forward strand.
ATAACTAATGTGATAATTGAATCTTACTCATACCAAGTCATGTAACTGTTCTATACATGCCACCTGTAATCAAATCTAACATGAAGTGAATTGTTTTTGTTGTGAAAATTTAAATAAACTTCTAATGTTAAAAAAAAAAAAAAAAAAAAAAAAAAACTCTCAATGGAACCCCTAGACCCGGTGCCGGTGAAACAGAGGGAAGCAAAGTGAAGGTAACAGACCCGCTTAAACCAGCAGCTCCACCATGAGTTAGTGCTACATATAAAAATCCCTTTTTTAAATAGGCTTAGTTTTTAAAAATTGTATATTTCAAATGTATACAAAGGAAATCCTTCTCTACCAATACCTGCACAGCATGAACTAAAGAAAATGGGAATTGTTCGCCTGCTATTACGTATTATTAAAGTAGAACTATAGGCAAAACTTTATTTTTTTAATTTCAGATACAGTAAGGGAGGGTTATAATGTCCGTCATTTTTCTTTTGCCACCTGTGTCCCATTAGGGAGATTTACCTTCACTTCCTGTTCCACAGCCAAAAAAGGAAGTGAGAGTAACACCCTGAAAATTAAGGGAATCCCCAGGTCACCATAAATGGTGCCCCCCATTGGAAAATTTCCCCTGTATTACTTTTCTGGGGAGAACCCAAAATTTGGAATTCTCTTTTACTTTCAGTGATAATGGTAAACAGGACAAATAGAGAGGGTGAATCTCCCTAATGGGGGGGGGGCCACAGACAACATTAAAAACTTAATAGGTCTTCCAATTTCCCTCCAGTCTGTGAAATTTTGCCACGCAAACAGACTGCTAAATATAACTGGAGCCCACAATAAATCTGACAGCAAAATCTACTAATGAGACTAGTTTCTATGCTGTCTACTTCAGACATGCTCACAATCATAATTTTTATAGCATGTTAGAAAATGGCTGCTTTGAGCTATAGCTTTACTTTTCATCCAGTTCTAACACCTTATTTGCAATACTTACAAGTTTTAGGTAGACTGATTTGCTTAGTACACAGTTTTCTGATGTTTTGGTAAGCTTAGTGCAAAATAAATACCATGCTATTATGCAGTGCTGAAAACGGTTACCAACCTGGTTTTTCCTTCATGGTCCACATATGTGGTTTCCTCAAGCTGTACCCATTTTCCTTTTACAAGCGTCTAAATCAAAAAACACAGATGTAATGAACAAGAGCAAACATTCAATGAGTTTTATGTAAATGGTAGTAAGTAATATGTAAAACTGAGTTCCATGCTCATCCAGTATGGGAAAAAAAATTGCATTTGAAAAAAAAGAAAAAAAAAAAAAAAAAACACTTGCAAAGTGGACAATGGACAGCTGTTCATAGACTGGCCAATTATCAGCCAAGACATGAGATTTTACTGGTCCAACTATAGGCCTAAGCCTATTATCTTGGCACACTCTACCAAGTCAATATCTATCTGCACATCAAGCAGCAGGATAAAAATCATACAGTGAGGGGAGTATTTGATCCCTGATTTTGTACGTTTGCCCATTGACAAAGAAATGATCAGTCTAAAATTTGAATGGTCAGTTTATTTTAACAGTAATAGGGCGTACACACGGTCGGACTTTGTTCGGACATTCCGACAACAAAATCCTAGGATTTTTTCCGACGGATGTTGGCTCAAACTTGTTTTGTCTACACACGGTCGCACAAAGTTGTCGGAAAATCCAATCGTTCTAAACGCGGTGACGTAAAACACGTACGTCGGGACTATAAACGGGGCAGTGGCCAATAGCTTTCATCTCTTTATTTATTCTGAGCATGCGTGGCACTTTGTCCGTCGGATTTGTGTACACACGATCGGAATTTCCGACAACGGATTTTGTTGTCAGAAAATTTTATCTCCTGCTCTCCAACTTTGTGTGTCGGAAAATCCAATGGAAAATGTCCGATGGAGCCCACACACGGTCGGAATTTCCGACAACACGCTCCGATCGGACATTTTCCATCGGAAAATCCGACCGTGTGTACAGGGCATAAGAGATATCAAAAATATCCAGAAAATGCATAAAAAAAAAAAAATAAAAAAAAAAAAAAAACCACACACCTGTCCACAGAAGCAATCAGATTCCAATCTCTCCACCATGGCTAAGACCAAAGAGCCGTCCAAGGATGTCAGGGACAAGATCTACACAAGGCTGAAATAGGCTACAAGACCATTGTCAAGTAGCTTGGTGAGAGTATGACAACAGTTGGTGCGATTATTCGCAAATGGAAGAAACACAAAATAACTGTCAATCTCCCTTGGTCTGGTGCTCCATGCAAGATCTGACCTCGTGGAATTTCAATGATCATGAGAACAATGAGGAATCAGCCCAGAAATACTCAGGAGAATCTTGTCAATGATCTCAAGGCAGCTGGAACCATAATCATCAAGAAAACAAATTGGTAACACTATGCCCATGAAGGACTGAAATCCTGCAGCGCCCACAAGTTTAAGAAAGCACATGTACAGTCCCGTCTGAAGATTGCTAATGAACATCTGAATGATTCAGAGGAGAACCTGGTGAAAGTGTTGTGGTCAGATGGGACCAAAATCAAGCATGCCTATGACCCCAAGAACACCATCCCCACCGTCCAACATGGAGGTGGAAACATCATGCTTTGGGGGTGTTTTTCTGCTGAGGGGACAGGACAGCTTCACAGCCTCAAAGGGAAGGTGCCAGGTACCGTCAAATCTTGGGTGAGAACCTCCTTCTAGAGGCCAGGGCATTGCACATGGGTCGTGTATGGGACAATGACCCAAAGCACACAGCCAAGGCAATAAAGGAGTGGCTCAAGAAGCACATCAAGGTCCTGGAATGGCCTAGGCCAGAGGTGTCAAACTTTATTTCATCGTGGGCCACATCAGCATTAAGGTTGCCCTCAAAGGGCCAGTTGTATTTGTTAGACTAGATGCCCAACCCCCCCCCCCCCCTTTACCTTGTGCTGCTGCAGGGAAGAAGCTGGGGCAGAGCTGGGAAAGCAGAAAGTGCATTGTCTGGAGGAGGACTGAAGTTAGCTGAATGCTGAGACCAGAGGAGGCGGAGATGAAGGGGTGCTGCAGCCACACAGAGGCACAGGATCTGTAAGATAAGTTCTGTCCTCCTTTCTGCTACCAACTGTCAAGACAAGGTGGAGGTGGAGACAAGGGCGGCGCCGCAGCTGCAGGAGAGGTGTGAGGGCCACATAGAATGACCTGGAGGGTTGGATTCGTCCTGCGGCCCTTGCATTTGACATGTGTGGCCTAGGCAGTCTCCAGACCTAATTCCATAAAAAAAAAAAAAAATATATATGGGAGCTGAAGGTTCGAGTTACCAAACGTCAGCCTCGAAACCTTAATGACTTGGAGAGGATCTGCAAAGAGGAGTAGGACACAATCCCTCCTGAGATGTGTGCAAACCTGGTGGCCAACTACAAGGAATGTCTGACCTCCGATTGCCAACAAGGGTTTTGCCACCAAGTACTAAGTCATGTTTTGCGAAGGGGTCAAATATTTATTTCACTCATTAAAATGCAAATCAATTTAGAACTTTTTTTGAAATGAGTTTTTCTGGATTTTTTGTTATTCTGTCTCTTATTGTTAAAAGAAACCTACCATTAAAATTATAGACCGTCTTTGTCAGTGAGCAAACGTACAAAGTCAGCAGAGGAACAAATACTTTTTTCCCCCCTCATTGTATACATGACAACCGACCCATGTGACATAACTGTAATGCCCCGTACACACGGTCGGATTTTCCGATGGAAAATGTCCGATCGGAGCGTGTTGTCGGAAATTCCGACCGTGTGTGGGCTCCATCGGACATTTTCCATCGGATTTTCCAACACACAAAGTTGGAGAGCAGGAGATAAATTTTTCTGACAACAAAATCCGTTGTCGGAAATTCCGATCGTGTGTACACAAATCCGACGGACAAAGTGCCATGCATGCTCAGAATAAATAAAGAGATGAAAGCTATTGGCCACTGCCCCGTTTATAGTCCCGACATACGTGTTTTACGTCACCGCGTTCAGAATGATCGGATTTTCCAACAACTTTGTGTGACCGTGTGTATGCAAGACAAGTTTGAGCCAACATCCGTCGGAAAAAATCCTAGGATTTTGTTGTCGGAATGTCCGAACAAAGTCCGACCGTGTGTACGCCCTATAAGGCTGTTTTTCTTTTCTTCACATTACCTGAAAATGTTTTTTTTTTTTGTTTTTTTTGTTTTCTTTCGGGGGGGGCGCTGGGTAAAGTGGAACTACACTGCATCTCCGAGCCACAAACCAAAAACAAATAGGACCAGGCAAAATGACCTGGGTCTATGAGTTGGCAAAAGTGCCCAATGCATATACAGTAGTGTGAATGGGTCCTTGTTAAAGTCATGTCCTCATTCCTGCTCTGCTCCCCACCCTTTTTGCCTTATTTTTTTTATCTTGCCCCTACCTTCTATAACCATATATTAACTATGCTTTCTTGTTTTATGCTTTTGTGTTCAGAATAATGTTGACCTATAAAAAACATGTAATAACTGCAAATTTACCTTTTCTTTTATGATGGTGTCTTTTGTAGGATGTGATGTATCTTCTGAATTCATGCTTTCCATTTTTCTGGAAAACAACAAAATATTTTTTATTCTTTCCTTGCCGTGACAAGAGTTGCTGAATATTGCATTAAAAAGCCACTCTTCGCCCAAGTAAAAGCACCTAGTTATTCATACATATACACACACACACACACACACACACACACACACACACACACACACACACACTATATTGGAACATTAGGAGGAGGGAAAAAAAAACAAAAAAAAAAAAAAAAAACACCACACTTCCATTACACCCCGGTTTCCACCCATGGTGCCCAGGCAAGGGTGATTTCAGAGACTTTCCTGTGATATCTTTAGAAAGTTGAGAATCCCTATCCTGATTTTACACCACAGTGCAGGAGCTGGGGTTTAAAAGATGAGCAGAATCTTGTATGGCAAATCTTTAGCTCTTCATTTTGGAATTTTGGGTAGAGTAACGGAGTTTTGTTTTTTTTTTTGCTATGTGTCCCAATGGGGACCTTACTTTCTGTGCCACAGCCAAAAGCCATTACTCTGGTACAGTAATTACATTCCATGTATAGGTCTACATTGTGACAGTGCAGGTTCGCACTTCAGCACAGATTTGTTACCCCAGAATCTCTGGAATTTTGCTGAACCTAGCCCAGCTTTTTATTGTTTCAGCTTACTTACTTCTATGTCATTGTGATATCCTCAGTTGTTGGTGTATATATGTATGTTTGTTTATGCATACATCCCAAACTGCAAATACTAATTTCAGGGAGGTTTCAAATTCATTTCAGGGAGGTGATGCTTCATGCAAGCACCGACCCCCCCCCCAAATAAAATGCAGCCTGATCACACAGCTGCTGGGTCTGGCTGCTGAGGCCGGTTTGCAATTTGGCTGCTGCATGAGTACTTTTTTTGGGGTCGGTCCAGCTGATTACAAGTACATGACAGTCCCAGTCTGCCCGGCGGATTGATATAGAAGGGACTGTCATGTACTTGTCGCACAGGAGATCACTGTGAAAGTGGAGAAAGAGTCCGCTTGACAGGGGAAAGTTGTTTTATTTATTTTTTTTCTTTTAATTGCTACAGCCTGCCAATCAGTCTTCTCTCTGCCTCCGCCCACCCCCTTCCTTCCCTGCTGAATCGGCCGGACCGACCCAAAAAGAAAGAAGAAAAAAAAAGGTACTCATGCAGCAGCCAAAGCAGGCTGGGGACAGCAATATGGGCTGTCCCCCCCCTCCTCCCCCTCAGCTCGCAGCGCCTTGCTTCTGCCTGTCTCAGCCACAGACAGAGCGGCCATCCTCCATTCGGCCGCTAAGGCTGCTCTGTCTGTGTGAGTGACAGACCTAGCTGGGAGATCGTCCTGCGTTCGTGGGTGTCCGGGAGCCTGCAACCAAATGTGGGAGACTCCCGTGGCTCGCAAGAGGCTTGAGCTGTTTATGGCTTCTAGCTTACATGTTCTCTGTGCAGGGAGAGCTGTGTTGTGGTGGTGTGCAGTCTTTCAGAGACTTCCCCAGGCCCATCCTGACACAAAGAGGTTGATTTACTAAAAAACTGGAGAGTCCAAAATTTGGTGCAGCTCTGCACAGAAACCAATCAGCTTCCAGTTTTTAGTCAAAGCTTAACAAGCTGAAGTTAGAAGCTGATTGCTACCATACAAATCTTCACCAGATTTTGCACTCCCCAGTTTCAGTAAGTCAACCCCTCAGTCACAATACTCAGCTGACAGCCTATCTACATATGGAGATACAGTATCTTAATGCATAGTACATGATGTCCTTGTGACCTGCATGCATTGCGGGCTAATGCTCTGTAATAACAGACTTTGAATGAATGATTATTTAAGCTTCATTTTCTTTCCGCTCATCCAACATGCTTAAAGGGTTAGTTCACCTTTACCAAAGAAAAAACTGCCCACTGAGATGAGTGATATTTGTAGATAAAAAACTGTGCAGCTTTATCTAAAGTAAAGAATAATGGCCTTGCTATAGGTGTAGGCCATTTACATACCTCATGAAGCCTAACTGGGAAACTTCTAGGATGTTGCCAAGAGGCCTAGCTGTTACTGCTCACCTCCATTATCACAGTAGAGAGCTATCAAGTGCTGACTTAAGACTTACTGCAGCAGGGGAGAGAAAGCACATGTGAGGGTGTGTGAATCTGTGATGCTGAAGTTGAGCTGTAACACCAGGCTTTTCTTAGCAACTTCCTACAAGTTTTCTAGTCAGGCTTCATGAGGTGCATAAATGGCCTACACCCTTAGCAAAGGCATTAGTTACCTTTGGCGAAGAGCAGATAGTTTTGACCTACAGAGGCCCCTTATCCGCATAGGCAGTTTTTTGGTAAAGGTGAACTATGCCATTAAATTGACTAAATGTATGAAATCCGCAGTGATGGTCTATGATGACATGTTACTTGGTTAATAGTATTTATTGTATTGTGCTAGATCATATTTTGTTGCGTTTCCTTGATTATATGGGAGGTTCATGTGTGATTCCTTGGGAAAAATAGAAGATGACAACGTTGTCACATTTTTAACCACACAGTGGGATTTTTTTTTTTTTTTAATTTAATTTTTTTTTTTTTTTTTTTTTTTTTAAATCGGGGGGGGGGGATGTCATTAAAGTAGAAGTTCAGCCTAAAACTAACTCTAAAATCTACTGGCAGCTACATCCTAAGACTAATCAATCTAACCCTGTAATGCAAAAATCCCTATACTTTTCTGAAGCCGATCTGGTCTGGTCTCCAGCAGTGAATGCAGCATAGAAGAGACAGCCGACAATGGCTGGGAAGTGACACCCATAGAGTTACTATGAGGCTTCCATTGTCCGTTGCTTCTCCTGCACCCGCCTACACACAGAAGCCACTGCTAACAGCTCCACGTTTGACCGGGCCGGCTGCAGAAAAAGTATGTGTAGCAAATTTTTTTGCTTTACAGGGTTAGATTCATTTTAGAATGTGGCTGCGAGTAGATTTAAAGTTCGTTTTTGGCGAAACTTCTACTTTAAAGAGGAAGTAAACCGCGCCAAAGTTTTTTTTTTTTTTTTTTAACTCTGCAAAAGTAAAGGCATATTGCATACGAGCACATTATGAAATACTTACCTTAGAACGAAGCCCTGCCCTGCCGCACTGTGAGCTCTGACAGACGCTTCCATCTTTACCCGGTCTTCCTTCGGACTTGCATCCTCCAGCTGTCTGATTATGTCACTACCGCGCATGTGCACAGGAGTCATGGACTGCGGCTTAGGAGCTCTGAAGGGATGGCACGGGTATACCGTCCCTTCACAGCGCACGTGCCAGTGACATCACCGGCTGCATGAAGCGTAAATATATCCTAAACCATGAAGGTTTAGGAGATATTTTTAATAGTACCTACAGGAAAGCCTCATTATAGGCTTACTTGTAGGTACAAGGCTAATGAAAGTGTTTACATCTACTTTAAAGTATTATAGATCACGTGTTACAATAGACTTCAGCAATTTTGTATCTATCCCCGATTACCATTTCTGGTTTCTATTCGATCCCTCCCTTACTCTACTTTAAATAGAACCAGTGTGGCACAGAATAGACTGTTCTGGCTCAGGGCCCAGTCACATTAGCCGACAGTCCAAAAAATGCTGCTGCCAGCACAATAAACCAGCATGTTGGCACCAGGATTTTGAGCTGCAGAGCTGTGCAGTGTGATGCACATTCTAATTTTTTTTTTTTTTACTGAATTTTATATGACGTGTACAAAGTGACTCTTCATTCATGGCACCGATTAGCAGCACACTGCACTGAACTTGCTGTGCAGTAACCTGCAGGGCCCTCCAGAGAGGTGCAATCTTATTACAAACATGTTTCTAATATCACACAGCTCTGGAACACAGTAGAACACAACATTCTGGTGTGACCATAACACACGGAAAAATTATTTTCTGTGTGTCATTGCAGCTACCTGCGTTTATTCACAAGGAAAAAACACAGGAAATGGCACTTGGGGGAGATTTACTAAAACTGGTGCACACAGAATCTGCTTCAGCTGTGCATGGTAGCCAATCAGCTTCTAACTTTAGTTTGTTCAATTAAGCTTTGGCAATAAAACCTGGAAGCCGACTGGTTACTACACACAACTGCAGCAAATTTTGTGTGCACCAGTTTTAGTAACTCTCCCCCTTATGCCCCGTACACACGATCAGAAAATCGTACGGAAAATACCGCTTTTAAAGCAATCATACGATAATATGATAGTTAGTACAGATCTTTCGAGAGCCGATCATGACAATCCATCTGATATTATTCTATCGGACATGCACAAATTTTTTTTTTTTTTTTTTTTAACGTACGATGCCTGAACGTACGATTTTCGTTTAACCAGTACAGCTATCGTTCGAAAATGCAATACAAATGCATTACAACACATGACATCACTTCCGAATTTTTGTGACTTTAGTAAACTCATCAGATTCGATCTAGCATAAAAAAAAAAAAAAAAACACACACACAACATTCGTCCGATAATCTCATCATGTGTACCGGCATTAGTATCAATGAGCCCCTTGACTCCAAGTGGTTGTAAACCCTTACATATACCCAGTGAAGTGACAGGCCTCAGGTGATACACAGAGATGAAACAAATCGTCCTAAATAAGTTATAACTACTTACAGCCATCTTTCCTCTACAGCCATTCAAAAAAAAAAAAAAATGCAGAATTTACATAGGATCTCTCAGCTCTGAAAAACGGGATGACAGATAGCTGAAGTTCCATCAGTGAGGAGAGCTCTGAGAGCTGATTGGAGGGAAGGGACACACACCCCTTTTAATTAACACACAGGAACAGAGCTGAGACTGCTCCCTCCCCTGTCACCATTTTTCTCTTGGTGTCGGGAAAACTTGTCAGAAGCGATTCATGGTGATAGCAGAAAAGTGAAGAAACAGACAGAAAGGACACTTAGTGCTCTGAATTGAGACAAGTACACACTATAGAGCAGTGGTTCTCAACCTTTTTAGTGCCGTGACCCCTTGATAAAATTTCCCAAGTTGTGGGGACCCAGTAAACAGTAAAATTATTTTTGTAGCGTGGGTTGTCAGCACCCAAGGCAAGAAAAGTAATTTGCTCCCCTAATCCACAGACATTTAGCACTCTGAGTCCCTTCCACTCGTACAGTATTAGAACCCCTTATGGTACATTTTAGGATGTACCACTCTCTCTTTGTTCTCCTTTCTTTCCCTTTTATCTCTCCCTATCCTAATTTCTGGGAGAGTGGTGCGGGCTTCAGGAACAGCCCAGGATTCGGTGACCCCTGGCAAATCATCATTCGACCCCCGAGGGGGTCCGACCCCTAGGTTGAGAATCACTGCTATAGAGGGATATGCTTGGTTAATATTTCATATCTTAGGTTTACAACCACTGTAACCCTTTCACTGCCAGAGCCATTTCTGCACGCATTTAAAAAATAATTTTAAGCCTGAAGAAGATTACATAAAACTTGCAAACATTATACACTTTCTGAAAGCAGACACCCTAGAGAATAAAATAGTGGTAGCTCCATTTTTTTTTTTATGTCACATATTACCACAAAAGATGCGGTTGCCTTCTCGGCCCTTTAACAGGTTTATGACGTCAGGAGGCAGGGCTTAAGATCACGTGACCGCCGTGATTGGCTGTCACGTGGTCCGAAAACTTTTAGTAAAGCGTCGAAACTGTTCGCTCTCTCGACACAGTTGTATTGGGGGCAATTAATGCAAGTATGTGGCACTTGGTGGTAAAGACCAGGCACAGAGAGGCCGCATATTTGCGTACGGTCGGCGCCAAAGGGTTATATTTGCTTGCGCCTGTGAAATGGGGACGAACTTCAGTACCCTATATTTTCTATAGGCGACACTACAAAGGCCCCCTATAAGTCATTAGTTTAGTGCTACAAAGGAGGTCTTGTGCTAGAATTATTACTCTCACTCCAGCGTCTGCATCAATATGTAATGTGTATTGCAAGCTATGTTTTTACACGTAGGTGCCTCCAACACGTGCATTATGTTCATACGCGCGTATATGTGCGGATGGGGGGGTTCTGTGCTTGGATATAACTATTTTTTTTTTTTTTACTTAACTCCCCCCCCCCCAATCACATAGGGGACAAAAAGCGCAGCCGCCTGAACGCATCCAACTGACAGGCAGCCTGCCGGTCAGATTTGCACACAATTCCAGCGGATGCAGCCCCCGAATTGTGTCCCCCGGTGTCAGGTCCGTACTTCGTAAAATCTTTTTTTTTTTTTTTCTATTAGTTCTGGATAGAGAGAAGATGGATTGGAACACCGATCAGGTTTATACCATATAGCAGTAAAGTTACAGTGCTATTTGGCTATGGAACAGGAAGTGAAGGTAAATCTCTGCAATGGGACACAGATGTTAAAGATTATAAAAAGGTCTACCGCCTGTCCATCGTCATTTGACGGAGGACATCATATGACAGCGCCCCAGATCGGCCGTCATCGCAGCTGTGTTGCCGTGGCTCTTTAACCATGTGATCGGCTGTGTCCAATCACAGCTGGTCACATGCAAAATCCTCGCCTCACGCCGTCAGTGTGTGGCGAGGAGTGCCGATCAGCAGCAGAGGAGACCTGGGCAGGTAATCAGGGCACTGATCATCAGTGTCCCGATTACAGAAAAGTCCCATCAGTGCCACCTTATCAGTGCCCATAAGTGCACATCAGTGAAGAAAAATTACTTAAGAAAAAATAAAAAAGTTATTTTTTTTTCAAAATTTTCGGTCTTTTTTCTTTGTAAAAAATAAAAATCTCAGCAGTTATTAAATACCACCAAAAGAAAGCTCTACTGTGTGAAGAAAAAGATAAAAAAAAAAAAAAAATTAATGTGGATACAGTGTTGCATGACAGTGCAATGGTCATTCAAAGTGCGGCAGCGCTGAAAGCTAAAAAAATGGCCTGGGCAGTAAGGGGGTGAATGTGCCCTGTATTGAGGTGGTTAAAGTAGATTGGCAAACTCCCCCCCTCCATTTCGGATATAGCAAGAGAGTTATTATAACCCACATCAGTTGTGTCTCTTGTTTTCCTTCACTTCTGGTCTTGTAGCTACAACAGGTAGCTAGGAAAAAAATAATCCCCTGTTGTCACTAGAACTAATGTACCCATTGGAAGATTTCCCCTCTTTTCCTGTTCTAGGGACAACACAAAATGTAGGATTTTCATTCACTCCTGATAACAGTAAGTAGAACAGGACAAATAAGAAAAGTGAATGATCCTAAATGGGGGCACACACACAGCAATATAAACCTGACGAATGTTCTAATCCCTCTCCACTCTTTCCAGAGCTAAAACAGGTTTTGCCTTTATATAGTAATATAATTGATCCTGTGGCTGTGTGTTCCTATGAAGTACGGGGTCACTGTAGTACACGCCACAACGTGTACACATCGGGGTTGATTTACTCAACCGTTTAAGGACCACCCCACGTACATATACTGCAGCAGGGTGGCCCTTTAGTGCAAAAATCACGTACCTGTGCGTGGCGGCCTCCATCGGCTCTGGGGTGTGCAAGCGTCACCAGAGCCACGCCCCCGCTGTGATTGGACACAGCAAGAGCGGATCCGGTGGCCACCCACGATTGTTCGCTGGAAAGAACAGCGGTCTGCTTATGTAAACAAAGCAGATCGTCGTTCTGTCAGAGGAGGAGAGAGAGATTTGTGATTCCTGCTCATCAGGAATGCAAATATGTCTCTTCCTCGAGTCAGTCCATCCCCCTCACAGTAAGAAAGCACTCCCAGGGAACACAGCTAACCCTTCGATCGCCCCTGATGTTAACTACTTCCCTGCCAGTGTCATTAGTACAGTGACAGTTTTTTTTTTTTTTTTAGCACTGATCACTGTATTGGTGTCACTGGTCCCCAAAAAGTGTCTCTAAAGCCTGGTACACACGATCAGATTGTTGGCCAACAAAGTGTCAGACTTTTATCCGAAGGGCGTGTGCCAGGAACTTGTCTGGCATACAAACGGCACACAATTGTCGGCCAACAAACACGAACGTAGTGACATACTACGTGGAATTTCAGCTCTTGAGCACCACCCTTTGGGCACCTTCTGCTAAAGTCATGTTTGGTGAGCATTGATTCTGAGCATGCGTGTTTGTACTTTGTGTGACGGACTTGTGTACAGATGATAGGAAAATCTGACAACAGACCGCTGTCCGCCACAAATGTAATAGCCTGCCATCCAACACTTGTCTGATGGAGCGTACTAACGGTTGGATTTTAGGCCAACAGTTTATCATCACACAATTCCCTGTCGAAAATCTGAGAATGTACAAGGCTTTAGTGCCCAATTTGTCCACCGCAGTCCCGAAAAAAAAAAAAAAAAAAAAAAATCCACACACCACAAAAAAAAAAAAAAAAACCCCACACTGATCGCCGTCATTACTAGTAAGAACAGTAAAAATTCCATAAATCGATCACATCGTTTGTAGATACTATAACTTTTGCACAAATATACGCTTATTAGGATTTTTACCAAAAGTATGTAGCAGAATACATATTTACCTAAATTGATGAAGAAATTTAATTTTTAAAATATTTTTATTGGATATGTTTTATAGCAGAAAGTAAAAAAACTTTTTTTTTTCCCCAAAATTGTCACTTTTTTGGTTTATAGCGCAAAAAATTAAAACCGCAGAGGTGATCAAATACCACCAAAAGAAAGCTCCATTTGTGGGGGAAAAAAAACTGGAGAATGCTAAATCTGGTCTAGCTGTGTATGGTAGCCAATCACCAGATTTCACACTCTCCACTTTTAGTCACTCTCCCCATATACCAGGTGAAAGTAAATTCCTTTCTAGACACTTCCCAGTCCAGCTAAACCCGAACCGCCACTACTTCCAACACTGCACGCTGGGCACAGAGAGCGCACGGCTCAGAGGAAGCCGAGCCTTTCACACACAGGCCGGAGAAAGCTGGTACCTCACCCAGGCACTACCCGCCCCCCTCCTGGCCTACCTGTACAGCGAGAACAGCACAAAGATACACAAGTCAGGAGATCAGAGGACACATGCAGCGTTATAACACGCCCACCTACAGGCCACACCCTGCCACTGACGTGCCCGCCCCTTCACCAATCAGCGCGGAATCGCTGAGAAAACCAAGCCTCGTTTCGAAGAGAACTCAGCCAATACGCTTCTGTACAGGGTTGTGAAATGACATGTAAACGAGGCGTGACTCGCAAATGCCTCATGCTTTAACTCTGTCAGGGCTGGAAAGGTTTAGAACGAGCGAAGTATGGCTATGACTGAATGTCTGTGTATTCATTAGAAATGTATGGACGTGATTTTAAAAGACTAGCAGCTCTTTGTGGGCTAATTGTAACGACTTGTGCACACTCTGTTAGCTCCGCTTAGGCGACCCGTCAGAATGTGTAACGGAAGTGACGTCCAGTCGCGGCCATCTTGCTACACCCCGCACTCCTCCATAGTAAGAATAAACTGAGAAGGGGAAAGCGGACATCTTGTTACACTCACAGGAGTTTTGCATTTTACACTTATTTTTAACATCAAAGTGAGTTTATATGCAGTACTTAGAACTCCCTCTGACTGGTTAGATGTTGAATTTTAAAAGTAGCGGCAACCCTGCTCATCTCATAGGTTTTCTAATCTGACAGAAGTTCGCTGCTTTTAAAACTCAACATCTAACCAGACAGACGGAGTTCCAAGTACTGTATTTCACTATACAAACTGACTTTACTGTTAAAAAATAAGTGTAAAATGCAAAGCTCCGGTGGGTGTAACAAGATGTCCGCTTGCCCCCTTCTCAGTGTATCTTTACTGTGGAGGAGTGCGGGGTGCAGCAAGATGGGGGCGACGAAAGGTCACTTCCGTTACAAATTCTGACGGGTCGCCGAATCTGATGAAACACCGGTTTGTTTTACCACAAAGGGTACCTTTAATTCCCAGTGATGTGTTCTGTAGGGGAGGTATTAGGGAAGGCACACTTCCGGTCCCGGTGGTTTCAGCATGAAGAAGGAGCAGGTGGTGAACTGCCAGTTTTCTGTGTGGTATCCCAGGTTTAAGAGGCTCAGTATTAGGAGGTGAGGAGTTGGTTCATGGCTCAGCCTGGAGGAGAAGGGAGTATTGCTTTTATTTAGTAAGGAGTAAGGCGGAGTGAACTAACCCACTGCTCACTTTCACCCCCCCCCCCCTTCAGTAATATCTAATCCAATATTATGTTATGGAAATAAGAGGCGAAGATGTTCTTCAGGAAAGCAGGGAAGAACTCAGGCAGGACTGACAACACTACTTGGCATTTCAGTGCGCAGCAAAGGTAGAGGTGTCATGTCACTACAGGAAGTTAGGAGGTTGGACTTCATAGGACTATGCAGAGCTGGGTTCTATGTGTCTCTTGTCATGCAGCCTGGATGTCTTTAATAAAGCTGATCTCCATTAAAAACTTTGTTCTACTTTGGATAAAGAGGGAAATGGTTACAGCTCTTATTGCTGTCTGTGCCCAAATCTAGGAGATTTCCTATTACTTCCTGTCAGGACAGAAGGTGACAGTAAATATGTCAGACTAAGTTTTTGAAGAGTGGGGGAGGGTTAGCACTACCGATGATGTTTTAATTGCTGTCTGAGTCCTACTGCCCCAGTGGCAGCTGATCCCTGTATTCCTTGTCCTGGGTTTAAATCTCCCCAGTCACAGACTAAGAAAAAAATGTGACAGCAATGTCATCACATGCCCGATGAAGGGGGACCTTCATGGCTCTGAAATGTTGCACTATGTCTTCTGTCATGTGATCATTCTTCAATAAAGATTTGGATGTAATTGACGATCCGTGGTGTACTAGTGAATATGTGCATTTGATGTCAGCTCTTCCCCACTCTATTAACAAAGGCCAGGGGTTAGGCTTTATAAGCACATTTGATTTGTGTCTGTGTAAGGAACGTTTTAAAGGGTTAGTTTACCATTTTAGAAAAAACCGCGAACCAACACCATACCCTCTCCCCCCCTCGATCCCACTATAGTCTTACTTACAGTATGTGGGTGATGAGCTGTCGGTGCCAGTGTAGCAGGGATTTGAAATTCCAACTAGTCTAAATTGGTCCTAGTATGTGTATGTATGAGTGTGAGTTATTAGATTGTAAGCTTCTTGAGGGCAGGGGCTGATGTAAATTTACAATATATGGTGTATATAGATTTTTTTTTTTTTTTTATTTCAGGTACTTATATAGCGGCGTCAATTTATGCAGCGCTTTACATATACATTGTAAATTAACATTAGTTCCTACCCTCAAGGAGCTTACAACCTAAGGTCCCTAACTCGCATTCATACATACTAGGGACAATTTAGACAGGATCTAATTAACCTACCAGCCTGTCTTTGGAGTGTGGGAGGAAACCCGCACAGGGAGAATATGCAAACTCCAGGCAGGTAGTGTCGTGGTTGGGATTCGAACCAGCAACCCTAGATGTAAAGTGCTACATAAATTGACAGGGCTTTATAAGTACCTGTAATAAATAAATCCCCTGTTCTTTCTACAGGGCTTTCTGGGAAGGATTAGAGCGATTCTCTGTGCTGGTTTTCACCAATCAGGATCACTCTGATCCATCCCAGAAGACCTGCAGAGAGAAAGGAGAGAAGAGCGGGTAGCACTACACCAGCTGCATATGACAGCTCATCCCCCATGGAGGTAAATATAGTGAGGACTGGGTGTGTCGGGAGGGTGTAGGTTGTTGGTTCACCTTTTTAATTTTTTTTTCTGAAAAGGTGAACTTACACTTTAAGTTGCCCGTACATGGGTCAATTTTTCAAAAAGATCCCCCTCCCCCTCATTCTCAGTAGTTTTGTGTTTTCAACCATCCAGGAGTACCATATATATATATATATATATATTTGTAGTCAAAGTCTTCAAGTGTGAAATGCGATACTCCTAATAACCAAGGCCTGAGCTGTGCCTTGGCCTGACTGTTCAGTATGCCTGAAAAGTGGGCATACCCTGAATGTAAGAATAAAAAAAAAAAGTACAAAGAGTATGTATGAAGACTGGGGGAATGGGTGGGTGCGAACCCAAAAACGCTGACAACACTGGCCCTGACAGAGGAGGCTTAAATAGCCTTCTCAGACTCCTCCCAGAAATACAGGCTAGCCTCCGCCCAGCCTTTACACATATATATATATATATATATATATATATATATATATATATATATAATCTTTTTTTTTTTTTTTTTCCCCTGGCACTTATAATTGTGGTTTTCAGACCCCCTCAGATGACTAGGTCTTGGTCTGCTTTGCTTACCTGGGGGTATCCTTAAGGCCCCTTTCACACTGGGGTGGGGGCAGTAAAGGCCGCTATTTTTAGCGGTGCTTTACCGTTGTATTTGCAGAGGTATTCGGCCGTTAGCTGGACGCTTTTACCCCAAACCCCCCCCCCGCTAGCGGCCGAGAAAGGGTTAAAACCACCGCAAAGCGCTACTGCAGCAGCGGTATAGCCGCGCTGCCCCATTGATTTCAGACCAATGCTGCATCCACCTAGGTAAGTATGCTTCTCAAAAATTAAAAAATCCAATGCTTCTCTTTTAACATTATAGTAAAATATCTATTTACAACAGGGCTCGACAAAACCCGGGCGCCAGGTCGCATTTGCGACTAGAATTAGCGACCTGGCGCCTGGGGCGGCACAGCTGGGGGTATCCTTTCTCTGTGCAGACTCCGACCCCCCGTGCGATCGCGTCGGTCCGCGCCGGCCGGTAATTGAGGCCCCGGCTTTGCGGCCTTCTTCGGTAGTTCTGGAGTCCTTCTGAAATCTGGCGCCATCTTGTGGTGGCCGTTGGTATTGCAACCAGCAATGCTAATGCAATGCTAATGCGAAATACCTGCCTGTTTTCACTGCCCATCTCCTTCCCAAAGTGGAGAAGAGAAGGAAGTGAATGTGGGGATAGCCTTTTTTTTTTTTTTTTTCGTAATAGATTTTATTTTTATTTATTTATATAAAAACTGTTTATTTATTTTTTTCCTAATTAAAATTAATTTATTTGTTATCTCCCTGCTTGGCCCCTTTCACACGGGCTGTCTGATCAGGTTCGCCTGTCTGTTTTTCAGGGGGACCTGATCGGACCCTTAGAGCCCTTTCACACCGAGCCGCAGGGGGCATCGGCGGTAAAGCGGCGCTATTTTTAGCGCCGCTTTACCGTCGTTTTAGTGACGCTATTCGGGCCTCTAGCAGGGCGGTCTTTTATGTGTAAATTTAAGATTAGTTATTTTTTATATTGAAAATAAAGCTTTGTCGGTCGTTTAAAAAAAACCTGGCTCCTAACTTTTTTAGCTGGCTCCTAGATTCCAAGCAAATTTGTCAAGCCCTGATTTACAATAATAAATCCCAGAGGAAGGGCCATAAAATATTTCCTGAATTATTTTTCTGTACAGTTATGTGCACTAAATAATGCACTTGAGATCAGCTGAGGTGCATTTTTGTAATCCCTAAACCACTAATGGCAGAGACAGGAGCGAGATGTCCACATGCAGCTTATATAATACACCAATGTGATGTGCCTTTTCTTTTGTAACCTTTGAGATTACTGTATGTTTCAAGGCCAGGGCATGTGACTGTAATATAGCTATGCGTCACTAATAAGACTGCTAAAAAATTGTAAAAAAAAAAATTAAAAATAAAATTGTAATAAATAAAAAAAACTACTGAAAATATCCACTGCCCTACTGACCAACTACAGTGTCTTATGCCGCGTACACACAGTCGGACTTGCCAACGGGATAACATACGTCGACATTTCCGATGGAAAAATTTAAAACATGTTCTCTATCTAAGTCCGTTGGAAATTCCAACAGAAAAAGTCCAATGGGGCATAAACACGGTCAGAATATCCGACCAAAAGCTCCCATCGGACGTTTTCTGTCAGAAATTCAGACCAGGTGTACGCGGCATTACTGACACTGTTAACTGCTCTACTGATTGACACTGTCCACTTTTAAGGTAGGGTAATTTTATATTTTTATAGTGACATTTGTTTCATTATATTTTTGTAAGTTTTCATTACTACAGTATTTAGTTAGGAGGTGGCAGACCTCAGACCTAGATCATGTTACACATTACATTTTAAATATGGGTGTAACGTGTTATGCTCAAAAGGTGGTCTTATCCTTAAGGCAACTTTCACACTGGGTGGGGGGTGTTAGCGGTAAGCTGTTATAGCAGCACTTTTTGTCCGCTAGCGGGGCGCTTTGAATCCCCACTAGCGACCGAATAAAGAGTTAAATGCGCCTGCAAAGTGCTGCTCATTGATTTCAATATCAGGAGCGGTTTAGGAATGGTGTATGCACCGCTCCCGCACCGCCCCAAAGATGCTGCTTGCAGGACTTGTTTTCCCGTCCTGCAAGCGCACCGATCCAGTGTGAAAGCACTCAGCCTTTCACACTGGGGGGGTTGAGAGATGCTTTATAGGCGCTATTTTTAGCGCTAAAACATCTGAAAAGCGCCCCAGTGTGAAAGTAACCTTAATGTCCCCAAACATGTTTTTTCTTCTTTTCATGGTTGTAAGTAGCATATTATTTCTCTTATTGTACATGAGTCTTCTATTAGATTTCTTATTGCATCCTCATATTTCACATTTATCTCTCTTGTTTAGTGTTATAATCCCACTGCCAGAAAATGTGAAAGACTATTTACTAGACGATGGAACTCTTGTTGTCTCTGGCAGGTACCACATATTTTATTATTCCCACAGTTATTTGCAATTATGTGTGTTTCTTCTTGTCATTGCGTGTGTTATTCTTGTGTATTTTTTAAAGGGTATATGTAAATTAAATTTGTATTTTTGCTTGTTTTTTTTCTTTTTTTTTTACTGCCTCTACCTTGTTGGATAGATATTAGAGCTGCATGATTAATCGTTAAAAAATCGCCATCTCGATTCAACTCCCCTCAGGTTCTTAATACAGCATTTCCATGATTCATGCAGAGTGCAGAGCCGTTCTCTGCTCAGAGCTGTCAAAATAAGAAAAAAAACTTTGCTGGCTGCCTATCACAACATTGCTCAGTGCTAAGATAAAAAGAAACATTGTATCATCTGGTTCTTTTAGATCCAACGGATGAACTTTGGTCTGCAAATGAGGTCAGTTTAACCAGTTCCGGACCGCCCACTGCACATATACTGCGGCCCGGCTGCGCGAACCAACGTACCTGTACGTCAGTCCGTGCATGAGATACAGTGGGGGAGCGCACCTGCGGGTACGGCGGATTTGATAAACAAGTCGGATCCCCCTTCTGACAGGGGACAATACTGAGATCTGATGTTTCTAGTGATCAGGAACAGCGATCTCTGTGTTGTCCCAGTAAGCCCATCCCCCACATAGAACACACCCAGGGAACACAGTTAACCCCTTGATTGCCCCCTAGTGTTAACCCCTTCCATGCCAGTGTCATTTATACATTGATGAGTGCATTTTTTAGCACTGATCACTGTAATAATGTCACTGGTCCCCAAAAAGTGTCACTAGGGGTCAGATTTGTCTGCTGCAATGTCGCAGTCCTGCTAAAAATCGCAGATCGCCTCCATTACCAGTAAAGAAAATAAAAGTCCATAAATCTATCCGATAGTTTGTAGATGCTATAACTTTTGCGCAAACCAATCAATATACACTTATTGCGATTTTTATTTATTTTTCTTTCAAAAAATATGTAGAATAATACATATATATATATATATACTTTTTTTTTTTTTGGATATGCATTATTTGTTTTTTTTCAAAATTGTCAGTCTTTTTTTGTTTTATAGCGTAAAAAATAAAAACCGCATAGGTGATCAAATACCACCAAAAGGTACAACGTCGCATGACCGCGCAATTGTCAGTTAAAGCAACGCAGTGCTGTATCGCAAAAAATGGTCTGGTCCTTAAGGGGGTAAATCCTTCTGGGACTTAAGTGGTTAAAGTGATTGTAAAGTCTCATTTCTATTCCTATAAAAATAACTAACATGTTATACTTACTTGCTCTGTGCAGTGGATTTGCACAGAGCAGACCAGATCCTCCTCTTCTCAGGTCCCTCGTCTGCTCTCTGTCCCCTCCCTCCTGTTCGGTGCCCCCACAGCAAGCAGCTTGCTATGGGGGCACCCGAGCCGAGTCTCAGCTCCCTGTGTCCATTCAGACACGGAGCCCCGACCCAGCCCCACTCCCTCTCTGCCTTGATTGGCTAGCTGATTTTGATTGACAGCAGCGGCAGCCAGCCAATGGCACCGCTGCTGTGTCTCGGCCAATCAGGAGGGAGAATCTCAGACGGGTGAGACATTCGTGGACAGAGAGGGACCTCAGGTAAGTATGAGGGTGGCTGCTGCACACAGAAGGCTTTTTATCCTAATGCAAAGAATCCATTAAGATAAAAAACCTTCTGCCTTTACAAACACTTTAACCACTTAAAAACTAATCCTTTTTCTGACACTTGTTGCTTACAAGTTAAAATCAGTATATTTTGCTAGAAAAATACTTGGACCCCCAAACATTATATATACAGTGGATATAAAAAGTCTACACACCCCTATTTAAAATGTCAGGTTTCTGTGATGTAAAAAAATGAGACAAAGATAAATCATTTCAGAACTTTTTCCACCTTTTAATGTGACCTATAAACTGTACAACTCCATTGAAAAACAAACTGAAATCTTTTAGGTGGAGGGAAGTAAAAATAAAAAAACTAAAATAATATGCTTGCATAAGGTTCCATGCACACTGGACTCAAACGTCGATTCTACAGGCGTTTGACGTTTTTTTCACCTGCCTCTATGTGTCTTTGCACATTATGACTACTACAGGCGTTTTCTGTCAGGGACGTTCAGAGGCAGGAGAAAAAAAACCTTCTCTATCGCGTTTTCCGGAGAAGTTTAGGAGCTGGAAAAACGTCAGTCTCTAAACTCCTCTTATCTCTTCTGAATGTCAAATTTCAACGTTTAGTAAAAAAAAAAAAAAGGTGTGTTGTCACTGTACATAATTTCCTGGCTTTTGCAGAGGGGCGTGTAGTGTAAAAAAACACCTATAAACGAAATGCTCTTAAACTCTCATAGACTTGCCTAAACTTTGTACAATATGCCTTCAATTTGCATCTTTTATGCCACGTTTTTAAGCTAAAAATGTTGACTTTTTTTCTGCTCCTGGCGTGCATGGAGCCTAAGTGTGCACACCCCTTAAACTAATACTTTGTTGGCAATATTTGCCCACTCTTCTTTTGCAAAAATCTAAATCTGTCAGAATGTGAGGGCATCTCCTGTTCACAGCCCTCTTCAGATCACCCCACAGATTTTCAATTGGATTCAGGTCTGGGCTCTGGCTGGGCCACTCCAAAACTTGGATCTTCTTCTGGTGAAGCCATTCCTTTGTTGATTTGGATGTATGCTTTGGGTCGTTGTCATGCTGAAAGATGAAGTTCCTCTTTATGTTCAGCTTTGTAGCAGAAGTCTGAGGGTTTTGTGCCAATATTGACTGGTATTTGGAACTGTTCATAATTCCCTCTAACTTGACTAAGGCCCCTGTTCCAGCTGAAGAAAAACAGCCCCAAAGCATGATGCTGCCACCATCATGCTTCACTGTGGGTATGGTGTTCTTTTGGTGATGTGCGGTGTTGTTTTTGTGCCAAACATATCTTTTGGAATTATAGCCAAAAAGTTTAACCTTGGTTTCATCAGACCATAACATATTTTCCCTCATGCTTTTGGGAGACCTCAGATGTGTTTTTGCAAAATTTAGCCGGGCTTGGTTTTTCTTTTTTTTTCATAAGAAAAGGCTTCCTTCTTGTCATTCTACACCATAGCCCAGACATATGAATACGGAAGATTGTTGTCATGTGTACCACACAGCCAGTACTTGCCAGATATTCCTGCAGCTCCTTTAATGTTGCTGTAGGCCTCTTGACAGCCTCCCTGGCCATTTTCTTCTCCTCTTTCATACATTTTGGAGGGACGTCCAGCTCTTGGTATTGTCACTCTTGTGCCATATTTTCTTCACTTGATGAGGACTGTGTTCCATGGTATATCTAATGCCTTGTAAATACTTTTGTACCCTTCTCCTGACTGATACCTTTTAACAATGAGATCCCTCTGATGCTTTGGAAGTTCTCTGCGGATCATGGCTTTTGCTGTAGGATGCGACTAAGAAAATGTCAGGAAAGTTGGCACCCTTAACTCAATTGAGTTGTATAATTTATAGGTGACATTCAAGGTAGGAAAAGTTCTGAAAGGATATATATATATATATATATATATATATATATATATTCGGTGGGGATAGAAAGTATTCAGACGCCCTTAAAGTTTTCACTCTTTGTTATATTGCAGCCATTTGCTAAAATCATTTAAGTTCATTTTTTTCCTCATTAATGTACACACAGCACCCCATATTGACAGAAAAACACAGAATTGTTGACATTTTTGCAGATTTATTAAAAAAGAAAAACTGAAATATCACATGGTCCTAAGTATTCAGACCCTTTGCTGTGACACTCATATATTTAACTCAGGTGCTGATCATGATCTTCTGATCATCCTTGAGATGGTTCTACACCTTCATTTGAGTCCAGCTGTGTTTGATTATACTGATTGGACTTGATTAGGAAAGCCACACACCTGTCTATATAAGACCTTACAGCTTACAGTGCATGTCAGAGCAAATGAGAATCATGAGGTCAAAGGAACTGGCTGAAGAGCTTAGAGACAGACTTGTGGCAAGGCATAGATCTGGCCAAGGTTACAAAAAAAATTCTGCTGCACTTAAGGTTCCTAAGAGCACTGTGGCCTCCATAATCCTTAAATGGAAGATGTTTGGGACGACCAGAACCCTTCCTAGAGCTGGCCATCCGGCCAAACTGAGCTATCGGGGGAGAAGAGCCTTGGTGAGAGAGGTAAAGAAGAACTCAAAGATCACTGTGGCTGAGCTTCAGAGATGCAGTCAGGAGATGGGAGAAAGTTGTATAAAGTCAACCATCACTGCAGCCCTCCACCAGTTGGGGCTTTATGGCAGAGTGGCCCGAAGGAAGCCTTTCCTCAGTGCAAGACACATGAAAGCCTGCATGGAGTTTGCTTAAAAAATACCTGAAGGGCTCCAAGATGGTGAGAGATAAGATTCTTTGGCCTGATGAGACCAAAATAGAACTTTTTGGCCTGTATTCTAAGCGGTGTGTGTGGAGAAAACCAGGCACTGGTCATCACCTGTCCAATACAGTCCCAACAGTGAAGCATGGTGGTGGCAGCATCATGCTGTGGGGATGTTTTTCAGCTGCAGGGACAGGCCGACTGGTTGCAATCAAGGGAAAGATGAATGCGGCCAAGTACAGGGATATCCTGGACGAAAACCTTCTCCAGAGTGCTCAGGACCTCAGACTGGGCCGAAGGTTTACCTTCCAACAAGACAATGACTCTAAGCACACGGCTAAAATAACGAAGGAGTGGCTTCACAACAACATTGTTACTGTTCTTGAATGGCCCAGCCAGAGCCCTGACTTAAACCCAATAGAGCATCTCTGAAGAGACCTAAAAATGGCTGTCCACCAACGTTTACCATCCAACTTGACAGAACTGGAGAGGATCTGCAAATCCAGGTGTGAAAAACTTGTTGCATCTTTCCCAAAAAGACTTATGGCTGTATTAGATCAAAAGGGTGCTTCTACTAAATACTGAGCAAAGGGTCTGAATACTTCGGACCATGTGATATTTCAGTTTTTCTTTTTTAATAAATCTGCAAAAATGTCAACAATTCTGTGTTTTTCTGTCAATATGGGGTGCTGTGTGTACATTAATGAGGAAAAAAATGAACTTAAATTATTTTAGCAAATGGCTGCAATATAACAGAGAGTGAAAAATGTAAGGGGGTCTGAATACTTTCCGTCCCCACTGTGTATATATGTGTGTGTGTATATATATATATATATATATATATATATATATATATATATATATATATAGTCATGGCCGAAATTGTTGGCACGCAAATTTTTTTTCCAGAAAATCAAGTATTTCTCACAGAAAAGTATTGCCGTAACACGTTTTGCTATACACGTTTATTCCCTTTGTGTGTATTGGAACAAAGCAAAAAAAAAAGGAGGAAAAAAAGCAAATTGGACATAATGTCACACACAACTCCAAAAATGGGCTGGTCAAAATTCTTGGCATCCTTAACTTAATATTTGGTTGCACACCCTTTGGAAAAAAAAAACTGAAATCATTCGCTTCCTAGAACAATCAATAAGCTTCTTTTACCTCTCACCCAGAATTTTGGACCACTCTTCCTTCCAATAAGAGAGACTGCTCCAGGTCTCTCTTATTGGAAGGATGCCTTTTTCCAACAGCAATTTTAAGATCTCTCCACAGGTGTTTAACGGGATTTAGATCTGGACTCATTGCTGGCCACTTTAGAACTCTCCAGCGCTTTGTTGCCATGCATTTCTGGGTGCTTTTTGACATATGTTTGGGGTCATTGTCCTGCTGAATCCTTTGGTAATCCTCAGATTTCATGATGCCTTGCACACATTCAAGGCACCCAGTGCCAGAGGGCAGCAAAACAACCCCAAAACATCATTGAACCTCCACCATAATTCACTGTAGGTACTGTGTGCTTTTCTTTGTTGGCCTCATTCCGTTTTCGGTAAACAGTAGAATGATGTGCTTTACCAAAAAGCTCTATTTTGGTCTCATCCGTCCACAAGACGTTTTTCCCAGAAGGATTTTTGGCTTACTCAAGTACATTTTGGCAAACTGTAGTCTTGCTTTTGTTATGTCTCTGTGTCAGCAGTGGGGTCCTCCTGGGTCTCCCGCCATGGCGTTTCATTTCATTTAAATGTCGACGGATAGTTCGCGCTGACACTGATGCTCCCTGAGCCTGCAGGTCAGCTTGAATTTCTTTAGAACTTGTTTGGGGCTGCTTATCCACCATCCGGACTATCCTGCGTTGCAACCTTTCATCAATTTTTCTCTTCCGTCCACGCCCAGAAAGATTGGCTATAGTGCCATGGGCTGCAAACTCCTTGATAATGTTGCACACTGTGGACAAAGGCAAATCTAGATCTCTGGAGATTGTTTATATTTTTCCACAATTTTGGTTCTCAAGTCCTCAGACAGTTCTCTTCTCCTCTTTCTGTTGTCCATGCTTAGTGTGGCACACACAGACACACAATGCAAAGACTAAGTGAACTTCTCTCCTTTTCTCTTAGTCATCTTCCAGGACGGCACACCTCACCTGAGAGATGAGAGGCTCCTCCCTACAGGAAACACAATCAATCGACAGCTGTTTTAAGTCCCCACCCTTCCCCTTGATCCTCAGTTTTTGATTGTGTTTCTCCCTACACAGCGAAACCGTTTGTTTTTTTTCCAAATGACCCGAAGCCTGGGGCTGGTGGTCCCCCCCTGGGAGCCGGACCAAATGCCTGGGAAGGCCTACGGCCACATCACCCTGAAAGTGAAAGAGGGCGCTGCCTGCCCGATCTCGTATGATCTCGGAGGCTAAGCAGGGTCGGGCCTGGTTAGTACCTGATGGGCCTCTGGGTCTGGCCGGATATATTTATCCTTCCTGGGGGGTTCCCCTATCCTTTCCTCAGGGGGGGCAGCAGAAACTGGAAGAGCCCCCCTGAGAGCTGAAGGCCCCTGGGTACAGTGGTGTCCCCAGAACTTCAGGGGCCTTTTTCCTGTCTCCCCCCCTTACCTGTCCGGGCGTCCGTTCAGACAGGCATGCTGGCTGTCAGTTCTTTCCAGGGCCCCCGACTCCTGGGCCCCTGGTAGCTCGTGTGGGCTGCTGGGGAGGGCGCCACCTGAACGACCCACGTTCTTACCCAGGAGGGAAGGCTGAGAGTTAGCAGGAGCAGGCGCCCACATCCTCCTTTCGAAGAGGCACCAGTTCACTACGGTGGATGTCTGCCTAAACCACCTCAGAATGGAATGAGGAACGTACGGCATTGCCCCCCCAGGTGTATATACTGACTGGCAGGACATAGCCTAACCTTGCAGCTCCCTACGGGGACAGCAGTTGGGGGGGCACTTTGGCGGCTATCCTCCTTGCGTGTGGACCATAAGGATGGAAAAGCAAGCCCGGTGGCTGTGGCAAAAGGGGAAGACGACAACAGTGAATACTTTCCTTTACCTTGGGAATTTAGCTGCAAAATCCCCAATCCCAGCCAGATGGTTTCTGGGCATTTGAGATAATCTCCCCTGGGGTCTGGATTCAAATAGCCCAGAAGCTTCTGCTAAAAACACCAGCTACAGCTCCCTCTTACATCAGAGATGCTGTATGGTGGACAAGTGGTGCAGAGGAGCGAGTGTGCCTAAACCACCTCAGATGGGAAAGAGGTAGGTAAGGCATTTCGTCCCCTTCCCCCTGTATTTACTGAGTGGTACCGTGCAGGACCTGGGGTCTGCATAACAAAATAGCCCAGAAGCTACTGCTAAAACCACCAGCCACAGCTCCCTCTTACAGCAAGGGGGGGGGGAAGACACTGTGGTTATCACAACAGTAGGTTGCCAGCCTCTCCCTACATGTCCGGTTGTGGGACATTAGTAGGGATGAATAGAGCAAAGGGGGGGGGGGGGACCTGGTAGATACAAAGAGTTCCTTACAGGCCAGGTATACCACTGAACAATTTATGGATTGTGCAGTGGTTGAAGGATTCAGGAGTAAGCTCTCCTGGTCAGCAGGTGCACTAGGTTATATGGCCCTATTAGCTCAGCTGCTAGGAATCTGAAGTCCTAAGCTCCAACCTCCCACTCCACCTTTACATTGTGGTTATATTATAGTGCAGGAGGTAAGAAAAAACCTTTTTGTTGGTTTGGGCTGCAGTCAACTCAGTGACAGATCTAAAAGCGATTTACCATAAATCGCTTCCTATATCCTTTAATTAAGGATTTTCTGTGCAAACATATGCAAGAGCTAGATAGATACATGATTGCTTGTTTAAGGCCTGCAGGTGGTTGTTTTCCTCCAGGCTAAATTGGTGACCACCTTTTCTAGAGGCTGTCCTAAATTGGTCTCTAGGGCTGGGCTCATTGAGACTTTAGTTTCTGATCAGCCCCACCTGTGTATGAGCTGGCCAGCGTTTGCTCAGTCTACGGAGGTAAGGTAGGACAACAGCTACTATAGTAAGGTGTCTAACCATTTTAGGATTTGTTCCTTCACTGGGGGTGAAGTGTTAGTATCTACAGCCCAGGCTATGCCTAGGGATCAGATTGCTTTGTTTGGTTATTTCATAAAGGGATACACCATGACTCCTCCTTGGTTGCACACCAGTAGACCTCAGTAGTGAAGGTTTGTCCTTGCTGGGATGTTTTGTGGCACAGCAGAAATACACATTGAGATATGTGACATTTCTGCTCATAAGGGGTATATTGCTGTACATCAGAAATGCTCTGCACTGAAGCTTGGTTGTTGTCTGTTATATCCTAAAGGTACTGCCTTATTTGGCTACAGATCAGAAAAATACAACAGGGAAGGTGGTCTGTACTTTCTGGTCTTGTGATGCATGGCGGAAATGCACATCATTGAGTCTTGTGACACTTCTGCTCATATTTGTTATATTGCTGCACATCAGACATACTCAAAATTGAGTTCTGTCTGGGGTTTTTTGTGTCCTGTATTACTGCCTTATTGGTTGCTTATTAGAAAGGCAGTAGTGAAGATTGATGGTCCTGAATTGTTGGGAAATACAAATTGAACCTGTGCCAGGGGTAGTACTTGTACTGCCTTTGGTAATCGGTGCAGCCCCGCAAAGTGGCGTCGGGCTGACCGTGCTATTAACGGCAAAGGCTGCCGATTTTAGGCATGCGATTTGACACGTTGAGTCGCATGCCAAATCCCTTCAATATGGATGTGCTATTTCTATTCAGATTGTTGTATTGTTGCACATCAGATATATACAAGATTGAAGGTTGTCTGTCCTTTTATGTCTTACATTTACTGCCTTATTGGCTGCATATCAGAAGGGACACAGCAGTGAGGTTGCTTGTCCTTTTCTGATTTGTTTTTGCTGCCTCAGCAGGGAGACACATTGAGGGTGGTGGCGTCTCTGCTCAGTATTGGTATATTGCTACACATCAGACATACACAAAGATTGAAGATTGTTTGTTTGTGTCCTGTATGTTCTATATTTACTGCCTTATCGGCTGCATATCAGAAAGGCACAGCAGTGAGGGGTGTCTTTTCTGTTTCTCATTGTTCTACCTTGCTGCTTCTTAAGGATACACAGCAGGGGGTTGTTGGCTGCACGCCTCCAGGGAGATACAGCATTGGGGACCCCTCGCTTGTTCAACCTGAAAATTGCAAGTTACCTGCGACCTGTGTAATCTTGAGGTCTGTGGATCCAGAAAGCAGGGTCTGCTTGGTGTCGCTGCGACCTGGAATTGCACAGACACGAATGGTTCTCATTGGAAGCCATAGTGTATGACTTTTCTCTTGCGTTTTTGTGGTTGCAGGTTGGGTCGCACAGGTGTGGGAGCCCTAAGTTTTATCTGTCCCTGGTTGAGGTTTTGCTACACAACAAGAATAGACATCATGGAGTTATTGCCTTACTTTGCAATACACCAGAAAGGTCGCAGCTAGGAAGGCTGTCTGTTTTTATGTGGCTGCACAGCAGAAATACTCAACTTTGAAGCTTGTTGGTGCTTTCTGTTTCAGATTCCCTTACCTTACTGCACTTCAGGAAAACACAATGCTGCAGGTTGCTTGGGTCCTTTCTGTGTTTTTTCTATGTGACTGCACTACAGAACTGCATAACAGAAAAGATATTGTCTTGTGTGCCATATTGATCTTATAACTGTATTTGGTGGTTCGTCAGAAATACGCAACATAGAAGTTTGGGTCTTTCTGTCTTATATTTATGGCCCTGTTTTGCTGTACATCAGTAAAACTCCACCGTAAACAGGACTCCCATCCTTTATGTATATATATCAGTTATGACCTAGCTAGCTGCACTTCTTCAGAAACACGCAGCATTTAGGGTCGGTTCACACTGAGGCAGCACGACTTACAGCGCGACTGCCTCAGGCGACCCAGGACACGACTCAGCGGCGACTTGCGAAACGACTTCTGTATAGAAGTCAATGCAAGTCGCCCCCAAATTCGTACAGGAACCTTTTTCTAAGTCGGAGCGACTTGCATTGCGCCGATTAGAACGGTTCCATTGCACAGAACAGGACGCTACTTGTCAGGTGACTAGGTTGCCTGACAAGTCGTCCCAGTGTGAACCAAGGCTGAGGGTTTGCGTGTGTCTTAATGTTTTTACATATTGGCTGCACATCAGAAAACCAGACTGTGAGGACTGTTTGTCTACATTGAAGTTCAGATTTGGGTCTCTCCCATATTTGATATGTTGGTTTAGCTAGCCACACTCGGATACACATTATTGTCTATGCTTGTGTCCTTTCTGTCTAAATCTATTGTGCTGGGTCCACAATCTATGATCTTTTTTAATTTGTGATATTAAAAATGCATGTATCACCTTTTGTATTTCGGCCCTCTTTTCCGTGGAGGGGCCTGGAGTTCTGGCTGCAGACGTCCACATGTCAGAAAGCCTCAGCCCCTTACATTCAGGAATGCTGGAACCATTTCCTAGGGTTGAAGCCCAGTAGGGTTATAGGACACTGGAGGAAGGCGATAAAGAATCACCCTGCTTAGTAAGAACTTGGGAAGTTCTGTTCAGAGGAGTATTATGACCTGAAGATGAAGTATAAAGATGTATACCCGACCGAATAGGTTACGGCTCGGTGCATGGCCTTCATCTCACCCTTCTAGCAGAACTAGATGTAGCGGTATAAGTGTAATACTCCTGCTATGAACTTTATTCTCCTGAAGTAGGCACTCAGGCGTCAGTAAAGCCACAGAGTGGGCATGCCTTAAACCAGGGATCAAGCCTCGGTTAATCTATTACCCTTAAGTAGGCTTCCCTTTAGTCTTTGCTGATGTAAAGATAAAAATGAACAAAAAAGGTTGTCTGTTAGGGGCCCACCTTTTTTTGCAGTTTTAATTCCCTGAACAGGGTAGTGTTAAGACAGGCCCTCTTAGTGATCAATGAGTGTCCTTGTCTTACAACACAGGTCTCTGATTAATCTTTAGGGGTTCTAAGTAGCACCTACAGGCACAATAGGCCATGGTTGTTGGATGTGTGAGACAGGCAACATTGCTAACCTACAAGTTTAACATGTTTTCTGATTCCATCTTTAAGAGCCCACTCCACCTAGGTCCTGCATCCAAAGCGGAGAAGGCAGGGACATCGGTGGAGTAGACCTGCAGACCAGCCGCATGATCCAGCTATAATACCTTCATCAAGCATATGGAGTGGAGGTAAAACTCACTGCAGAACCAAGGTCCACCAAGAGGGTCTTGTAGTGGTCCCACCCTAAGGTAGGCCTGAGGTACTTGATTATCCTCTCAGGTGTGCCGTCCTGGAAGATGACTAAGAGAAAATTGACAGTTACTTACCGGTAACTGTTTTTCTAGGATATCTTCCAGGACGGCAGGCCTACTTCCCGCCCGTTGGAGGAGGGAAAATGGTAGAACACTAGAAGGTGAGTACCTATAAGGAATGATTTCCCTTGTGAACCAGGTTCAGGAGTTACTTCTCTACAAACTGAGGATCAAGGGGAAGGGTGGGGACTTAAAACAGCTGTCGATTGATTGTGTTTCCTGTAGGGAGGAGCCTCTCATCTCTCAGGTGAGGTGTGCCGTCCTGGAAGATATCCTAGAAAAACAGTTACCGGTAAGTAACTGTCAATTTTTATCTGCTTTTAAGTGTGATTTTTACATTGCCCACACCTGTTACTTGCCCCAGGTGAGTTTAAGGCCCCTTTCACACTGGGGTGGTTTGCAGGCGTTATTGCGCTAAAAATACCGCCTGCAAACCGCCCCAAAACAGCCCCCGCTGTTTGTTCAGTGTGAAAGCCCGAGGGCTTTCACACTGAAGCGGTGCGCTGGCAGGAGAAGAAAAAATCTCCTGTCAGCCGCATCTTTGGAGCGGTGAAGGAGCGGTGTATTCACCACTCCTAAACCGCTCCTGCCCATTGAAATCAATGGGACAGCGCGGCCATACCGCGGCAGTACCACGGCTATAGCCGCGCTATACGAGTGGTTTTAACCCTTTTTCGGCCGCCAGCGGGGGGTTAAAACGCTAGCCGAATACCGCGGTAAAACAGCGCTAAAAATAGCGCTGTTTTACCGCCGACGCCCTCTACCGCCCCAGTGTGAAAGGGGCCTAAAGGAGCATCACATGCTTGAAATAATCTTATTTATCCACAATTTTGAAAGGGTGCCAAGAATTTTGACCAGCCCATTTTTGGAATTTTTAGTGACATTATGTCCAATTTGCTTTTTTTCCTCCCTTTTTTTGTTTTGTTCCAATACGCACAAAGGGAATAAACATGTGTATAGCAAAACATGTGTTACTGCAATACTTTTCTGTGAGAAATACTTGATTTTCTGGAAAAAATTCTGGGGTGCCAACAATTTCAGCCATGACTGTATATTATAATATATATTTATTTATTTTTTTAGCAGAAACCCTGTATTTGCGCAACAGTTTTCAAAAGCACTTTTTGGGGACAAAATAAACTTCAATGATTTAAAAAAATAAAACTAAACCGTAAACTTAGCCCAATTTTTTGTATAATATGAAAGATGATGTTACGCTGAGAATCGTGATCTTTATTTTAAGCAAAAAAAAAAATCTTGATTCTCATTTTATCCAGAAACGTGCAGCTCTAGTAGATATCCCTTTCCATCTTTTTCCATAGCCGAAGCAAAAAGTGAGGGGAACTCTTTCATACAGTTAAATCCAGAGTAGGTGTCCCCATGGAAAGATTTCCAGTCTATTTATTTATTTTACAGTGAACGCAAACTGTTTACTCTCCACCTATTTCAGTCAAGGAAAACTTTGCTTTTACTGAGAAAATTCTGTGTTCTCTGAATGGCACCTTGTGACCTGAAAATCTGCAGCAATCACTGTAGTGGCAATGCATACTACAGTGATTTTCAGCCTCCACTGGGATAGGCCAGGCATGGCTAATGTATAATTACATTGGTCCAAGCTGAACCAATGCAACTATGAAAAATGTGCATACCTAGACTTCAGCATGTACCTCTACTTGGGAAACTATGAAATATAGTGTTCTCGTCTTAAAACCAAGGGTATTGCAAACCCAAACAACAAGCAATATATGTTTAAGCATATTAGACAGAAGCATGCAAGTCATTCCTGTATGCCCCGGTGGCCATGTCTGTTTCCGGAACCAAAGAGCCCAAATACAGTATGTATAATAGAAATAAGCACACTAAACAAAAATATTTACTGCAGCACATTCAAGCATTGGCCAAATACAGTGTATATTATTAAGTTGGTTATCATTGCCCCATAGAATTGCTTTGTTTTCTGGGTGTATAGTGAAAGTGGTGACAAGAAATTAGCCTCTATTTAAAGAGCAAAAAGAAAATGATAATGTACTGCCTTTAGCTCTCTCTACGTGGTCTGACTTTATATACTGGTTTATATGGCATTTGGATAACTGGTTCTGTATATTGGACTGAATTATTGCTATAACCCAGACACTTTTCATTAATAGTTGACCATCAGGGCATTAAAATTAGTTGCGTTGCCCCATCCTGTATTCTTATTTGTTTCTTACTGCTACTCAGTGATGTCATGAAGGTCTATCGTTTTTCTGTTTTTAGGGAGGATTCTGCTGGGTGTTCCCACCCAGACTCTAACAGTAACAATGAGGAAGAAGAAGAGGTACAGGTAGTGTTTTGTTTTTACACTGATAATAGTCAAGGCTAGTCACTGCATTATGTAAATCATTATTCAGATGTTAGAAATATAATATGGCATAGTGCTAGCTAGTGCAAATATGAAGGCTGTAGATGCAACTAGAGATCACTGTAGTAAAAGATTACAGATCAAGCATTGACATACCTGTTATTTTATTATCTCATATTTAGTTTGGTAGTTCTAATATTAGGCTTTAGAGTGTGTGTAAATGTAAACATGTAATATATTACAGCTTACCAGCCCTGTGATATGATGGCTGTCCTTATGTCACCTGTTGATCCTTTGATTATTACACTTCGTGTCCTAGGGTGGTGATGCTCACTGACCATACTGTATCTATAAAGAAGTAACAAGGTCTTTCTAGGACAAAATGTGTCAGGACTATAGAAATACCTCCTTTTTCCTCTTCTTCGTAACATAAGGGTCAAGGATTCTGTAGTTCACAGGGAGAGATGGGAACATTACTGACTGACAAAAATGTAGCACAGGCAGAGTACACAGAAAGTAATCAGATCACTAGAAGCGAAGGGAAAGGATAGACAGATTCTGGTGGTAGGGGACTCAATTCTCAAAAGGGACTCAAAAGGACAGAGAGGGCAATCTGACAAAGACCTGAAGTGCCAAACTGTATGCTGTCTACCGGGAGCTCGGGTTCGGCACATCGCAGATCTGATGGACAGATTACTGGGAGGGGCTGGGGAGGACCCGGCTGTCATGATGCACGTTGGCACCAATGACAAAGTCAGAAGCAAATGGAGTGTCCTAATGAAATTTTTAAGGACTTAGGAGCTAAATTGAGGAAAAGGACCTCCAAGGTAATATTCTCAGTAATACTACTGGTACATCCAGCCACACCAGAAAGGCAGAGGGAAGATTATGGAAGTAAACAAGTGGCTGAGGAAGTGGTGTAATAAGGAGGGATTTGGGTTCCTGGAGAACTGGGCCGACTTCTAAGTCGGGCACCAGTTCTATAGAAGGGACGGTCTGCACCTAAAATGAGAAGGGTGCAGATCTGCTAGGAGTGAAGATAACCAAAAAGTTAGAGGTATTTTAAACTAAGGTGACAGGGGGGGGGGGGTTCAGAGGTAGAGATAGTCCGCAATGAACATATTCCAGAGCAGAGGGTGTAGTGTTGGGGGCATTAGTGGTAGGTTGACTAAAGCACATAAACCCGAGGTAAGTATAATAACAAGTCCTATTTGCAATCTTGGAACACTCAATAAGAGGATAGTATGCGACCGGTCTAAACTATGTGGCACGTTCACCAATGCCAAAAGCCTGGAGGACAAGATGGGTTAACTAAAGATACTGTTGAACAATGAGGAATTAGATTTTGTGGGAATTTCAGAGACCTGGTTCAACAGCTCTCATGATTGGCTGGTAACCGTTCAAGGGTATTCCCTTTATCGCAGGGATAGAGAGGGTAAAAAAAGGGGGAGGGGTATGCTTATATATCAAGAATAATGTAGCGTATATACTCGAGTATAAGCCGACCCGAATATAAACCGAGGCACCTAATTTTACCACAAAAAACTGGGAAAACTTATTGACTCGAGTATAAGCCTAGGGTGGGAAATGCAGCAGCTACTGTAAGTGGAAAAGAGGGTCAACAATGCCAATCTTCATGCCCCACTGTGCCATCTTCATGCCCCACTGTGCCATCTCCCTGCCTCACTGTGCCATCTCCCTGCCTCACTGTGTCCATCTGCAGCCTCATGTACCTGATCTCCAGAACACCGGCGCTGTGACATGCAGTCTAGTCGGCGGCCATGTGGTGTAACAAAGCCCCGCCTCCTCCTCGTCTGTGACAGAACACTGATTCAGTTTCCCACCAGTGAGTCAGCGTTCCACCTATCATGGACGAGGAGAAGGCGGGGCTTCATTACACTGCACGGCCGCCGCCTAGACTGCATGTCACAGTGCCTGGAGATCAGGCGCATGAGGCTGCAGATGGGCACAGTGAGGCAGGGAGACTTTAGTATAAGCCGAGGGGGCTTTTTCAGCACAAAAAAGTGCTGAAAAACTCGGCTTATACCCGAGTATATACGGTACAAGTGAATATGAAAGATGACATCAATAAGGGAGCTAGGGAGGAGGTGGAATCCTTATGGGTAGAGCTCCAAAGGGATAAAGCTAAGGGGAAAATTAATACTGGGAGTATGCTATAGGCCCCCTAACCTGAGGGAGGAGGGGGAGAGGGACCTCTAATCACAATTTGGATTAGCAGCAAGGATGGGAAGTGTTATAATGGGGGATTTTAATTATCCAGACATAGACTGGGCGGAGGGAACCACGCATTCATCTAAGGCTCGCCAGTTCCTAAATGTCTTGCAGGACAATTTCATGGTTCAGATGGTAGATGCACCAACTAGAAACAAGGTGTTACTAGATCTACTGATTGCCAACAATACAGACCTGATCTCGGATGTGGAAATACGGGGCAATTTAGGAAACAGCCATCACAGGTCAATTGGCTTCAGTATAAATCACACAAATAGGAAACACAAGGGAAACACAAAGACACTGAATTTCAAAAGAGCCAACTTCCCTAAACTACGAACCTTGCTAGAAGATATAAATTGGGATAAAATCTTAGAAACAAAGAACACAGAAGAAAGATGGGTTTGCTTTAAGAGTATATTAAATAAGGGCATTAGCCAGTGCATCCAATTGGGAAATAAATTTAAAGAGCGAACAATAGTCCTGGATGGCTTAACTCCAATTTAAAATGCATATAAAAGCAAAGGAGAAGGCCTTCAAAAAATACAAGGCTGAGGGATCATCATCAGCATTCAGACTTTACAAAGAATGCAACAAGATATGTAAGGGTGCAATTAGGGCGGCTAAGATGGAATACGAAAGACACATAGCGGAGGAGAGCAAAAAAAATCTCAAGTATTTAAACGGTAAAAAAGGGAGGACAGACTATATTGGCCCCATAAAGAAGGAGGAAGGACATCTGGTTGCAAAGGATGGGGAGGTGGAGAAGGTATTGAATTTATTCTTCTCCTCAGTCTTCACAAGGGAATCGGGGGGGGGGGGGGGGGGCTTCAGTAACCAAAACTGCAGTGTTTGTCCTCATGACACATCACAGGAAGTACCCTCATGGCTAACAGAAGACAGAATTAGAAATAGGCTTGGGAAACTTAAGAATAAATCGCCGGGACCAGATGGCTTGCACCCGAGGGTACTTGGGGAACTCAGTCAAGCAATTGCAGACCATTGTTCCTAATTTTTACAGACAGTTTACTGACTAGAATGGTACCAGCTGATTGGAGAAAAGCCAATGTAGCACCAATATTTAAAAAGGGCCAAAATGCATCCCTGGGAATTACAGACCAGTTAGCCTAACATCAATAGTATGCAAGCTCTTAGAGGGGATGATAAGGAACTATATACAAGATTTTTAGATTTTACAAGCACTGAACTTATTCTCTCTGGAGAAGAGACACTTGAGAAGGAATATGATTTCAATTTACAAATACCATCCTGGTGACCCCACAATAAGGATAAAACTTTTTTTACGGAAAGGAGTTTAATAAGA
This sequence comes from Aquarana catesbeiana, assembly GCF_042186555.1. Classification (NCBI taxonomy): domain Eukaryota; kingdom Metazoa; phylum Chordata; class Amphibia; order Anura; family Ranidae; genus Aquarana; species Aquarana catesbeiana. Next base: position 167,625,966 of record NC_133326.1, read on the forward strand.
CACGTGGCCACTCATTAAAATTTCAACCTCACCTACTATGTAACTAGATTTCTGGCAGGATCAGCAGGTATTTCTGCACATGTCAGACTGATAAAACAAAATATTTTCAATAGTACAGTGCATCCTGGATTTATTTACAGCTCTTCACTTTTTCCACATTTTGTTATGTTACAGCCTTATTCCAAAATGGAATAAATGCATTATTTTCCTCCAAAATTCTACAAAAAATACCCCATGATGACAACGTGAAAAAAGTTTGTTTTTGTTTGTTCTTTGCAAATTTATTTAAAAATTTTAAAAAATCACGTGTACACAAGTATTCACAGCCTTTGCCATGACACTCAAAATTGAGCTCAGGTGCACTGATTATCCTTGAGAAGTTTCTACAACTTGATGGGAGTCCACCTGTGGTAAATTCAGTTAATTGGACATGATTTGGAAAGGCACACCTGTCTATATAATATCCCACAGTTAACAGTGCATGTCAGAGCACAAACCAAGCCATGAAGTCCAAGGAATTGTCTGTAGATCTCCAAGCCAGGATTGTATCTAGGCACAGTTCTGGGGAAGTGTACAGAAACATTTGTGCAGCATTGAAGGTCCCTATGAGCACAGTGGCCTTCATCACTTGTAACTGGAAGAATTTTGGAAACACCAGAACTCTTCTTAGCGTAGGCCGCCCGGCCCAACTGAGCGATTGGGGGAGAAGAGCCTTAGTCAGGGGCGTGACCCGATGTTTACTCTGACAGCTCCAGCATTTCTTTGTGGAGAGAGGAGAACCTTCCAAAAGAACAACCATCACTGCAGCACTCCACCAATCGGGCCTGTATAGTAGAGTGGCCAGACAGAAGCCACTCCTAAGTAAAAGGCACATGACAGCTTGCATGGAGTTTGCCAAAAGGCACCTGAAGGACCCTCAGACCATGAGAAACAAAATTCTCTGGTCTGATGAAACAAAGATTGAACTCTTTGGCCTGAATGGCAAGCGTCATGTCTGGAGGAAACCAGGCACCGTTTATCACCTGGCCAATACCATCCCTGCAATGAAGCATGGTGGTGGCAGCATCATGCTGTGGGTTTTTTTTCAGCGACAGGAACAAGGACCCTAAGCACACAGTCAAGATAACAAAGGAGTGGCTATGGGACAACTCTGTGAATGTCCTTGAGTGGCCTAGCCAGAGCCCAGACTTGAAGTCGATTGAACATCTCTTTAGAGATATGCAAATGGCTGTGCACCAGCGCTCCACATCCAACCTGATGGAGCTTGAGAGGTCCTGCAAAGAAGAATGGGAGAATGTACCCAAAAATAGGTGTGCCAAGCTTGTAGCATTGTACTCAAAAAGATTTGAGGCTGTAATTGGTGCCAAAGCTGCTTCAACAAAGTATTAAGCAAACGCTGTAAATACTTATGTACATGTAATTGATTTTTTAAAATTTTTTTTTTAATAAATTTGCAAAGATTTCAAACAAAATTCTTTCACGTTGTCATTATGGGGCATTGTTTGTAGAATTTTGAGGAAAGTAATGCATTTAATTCATTTTGGAATAAGGCTGTAACATAACAAAATGTTGAAAAAGTGAAGCGCTGTGAATAGTTTCCGGATACACTGTATGTTTAATAAACCATAAGAAGTAAAATAAGAGACATTTATTGTTGAAGTTTACATACACTTAAAGTGGAGTTCCATCCAAAAGTGCAACTCTCGCTTATAAGCTTTCGACGCCCCCCCCCTTTTTTTGACAGGTCCCCTTCCCCACATCCGGAGATGGACCACAGCCCAATCTCCCGGAAGTTCGAGCCCCCTCCACCGGGCCAATTAGAAAGCGCAGTGCACTTCGCGCAGTAGGCAACCTGCTGTGAAGCCGAAAGGCTTCACTACTGGGTTCCCTTACCAGGAATGGCAGCACCCGGGAGTCGATCCTAAGATCAGCTGGGATGCCAGCATCGCGGGCTTCCGTGGCAGGTAAGTGCCCTAATATTAAAAGTCAGCAACTACAGTATTTGTAGCTGCTGACTTTTAATTTTTTTCACCCAGGCTGGACCTTCTCTGGGGCAGATGTGCAAGTAGGGTACAGTGGTGGAAGAGATGAGTAGGGGGTACAATGTTGGGGCAGGTGAGCAGGGGGGTTTAATGTTGGGGCAGGTGAGCAGGGGGGTTTAATGTTGGGGCAGGTGAGCAGGGGGGTTAATGTTGGGGCAGATGAGCAGGGGGGTTCAGTGTTGGGCCAGATGAGCAGGGGGGTTCCGTGTTGGGCCAGATGAGCAGGGGGGTTCCGTGTTGGGCCAGATGAGCAGGGGGGTTCAGTGTTGGGCCAGATGAGCTGGGGGGGGGTCAGTGTTGGGCCAGATGAGCAGGGGGGGTCAGTGTTGGGCCAGATGAGCAGGGGGGTCAGTGTTGGGCCAGATGAGAAATTGGGGTCAGTGTTGAGCCAGATGAGCAGGGGGTTTCAGTGTTGGGCCAGATGAGCAGGGGGGTTCAGTGTTGGGCCAGATGAGCAGGGGGTTCAGTGGTGGGACAGAAAAACAGGGGTTGGGGCAGGAGAGCAGGTGGGTACAGAGGTGAGACAGATGTGCAGGAGGTACGTTGGTGGGGCAGATGAGAAAGCGGGTTACAGTGGTGGGGCAGATGAGCAGGTGGGTTCAGTGTTAGGACAGATGAGAAGGTGATTCAGTAGTGAGACAGAAGAGCATGGGGATATGGAGCAGATGTGCAGGGGAGGTACAGTGGTGGGGCAGATGGGGGGAAAAAAAGGGGGTACATTGATGGGGCAGATGAGCAGGGGGGTTACAGTGGTGGGATAGAAGAGCAAGTGGGTACAGTGGTGGGAGGGATGAGAAAGGGGGTTCAGCGGTGGGACAGAAAAGCAGGGGGTTACAGTGATGGGGCAGATGAGAAGGGGGTCACAGTGGTGGGAAAGATGAGCAGGGGGGTACAGAGGTGGGGCAGATGTGCACAGGGGTGCAGAGGAGAAAGGAGGTACATCGGTTGAAACACATGAGCAGGGGGTTACAGTGGTGGGGCAGATGTGCAGGAGGTACAATGGTGGGGCAGATGAGAAAGGGGGTTACAGTGGTGGAGCAGATGAGCAGATAAGTTCAGTGTTCGGACAGATGAGAAGATGGTTCAGCAGTGAGACAGAAGAGCATGGGGGTACGGCGGTGGAGCAAATGTGCAGGGAGATATAGTGGTGGGGCAGATGAGAAAGGGGGAACATTGGTGGGGCAGATGAGCAGGGACTTACAGTGGTGGGGCAGATGTGCGTGGGTTACAGTGGTGGGGCAGATGTGCGTGGGTTACAGTGGTGGGGCAGATGAGCAGGGTAGCACAGTGGTGGGGCAGATGAGCAGGGTAGCACAGTGGTGGGGCAGGTGTGCAGGCGGGTAAAGTGGTAAAATAGATTTGCAGGGGGGACAGTGATCTGAAGTGTGGAGTTGCAGGAATTGGGGTTGATCAGAGGCGTGAGAGTGCAGGATGTTAATTTCTCACTACTCAAGTAGTTTACAGCATTTACTTTATAAAAAATCCTTTTCGTAATTGAGAGTGTGAGGTTGACTTTGTTATAAAATCAGCACTCTCCGTTTCTTTGAAAACATTTTTCGGCACACTGTGCTCAAAATGTTGCCTACCCCTGGTCTAGGGAGGGGAAGTGGCCATCCACTTCTTAATTTTAATTTTTTGTCTTAATTCTATTTATTTAAGCTTGCCCAGCTGTTAGAGGCATGACAACCCTGTTTTTTCATTTATTAAATTGAATCAGGTTGTGTTATGCGGTCAGTTTAGATGCCTACAGTATTTAGCTACCTACTTCCTTAAATATGGAACTTAATGTGAACTAAATAATGTATAATGCAATTATAACAGATTAAATGTCTGTTCAGTGTAACTGTATCTGGTTGTCTGGTGTTACATGTAACAATTGTTGATGATGCTGTTAATGCAAGATCCACAGACAATGCAAAACATCTAACAAGAGGGTAGTTGGATTCTCACATGTTTATATAGTTGTACTGTTATCTGCATTATTGATACTGAAGTAAACCTTCTTTTTTTTTTTTTCTCCTAGTGGTCAGATGATGAAAATACGACAACACTGACAGTAAGATGTTTTTGTGGAAGCCATCCCACTAACTGTAAATTGCATGCAAGTGTGTTGGTGCTATAGGCCAGTACTACGGGAGTAATGTATCTTTGTGTTCACACAGGCCCCAGAATTTCCAGAGTTTTCCATAAAAGTGCAAGAAGCCATTAATTCTCTGGGAGGCAGTGTTTTTCCTAAACTGAACTGGAGCTCCCCAAGGGTAATTATTTACTGCATTTTCTCTTTTCACAGTCACATAAACATGTGTAATCCCTCTTTACATCTACAGCGAATCAGCCATTTTATACTAATGCTGTCTGGGCACTAGAAATTATCATAAGACCAGAATAGATTGCCTAGAAAATAGTAGGTATTTTTGTCATGCCACCTAAAAGGGACACTTTGAACTTGCACATGAAGGGAAGATGACATTGTCTCTGCAAAAGGACTCCCTTATAATCTTTACTGGTTCACCTTCACAATACCTTACTGCTTAGTAGTTGACAAGGATCCCCGCACTTCCAGGTATGGGTGAGGATGTGCTTAGGCCTAGCAGGTATTTGCAAGGCCCAATCACCGTTAGCTGATCAGGGGAGTGATGTCATTTCTGGGTCCAACACAGCCAATCTTATTACTGACTGCATAGTACCAAGGAGCTGCATGGGTGCAAAGGTAAGTTGAACAAAATGTTGGGGGGGGGGGGGACTTTTTAGAGCAGTGTTTCTCAACCTTTTTTCAGTCAAGTCACCCTATACAAGTATAGACAGTCTTAAGGCACCAATTAAAATAATGGACAGTCTCAAGGCACCCCATTCTAAAATGCAAAAAAACTATTCTAATAGCTTTACACAATGCAGCAACATCCACACGTAGAACACAATGTTAGAGGTGATTTATTCTTCCAAAGCAAATACACGTTTGCACACTGGTGCTGACTAGTATTCCAATGTTTCTCTTCTCCCTCATTTTCTCTCCATCGGTCAGCTACTGGCACCCCAGTGCTGAGGGAGAGTGGCACAGGAGGGTCAAACAAGAATACTGTGGAGGCAACAGTCATCCTCCTTTTTACTGATGACGTCATTGGTTGTTAGGACCCCAGTGTCTATAAAGTCATAATGGTGCACAATGAAAACCCATGGCTTTGTGTAAGTAAAAGGCAGGCTTGATCCACCTTTTTTTAGGCACCCCTGAAGAAACCTCAAGGCACCGTGGTTGAAAAAGGCTGTTCTAGAGCATGGACAAAATAGTTGTGTCTCTTTAATAATAAGTTAAGTCTAATTAAAACCTGAAAAATCTGCATTTAATAAATCTTTGCATTGGAGTCAGCATTGCAACTGCGATCAGCCCATTGTGGGTGCAATTCACAGGCTCATGCTGACTATCCCCCCCCCCCAGTCCAGGGTCTGTACATAAGTATGGGGCTGGGAGAAGTACACAGTGGACTACAAGTGTGGAAATGTCACCGCTCTAGTGCTCTATTAAGATGCACAAATCTTTCTGCTGTGGTGGAACAGATGAGACTTGTAGTCTTTTCATTCACAGATCCCTGTTAATGGATGTACATGCAGAGCCATGTACAGCCATGATAAATAGTAAATAGTTGTTTGGACCAGCCTTGTCCAAGCGAACTAAAGTTTACTAAAACCTGGAGATCAGTTTTAAGCCAACGTTCTTGTGTGAACAGACATTTTTGTCTGTCTGTCTGGTTCAGGCTTCATTCAGAGGGGACTGATCAATGTGTTTCTAAGTGCAGCCTGAAAAATCAGACAACCCACTTGTTATGTACACAAGCAGTTCACATAGGGGATACACATAAGTAAATAAAAGACATCTGATTCAGTAAGTCACCATTCGCAAACTGTTTACACGGAAGATGCACTGTCATTGTAGAGATTTCTGCAATGCTCTGCTGACTTGACTTAAATCATAGATGGGATTCAAGCCTTCAAGCTTATATTTACATGGGTCTTTATGCTTGACTGAAGCATCAATTCCAGAGAGTTTCTCAGGTTACTGTAAAGTCTTGGCTGTTGTTTTAAGATGATGTTGAAGATCTCCTTTCCAGGGTCATTGAAAGCAGTTAAGATCTGGCACTGTTTCAAACTGTGTTCAACCTAAAGCTACAGAGAAACTGTTACCCAAATGTGTAAGAAAAAAAACAAAACATTGTGCCCTTTTTGTTTTTATGACAATTTTTTTTTTTTTTTTTGTGTGATGTGATTCTCACTTTATATGCACCAAATAAACAACATAGTGCTCATATGTTGGAGAGGATTTGCGACATGCTCTAGAAACTGGAAAATTATGTTGCAATCTGTTGCAGTATCTTTTAATAAACAAATATCTGTGCTACAATGTGGCACAGATTTTAGCTGCAGGTTTTAGCTGCCTGGTCTGATTAGGTGCAGATCTGCACATCGAGCTGACTCCTTCTGATAAGCGTCTGTATATATGCTTCCCAGGGGAAGATGAGCTGGGGGAAGCTGCCTCCTCCCTTCTTCCTCCGCAGCTGCCAGGTGCCCTCTGAGTGTCCGCATAGACACTGACCAGAGGGAGCAGGCAAAGGGCAGCTCTATGCTACTCTGCTGCTTGCACTTCTCTCTCTCTTATCCCACAATCACTTCTTGTTCAGGGGAAGAGACTAAAAGAAGCAATGCAGTGATCTTCTTTTGATTGCTGTATTGCTTGTTGCACAGTGATGGCTCACTGTGCAATATGGACCTAATAAACAGAGGTCTCTGAGGGCTTTGTGTGCACAAATTTACACATTTGTGTGCACAAATTTGAATTGTTTGATCTGTGATTTGCTATCAACAGTGGGACCGGGACATACTTAAAGTGATACTGAAATAAATTTTTTTTTGTTTAAAAATAACACACATGTTATACTTGCATAATCTGTGTAGTGGTTTTGCACAGAGCAGCCCTGATCCTCATCTTCTCGGGTCCCTCTTCGGCGCTCCTAGCTCCTCTCTCCTGTTGAGTTCCCCCACAGCAAGCAGCTTGCTATGGGGGCACCCAAGCCAAGCCGCAGCTCGGTGTGTCCACTGGGACACGGAGCCGTGGCCCGGCCCCGCTCCCCCCTCTCTCCTCATTTGCTCACTGACTTTGACAGCAGTGGGAGCCATAGCATTTTGCTGCTGTCTCCGCCAATAAGGAGGGAGAGTCTCAGACAGCCAAGTCTCTCGTGCAACATCGCTGGATCGAAATGGGGCGAAAATTTTTAATAAACTGCCCACTAGATGGTGCTTTTCCTTTTACACACACACACAGTGGAGGAAATGGCATGCGATTTGGACAGGAATCACACCGCGCATGCAAGTTCAAATTGCATGTGATTCTTTGCAGTGCGACTTGCACCCATTTATTTTCTATTGACGCAAATTGCACCGCAAAGTATTGATATCGGGAGTATTTTGACGAGTACGTGTACTCGTGAAGATACTCTGCATCGGTGCATCCCTAAATGGTACTAAAAAAAAGTCCTTGGATTGGACAATGGAGGAGATCCGTGTTGGCATCCTTGGGAATGATCAGGTGAATCCATATGACTTTTTATAATATCAGCCCTAAGTAGCCATATATTCAGGCTGTGTGTACACTTCTGCTTGGAGATATTAGCAGCCAATTTTATTCTCCCTTACTTACCATTGAAACTGATCCATTAGCTGGGGATCACACGGACTTTTCTTCTTTCAAAAACTGAAACCACCTGTAATCGTGTTGCCCATTTGTTTGTTTTTTAATTGCGGTCTTCAAATAATTTGTATTTTCTGCCTAGAATTGCTGCTACACAAACGCGAAATAAATCATGTAAGCTTCAGGAATGGGGTTTTTTTTCTGTTCTCACAAATGCTGAGTCTTTTTACTGATCTGAATTGAGATGCATTGTTGTCTATAGTAATGGTTCTCAACCCTGTCCTCAAGTACCCCCAACAGGCCATGTTTGCAGGTTTTCCTTCATCTTGCACAGGTGCTTTAAATCAGAGTCAATGGCTTGGTATTTTTGACAGCTAATTTATCTAAGAGAAATTCCCAAAACATGGCCTGTTGGGGGTACTTAAAGGGGTTGTAAAGGTAAAAGTTTTTGCACCTTAATGCATTTAAGGTGAAAAAACATCCGACAATACCGCCCCCCCGTTTTACTTACCTGACCCCTCGAAAGTCCCGTGCTCGCCCCCCACATCCTCTTCGCCGCTCAGCCTGGTTTTTGATTGGCTAGAGTGGACGGATTGAAAGCAGTGCAGCCATTGGCTCGCGCTGCTGTCAATCACATCCAACGACGTGGCGTGCCTGGGGGTTCGTGGTTCGTGGCCACTCTGTGCAAAACGAGCTGCACAGTGGAGGTAAGTATAACATGTTTGTTATTTTAAAAAAAAATAACTTTAACTTTAGTGATCCTTTAAGGACAGGGTTGAGAAGTACTGGTCTATGGGACATTGTACACAGCTGAGTAAAGATCAGTAATACAGAACAAAAATAGAAAATGTTACATTTGAGTGCAGTAATTTATTCGTGTATTTACTCATTTAATGTTTACGCGAGAATAAGTGAGTATATTACAATACTGGCAATGAACATGAATTTTATTCATCAATACTCGTGTATGTGCTTGCACACATTTACTCACCTATACTCAACATTACTCAGGTCTTTACACACAGTTTTTGACCCCTTGCACACGGGCGTCACAAGTTTCTGAGTAGACATCAGTATATTATGACACCCGTGTGCAAAGGGCCTTAATCATTTAGAGGACATATCTAGGTAAATTGAGCACTTTTATTGTACTATGTTATGTTTCTTTTTTTTTTCTTTTTTTTTTTTTTACTGTCTGCACAGGATGCCTATTGGATCGCACTGAACAGCTCACTGAAATGTAAAACCCTGAGTGACATCTTTCTGATTTTCAAGAGCTCTGATTTTGTGACACATGACTTCACACAACCGTAAGTAGTGAAGATTTTAATTGAACATTTTCTGCTCAGTGGAGTTTGTGGCGTTTTGCTAATAACTTCATTGCATCAGTATTGTTTGTGGAGCTGAACATTCCTGTCACAGATGATTTCTCATCGTATGCTTTCAGATGCAGCTGCTGATGTGCTATGGAAAATCAAGCATATTTAATGCCTTGTTGTAACATGTACCTGCTGCGGTCTTTTAATAGATGTGCTAAGTGGGAGTGCCGCCAATGTTTTTAAAAATAAACCATCACGGCAGTTGCTAAAGTTTTCCAGGAGAGGGATCCTTGCTGATTTCATGATGATTATTCTCTTTTCTGCAGAACTCTGACAGATGCTCTATAACCATTGTAACCTTGAATGTGTCCATGTGGCTTCATGAATCCTTATTCTAGATTGGGTATATAAGGCGTTTCCCAGCTCTGCTTCTTACAGATTCAGAATACACATATACGTTGGGTTTTTCAGTTTGGTTACTATACAGTAAAGCTGTGTGCTTTGGAAAACCCTTGTGTTTATTTCTTTAAAATAATAGTAGTAGGCTTTTACTATGACTTCCAACAGTAAACCTGGATGAACTCTCAAAAGGAGGGAGTAAATTCATGTTGTAACAGCAAGGTGGAGGTGCTGAAGGTACCACTGACTGCACAGCAAACAGTTGTTAGCTGTAGTCAGTTCCTGCTTAAGAAAACACAGATCACAATCAGTTGAATATGAAGATGTCAGTTGTGAGCTGCTTTAGTCTTCTATTTAGAAATACATTCTAATTTTATGCTGCAGTAGGAAGACACAGGTGCAGTTTAGGCTAACCATTATGGTAGGCAGGCTTTTTTGATTTGAGGAAAAAAAAAAAATGCACAGCAATGTGCAAAGTGCACTTATCCGTTGCAGCCATTCTGTATACCTATTTTACCAATCTGCACAGCTAACTTGAGCAGCGCTCCTCTCTGATCGAAATCAATTCTAACTAAATTTGTTTAGCCTCAAAGATGAATGACAAATAACCGTTGCTGTTATATCAGAATAAACACTAAACTTCTAAATATAAATAATATGCCAGATCATCCAAACTGAAAGCTTATTTATCTATGCTCATATAACTGACACAAATACAGTCTCTAGTGCAAAATATAAAACAGATGTGATTTACCACAGATAGCAATGTATAATAAGTGATCCCCCTCCAAATCATATGATCATAAATCCTGTGTAATAAACCAAACCAACAAATATGAATGTTTCAAAAGTCCACCATATGTGGATCAAAACACATAAAAATCCATAAAGGTCTTAAGTCCTCTTTAACCACTTCAGCTCTGGAAGATTTTGACCCCCTTCACGACCAGAGCATTGTTTGCTGTTCGGCACTGCGCTACCTGGAAACTGTGCAGTCATGCAACACTGCTGAAATTGGTGGTATTTGATAAACCACTGGGTTTTTTGTTTTATTCTATTAACGAAAAAAGACACAAAAAACCCAAGATTGTTAACTTTCTGCTTAAAAAAACCTATTCAATAAAAAAATGTAATCAAATTTCTTCATAAATTTAGACGAAAATATCTTTGGAAAAAGAAAATCCAAAAAATGGTATATTACTTGGTTTGCGTGGAAGTTTTAGCATCTAAAACGATTGTGTGTGTGTGTGTGTGTGTGTGTATATTTTACAGGGCTTTTTTTTTTTTTTTTTTTTTTTTAAGAATAGGTTGAGGAATTCCCCTTTTCAAGTCACCCCTTGTTTTCGCCCCCTATCCACCTCTGAGCACCGTTCCTTGGTTCCATCCTCTACCCACCTTCCTGTACGGCCCTTTTTAGAGAATACAGAACCAAGTATCATTTTGTGGTGCTAAGTAATTTGTATAGATTTTATTAATAAGCATTAAGACATAGACCCCCCGCAACCAAATGACCCTCTAATAACAAAAGATCCACCCCAGCAACAATAGACCCCTGTCAGCAACAACCGATCTCCCAGCAGCCAGCATCAATAGACCCTCCAGCAACCAGGAACAATAAACCCCTCTCTCATCAGTAGATCCCTCCCAGCAACAATTGGCCCCCAGCAACGATAAATCCCCCAGCAGCCAGCATCAATAGACCCTCCAGCAGCCAACAACAATAGACCCTTCCCTCAACAGTAGATTCCTCCCATCAACAATAGATCTCCCAGCACACCCCAGCACCCTTTGCCATTACATACAGTCAGAGCAGGGGGTACTAAGAACTGCGTTCCCCATGTTCCCGCTGAAAAAAAGTGCGGCAGGTCAGCTAGCGGTTAAATAATCGTAATTCAAAACCACATTTAAATCTTCAGTCCCCTTTAAATCATGCCATCCACAGTGCAAAAAATCACAAATAGTGCTACACCATAAATGTTATTTCACCCATCCATGTCTCTATGCTTTATTTTGCCGAGAAATCACTTAGAAAAACACTCTCCTAGCATTTCTGGCCATGGCCATGTTGAGTAATGGCAGATGATTCATGTAGTATTTACTTCCTGGAATCCATCTGCCCCTAGCTCATGCAAACGGGCAGAAGAGTGTGCTTAGCTAGGAAAAACCCCTCCTCCCCCCCTGAAAACTCCTGGGATATATAACATAATTTGCCTAGGCATGAAAACTAGGAACTAAAGAAATGTAAAAAACTGTTAAAAACAACATATTTTTTCCTATCTTTTTACTAATGCAAGCAGCATAAGGATTCAGAATTAATGAATTTTAATTAAGAGAGCGAAGTTCCACTTTACCTGTTTGCCGACTAGTCTCCGTCATTATACTGCTGCAGGTCGGCTCGATCCCGCAAATTTCCATAGCTGTACGTCGGTCCCTTTTTAACAGCTATAGCAGGCGCGCGCACACACCGCTGCAAGGCGGGGGAGCTGAGGCGCGTGGCCGGCAGCCGCCATGTCTGTTGGTCACCCGCGATTGCTCCACAGAGAGCCAAAACGGGGATCCGTCAGTTTAAACAAACAGATCTCTGTTCTGTCAGGGGAGTACAGCGTGATCTTCTGTTCCTAGTGATTAGGAACAGCGATCTCTCTGTACTCCCTGTCAGTCCACTCCCCCCACAGTTAACAACACCTCCCTAGGGAACACTTAACCCCTTGATCGCCTACTAGCGTTAACCCCATCCCTGCCAGTGACATTTATACACTAAATTTGTGGCTATTTTCAGCTCTGATCGCTGTATAAATGTCAATGATCCCAAAAAAGTGTCAGAAGTGTCCGATCTATCCGCTGCAATGTTGCAGTCCCGCTAAAAAACGCTGATCACTGCCATTACTAGTAAATATAAATAAATAATAAAGGGGCCATAAATATATCCCCTATTTTGTAGACACTATAACTTTTGTGCAAACCAATCAATATACGCTTATTGCATTTTTTTTTTTTACCGAAAATATGTAGAAGAATACATATTGGCCTAAACTGATGAAGACATTTTTTATTTATTTTTTGGGGATATTTATTATAGCAAAAAGTAAAAAAAAATATATTTTTTTTTTTCAAAATTGTCGCTCTTTTTTGGTTATTGTGCAAAAAATAAAAACTGCAGAGGTGATGAAATACCATCAAAAGAAAGCTCTATTTGTGGGAAAAAAAGGACATCAATTTTGTTTGGGTACAGCGTCGCACAGCCGCGCAATTGTCAGTTAAAGCGACGCAGTACCGTATCGCAAAGATGTCCTGGTCATTGAGGGGGCAAATCTTCCAGGGCTGAAGTGGTTAAGCTATGCATTCATACTGCCCAGCAGAATTGGTTGGATCTCGATCATAGATGCATTACTTAGAAATATCCTGGAAGATCAAACCATTCTAAATATGTGTTTCAAATATGTATTTACCTGTTTTGGCTAGTGTGACTCTCAAATTTTTTTTTACCCTCAGCAAATCTTTATTTTTTTCATGTCCTCCCCCTGTAATTTCAGCTTTCAGTGTTGTACAACTTGTTGATTAATTTCTTGGTTGATATTCTGGGTTGCAGGCATTGCAGTAAAATAAAATGTCTGCTGAGTTAGTGGAATCGTCAATTATAATATTGATCTTACTCTGGAAAACATATTTCACACTATTGGATTATTCTGTAAACTGCTGGCACTGTTTGGAAAAATGTAAATTAAGTTTTAGAATAAGACTTTGGTTCTGTTTTTTTTTTTTTTTTTTTAAGAACATAGGATATCTGTTTGTTACGTGTATATACCTGTTCTAGGTAGAAACAAGCTGGTGGTAAAGAAATAATGTACATCATGGATTTGTAGTGAATTATAAATGAACTGTGCAGAGAGCAGGCAGGCATTCCTTTGAGCACTAGCTGAAAGATTACTAGACTGTGCATAACCTGACAGGAAAACTGCCCCTCATCTGCAAAATCAGTGCGCTTCAAAGCAGAAACACACTGTGTTAGATTATTTGGCCAGACAATACTTCTGACAGTTAACTCAAGCACATATCAATAATTTGATGTTACTAGGTGCCGCTTCAGATCATTCTTCATGGTAAATGGAAGGACACTGATTAATGGCCCAGTACTGTCATATTTTGTAGGTAAATATTAAACATGCTTCTGTAAGCAGCGGCTGTTGGAATAATTTATGGAAATGTACTAAATGTTCTAGTAAAATGCTGTTTACCAATAAACTCTGCTCTTACCAGTTTACTGTGGTACATTTGTTGTGCTACTAGATTACTTTTGTAGAAAAAGCCTCAATTTCCCATTTGTCCATTCTTACCATGACTGGTATTGTGCAATAACTCTGGGCCATCCCCCTCTCTTGGATTCTAGCTAGCCTATACAGGGGGGCGGGGCCGAGTTCTGCTGTCTGTGTCCATGGACTGCCTGCACGAGTGCCCCCAGGGAATGCGTGTCTCCATGGGGGGCACTCAGGAAGAGCAGGAGCCAGGAGTGCCGCTGGGGGACCCAAGAAGAGGAGGATCGGGGCCCCTCTGTGCAAAACTCTTGCACAGAGGAGGCAAGTATGACATGTTTGTTATTTCAAAAACAAACAAAAAAAAAAAAACCTTTAACAACCCCTTTAAGTGGATAAACTGCCCTCATTTACAGACCAAGTTTATCCTTTTGATCTAAAAAAACCAAATGATACAATGTTTCTCTTTATCTCAGAGCTGAGCAATGTTGTGATAAACTTGTCAGGCTGCTTTTTTTTGTGACAGCTGTCAGCTGTGAGCATAGAACGGCTTTGTACTTGAATTGTGGAAATGCTGGATTAAGATATTGAGAAGGGTTGAATCGAGATCACAATTTTTTTTTTTTTTTAACGATTAATCATTCAGCTCTAAGAGGGAAGGGAGTAATTTACATAATTCCTAAAACCCAGAAGTATCAGGTATTTTTTTTTGCTTCCAGTGGATGATCTTAGTTGCAAGGGAGGAATGGAAAGGGCAAAGGAAAGATGAGTATGTGCTGCTAGGGAGAGGGCATTGAAGTGAACTGTTGATTTTTGCTGCATAAGCAAAGCACAAGTTTGCTTTAAAGGCCAGCTCCAAGCTAATTCATTTTTTTTTACTCTTTTCTCTGGCTATAATTTTGGCCTTCAATCTAGTGCTATCCCCTGCAGTACTCTCTATTTGCCACAAGATGTCCTAATTCTTCCAGGTTGGATGATTCCCAGTGTTATTCAGCCTTAAAGATAGAAGGGGCAGAAAAGGAGAAGTTTCTTTGGCTGTACTTCCCCTGTGGATCACAGGAATCAGTGGCGGAACTACCGCCATAGAGAGCCACGCGCTCGCTATGAGGCCCGCAGCCGAGAGGGGCCCGTGGGGAGGATGAGGAATGCATACTGCGGGGGGGCGAGCACCGCCCGCACTGTCCCCCAGCCAGAGGAGGTGAGGAGAGGAAGAGGCAAGCTGTCCGTACGAGCAGAGAGCTCAGCTGTAAGAGCTTTCATTAGAATTTCCTGTTTTCCCGGGGCTCACCGTCACATAGCCCCACCTCTCGGCCCGGCGCCTTTGATAGACCTAACGCCAGTCCAATGCGGGACATGTGACGTCATCAAAGGCGCGGGGCCAAGAGGTGGGGCTATGTGACGGTGAGCCCCGGGAACACAGGAAATTCTAATGTAAGCTCTTACAGCTGAGCTCTCTGCTCATATGGACAGCTTGCCTTTTCCTCTCCTCACTTCCCCTGGCTGGGGGACCGTGCGGGCGGAGCTCGCCCCCCCCCCACTCTGAGGCAGCCCCACGCTTACCAACATTTGAGGGCTGCAGTATGCATTCCTCATCCTCCCCGGTAGTTCCGCCACTGGCTCGCCTCTTCCTCTGCACAGGTGAGGCTGCATTGTGCAAGGGTCACGCTACATTGGGCACAGGTGAGGCTGCCTTGGGCACAGGTGAGGCTGCCTTGGGCACAGGTGAGGCTGCCTTGGGCACAGGTGAGGCTGCCTTGGGCAGAGGTGATGCTGCATTGGGCACAGGTGATGCTGCATTGGGCACAGGTGATGCTGCATTGGGCACAGGTGATGCTGCATTGGGCACAGGTGATGCTGCATTGGGCACAGGTGATGTTGCATTGGGCACAGGTGATGTTGCATTGGGCACAGGTGAGGCTGCATTGGTCACAGGTGAGGCTGCATTGGTCACAGGTGAGGCTGCATTGGTCACAGGTGAGGCTGCATTGGTCACAGGTGAGGCTGCATTGGTCACAGGTGAGGCTGCATTGGTCACAGGTGAGGCTGCATTGGTCACAGGTGAGGCTGTATTGGGCACAGGCAGGCCACGCTGCTTTGGGAACAGGCAGGCCACATTGGGCACAGGTGAGGCCGCATTGGGCACAGGTGAGGCTGCATTGGGCTCAGGCAGGTCACGCTGCATTGGGCACAGGTCATGCTGCATTGGGCACAGGTGGGCAAAGTGAGGCTGTATTGGGCACGGGCGGGCCACACTGCATTGGGCACTGGACATGCTGCATTGGGCACACGTGAGGCAGTATTGGGCACAGGTGAGACTGTATTGGGCACGGGCAGGCCACGCTGCATTGGGAACACACAGGCCACATTGGGCACTGGTCACGCTGCATTGGGCACAGGTGAGGATGATTGAAGCGCCAACACCAGGTGTTTGGAGTATCTTTATCTGTTGATTGTTAAACTTTCTGGAATACATATATTGCTATTGTGGTGTAGGATCTGGGTCTGTTGTCCTTTCTTTCTTTCTTTCTTTCTTTCTTTCTTTCTTTCTTTCTTTCTTTCTTTCTTTCTTTCTTTCTTTCTTTCTTTCTTTCTTTCTTTCTTTCTTTCCTTCCTTCCTTCCTTCCTTCCTTCCTTCCTTCCTTCCTTCATTCCTCCATTCCTCCATTCCTCATCCATATCAGACTCGAACCACACCCCCCTTGAGCCATGCCCACTATTTATTTTAACCCCGCCATTTTTTTGTGTGTGTGGGGGGGGCATAAAACATTTTGCTATGGGGCCCTGTGATTTCTAGTTACGCCCCTGACAGGAGTGCAGTTAGTTTTGCACTCCCATGACCCCTTTTCAGCCGAATGCGGGCTGAAGCCTGCTGTTGGCTGATGTCACAGAGCTGGTCCAGGCTGAGGAAATATCGCGACCATATGGTTGGGATCCACCTAGATTCCTGGACCTGCACCCGGCTCAGCTTCTCAGCAAGCCTAAGCCAGCTGCTCCCACCCCCTCCACAGCCCAGCGAAACAGTGTTTTCAGAATGCAGCTGAAAGAAGAATAGGTGCCAATAATGGCTCTGAAAAGGGTGTGTGGTCTGACCCGCCGGGTGCCGCCCATTGCGGGGTGTCATCCTGGCGGCTTAAGGTCCTTCCCTCCTTGCAGAGCGGCGATCTCCCATGTGTCACGGAGCTGAATTGTCCGGGCGGCCGTATTAACAATGTCCCTCCTCCTTTGATAAACGCCACACTGATCCAATGCCAGGACATTGAATCAGTGTGACGTGATCACAGGACGCGAGACGTTACTGCGGCTGTGAAATTCAAATTCAGCTCCGTGACGCAGCGGGAGATCGCCACTCTGCATCTGACAGGCACTGGCGAGGCTGCATTTATCTCTTGTATCATATCTGCAGTCTCTGACCATCTCCTGTATCATGTCTGCTAGAGGTGCACCAAATGGAAATTTTGCTAATACTATTAGCAATGTGTTTAAAGCAGAGGTCCACCCTAAAAAAAAAAAAAAAATTACATAAAAATGCTCCTAAAAATCGGAAAGAAAAAAAAATTGAAGGAAAAAAAATTTTTTACTTACCAGAAATGGCTGTTGCTAGGCAGATTGTCCTAATCTGCCACTTCCTACTCCACGGTAATCTTCATTCTTCTCCTCCTCAAGTTGTCTTCTGGGGAATGGGGCGCGCTGTGTTCTGGGAACTGTGTGTCCCAGAACACAGCCGGCCATTCACAAAGTGCCGCGCGACTTGTGCATGTGCAGTAGGAAACGGGCAGTGAAGCCGCAAGGCTCCACTGCCTGTTTCCCTTAGTTCGAATGGCAGCGCCGGGACCCAATCCGATGGAGGGATCGGCCTCAGGCGGCTGACATCGCGGGCACTCTGGACAGGTAAGTGTGCTTGTTAAAAGTCAGCAGCTACAGTGTTTGTAGCTGCTGACTTTTAAAAAAATTTTTTTTCAGCTGGACCTCCTCTTTAAGTAAGAGACTGCAGATACGATACAAGAGATGGTTAGAGACTGCAGACACGATACAAGAGATGGTTAGAGACTGCAGACACGATACAAGAGATGGTTAGAGACTGCAGACACGATACAAGAGATGGTTAGAGACTGCAGACACGATACAAGAGATGGTTAGAGACTGCAGACACGATACAAGAGATGGTTAGAGACTGCAGACACGATACAAGAGATGGTTAGAGACTGCAGACACGATACAAGAGATGGTTAGAGACTGCATTTTTCTTGAGCTTTTCTTGCACTGAAAGTGGCGGTGCCAATAATGGCCAACAATAAATTCATATTAATTTAAATTGATGATATTAATTAAAAAGTCGAATATAATACAATTGTATATAAAAATATTATTTTTAAAAACTATCATTTTTCAGCAAAGTGCATCCTGCATTTTCAGTTTCGGCACCAAAATTTCCATTCGGTGCACCCCATATGATTGGTTTGCGCAAAAGTTACAGCGTCTATAAACTATGGGATATTTGTATTTATTTATTTTACTAATAATGGCAGCGACTTATAGTGGAACTGCGATATTGCGGCGGACGTTCTGACCCTTTTGACACTTTTTGGGAACCAGTTACACTAACACAGTGATTAGTGCTAAAAATATGCACTGTCACTGTACTAATGACACTGGCTGAGAAGGGGTTAACATCAGGGGAGATCAAAGGGTTAACTGTGTGCCTAGCCAGTGTTTTACTACACTGTGAGGTGCTTTTTACTTGGGGAAGAGAGAGAATTTATTAACTGCTTTACAGGGACACAAACTATATCCCTTCCCTCATGTCAGAACTGTGATCTGCCTTGTTTAACCACTTCAGCCCTGGTACACACAGCACAGGTGGAGAGGAGGAGGAGCCGGATGTGGGTGGGGTCGGGTCAGAGCTGAGCCTGGGCTGCTGGGTGTCCCTCACACCGTGATGCCTGCTAAAACAGGCCCGTGGACCATGCACTAGTCTCTGGCCGCCCCCCCCCCCCCCTTTCGCCCCTGTCCGAACGGCGTTGTCGGTTCCGGCGGTCTCGGCTCCCGGTCTCTCGTCCTTGGGCTCCAACGGAGGAGGGTGGAAACGGGGGGAGCGGTGCCCTGACTCCTTAGTTACAGCGGCCGCTGCAGACAGGATTTTGGACGGCTCCACTGAACCTCCGCAAACGGGGGAGAGGAGGGGAGAGGAGAGGAGACATGCACGGTCCATTACCCATCAGAACCTAATGGGACGGCTCGCCGGGATCGAAGGGGAGAGGAGGGATTGAGAGTAGCAGAGAGTGATAACCCGATACAGAACCTGATACAGAAGCTTGATGGTAAAGTCAAAGAAATCGCATGGAACAGGCGCATGCCCCAGGAGAGAAGAAAGTGGGTAAGACTCTGGTTCTTTTAGCTGCCTGAAGATGGGTAAGTGATGCATTAAATCACTTGTTGCTAAAGTGCAAGGATACCTGCTCATATTGTGTCAGTTACTGCGACTTTCCACTTGCGACTATATCGCATCAAAGTAGCATCAAGTATAACATCATTCCCTACACTAATCTTGGTCTGCTGTTGTATTTAAGATGGCTAAGTGAGGCCTCGGACTATTTCCAACATTGCTAATCTGCCAAGCTGTATAGAAACATTGCCTTATATGTGTCTTTATATTGCCTTATTAGTATACGTGACTCTACCATAACAAGACTCCTCTCTCATATGAAACTATTTCATACTAATAAGCTGGTTTATATCGGTGCTGGGGGGTGGGTAAGGGACGCAAAGAAGTACTCTCAGTAGTGTCAATCTATATGGATACTGCACACTTCTGTTTGACCAGTACACTGCTGCACCTGCATATGCGACTTTGCTGCAACTTGAGATCACAAATACACAATATCTCACTATAACAATAGGCTGACTTATTCCTGTGTCGGAAGTTGGGTGTATGATATAGCGAACTAATCCCATTGATGTAAGCAGTATGGAAATAATCGCATTCTAGGGGACTGCCGTACTGATCCACATACAAAAGTGACTGTAGTATAATAATATATCGCTAAAATATAACACTATAAGTGGAGTAAATACTACGGTGCAACAAATTAAATATTTTGGGGGATCAAGGTAATCCCCAGTGCCATAGGGAAAGTCAGAAAACACACCACACATAATAGAGGAGGAACCACTAACCAGGTATAGGTAGGAAAAATGAGAGGAAGATCAACAAAAGGACCTGCAAATCCACCCAGAACAAGTGCAAGCCCGGGAACCATCAGAAAATATATGATGAATGAAAGTAACAAAGAAAGTAATTCAACAGGTGCAAAGAATAAAACGCCAGATCGAACGGCTAAAATGGGTACAAGAAAACAAATGGCGGAGATGGATTCAAGACCCCCCCAGTAACGAGGTAGAAGTAGAAATTGCAGAAGAAATCCAGCAGGCAAACCAGCTCCCTACCAAGGGAGAAATCGCTGAAATGTTTGCGAAACTGGAGGCCTCAATCAGAGGTGAGATCAGCGCTGTAAATGAGAACATGAGCCACCTATTAACCAGAGTGGAGGAAGTTGAAACAACAGTGGACAAACAAGGAGAAGAAATAAGAAACTTGAGACAGCAGATAGAAGTGCTGCAGAAGGAACAGAGGTATATAAGGTACAAAATGGAAGACCAAGAAAATCGCAGCAGAAGAAAAAACCTCCGGATTAGAGGCCTCCCAGAAGCGCATGGTGAAAAAGAAAACCTACAGGAAAAAATGGAGGAAATTTTCAAAGATTTGAAGAGCCCTTGCAATATCAGCGGTAATTTAAACCTAGACAGAGTCCATCGAATTAGGAAACCAGCCGAAATTAGGGGAGACACTCCGCGGGATGTAATAGTGCGATTCCATAGCTTCCGGGACAAAGAACAGATTAGCATGAATTTAAGGAGAAACCCACAGGTGAAGTACGGTGAAACAAATTTACACATCTTCCAGGACCTAGCCGCAGAAACTCTAAGCAGAAGAAGAATTTTGAAGCCATTACTAGCTGCCTTAAAGGCGAACGAGGTCCAATACTCCTGGGGCTTCCCTGCCAATCTTACTGGACGTAAGGACGGCCGAAAGGCGGTGCTGAGATTTCCGGAGGAGACCCAGAATTTCTGCGATCGACTTGGAATCCCAGTAATGGAGATCCCGGGGTGGTGGGAGAAAAGCGGAAGTCAGGAACACTTAGGGGACCCTGTCACTTGGAAACCAATACTAATGACAAAAGAACACAGGGACTGAAAGAGGCCTCGAATGTTAAAAGTGATTGAAAATGGATTTGTCTTTCTCTCTCTCTCTTCCCTCTTTGTTTCTCTCTCTATACGATCTATTGTCGGTGGGGGCGGGGGGGGGGGGTGGGTGGAGGGTGTGTGGGAGGGATGGCTGGGATTACACCCAGGGGGAAGCTCTTGGCCAGACTAGACCCTCCTCTGAGCTCAACCTCTGGGGAGTAAACCGTGTGGCCAGGTGGAGTGGGTAGGCCAGGGTTTCTTTTTTCTTCATTTAGGGGGCTCATGTGGCACCCCAATACTCCCCCCAACTTGATGGGAAAGGGGAAAAGGCGAGGGGCTGGGCGGGAGGGATTTGGGGGGAGGGAGGTGGGTGGGCAGGAGGAGGGGGGGGGGATGGGGGGGGGGTACACGGGTGGAGAGGGAGGAGGGGGGTTGAGGGAGGGGGGGGTGGGGGGGTTAAGGGTAGGACGAGACCAATCCAATCCTTGGTGGATCCGACTACTCAGCCAGGAGGGGCTACGTAAAGGTGTAAATGGGGCTAAAATAACAGGATGGCTGGGATAAATATAGTCACATATAATGTGAGGGGCATCAACTCCCCCATAAAATGTGCGAACATAATGGGAGAATTGAGATCCCTGAAAGCACAGGTGGTCCTCCTTCAGGAGACCCACCTATACCTAGGCAAAAGCAAGAGAATAGCTACAAGCGAGTTTCCGTACTGGATCTATGGAGACTCCCCGATAAGAGGGGCAAAAGGAGTGGCGATTGGTTTTGCAAAGGGAGTTGGGTTCACAATAGAGGAGAGAGTAATTGACCCGGAGGGTCGCTTCTTGTTCATAAGAGGTAGCTTGAAAGGGATGGAATGTTCCCTGGCAAATATCTACTGCCCAAATAATAACCAAGCAAGGTTCCTAGTGGGAATCTTGGCAAAGTTTGAAACCTTTAAGAGAGGTAGGGCCATTATCGCAGGAGACTTCAATATATGTTTAGAGCCAGGTAAAGACAGTACGTCGCGTGCTCGGGGGTCCGAAGGCAAGTGGATGAAAAAACTCAGGAAAAAACTGCGTCATCAGCAGCTGGTAGATATATGGAGGATGCAACATCAGAACATAAGAGATTATACCTTCTATTCCCCCGTTCACGCGACATACTCTAGGCTGGACTTATTCTTCGTGGAGCATCGCTATGTGGAACAGGTTGAGGGTACAAGCATAGGGCCAATGACGTTCTCGGACCATGCCCCGGTTAGCCTACAAATAAAATTAAGCAAGCATGAAACACGGAGCAGTAGCTGGATACTTAATGAGGACCTCCTACATGATGAAAAGATAGACAAACTTATTAAAGAAGAACTAGAATTTTACTTTAAAGTTAATACCGCTGAGGAAACATCAGAAACTATGGTCTGGGAGGCCCATAAAGCCTATATCAGAGGGATCATGATTAAGGCGGGTGTAGAGAAAAAGAGAAGCCAGGGAGAGACCTTTCGCGTGCTTCAGGAGGAAATCATTAAATTAGAGCAACATCATAAGAAAAAGGGGGATAGCGAAACACTGGCAAAACTATTTAGGAGCAGGGAGGCTATACGGCAGTTAATTGAACAGGAAAATAGGAAGAAGTATAACCTTGTTAAAAAAGAAAGGTATGTAGGCAGTAACCGACCTGGTAGACTCCTGGCAAAGATATTAAGTAAAAAAAAAAATAACAAATATATCGACAAGATAAGATCTAGAACAAACGAGATCCAATATAGGGATCCAGATATTGCAAGGACGTTCCAAGAATTCTACAGTGAGCTTTATTCCATAAATAGAAATGTAACAACTAAGGAGAGGGAACAAAAACAAGCGAAGATCAAAAATTACCTAAGTGAAGTGGGAATGACTAAATTATCGGAAAATGAGCATACCACACTGGAGTCCCCTATTACAGAGATTGAAGTTAGAAAGGCAATTAGAGAAACACAAGTAGGTAAGAGCCCAGGACCGGATGGGTTGACAGTGCTTTATTATAAAAAATACCAAGACTATCTAATCCCTAAACTGTGTGCCTATATGAAAGACATAGGAGACAAGGGGGAAATGAGCAGAGAAGCCCTGGCAGCCAATATTACGGTTATTCAAAAAGAGGATAAGGATGCGACAGTTTGTTCAAACTATAGGCCTATTTCCCTGCTAAATGTGGATACTAAATTATTCGCAAAAGTGATTGCGAGCAGAATGAAGCAGGTAACAGAGAAGATCATACACCCGGACCAGGTGGGGTTTATTAGAGGTAGACAGGGACGGGATAACAGCATCAAAACCCTCCTAGTAGCCCAGGAAATCAAAAAGAGCGGAGTCCCAGGTCTACTTCTATCCATAGACGCTGAAAAAGCGTTTGATAGAGTAGACTGGGACTTCATGATGAGTACGCTCGAGGAGGTAGGCTGTGGGGAGAGGATGTGTAAATGGATTAGGGCCTTATACTCAAGACCATCGGCAAGAGTGAAAATAAATGGGACCTTCTCGGACCCAATCGACATGTACAATGGTACAAGGCAGGGGTGTCCAATCTCCCCCATGCTCTTCCTGTTGACGTTAGAACCCCTTCTATTAAGGATAAGACATAATAGGGATATTAGTGGGGTCGTAATAGGGAATATGGAATACAAACTGGCCGCCTTTGCAGATGACATCCTGCTGTATATAACCCAGCCAAGGATATCCCTACCAAATATCATGGCTAACCTAGTAGAATACGGAAAGTTATCAAATTTCAAAGTAAACCCAACTAAATCTGAAGCACTTGAGATAAACCACTTCAAGGAGAGTGACCACTCCTACCAAAAACACTTCCCCTTTGTGTGGGGGAAAAAAGAACTGAATTATCTGGGGGTCAAAATCACTACATCAACCGAAACGCTATACCAAGCGAACTTTATAGCACGGTTAAACGAGGTAAAAGCTGAATTGAGTAGAATTCATCTGGGTCAACTATCCTGGGCGGGAAGAATCAACATATATAAAATGGTTATACTGCCGAAAATAACTTATAAAATGCAAATGATACCAATAACACTCCCACATACATACCTCAGAAGGCTACACTTAATGTTTTCAAAATTTATTTGGAGGGGAAAGTCACCTAGATTAAAATTCTCACAATTGATTAATACTAAAGGTAAAGGGGGATGGGGAGCACCAGATACAGGGGGTCCCCGGGTTACAAACAAGATAGGGACTTTAGGTTTGTTCTTAAGTTGAATCTGTTTGTAAGTCGGAACAGGTACATTTTTTAAGTGTAGCTCCAGCCAAAAAATCTATTTTTAAGTTTTGTAGATAGCATAGGGAAGGGTTATCACCCCTGTAACATTTGTTTTGCTGTCTGTGCCCCTGTTCAGAAGATTTCACCTCACTTTCTGTCCCAATGACAATTGGATTTTGAAAATTTGGGGTTATTAGGGAAATAAGGATAGGTGATAAAGCATCAGTGGAGACACCTTTTACCCATATTAACTCTTACAGGAGTGAATTTCCCTTCCTAGAGGTAGATTTCCTCTCACTTCCTGTTGTCTCTTTCCGTTTGTAAGTAGGAGTCGTTTGTAAGTCGGATGTTTGTAAGTAGGGGACCGCCTGTATAAGGAAATATTACGAAGCTATCGCTATAAGCCAGAGTGACTGAATGGGTCAAAAACATAGAAAAACAATGGGTAGTAGTAGAAAATAAAATTAGTGACACTAAACTGGATAAGATTATATGGATTTCGCCTCAACAGAGAAAGTACAGCACTGAAACGCATGCAATCACTAAACACGCACTTAAGATATGGGACACCCTTCACAGAAAGGAACACTGGGAGTATAACTCACCCTTAATGCCACTTAAAGATTTAGAACAGTTTGCACCAGGGAAAGAGGAATGGTTTGGTAAATGGTTACTAGAAGAAAATATACAACTAAAAGACATAATGCATAGGGGTCGAATATGCTCATTCCAAGAGATGCAGGACAAAAGAGATATGTTAGTCATTAACCCCTGGCGCTATAGCCAATTAAAACACTATGTTGGTTCACTCCCACAGCCAATAAGATCGGTGGATAATTTAACACCACTAGAAAAAATATGCGTGGATAGAGAGGGGAGGGGGGTTTCTCCCGGATATATAAAGTTCTAGTTGATTTAGAAAGGTTAGAAACCCCGGACTATATAGGGAAATGGGAAAAGGAGTTAGGGAGAAATCTTACAGATACAGAAGTCTCCCTGATCTTGAAAAGAGTCTCAGCTACTTCAGTTAATAGTAAACTCCTAGAATTAAATTTTAAATGCCTGACCAGAATGTACCTGACCCCCGATCGGGTGCATAAAATACATAGGGATAAGTCGCAATTTTGTTGGAGGGGCTGCTCAGAGATGGGGTCAATGGCCCATATCTGGTGGCTATGTCCGGAAATGAAAAGGTTTTGGGGCGAAGTAAGAAAATTTATCAAAGTGATAACAAACTTGGACGTCCCAAATGACCCTTGGATCTGTTTATTCCACATGAGTGATATGCCGACTAAAACATATCTCAGAACACTTTTGCCACATCTTATTGATGCAGCTAAGAGCTTAATCCCTAAGTATTGGCAAAGGAAAGAGAGGCCAAAGATGAGGGAATGGTTTAATAAAATTAATGAGATTCAGTGCTTGGAGTACCTAAGATTTAGCGAAGGGACAAAAATGGGGGCCTTTGAAACAAAATGGAAAGACTGGGAAAAATTTAAAGAATCTCCAAATGCGGTTGAGATGTGGTCTACATAAGTAGAGGAATGCAGAGGACTGGATGGATATGGTCTCGGGGGGGGGGGGGGGGGGGGATGGGTAAAAGGGAAGCATTAGCTATCATTGGGATAATTATGTATCCTCTTTTGTTTTGTAATATACTAAATTGGAGTACCAAGCAAATGTAAAGCCACGATGATGTGACGATAAGATGGGAAAGAAATTTGAATTTTAATATTTGAAAAATCTTTTCCCGGGAGAAACCTTCAAGCTGAAGTGGCAAAAAAAAAAAAAAAAAAAAAACCACTTCAGCCCTGGTAGAATCTACCCCCTTCCTGACTGGGCCATTTTTTGCGAAACGGCATTGCGTCGCTTTAACTGACAATTGCGTGGTCGTGCGACGCTGTACCCAGACAAAATGTATGTCCTTTTTTTTTTCCCCACAAATAGAGCTTTCTTTTGGTGATATTTGATCACCTCTGCAGTTTTTATTTTTGCGCTATAAACAAAAAAAACCGACATTTTAAAAAAAATATATATATATTTTTTACTTTTTGCTATAATATCCCCAATTTTTAAAAAAATATAATTTCTTCCTCAGTTAAGGCCGATATATATTCTTCCACATATTTTTGGTAAAAAAATCGCAATAAGCGTATATTGATTGGTTTGCGCAAAAGTTATAGTGTCTACAAAATAGGGGATAGATTTATGGCATTTTTTTAATTATTATTAGTATTATTTTTTTTATTTTTTTTCGGGCGCTGGCAGTGTGAAAGGGCTTGGGCTTTCACATTGAGATTGCAGATGAGGCTTCTTTCAGGCGCTTTACTGGCACTTTTTTTTTTAACACTAAAGCGCCTGAAAAACGCCCCAGTGTGAAAGGGGTCATAGAGCTTTCTTTTGGTGGTATTTAATTGCTGCTGGGTTTTTTATTTTTTGCTAAATAAAACAAAAAGGGACCGAAATTTTCAAAAAAAAAAAAACAGTTTCATAGTTTGTTATAAAATTTTGAAAACAGGTTATTTTTCTCCTTCGCTGTTGGGCACTGATAGGCGGCGCTGTTGGGCACTGATAGGCGGCGCTGTTGGGCACTGATAGGCGGCGCTGTTGGGCACTGATAGGCGGCGGCACAGTGGGCACTGGCAGGTGACACTGGTGGGCACAGCCGCGGCTTTCTGAGTGAGGAACCAGTGATCAATTCTCAATTTTCTGTGAGGAAAAAACAAATGGCAATTACCAAGCTTCTGTTTACATCACGTGATCAGCCGTCATTGGCTGACAGCTGATCATGTGGTATGGGGCCGGAATCGACCCTTACTCGGATCTGTGATCAGCCGAGTCTCATAGTCTCGGTGATCATAGAGCGTGTCAAGCAGACTGCGCTTGCCCGGGAGGACGTCCATGGATGCCCTCCCAGCAATTGAGGCCCACGCTGCATATAGCTTTCGGCTATAGCGCGGGCGGCAAGTAGTTAAGGCTTTACATTACCTTTAAGGCTTAACCACTTCAGCCCCGGCACTGCGTCACTTTAACTGACAATTGCGCGGTCATGCAACATTGCACCCAAACAAAATTGATCCTTTTTTTTCCCACAAATAGAGCTTTCTTTTGGTGGTATTTGATCACCTCTGCGCTTTTGTATTTTTTGTGCTATAAACAAAAAAGAGCAACAATTTTGGAAAAAAAAGCAATATTTTTAACTTTTTGCTATAATAAATATCCCCAAAAAATATATATATAAAAAAAAAAAAAAATTTCTTCCTCAGTTTAGGCCGATATGTATTCTACAAAATCGCAATAAGCGTATATTGATTGGTTTGCGCAAAAGTTATAGCGTCTACAAAATAGGGGATAGATTTATGGCATTTTAATTTTTTTTATTAGTAATGGTGGCGATCTGCGATTTTTATATCGTGACTGCGACATTGCATGTTTGACACTATTTTGGGACCAGTGACATTTATACAGAGATCAGTGCTGTAAAAATGCACTGATTACTGTGTAAATTACACTGGCAGGGAAGGGGTTAACTGTGTTCCCTTACTGTGTTTTAACTGTAGGGGGGGGATGGGCTCACTAGAACATGATAGAGATCACTGCTCCCAATGACAGGGAGCAGTAGATCCCTGTCATGTTCTTGGGCAGAACAGGTAAATGCCTTGTTTACATAGTTCTGCCTCTCCATTTCACGATCGCGGGCCACCGGCAGACATAGAGTTCGCGGGACCAACCGGCGGCGCGCGCGCCCACTAGCCCGCATGTTAAAGGGGACGTAAAGGTACGCTCATTTGCGCAGCTGTGCCATTGTGCCGACGTACATCGTTGTGCGCTGGTCGGCAAGCGGTTAAATCGGGGTTCCACCCAAATTTTGAACATTATCTCTATGCATTCTCTTCCTTGCCTAGATGCTGACATGCTGTGTAAAAAAATTTAAATCGCCGTAATTGCCTTTTTTTTCTAATCTTCTTAGCACTTCCTGGTTTTCCTCTCATGGGAGTAGGCGTGTTTCTAGCCTCTCCCAGACCTCCCACAGTCCCCTGGGAGCTAGTCTCAGGCTTCCCAGCATGCATTGTGCAACAGCGTCATCACAACATCTCGGTGAATGCTGGGAGCACAGCATTCACCGCATCCAGGAAATACATGCTTGTGGGCTTCAAATGCCCACAATGAAGATGGAAACCGCCTTCAGTGAATTTTATAAGTTATTCTTTACAACGAAATTGGACACAGGCGGACTTATTACACAGAACATGTGAGTAGATAATCATGAGAAGAAAAGTTTGTGAATGAACTCCAAAAAAAAAAAAACGATAGATAGGTGGACCCCCGCTTTAATGTACACTGCTGCTGGTAAATGGATGTTTAGGAGCAGTTGGGCGTTTTTTTTTTGCCAGCTGCCCCTGAACTCTCCTCTGTTATCTTATCAGTACATGTACACTGGGGCGTTTATAGTCCTTTCTAGGCAGTTGAGTTTAGAAGAATTTTTTGGAAAGCAAAAAAATGCATTCAGGACCGATGTTCAGAGGCATTTGAAACACCAAATGCCTGTAACAGCTTATAAACATGGTAACACGCGTTTAGCCGCATTTCGTTTACAGGCGTATTTAATGGATATATACATTTTTGACTATTTGAAAAAAGAAAAATAATATATTATATTTTTAAAACGCTCCTAAGCGCAAACACAGCATGTGAACATGGCAAAACGTTGTTTACTAAGTTAAATCGTTCGGGGGGGGGGGGGGGGGTGTAAAACGTCATGTACATTAAGCCTTAAAGACTTGGTAGCAAGAAAGAATGTAAAAAAAAAAAGAAATGAACAATAGTTTGAAATATAAGCAAAAACTTCTGCCTGGGAACTGCAAAAGCATAAGAGGTATAGCTTATAGGATACTTGGGTAGGAGTCCTAACTAAGCAGTCTTGTTTCAGGGGAATTCGGTAAACCTGCACAATGTATTGTCTGGGGAAAAAAAAAATATATTTGTGTTAATTCTTGAATAATTTGGAACCAGCTAGCTTGTATGATATGCTTTGTGGATTTCAGTCAATCCCCTTTATCTAGTGCCCAAGAGACCTGTAATTTCTCACACTGTCAATCCTTATCAGCGAAAGAGCAGACCAGGATTTAATCTTGTATAATTACTGACTGCCTAATGACATAATGTACTACATCCATATAATTAGACCAAGAACTGTGCAATCACATCTGCCCTAACAGACCCTTCATTAAACCCTACTGTTTAAGGCTACTTTCCTAAATTAGTATACATATTAAAGTGAGAGGAATGATACGTTGCCATCCCAATAAAGTTATTTTTATATATCTGATGCTTAGTTATGCTGTGTAATGTATTGATTAATTGATTGCCTGTGAATCCCTATATATAGTTATGTATAGATACGACAGAATCTCTATAGGTGACTCCAGATATTTTCTTGTAGAGATCTTTGCAAATATAAACATAATGAATGTCATGCCTGCCAGGCATGACATGCTTGGCATGACTTGCTAGTCTATATCATAAAGCATAGTCACTTCTAATAATAGCAACAATTAAAATAAGAGTCTCTCCAAAAATGAAGCATCTATAATAATTTTTTACTGTGACATTAAACAGTATAAATAATTACTGGCAAACAATACACACATGTTGGTTGTGCCTTGCTAAGTTGTTAGACATACGGTAAGAATCTAAGTTATTAGCTATATACATTTTTATACATTTTTATTTTACATTTTTTTACTGAAAGTTGCAGTTGGTAAATATTTCTCAGGTTTCTATATTTGGCAGTGAAGTAGTAGATGATTTATAGGGTAAAGTGAAAGAGGATTTGGCCCATACATCAAGCCTGCCTCTTCAACCATTCGATTACGTGTGCTTTCTGTGACCTGAACATTATGATAGTTAATCTCATTGCATTTCATTCCCTTTACTTTAAAGGGTAACTCCACTTTCATGGGAAAAAAAATTGCAAACCAAAAAAATAAAACATAGTGTATACAATTGCCACACAAGTCTCATTGTAATTGAATGTTATCAAAAATTATCTTTTTTCATTATGCATCACTGTAATTTTCTGTAAAATGCAATGCAATATGGCAACCTGAAGGAGTTCTGTCCACAGATGGTGTACAGAACACCCCCCAGAAATTTAATTTTTGCTTTTGTGATTGGCTTACTGATTTACCCAGAAGTCTGCACTAACACACAAGTCAGATTTTGAGCATCCACTCCAGCATTATTTTTTGGTGAGATACTACCAAAGGGAAATTACGTATAAAGCGATGCAGACACTCTCACTTTCCTCATTAGAGCGCTGTAGGTGCAGCTGCTGACTGATAATTATAAAACCACTCCCATTCAGATTCACTTGGCACACAGACACAGAAAAACAAACAGCTATTCCCTCAGAATAAAAAAAAGGTAAGGCTCTGCAACAAAGTTTGTTAAAATCCCTGCAATGTACTTAGATAGCCCAGAGGGGAATGTTTTCTTTTTTTTACTGAACAAGAGTTACTCTTTAACCACTTGACCTCCGGAAGCCTTACTTTGACAATTGGGCAGTCATGCAACACTGTACCCCCCCCCCCAAATAGAGCTTTCTGTTGGTGGTATGTGATTAACACTGTTTTTTTTATTTTTTGTGCTATAAACAAAAAAGGCAGACTATTTTGAAAAAAAAAAAATATTTTTTACTTTTGCTATAAAACCTATCCAATAAAAATAAAAAATCGAATTTCTTCATACATTTTGGCCAATATGTATTCTGCTACATATTTTTGTAAAAAAAAAAAAAAAATCCCAATAAGTGTGTGTTGATTGGTTTGTGCAAAAGTTAGAGCTTCTACAAACTGGTGTGTGTGTGTGTGTGTGTGTATGTATATATATATATATATATATATATATATATATATATATATATATATATATATATATATATATATATATATATATATATATATATATAAGGGGTGCACCGGATCGTCACCAATCTGTGATACAAACGGTTCAACCTGTTCGGATCAGCACACATGCGCCCCGCGGAGCACGCCGCTGCCTCGGCCTTAGGAAAGGCCAGGGCGGCAGCCATCTTGGTACACCCAGCGGCCGTTTACCACGTGATCGCTCCGTCAAATGACGGAGCGATCACTTGTAAACAAACCGGCGTCCTATCATGATGCCGGTTCCTCTCTTCCCTCTGTGTACTGATCTGTACAGTGGAGGGGAGAGATCGGATGGCAGCAGTGCCTGTACTTTGCCCATACTCTGCCCATACTCTGCCCATACTCTGCCCATACTCTGCCAATACCCTGCAATACTCTGCCATACCCTACTAATATATTATTACAGTGGGGGAGATTGTGGATATTATTAGAGTGGGGGAGATTGTGGAAAATACAGTGGGGGAGATTGTGGATATCATTAGAGTGGGGGAGATTGTGGATATCACAGTGGGGGGGATTTTTTTTTGTTGATCTGAAAATAATCCGAACCATGACTCCTGATCCGAGGAACGATCCGAACCGTGAGTTTTTTGATCCGTTGCACCCCTAATATATATATATATATACGTATATGACAAAAGTGAGTACACCCCTCACATTTTTGTAAATATTTTATTATATCTTTTCATGTGACAACACTGAAGAAATGACACTTTGCTACAATGTAAAGCAGTGAGTGTATAGCTTGTATAACAGTGTAAATTTGCTGTCCCCTCTAAAAACAGACAGCCATTAATGTCTAAACCGCTGGCAACAAAAGTGAGTACACCACTAAGTGAAAATTTCCAAATTGGGCCCAAAGTGTCAAAAAATTGTGTGGCCACCAGTTTTTTCCTGCACTGCCTAACCCTCTTGGGCATGGCGTTCACCAGAGCTTCACCGGTTGCCTCTGGAGTCCTCTTCCACTCCTCCATGACAACATCAAGGAGCTGGTGGATGTTAGAGACCTTGTGCTCCTCCACCTTTCATTTGAGGATGCCCCACAGATGCTCAATAGGGTTTAGGTCTGGAGACATGCTTGGCCAGTCCATCAGCTTTACCCTCAGCTTCTTTAACAAGGCAGTGGTTGTCTTGGAAGTGTGTTTGGGGTCGTTGGGTCGTTATCATTTTGGAGTACTGCCCTGCGGCCCAGTCTCCGAAGGGAGGGGATTATGCTCTGCTTCAGTATGTCACAGTACATGTTGGCATTCATGGTTCCCTCAGTGAACGTAGCTCCCCAGTTTCCGGCAGCACTCATGCAGCCCCAGACCATAACAATCCCACCACCATGCTTGATTGTAGGCAAGACACACTTGTCTTTGTGCTCCTCACCTGGTTGCCGCCACACACACTTGACACCATCTGAACCAAATAAGTTTGTCTTATCAGACCACAGGGCATGGTTCCAGTAATCCATGTCCTTAGTCTGCTTGTTCTCAGCAAACTGTTTCTGGGCTTTCTTGTGCATCATCTTTAGAAGAGGCTTACTTCTGGTACAACAGCCATGCAGACCAATTTCATGTAGTATGCGGCATATGGTCTGAGCACTGACAGGCTGACCCCCCCAACCCCTTCAACATCTGCAGGAATGCACTCATACATCTATTTTCCAAAGACAACCTCTGGATATGACACTGAGCATGTGCACTCAACTGCTTTGGTCGACCATGGTGAGGCCTGTTCTGAGTGGAACCTGTCCCATCAAACCGCTGTATGGTCTTGGCCACCGTGCTGCAGCTCTTGGCAATCTTCTTATAGCCTAGGCCGTCTTTATGTAGAGCAACAATTCTTTTTTTCAGATCCTCAGAGTTCTTTGCCATGAGGTGCCATGTTGAACCATTGACCAGTGTAAGAGTGATAACAGCAAATTTAACACACCTGCTCCCCATTCACACCTGAGTCCTTGTAAAACACTAACGAGTCACATGACACCGTGTAGGGAAAATGGCTAATTGGGCCCAATTTGGACATTTTCACTTAGGGGTGTACTCACTTTTGTTGCCAGCGGTTCAGACATTAATGGCTGTGTGTTGAGTTATTTTGAGGGGACAGCAAATTTACACAGTTATACAAGCTGTACACTCACTACTTTACATTGTAGCAAAGTGTAATTTCTTCAGTGTTGTCACATGAAAAGTTATAGTCAAATATTTACAAAAATGTAAGGGGTGTACTCACTTTTGTGAGATACTGTGTGTGTGTGTGTGTGTGTGTGTGTGTGTATATCTATATATAGATATAGATATACACACACACACACTATCTCACAAAAGTGAGTACACCCCTCACAGTTTTGTAAATATTTTATCATATATTTTCACGTGACAATACTGAGGAAATGACACTTTGCTGCAATGTAAATTAGTGAGTGTACAGCTTGTATAACAGTGTAAATTTGCTGTCCCCTCAAAATAATGCTACACACAGCCATTAATGTCTAAACTGCTGGCAACAAAAGTGAGTACACCCCTTAGTGAAAATGTCCAAATTAGTGTTACAAGGTCTCAGGTGTGAATGGAGAGCAGGTGTGTTTAAATTTGGTGTTATCGCTCTCACTATCATTCTGGTCACTGGAAGTTCAACATGGCACCTCATAGCAAAGAACTCTCTGAGAATCTGAAAAAAGAATAGAGATCTACATAGAGATGGCCTACGCTATAGAAAGATTGCCAAGTCCCTGAATCTGAGCTGCAGCACAGTGGCCAAGACCATACAGCAGTTTAACAGGACAGTTTCCACTCAGAACAGGCCTCGCCATGGTCAACCAAAGAGGTTGAGTGCACGTGCTCAGTGTCATATCCAGAGGTTGTCTTTGGGAAATAGATGTATGAGTGCTGCCAGCATTGCTGCAGAGGTTGAAGGGGTGGGGGTCAGCCTGTCAGTTCTCAGACCAGACGCCGCACACTGCCTCAAATTGGTCTGCATGGCTGTCATCCCAGAAGGAAGCCTCTTCTAAAGATTATGCATAAGCAAGCCGCAAACAGTTTGCTGAAGACAAGCAGACTAAGGACATTGATTACTGCATGCCCTGTGGTCTGTTGAGACCAAGATAAACTTATTTGGTCTAGATGATCTCAAGCGTGTGTGGCGGCAACCAGGTGAGGAGTGCAAAGTGTCTTGCCAACAGTCAAGCATGGTGGTGGGAGTGTCATGGTCTGGGGCTGCATGAGTGCTACCAGCACTGGGAGCTATAGTTCATTGAGGGAACCATGAATGCCAACATGTACTGGACATACTGAAGCAGAGCATGATCCCCTCCCTTTGGAGACTGGGCCGCAGGGCAGTTTTCCAACATGATAACCCCATAATAAATATATATATATATATATATATATATATATATATATATATATATATATACACACACACATATAAGTCAGGTCCATAAATATTGGGACATCGACACAGTTCTAATCTTTTTGGCTCTATAAACCACCACAATGGATTTGAAATGAAACAAACAAGATGTGCTTTAACTGCAGACTTTCAGCATTAATTTGAGGGTATTTACATCCAAATCAGGTGAACAGTGTATGAATTACAACAGTTTGTGTATGTGCCTCCCACTTTTTAAGGGACCAAAAGTAATGGGACAGATTAGCAATCATCCATCAAACTTTCACTTTTAAAAACTTGGTTGCAAATCCTTTGCAGTCAATTACAGCCTGAAGTCTGGAACGAATAGACATTACCAGATGCTGGGTTTCATCCCTGGTGATGCTCTGCCAGGCCTCTACTGCAACTGTCTTCAGTTCCTGCTTGTTCTTGGTGCATTTTCCTTTCAGTTTTGTCTTCAGCAAGTGAAATGCATGCTCAATTGGATTCAGGTCAGGTGATTGACTTGGCCATTGCATAACATTCCACTTCTTTCCCTTAAACTCTTTGGTTGCTTTTGCAGTATGCTTTGGGTCATTGTCCATCTGCACTCTGAAGCGCCGTCCAATGAGTTCTGAAGCATTTTGCGGAATATGAGCAGATTATATTGCCCAAAACACTTCAGAATTCATCCTGCTGCTTTTGTCAGCAGTCACATCATCAATAAATACAAGAGAACCAGTTCCATTGGCAGCCATACATGCCCACGTCATGCCACTACCACCACCATGCTTCACTGATGAGGTGGTATGTTTTGGATCATGAGTAGCTCCTTTCCTTCTCCATACTCTTATTTTCCCATCACTCTGGTACATGTTGATCTTGGTCTCATCTGTCCATAGGATGTTGTTCCAGAACTGTGAAGGCTTTTTTAGAGGTTTGGCAAACTCTAATCTGGCCTTCCTGTTTTTGAGGCTCACCAATGGTTTACATCTTGTGGTGAACCCTCTGTATTCACTCTGGTGAAGTATTTTCTTGATTATTGACTTTGACACACATACACCTATAGTCATGGCCGAAATTGTTGGCACCCCAGAAATTTTTCCAGAAAATCAAGTATTTCTCACAGAAAAGTATTGCAGTAACACATGTTTTGCCATACACGTTTATTCCCTTTGTGTGTATTGGAACAAAACAAAAAAGGGGAGGGAAAAAAAGCAAATTGGACATAATGTCACACAAAATTCCAAAAATGGGCTGGTCAAAATTCTTGGCACCCTTTCAAAATTGTGGATAAATAAGATTGTTTCAAGCATGTGATGCTCCTTTAAACTCACCTGGGGCAAGTAACGGGTGTGGGCAATGCAAAAATCACACCTGAAAGCAGATAAAAAGGAGAGAAGTTCACTTAGTCTTTGCATTATGTGTCTGTGTGTGCCACACTAAGCATGGACACCAGAAAGAGGAGAAGAGTACTGTCTAAGGACTTGAGAACCAAAATTGTGGAAAAATATCAACAACCTCAAGGTTACAAGTCCATCTCCAGAGATCTAGATTTGCCTTTGTCCACAGTGCGCAACATTGTCAAGAAGTTTGCAACCCGTGGCACTGTAGCTAATCTCTCGGGGCGTGAACGAAAGAGAAAAATTGATAAAAGGTTGCAACGCAGGATAGTCCGGATGGTGGATAAGTAGCCCCAAACAAGTTTCAAAGAAATTCAAGCTGACCTGCAGGCTCAGGGAGCATCAGTGTCAGCGCGAACTATCCATCGACATTTAAATTAAATGAAACGATATGGCAGGAGACCCAGGAGGACCCCACTGCTGACACAGAGACATAAAAAAGCAAGACTACAGTTTGCCAAAATGTACTTGAGTAAGCCAAAATCCTTCTGGGAAAACGTCTTGAGACCAAGATGAGACCAAGATAGAACTTTTTGGTAAAGCACATCATTCTACTGTTTACTGAAAATAGAATGAGGCCTACAAAGAAAAGAACACAGTACCTACAGTGAAATATGGTGGAGGTTCAATTATGTTTTGGGGTTGTTTTTCTGCCCTCTGGCACTGGGTGCCTTGAATGTGTGCAAAGCATCATGAAATCTGAGGATTACCAAAGGATTTTGGATCGCACTGTAGAGCCCAGTGTCAGAAAGCTGGGTTTGTGTCCGAGATCTTGGGTCTTCCAGGAGGTCAATGACCCCAAACATACGTCAAAAAGCACCCAGAATTGGATGGCAACAAAGCTCTGGAGAGTTCTAAAGTGGCCAGCAATGAGTCCAGATCTAAATCCCATTGAACACCTGTGGAGAGATCTTAAAATTGCTGTTGGGAAAAGACGCCCTTCCAATAAGAGAGACCTGGAGCAGTTTGCTAAGGAAGAGTGGTCCAAAATTCCGGGTGAGAGATGTAAGAAGCTTATTGATGGTTATAGGAAGCGACTGATTCAGTTATTTTTTCCAAAGGGTGTGCAACCAAATATTAAGTTAAGGGTGCCAAGAATTTTGACCAGCCCATTTTTGGAGTTTTGTGTGACATTTTGTCCAATTTGCTTTTTTTTTCCTCCCTTTTTTTGTTTTGTTCCAATACACACAAAGGGAATAAACATGTGTATAGCAAAACACGTGTTACTGCAATACTTTTCTGTGAGAAATATTTGATTTTCTGGAAACATTTCTGGGGTGCCAACAATTTCGGCCATGACTGTACCTCCTGGAGAGTGTTCTTGATCTGGCCAGCTTTTCTTCACCAGGGAAAGAATTCTTCGGTCATCCACCACAGTTGTTTTCCGGGTCTTTTGGTGTTGCTGAGCTCACCGGTACTTTCTTTCTTTTTAAGGATGTTCCAAACAGTTGATTTGGCGACACATAATGTTTTTGCTATCTCTCTGATGGGTTTGTTTTGTTTTTTCACCCTAATGATGGCTTGCTTCACTGATAGTGACAGCTCTTTGGATCTCATATTGAGAGTTGACGGCAACAGATTCCAAATGCAAATAGCACACTTGAAATCAACTCTGGACTTTTTATCTGCTCCTTGTAAATGGGATAATGAGGAAATAACACACCTGGCCATGGAACAGCTGAGCAGCCCATTGTCCCATTACTTTTGGTCCCTTAAAAAGGCGGCACATATACAAACTGTTGCAATTCCTACCCCGTTCACCTGATTTGGATGTAAAGCTGAAAGTCTGCAGTTAAAGCACATCTTGTTCGTTTCATTTCAAACCCATTGTGGTGGTGTATAGAGCCAAAAAGATTAGAATTGTGTTGATGTCCCAATATTTATGGACCTGACTGTGTGTATATGTATGTATGTATGTATATGTGTGTGTATGTATATGTGTGTATATACAACACACACACAAAATATATATATATTTATATATATATTATGTGTGCATATAATAAATATACATTACACATCTCCAGAATTCGACCCTTCCTGACTAATGACACCACAAAGCAACTTATTCACTCCTTGATTATTTCTCACCTTGACTACTGCATCTCTCTCCTTAATGGCCTACCCTTATGCAGGCTATCCCCTCTTCAGGCTATTATGAATTCTGCTGCTAGACTAATACACCTCACTAACCAATCCGTGACTGCTGCCCCTCTCTGCCAATCCCTTCACTGGCTTCCCCACTGTAAAAAAAATTCAAAATGCTAACCACAACATACAAAGTCATCCAACATCGCCCACAGCTACATTACCAACTTCATCTGCAGATATCGCCCAAATCGTCCTCTCCGCTCCTCCCAGGACCTCCTGCTCCCTAGCTACCTTGTTACCTCCTCTCATGCTTGCCTTTAGGACTTCTCTAGAGCCTCTCTCATCCTCTGGAACTCCCTGCCCCGGTATATCCGATCAGCCCCTAACCTATCCACCTTTAGGAGATCCCTGAAAACTCACTTATTCAGGGAAGCCTATCCCACACCCACCTAACTGTACCCGAGCCACCCCCATCAAATCCTTCCCCGCATCTATTACCTTTTGTACCACCACCCCCTCCCTTTAGAATATAAGTTCTACAAGCAGGGCCCTCCTGTCCCTTCTGTATTGAACTGTACTGTAATTGTGCTGTCCCCCCTCTACATTGTAAAGCGCTGCGTTAACTGTTGGCGCTATATAAATCGTGTATAATAAATAAATATAATTTTTATTTATACTAGTGTTGGAATCGATCAGCCAATGGCTGAGAGCCCTGAACGGAGTGTTCTGGTGGGGGTCAGTCCCCCGTGTCAGAACACAGTAGTACAGCAGGGGAGATCGCTGTACTAACATCACATAGCACATAACATTTTTTTTCCAAACAAAAAAAAGAGATACTCTTCAAAGTTACATTGTTGTCAATTGTTCTATTTCATGCAGTTGCTTCAGTCGTTTTACTGTTTATATATTAATCAAGCTATCCACCTATAGATCATTTTATGAGTAGCACACAGTCAATGTATCTTCTTTAAAGGATGGCTACACACAAACACCATCAAATATATTCCTGAGCTTTCCCTTCTAAAAAGTTCTAATAACTGAAAAAATCTGCTTGAGATATGCACTGGAGTCATTGCTTGTGATTATCGGTTTCTTGAGTTTCTGATCATGCTGGAGATAAAGATGGATTTATTTAGGAATCTTTTTGGCATCAGGACCGATCCCATGTTATGTGCCAAATGAAAGGGTAAAAATGCTGCAGATGTGGTACCGGTTGATTAATATATTGGCAAGTGTTGCTGGAAGGACATCTACTCATGTATTGTATCATTTTCAGGGAATTACTTTCTCTTCTATGGCCAGCGTACCAGTGTGTTGCATTTGAGCACTGAGCCCTTGTTGCATGCCATGGGAACTTTTCCACTTTCCCACTGTTCTTTGTTCCTGGTACCAAGATAAGCTGGTTCTTCATGCAACATTCACAAAACACTGGATGAGTATTTCAGGTGAAAAATGGACCTTCCACCATCCGATCATTCCTGCAAAAAGACACTTTCTCATTTAAAAGTGAAACCTGTTTTGGGCTTCAATAGAACCTGTTTTTTTGGTTGTCAATTTAGATAGGGTTGCTGTGCTCAAAAGTTTGCGTACCCTGGCAAAAATCGCAACATTTTTGCATTGATATTGAAACTATGATTGATCATGCCAAAAACAGTCTTTTATTTAGGGACAGCAGTCATATGAGGCCATTTATTATCACATAGTTATTTGGCTCCTTTTTAAAACCTAATGATAACAGAAATCACCCAAATGGCCCTGATGAAAAGTTTACATATCTTGGAATGTTTGGCCTTGGTAAAGACACACAAGGTGACTCACAGGGTAAAATGGGAATTAAAAGTTAACTTCCGATATCTGTGGCTTTTTTAAATTGCAATTCAATGGTTGTGTAAATAGTCAATAAATTTGTTAGTTTCTCACGTGGATGCACAGAGCAGGCTAGATACTGAGCCATGGGGAACAGAAAAGAACTATCAAAAGACTTGTGTAACAAGGTAATGAAACATTATAAACATGGAAAGGCATTTACAAAGATATCCTAAGTCTTAAATATGCCAGTCAGTACTATTTAATCGCTTATTAAGAAGTGGAAAATTTGGGCATCGATCGATACCAAGCGGAGGTCGGGTAGACCAAGAAAGACTGCAGCCGCAACTGCCAGAAGAATTGTTGGGGATACAGAGAAAACCCAACAGGTAACCTCAGGAGAAATACAGGCTGCTCTGGAAAAAGACGGTGTGGTTGTTTTTCAAGGAGCACGATAGGACGATAATTGAACAAAAATGAGCTGCACGGTCGAGTTGACAGAAGCCTTTACTGCGCCAATGCCACAAAAAAGCTTGGTTACAATATGCCTGCCAACACCTTGACATGCCTCACAGCTTCTGGCACACTGTAATCTGGAGTGACGAGACCAAAATAGAACTTTATTGTCACAACTATAAGTGCTATGCTTGAAGAGGTGTCGGGCCTTTAGCGACAAGAATACCATCCACACTGTGAAGCATGGTGGTGGCTCATTGATATTTTGGGGGGGTGTGAGCTCTAAAGGCATGGGGAATGCTATGAAAATTGAGGGCAAGGTGAATGCAGCATGTTATCAGAAAATACTGGCAGACAATTTACATTCTTCTGTACGAAACCAGCACGACAATGACCCTAAGCACAAGTCCAAGTTGACCCCCTATTGGTTACAGCAGAAAAATGTAATGGTTCTGGAGTGGCCATTATGGTCTCTTGACCTTAATATAATTGAGTCACTCTGGGGAGATCTCAAATGTGCAGTTCATGCAAGACGACCCAAGACTTTGCATGACATAGAAGCATTTTGCCAAGACGAATGGGCAACTATACCATATTGCAACTTACCAGTCTTTAGATGTGGTGGCTGCATTTGCTTTCACTTTTTAGGCTAAGAACATTTTCAGCAAGTACAGAAAATACCTACCAAACATGCAGTGACGTCGCTAGGGGTGGGCGTGGGGGTGCGGGCTGCACACGGGTGACACCAGCCAGAGGGGTGACTCCTGTGGGCAGCGGCTGGACCAGAGACACTGATCTGTGTCTCTCACTGGCTCAGCCTGTCTCCCTGTCTCAGACACACACAGCGCAGCAGACCGAAGCCGCCTCACCCTCCTGGCTGTTTACATATACACAGGAGGAGGGACACAGCTGTGCATGTCCTGTGCTGATCTGAGGTATGTACATTGTCAGAGGATTGAGGAGGGGATCAGTGACCAGTTAAAAGATGGAGGAGTAATTAGGGAGGGGGATTAAGAGGATATGTGCTGAGCGGGGCTCTATGGGAGGGGAGGGGAAGGTCCTATGAAAGTGGGGGTTGGATTTTAAATCCAACCCCCCACAAGAGCACAAGCCCAACCCCCCCCCCCCCCCCAATAGCGTCCTCCCAGCACATATCCAACCTCCCTGCATACTAGCACAAGTGGAGAGGGGGGTCTGCACTGATGGAGGGGGTCTGCACTGATGGAGGAGGTCTGTATTGATAGAGGGGGTCTGCACTGAGGCGGGATCTATACTGATGGAGGTGGTCTGCACTGATGGAGGAGGGGTCTGTACTGAGAGGGGGGGTCTATACTGTTGGAAGAGGGGTCTGTACTGAAGGAGTTGGTCTATACTGAGGAAGGGGGGTCTGTACTGAGGAAAGGGGGTCTGTACTGTGGGAGGGGAGGTCTATACTTAGTGGGGGGGTCTGTACTGATAAGGGGGGTCTGTTCTAAGGGAGGGATGTCTGTACATAGTGGGATGCTCTATACTGAGGGGGGATCTGTACTTAGTGGAGGGGGGTCTGTAATGAGGGGGGACTATGGTTGGTGGAGGGGGGGAAGTGACATAATGTTTTTCCGCACCGGGTGACACCAACCCTAGTGACGCCACTGCAAACATGAGAACAAATCTGCTCACTAATGACGTTGTACAGTCCACACTTTTTGTTCTGCCAATCTGGCTTCCTGGATAGCCCTGCCTGTGACCACACCCCTCTGACTCATTTCAGCCTGGTTGGGCTTAATCGTAGAGGTACTACTACAATTGTCTGATTGGGGTGAAATGCATCAGAGAGGCGTGGACATCAGCAGGGACTATCCGGGAAGCTAGCTTGGCTAAATAAAAATCAGTTTACGACATCATCATGGTACGGCTTTGTTTTCATTCTTGTTAGGATTTTTTCTGTTGAAAATGTTGTAAGCCAGAAAAGTGAAAGCAAATTTGACCTCTTGGTGCCAACAGCACGCAAATATGTGTAATTTACACAGATAGGGCTACCTCTCTCGAAGGGAAAAATGACAATAATATGATTTTGTGAATAAATGTATTTTTAATTTCAGTATTTTTTTTATTTGTTTTGTTTATTTTCAAAAAGAAAAGTACAAAAGGATAATTAAACATTGGTACTTTCTTTTATACATTAGGACATATAACGGGGGGTTACTTATGAGATCAATGACAAAACAAGAGTCATAGCTGAGCTTGAACAGTGGATGCAGTATGAGTGCTAAGGGTATTGTCCACCCCACCTAGACACTCCATCTGGGAACAAACTGTGTCATAGGGTGGGAGGCAATTCTGCCAACCTTTAAATTAAAGTATATTTATTTTACTCGGTTTACCAACTTTAGAAAGACACAGTCAAGTACATAGGCAAAGTTACCTACATAAGCAATGTACATGTCCTACTATCACATCTATTCCATCCAGTTGTTTCCCATTTAATCAAGGAGTAAACTAGTGTAGCTCTCATACCATTTGGTCCACACTAGCCATGCTACCCTTTCTCTTTAATAGTTCTCCCTATCAGTTGTCAATAAGAGTTCATATGTGCAGTATGTTTGGATCATGTTAACAGCATTAAGCACTTTTGGTGGTGAGGGCGTTTTCCATAATCTCGTTCTTCAGAATCTGGCTTCTAGAAGTATGTGTTACTAATTTCCTCCCAGCCGGGGGTACTTGGTCACTTTTCACATTAAGAATGGCTAAGCCTGGGGATGGGTGTACTTGGGGTCTTACAGTGTTAATGATAGAAACTACCTCTTTCCAGAAATTTTGTATATGGGGGCATTCCCACATTGTGTAGGCGTACTCCTGTTTGGCCACAGTTCTTCCAGCAGAGTGTGGAGGCATTCTCTTTATAGTGGGCTAAAACAGAAGGGGTTAAATACCATCTTTGGGTCAATTTTTGGGTTAGTTCCCATAGTGCAGTGCATGAGGTGGCTGTATAAATAGATTGACATTGTAAATCTCTTTCCCATTTGATAATAGGGGAAAGTTTTGTGAATTTGGCTTTTACCCCAAGTGTGGAATAGAACAGTGATGTACCAGAGGATGTAAGGCTGTAGGAACAATGGCCCACATATGGTGGGAATGTCCCATCATTAAAGAATTTTGGAAGAAAATTTTACAGCTGATAAAGGAAATATTAATAAAGAGATACAGGAAGACTCGTGGACATGCTTGTTCCACAGGACAGCCGAGTCAGCTAAACAATATAAAAAATACATTGTGCCTATTTTGCTGAATGCTGCGAAAAGTCAGATACCGAAAAAATGGCCGGAAAAGGAAAGTCCTAAAATTCGGGATTGGCTTTTTTGTGTCAATGAAATGTACAATATAGAGAGTATAGATTGTGTGGGAGCAGAACCAGAAGAAGGGATAGAACGAAAGGATAGATTGGGAAGGTGGCAAACGTTTAAAAAAACGTGGAGCTACATTGAGGAGATTATTCGTTAAGTACAAAGGGGATAAGGTTAAGAAATGAATAGTAGAAGCCTATGCCTTTTTGATTAATGCAATATTGGGGTGGGAGGAGGGTGGGACCTTAGTTTAAGGGGGGGGGGGGGGGCATGAGTTGTATGATTTATCTTTTTATGATGTTGTGGATGTATGCTGCTTTTTCGTATTTACAAAATAAAATAAAGAATTAAAAATAAAAAAAAAAAAAAAAGAACAATGATATACCTTTCTTTCTATGTGAATTCAGGTGTAGGTAGTCTTTCGCCTGTATTGGTATGGTGAATTTGATCTGAGAGTTGTGTCTGATACAGTTGTGTATTTGCAGGTACTGATAGAAGTCTGTAGGGGGTATATTGTATTCCAGGACTAGTCGATCAAAGGATTTAAAGGTTCCTTTGTCGAATAGTATGTCGTGTTCTTTCTGTTTCATTGAGCCAGTTATTTAAGCGGATATCTGGAATGGGGTATTTCAGAATAGCGATTGGGTGCTTTAACTCCATTAAGGGGGTATCATGCCAAGTGGATGTCGTAAGTCTCCACCAGGCCTGTGCTGAGGCTTTGATAAAGGGTGAGTAGTGAGAGGGAATCTTGGATCTAGGGCATCTACTGCATCGTCATAGACGTAGGTTATTGAATTGTACTGTTTCTCGTTCTATATCTCCCCATTACGTAGCTGGCGATGCTCTAAACCAGTCCTTTAGTTGTGCTAATATTGAGGCGTGATAGTAGTCTAGTATAATTGTCATTGTGGAGCCACCTGTGGTTCTATGTTTGATTAAAATATTATGGGTGCTCCGGGGGTTTTTTCCCTTGCCATACGTATTTATTCAGGCTGAGTTGTAGTGACTTTGGATTAATGTATTTTTAAATGCATTAAGTGTAAATAGCTGAAGTTATCATCTTCTGCACATCAGCTCTTCGTCTGGGGGAGATGGGGCCAGAACAAGAGGTAAGGCCCCTTTCACACGGGCTTTTGCTTTTCAGGGATGCCAGGATCACAAAACCGACTGCTTAGGTTTACAATGTATTTGGCATGTAAACATTTTTTTATATATGCGGATGTTTTTAGCGGTTTGGTTAGAGTTCAGGTTTAGACAGCTGCAGAGTAAATTCTGGAGAGTACCCAGGCAAGTTATCACCCTAGACAGTCTTTTGTATCACAGCAGAAAA
The DNA here is from genome assembly GCF_042186555.1 of Aquarana catesbeiana. Taxonomy (NCBI): domain Eukaryota; kingdom Metazoa; phylum Chordata; class Amphibia; order Anura; family Ranidae; genus Aquarana; species Aquarana catesbeiana. The sequence continues at coordinate 167,670,854 of NC_133326.1, forward strand.
CCATTTTGATTTGTGTGGTAGGTCACAGCAGAGAACACTTTGGATATGTGTTTCGGATTTTTTCTGTTTCACATATCATCGGTTCTTCTGTTAGCTGACCCTCATAGGCGATGATCCTGAAATGTGCACTGTTTGTGTCTGGTACATTGAACTGTATACCCAGTGTTATTGAAGGAGTCTTTTATATTAAAGCCATTTGTCACCCTGCTTGTAATTATGTACATCTATCTTCAGTTTTTCATTTACCAGTTTGTGTAGCTGTTGGGGAAAATATGTATATTCTCTTATTTTTTTTTTTTATTTTCATTATTTTTTTGGCTGTAAGGGACTAAAATGATAGAAAACAGTTTAACCACTTGCCTACTGGGCATTTTTACCCCCTTCCTGCCCAGGCCAATTTTCAGCTTTTAGCATTTCATTTTGTTCACACAATTAGAGCTTTCTTTTGGTTGTATTTAATCACCACTGGGTTTTTATTTTTGCTAAATAAATGAAAAGGAGCTGAAAATTTTGAAAAGAAAACACACTTTTCTTCCTTTTCTGTTATAATGTTTTGCAAATAATAATCATTCTTCATAAATTTAGGTAAAAATGTATTCTGCTACATCTCTTTGGTGAAAATAACCTAAATCGGTGTATATTATTTAGTCTGTAGGAAAGTTTTATAGAGTCCACAAACTATGGTGTTTGTGTGTGTATGTATATATATATATATATATATATATATATATATATATATATATATATATATACAGTATAGATATGAAAATTAATCAATCCTGATGTACTGACGGCCTATCTCATTTCTTGAGACCTGAAAATGTCAGGTCAGTACAAAAATCCTCTAAATGACCCCATTTGGGGGTAGACAGTCCAAGGTATATAGTAAGAGGCATGGCAAGTTGTTATTTTTTTTTGTAAAATGATGAAATTATTACAATTTTTTTCACAATATTTTTTTTTTTTTCTATTACATACTGTCGCTAGTGCAGTACAGCGTCGTCCTATAACTGGTGTGGTGGTGATCAGGGACACTGACTGGTGACAGTACAACAAAAAAGTCATTTGGCAGCCTCCCAGATCGGCTAAACTGGTTAAAGGGGTTGTAAACCCTTAGGGTTTTTCACCTTTATGCATTAAGGTGAAAAACCTCCTGTGCTGCAGCTGCCTCCCAGAGCACCCCTTTTACTTACCTGAACCTGGTCTTTCCAGCAACGGGAATGAGCACACCAGCTCCAGCCGGTGTCTCGGGTCCTGATTGGATAGATTGATAGCAGTGCAACCATTGGCTCCTGCTGCTGTCAATCAAATCCAATGACACGGGGCCGGGTCCTGATGTCTGTGTCAATAGACGCAACAGCAGGACATGGGAGTGTACCCGCACGAGTGCCCCCAGGGAAAGTGCTTTTTCATTGGGGCACTCGAGAAAAGGAGGAGCCAGGAGCGCCACAGAGCGACCCCAGCAGAGGATCGGGGGCCTACCCTTGCACAGAGGAGGTAAGTATAATATGTTGTTTTTGTTTTGATTTCTTAAAACGAGACTTTACATCCGCTTTAACCACTTCAGCCCGGGAAGGATTTACCCCCTTCCTGACCAGAGCACTTTTTACAATTTGGCACTGCGTCGCTTTAACTGCTAATTGCGCGGTCATGCAATGCTGTACCCAAACGAAATTTGCGTCCTTTTCTTCCCACAAATAGAGCTTTCTTTTGATGGTATTTGATCACCTCTGCCGTTTTTATTTTTTGCGCTATACACGGAAAAAGACCAAAAATTTTGAAAAAAATGATATTTTCTACTTTTTGTTATTAAAAAAATCCAATAAACTCAATTTTAGTCATACATTTAGGCCAAAATGTATTCGGCCACATGTCTTTGGTAAAAAAAAATGTCAATAAGTGTATATTTATTGGTTTGCGCAAAAGTTATAGCGCCTACAAACTAGGGTACATTTTCTTGAATTTACACAGCCTTTAATTTATGACTGCCTATGTCATTTCTTGAGGTGCTAAAATGGCAGGGCAGTACAAAACCCCCACAAATGACCCCATTTTGGAAAGTAGACACCCCAAGGAAATTGCTGAGAGGCATGTTGAGCCCATTGAATATTAATTTTTTTTTTGTCCCAAGTGATTGAATAATGACAAAAAAAAAAAAAAAATTACAAAAAGTTGTCACTAAATGATATATTGCTTACACAGGCCATGGGCATATGTGGAATTGCACTCCAAAATATATTCAGCTGCTTCTCCTGAGTACGGGCATACCACATGTGTGGGACTTTTTGGGAGCCTAGCCGCGTACGGGCCCCGAAAACCAATCACTGCCTTCAGGATTTCTAAGGGCGTAAATTTTTGATTTTACTCCTCACTACCTATCACAGTTTTGAAGGTCATAAAATGCCCAGATAGCATAACCCCCCCCCCCCAAATGACCCCATTTTGGAAAGTAGACACCCCAAGATATTTGCTTTGAGGCATGTTGAGTCCATGGAATATTTTATATTTTGACACAAGTTGCGGGAAAGTGACACATTTTTTTTTTTTTTGCACAAAGTTGTCACTAAATGATATATTGCTCACACAGGCCATGGGCATATGTGGAATTGCACCCCAAAATACATTTAGCTGCTTCTCCTGAGTATGGGGATACCACATGTGTGGGACTTTTTAGGAGCCTAGCCGCGTACGGGGCCCCGAAAACCAATCACCGCCTTCAGGATTTCTAAGGGTGTAAATTGACCCCATATTGGAAAGTAGACACCCCAAGCTATTTGCTGAGAGGCATGGTGAATATTTTGCAGGTCTCATTTGTTTTTGAAAATGAAGACCAGAAAAACATTTTTTTTTCTTTTTTCAATTTTCAAAACTTTGTGACAAAAAGTGAGGTCTGCAAAATACTCACTATACCTCTCAGCAAATAGCTTGGGGTGTCTACTTTCCAAAATGGGGTCATTTGGGGGGGGGGTTTTGCCACCTGGGCATTCCATGGCCTCTGAAACTGTGATAGGCAGTGAAGAGTGAAATCAAAAATTTACGCCCTTAGAAAGCCTGAAGGAGGTGCTTGGTTTTCGGGGTCCCGTGCGTGGCTAGGCTCCCAAAAAGTCCCACACATGTGGTATCCCCATACTCGGGAGAAGCAACAGAATGTATTTTGGGGTGTAATTTCACATATCCCCATGGCATGTTTGAGCAATATATCATTTAATGACAACTTTGTGCAAAAAAAAAAAAAAAATTTGTCTCTTTCCCGCAACTTGTGTCACAATATAAAATATTCCATGGACTCGACATGCCTCTCAGCAAATAGCTTGTGGTGTCTACTTTCCAAAATGGGGTCATTTGGGGGGGTTTTGAACTGTCCTGGCATTTTATGCACAACATTTAGAAGCTTATGTCACACATCACCCACTCTTCTAACCACTTGAAGACAAAGCCCTTTCTGACACACTTTGATTACATGAAAAAATTATTTTTTTTTTTGCAAGAAAATTACTTTGAACCCCCAAACATTATATATGTTTTTAAAGCAAATGCCCTACAGATTAAAATGGTGGGTGTTTAATTTTTTTTTTCACACAGTATTTGCGCAGCGATTTTTCAAACGCATTTTTTTGGGGAAAAAACACACTTTTTTAAATTTTATTGCACTAAAACACACTATATTGCCCAAATGTTTGATGAGATAAAAAAGATGATCTTAGGCTGAGTACATGGATACCAAACATGACATGCTTTAAAATTGCGCACAAACGTGCAGTGGCAACAAAATTAATAAATTTTTAAAAGCCTTTAAAAGCCTTTACAGGTTACCACTTTAGATTTACAGAGGAGGTCTACTGCTAAAATTACTGCCCTCGATCTGACCTTCGCGGTGATACCTCACATGCATGGTGCAATTGCTGTTTACATTCGACGCCAGACCGACGCTTGCGTTCGCCTTAGCAGGGGGGCAGGGGTGCTTTTTTTTTTTTTTTTTTTTTTTTTTTTTTTTTCCTTTATAATTTTTTTGCTTTTTTATCTTATTTTTTAGCAATAGGTAGTGACAGGTACTCTTTTTTGAAAAAATTGGGGTTTTGGGGTCTATGGTATTAGACCCTAGATTTCTCCTCTGCCCTCAAAGCATCTGACCACACCAAGATCGGTGTGATAAAATGCTTCCCCAATTTCCCAATGGCGCTGTTACATCCGGCGAAATCTAAGTCATAAAATGCTCGTAGCTTCCGGTTTCTTAGGCCCTAGAGATGTTTGGAGCCACTCTAGTCTCTGATCAGCTCTATGGTCAGCTGGCTGATCACCGGCTGCATTCTCAGGTTCCCTGTTGAGACCGGAGAGCCAGAGAAAAACACGGAAGACGGTGGGGGGGGCATTCCCTCCCACTGCTTGTAAAAGCAGTCTAGAGGGTAATTAGCCGCTAGGATTGCTTTTACATGAAAGCCGACCGCTGGCTGAAAAGAATGATACCAAGATGATACCTAAACCTGCAGGCATCATTCTGGTATAACCACTCAAAGTCGTGAATGGCGTACCTGAAGACAAAAAAATGATTAACAATAAAGCACAGTAAACGGTAAAGTATAAAAAAATTGCATACCTGAAAAGCAAACATGATAAAACATAATAACAATAAAACATTGCAGAATAGAATACAGTAAAAAAGAGCAGAACAATAGAGAGAGAATAGAGAGCGAGAGAGAACAATAAAACGACAACTATTTTTTTTTAATTTTATATTTTTGTTTGTGTGTTTTTTTTTTTTTTTTTTTTTTTTTTTTTACACTTTGTAACTGTACCTTTTATAACTGTAACCGGTTCCAGGTTCGGGTCTCTCAAAATGCGATGGCATCTTGGGAGACCCTGTGAAAGTGTGCCTAGTCTGTGCAATGCTGTACCCTACGCTAATACTCAACTAGTGTATGGTAGCGTTCACCAATGCAAAGACCAGGATTGTCAGGACAGGAGGGACAATAATAGCTGGTGTCACGCCTATATCCACGCTTGCTGCAGACACAACATTTTTTTTGGGGGGTTCCTTGGGTAGGGGTACTCGGGAGGACATAAAGAAAATGCCTCTCATGCAGCCGACTGCATTTGGTTGGGGATGTGAATGGGGGAATTACGGGCGCTGCAGAAGCGGTGGGTTCCCAATTAGGATTGGTGAATACAGCAGGAAGGGCATTATGGGCACGACGGGCCTGTGTTTGTCTTTTTGATGACAGCAGGACACTACTTGTGCTTGCCACCTCACCAGCTTGAACTGCACTTATGGGACTCGCCACGTCACCAAGTGTTACTGCAGTGCTGGTTTGACTATGACCGGGGTGTACTAGGCCGCTGTCGCTTGCCAGTTCACCAAAACGATACCAAAAAAACTGTTAGCGATCGCAGGGATCAGGCCTGACTCTGCGTAGCGCTGCAGTTATACGTTTATTGTTTTGTAAGTGACAGTGATCGATCGATACTGCACTTGGGTGGGCTGGGCTGGGCCGGGCGGAGGGGCAAAACGCAGGTGCTAGCAGGTATCTGGGCCGATCCCGCTAACACTGCGTTTTTGGGAACCCTAAACTGCTGGGGACGCTAGTATAGATCTGATCGGATCAGATACTATACCACTAAGGTAGGTGTATGGTGCGTGCGTGGGTGTTAGCGGTACTGGCGCTAACCTGACGCTGCCTGGGGCTGGTGCTTGCCAGTTCACCAAAACGCTACCAAAAAAACTGTTAGCGATTGCAGGGATCAGGCCTGACTCTGCAAACGCTGCAGTTATGCGTTTAGTGTTTTGTAAGTGACAGTGATCGATCGATACTGCACTTGGGTGAGCTGGGCTGGGCCGGGCGGAGGGGCAAAATGCAGGTGCTAGCAGGTATTTGGGCTGATCCCGCTAACACTGCGTTTTTGGGAACCCTAAACTGCTGGGGATGCTAGTATAGATCTGATCGGATCAGATATTGATCCGTTCAGATACTATACCACTAAGAGAGGCGTATGCTGCGTGCGTGGGTGTTAGCGGTACTGGCGCTAATCTGACGCTGCCTGGGGCGACGCATATCACCAGCGGGTGATCAGGGGGCTAAACCTTTATTCGGTAATAAACGGCGGGTGCCCTGACACTATAAAAAATAAACAAACTAACCAGCGTCACCCGTAACAGTTATACGGTGATCAGTGGTGAAAGGGTTAACTAGGGGGCAATCAAGGGGTTAAAACATTTATTAGGTAGTATATGGGGGTCCCTGAGCTATAAAACGTTGACGGCGAACCTAAATATTTACCTCCCTAACTAGCGTCACCAGCGACACTAATACAGCGATCAGAAAAATGATCGCTTAGCGACACTGGTGACGGGGGTGATAAAGGGGTTAAAACTTTATTAGGGGGGGTTAGGGGGGTATCCTAGACCTAAAGGGGGCTAACACTCACTGCCCTACCACACTAACTGGCACAAACTGACACCATGCAGTAATCAAAAAAAAAAACTGCTTGGTGTCAGTGTGACAGGGGGGGGGGGGATAGGGGGTGTAAAGTATGCCTGGCATGTTCTACTGTGAGGTGTAGTGTTGTGCAACTCACTCAGATGTCTTCTGTCCTCGGCGCCGGAACGGAAACTGCTGAGCCGAGGAGAGATGGCATCACATCCTCTACCTCTGTGTACTACACAGAGGCAGGGGACGATTCTCATTGGCTGGGAGCGATCGTGAGGGGGGGCCTCAAATGGATGGCCTCCCCCTCATCTCTGATCGCTGCCAGACCAAAGCCGACCGCCTCGGGCACTGGGGGGGGGGGTGGGTCCAATTGGACCCCCCGCCCGTGGGAAGGCAATCACATACCAGGTACGTGATTTTGCCTGCCTGTGCCATTCTGCCGACGTATATCGTCGTTAGGCGGTCGGCAAGTGGTTAAACTGATCACTTGCGCATATCAAACCAAGTATATGATAAAAAATAATGTTACAACTAAATTCAATTATTTCTTCAAGGAGAACTATAGACAAAATGTTTTTATTTTGGATAGAGTCATCTGTGTCCCATTGTGGGGATTTCTCTTCACTTCCTGTCCCATAGCCAAACAGGATGTGAGAAGAAATCCCTGCACAGTAAGGGAATCCCTTGGGGATCCCATTGGAAGAGTTTCCCTCTATTTCTCTTTTGGGGACAACCCAAAATTTGGAATTTTCTTTTACTTTCACTTTCAATGATAATGGTAAACAGGACCAATGGAGAGGGTGAATCTCCCTAACAAGGGCACAGACAGCAACACAAACCTAATGGGTGTTCTAATCCACCTTCACTCTGTCCAAAACAAACAAAAAAAAGTTTTGCCTTTTAGTTCTACTTTAATCCAGGTGTGGGCAAACTTAAAGAGGTGGAGATCTACCTGAACAACATGGGAGAAGTCAAAGATCCCTGGGCAAAGTGTTGTCTCCTCACACCTGCTTGAAACATACTACTGTGTCGCAATCGCGTGCGTTGCACGGCAATCATGGGTTTAAATCAGGTGGTGAGGAGGCAACTTATCACCTCCTTGTGACCTTTCAAACTTACTCGGGTTACTTTTCAGAAGAGCAGCAGTGTCTACCACCCTGTGGTTGGGTCACAGTTTTATCGCCCCCAGTTAGCAGCTCCTTTGGCTGCTAAGGCTTGCCGGAGACATGCTGCAGCAGGGATTAAAACCCCTGTTGCATTTGGTGGATGCTACCGCCTGCCAATCACAACCCTTTCAAGTAAATGGGGCCACTCTGCAACTGCCCTACAACGGCATGCTTATGTGGGGTCTAAGGGGTTAGAGCAGGTGGTGAGAAAGCAACATAATCCTGCCTGCTTTAACCCCTTGTTTGCTGTATTGCATAAGGTTACAGGGCACATGCAGAGCGGCCTCATTCACTTGAATGGCTCAAGCTTGGCAGGTGCCACACCCACCACCTATGACAGGGCGTATAACTTCTTCTGCGGCACATGTACACCCCTGGCCACTGCAGCTAAAGAGGGTGCAGTTGGGGTGTGGGTGATAAAAACACATCTTAACTATGGGGTTTTACCACCCCCAAACTGCAAATGTAAATTAATCCTTACTGTTCTGAGCTCCCTAATGATTTCACTCTGATGTGTTGCTCAGTGCATCTGCAACTTTTCTGGGTTTGCTGCGCTTTGCCATAGACTTCTATTATATCCTGCAGGTGTGGTGCACTGAAAGCGCACCAAAACTCCTGCATTCAGAAAGTGCACCAAACCCACAGGATGTAATTGAAGTCTGTGGCCAAGCGCAGCAAACCCGCAGGAAAGCTGCACCCGCAGGTTAGGTAAACTGTATCACTCCACATGGGACAGGAGCCAACACTACACAGAAGTCACCTACCAGTGACTACCAGTCACCTGACCAGTAGATCTACCAGTAGATCGCGATCGACAGGTTGCTGACCCCTGCTTTAATCCTTCATTATGGGGCACAAGGTCAGAAGGACTTTTGAGAGACATTGGGTTATACTGCCACCTACAGGAGAATTGGACACTGCTAACAAAAAAACTGTTAGCCAGTATAATCCTTCCCCCTCATCGTGATTGAGTTTCTAGCTTATGTACTAGGAAAATGAATGTCCTTTCTTTTCAAAGAAAATCAATAAAATTTCCATTCTCTGCATTCATGATATGCGTTTATTACCCCGGGGACCCCTACTACCTCTCATTTCTTTCTTCCCTATCTATTTTTTCTCCTACCTAAGATTACTTTTTCTTTTATCTTCTTTCTCTCTTCTACTTTTTCCCCCTATTCTCTCTCTCTCTTTCAATTCACACTTTATATAGTTTCTGGTAGCAGAACTTTTATTTCCTTGGTTATCATTATACCAATTGTACATAGTTCCAATATGTAGTATAAGATTTTAGATACTATAATAAATTTTTTATTTTTTTATTTTAAAACTATACTCTTGATAATAATTAAGACCTTTTTATTTTTGGTTTTTATCTGAGGTCATCTTATATTAACCTGGTCTAAGTTGGTTTTATTCTCTCTTATACAATGTGTGACACAATCTTTTGAGTAGTTAGATTCGTGCTAAAATTGTTTGTTTGAGTTAAACTACTTTTAGTTTATGTTGGAACTACAACTCAATATTACCATATATGTGATCTTTTCATTTGCTACCACGATATGTACTTATGTATACTAATTGTTGAAATGCAATAAACAAATTTGACAAGAAAATCAATAAAATTATTTCCTTTTTATCAAGACATTTTTTCAATCACGATTCTTCAATATAGCCCACAAGGAAAGTAAAAATTCTCAATTGCAGTGGGGCTGCCCCTGCACTGCAAGGATTAAAGTATAATGTGAATCCTTACAATGCAAAACAACCCATTCAGTTTAAAATAGAAATTAAAGGCTAAACATTTGTGTGTGTGTGTGTGTGTATGTGTATGTATGTATGTGTGTGTGTGTGTGTATGTATATATGTGTATATATATATATATATATATATATATATATATATATATATATATAATATACCTTTTTTTCTTTTTTAATAAGTGAACATGTATTCCCTGATCTCAGCTGCATTAGGGGCTTAGAGAGCCGGGGTAGAAAAATAGTATAATGATGTTCCTAGTGGCAGTGCAGGGGAGTGTGTCAGTACAAATCATGGCCATTATGGAACGGGCAGGCTGTTATCCCAGCACAGCCTGAAAACTGACCATGCTTAGATGGATGTGCTTCTATGCCTAGTGTGGTCAATTTGAGATGGGAAAGCAGGGGACTGGCAGGATCACCAGGTATTTCACTCAAAGGGAGCAATACAAAGAGAACAGGATAGATTTTAACACAAGTACCTGGTACAACAGGTACCTAACAGGAATGTGTGCACATGCATGCCATTCTTCTGTGTCTCCTGCATGTGGCCAGAGAGGAATCCCCTTTGGCTCCTTGTTAGGGTCAGTCCTCCTTGCTCCTTCCTACATGGACTTAATCACAGAAAGTTACATAACCTTTCCTGCGTCTGCAGCTGAGTCTTGTGTATTCTTTGGAGTATCTCACTTTTCCATAATATTGCGGATCCTTAGTGCAAGGGCAGCGGTCCTGCAAGCCTTTGCAGCTCACAATTCACTTACAGCTTCCGGGGGACTTACAGCATTCCACCTCTTGGACCTGATGCTGACAGTCTGGATCTTTGTCCAATGCTTGAGTCCACCCACTCCTCAGTCTTCCCTAGCTTGACTGCAACCAGCTCAAGCTGCGGACCTTTTCAGTTCACGAACCACAAACAACTTTATGGGGGCTTGCAGTGTTCCTCCTCTTGAACCTTAAAGCGGGGGTTCACCCACACCGCCAAAAAAAAAACATATTAAAAGCCAGCAGCTACAAATACTGCAGCTGCTGACTTTTAATACATGGCCACTTACCTGTCCCAGGGTCCAGCGATGTCGGCAGGGGACGCCGAGAACCCGCTCGGTTCTCGGCAGCTGCCGCCGCCATCCTAGACACCTAGACGCCATCCTGTGACACCGGAGGGGGGGAGGGTTCCGAAAAGCGGAAGTTCCATTTTTGTGTGGAACTCCGCTTTAAGCTTGACAGCCTGAATCCTTATCTCATGCTTGATTCCAGCCAGTCCTCTGAGTCTTCCATAGCTTGTCTGCAAGCCTGCAGGCCTTTCCAGCCCATGATCCACTAACTGCTTTGGAGTTTGATGGGGAGGGGGCATCCACCCAGAGTCTTCCTTGGCTCATTTGGTGTGGCACCCTTTTCTGCATTATTCAAGAAGGACTTTTTTGCAGTCTCCACTTGAACTCACCGATTACACACACTTGCCTGAGAACCCCACAGAGGACCCAAGATCAGGATCCCCATGGCATCGTCAATGGCCACTTTCATCCTGCATGGAGACAGGTTTTCTCCATAAGTGCACTTGCAAGGTTTCATGATAACACCCCCCATGGGTGCCCCCAAATGGAACAATTGATTGCTGAACCACATTTAAGCAGAATAGCCTTTTTGAACCAACTTACTACACTATAAGGGCTCTCCCATTTTCCTCTTTTCTTTTACAGTGGACACTAAGTAGACAACTAGCTAGCTCTTCAGGACCAAAACCCTGGGACCTTAGCTGACCGCCATGTCCTAGATAAAGTCTTGTGACTTGGTTCCCTCAAATCTTGGAAGATAACAAGAAAGACAACAGGATTTCTGGTGTAAAAATCCTTTTCTGTTATCACTCCTTCTGCCTTTGTGTGTAACTGAATCATGATGGCAGTGGGTGGGTTATCCTGAATGGCTAACAATTTTTCTGTAGGTGGCAGTATGAGTCATACATTTCAGATTTCTGAGCCTGTGCCCCTTTATAAACTCCTAGAAAAAGATTTTGTTTGATCAAAATCAAAAATCCTGTTATCGTAATTTCCATCCATACTGTGTTGGAGGTTCACAAAGTTCTTTCTCCAAGTTGGCAAACAACTATGTCATCATTGTCACTCTGGTCACCATAAGGTGCTACAACACATTTTAATAAGCCGTTTTTATATATCATACTTAATTCTCAAAAAACAGTGTTTTTCCAACCTCAGTCCTTAAGCACTCTCAAAAAGTCATGTTTTGGGACTTTTCCTTAAAGCAGAGTTCCACAAATTTTTAAGTTTATTAAAAGTCAGCAGCTACAAAAAGTGTAGCTTACAAAAAGTTAATAAACAGACACTCACCTGTCCAGCGATGCGGCTGCCCGGAGCCTCGCTTCTCTCCCCCCCTCTCTTCCGGCGCCGTCATGGCCACTGTGGGCACCCAGTCGTGACAGCTTTCGGCTTCACGGCCGGGCGCGCACTGCGCATGCGCGAGCTGTGTTCTGCTAGTGGCTAGGCAATCTTCTGGGACCTGTCACGTGTCCCAGAAGATTGCTGGCATGGAGGGTCCGCCTAGGGGGAAAGGAGGAGTTGCCTAGGCGGCCAAGAGCAGGAAGAAGAAAGTGGGACAGGATGTCCCACTCTGAACTAAGTACCCACCCCCCAAAAAAATGACATGCCAAATGTGGCATGTCAGGGGATGAGGAGTTCTTAAAGCGGAAGTTCCACTTGTGGGTGGAACTCTGCTTTAAGATAAAAAAGCTGTATATAAATACCAAGATATTGGCATTGGTTTAAAGCACTTCTACATGGTGAAGGAAATCCAGAATACATGACCCGTGTAGGTTGGAGGTTGGTAACCACTGTTAACCACTATAGATGTTTCTTGCAAACAGCAATGTCCTAATAGCTATTGTATTGACAGGCTTTCATTGTTCTGATCTACAGGTTTATTCACTGCACAGATGATTCCCCAGACCCCAATGTAAAGTATGAGGTAAGCAAAACTTTTTTATTTGGATAATCTTTTAACCAGAAAGAATTTTTTTATATTTGCATCTTTCTTTAAGGTTCTTCGGTTTGAAGAGGATGCATAGTGTATTTTGTATTTATTTTCTGTTTGTCCTTGAACCATAATTGCAACGATGAGAATTCATCATTGAGGTTATATATATATATATATATATATATATATATATATACAGTAAATAAAGTAGACTTCTAAACCTTAAAAATTGTCAAAACCATAAAACCATTCCTTATAAACAATAAATTACCCCGCTGACAGCTGAATGTAAAAAACTAAAAAATTGCCGGCAAAAAAAAATTGCGGAAAAAAAACGGCGTGGGATCCCGCCAGGTTCATACCAGGCCCTTGGGGTCTAGTATGGATTCGGAGGGAACCCCTCACGCCAATTATTTATTTTTTTTTTAAATGATGTGGTGTCTCTCTCCTCCCCGAGCATGGGGGGTGGGTGCCCTGCGCTTCCCACCCCAAAGCAGCAACTTGCCCCCATGTTGATGGGGCAAGGGCCTCTTCCCAACCACCCTGGCCGGTGGCTGGCGGGGGGCTTATCTGAATCTGTTCACCGTAAAAAGCAGTGATTTGCTGGCATTTTTAAAGAAAATTACATTTACCTGTCAGCGGGGAAGCCCGCTGACAGCTGATGACTAATCGGTTGTTAAGGACATGACAAACGGCTTCCTGGCCCCCTCCTTAGCAACTAGCAAGATACAGTGTGTTTAACCACTTCAGCCCCGGAAGATTTTGCCCCCTTCCTGACCAGAGCACTTTTTACAATTTGCCACCGTGTCGCTTTAACTGACAATTGCGCGGTCATGCAATGCTGTACTCAAATTAAATTCGTGTCCTTTTTTTCCCACAAATAGAGCTTTCTTTTGGTGGTATTTGATCACCTCTGGGGTTTTTATTTTTTGCGCTATAAACAAAAAAAGAGCGACAATTTTGAAAAAAAAACTATTTTTTACTTTTTGCTATAATAAATATCCCCAAAAATGTTTTTAAAAAAACAAATTTCTTCATCAGTTTAGGCCAATGTATATTCTACATATCTTCGGTAAAAAAAATCGCCATAAGCGTATATAGATGGGTTTGCGTAAAAGTTATAGTGTCTATAAACTATGGGAAAGATGGTTGGCATTTTTATGGCTTTTTTTTTACTAGTAATGGCGGTGATCTGCGATTTTTAGCGGTATAGCGGCAGATCAGACACTTTTGACACATTTTTGGGACCATTGACATTTATACAGCGATACTCCTCTCCCCTGACAGAACAGGGATTTGTGTGTTTACACACACAAATCCTCGTGTCCGCGGTCACCGGGCACACGCATCGGGTCACCCGCCATGCAGCGGGCGCGCGCCCTCTGGCGGCTCTTAAAGGGTACAACGTACCCATACGGGGCTTCGGCCAGCAGAGCCATTCTGCCGACATATATCGGCATGAGACGGTCGGCAAGCAGTTAGAGAAGGGAAAAAAAAAAAAAACGGAAGTGAAAACTGCTTGCAAAAACGCATTAAAAAAACGAGGGTTTCAAAACGCACTGCAAAATGTGCCTGAAAAACTCATCAAGCGTAACCGCATAGATGTGAACCTAGACTTCAGCCATACAAAATAGCACTTATAGGTGCATCTCATAAAATTAGAATATCATCAAAAAGTTTATTTTTTTAAATAATTCAATTCAAAAGGTGAAACTCATATATTTTATATAGATGCGTTACACACACACAGTGATATATTTCAAGCATTTATTTCTTTTAATTTTGATGGTTATGGCTTACAGCTAGTGAAAACCCAAAATTCAGTATCTCAGAAAATTAGAATATTACATAAGACCAATTTAAAAAAAAAAAGATTTTTAATACAGAAATGTTGGCTTACTGAAATGTATGTCCATGTACAGTATGCACTCAATACTTGGTTGGGGCTCCTTTTGCATGTATTACTGCATCAATGTGGCAAGGCATGGAGGCGATCAGCCTGTGGCACTGCTGTGGTGTTATGGATGCCCATGTTGCTCTGATAGGGGTGTGCAGTTCATTTGCATTGTTGGGTCTGGTGTCTCTCATCTTCCTCTTGACAATACCCCATAGATTCTCTATAGGGTTTAGGTCAGGCAAGTTTGCTGGCTAATCAAGCACAGTGATACCATGATCATTAAACCAGGTATTGGTACTTTTGGCAGTGTGGATAGGTGCCAAGTCCTGCTGGAAAATTAAATCAGCATCTCTATAAAGCTGGTCAGCAAAGGGAAGCATGAAGTGTTCTAGAATTTCCTGCTAAAGCGCTGCACTGACTTTGGACTTGATAAAACACAGTAGACCAACACCAGCAGATGACATGGCTCCCCAAATCCTCTAGAGCACTTCATGCTTCCCTCTGCTGAGCAGCTTTTTGGAGACGCTGATTTCATTTTGCAGCAGGACTTGGAACCTGTCCACATGGCCAAATGTACCAATACCTGGTTTAATGATCATGGTATCACTGTGTTTGATTGGCCAGCAAACTCACCTGACCTAAACCCAATAGAAAATCTGGGGGGTATTGTCAAGAGGAAGATGAGAGACTCCAGATCCAACAATGCAGACGAGCTGCTGGCCGCTATCAAAGCAACCTGGGCTTCCATACCACCTCAGCAGGGCCACAGGCTAATCGCCTCCATGCCACACTGCATTGATGCAGTAATTCATGCAAAAGGAGCCCCGACCAAGTATTGAGTGCATATTATACTGTACATGGACATACTTTTCTGTATTAAAAATCCTTTTTTTTATTGGTCTTATGTAATATTCTAATTTTCTGAGATACTGAATTTGGGGTTTTCACTAGCTGTAAGCCATAATCATCAAAATTAAAAGAAAGAAATGCTTGAAAAATATCACTCTGTGTGTAACTCATCTATATAAATATGAGTTTTTTTTCTTTTTGAATTGAATAACTGAAATAAATAAACTTTTTGATGATATTCTAATTTTATGAGATCTATGTAGAAGACACCTGCTGCACAGCACCGAAGACTGATTGGCTGCACTTTGTCACTAAAACCGACCATAGGCTATAAAATCTGGAGAGCATAAGAAAATCTCAATACTTTTGGCAAATCAAGATGACAGCGCAAATCTGAATACTCTAGGTTAGCAATACTAACCGTCTCAGCGGCTCACTTAAAATGCATGAAGGAAAAAAAAGCCATTATGCTAACCAAATGTGCCTTCGATAATTTTGCCTTTTGGAATAAAGTTGTTTTGAAATTCTGAATGTTAATAGTAGAGAAACAGAAGGACCGCAAAACCAATGAAAAAAAAAAAAAAAAACTACAACACAGACCTTATGACAACTTAATTAAGAAACCCAGAGGACAGGCAGAAAAGACAAGGATCGACACTGCAGCAGAAGATAAGCCCCGTTATAACTGTCTAGCAAGAATGCTACTGGAATTGAATTTTCTACGTATTGAAACCACTTAAGGTACTCGCTGAATATTTCTAACAAGTTAGGTAAACAGGAAAATTGCCAAATGACCGGAGTTGAGTTTGCATACAGTGCTTCTACCTAAAGAATGGGTTCCGGCAATATAAGAAACTATTGTACATTTTTTCAAAAAAGGAAAATGTTGGGACTTTAAATGAGGCTAGCACCAAAGGGATGCTCGCCTCCATCCCGGTCATTGGTTAAAAAGAAAAAGAGAAGTGATACTTTAAATGAAGCACACAGCAGCACAACGCAGGTCAAGTGACCAAAATTCATTTATTTGGTATAATCCATGGTATGTAAAAAACATTTTGGGCATCCAACCTCTAAAATGCTGTGGGTGTCAAGCCTCTATATAAAGAATAAATAAATAATTTGTCCTAATTTTCATGGCTCTTTTGGGTCTAATCATAGTAACAAATGTACACATGCATATCTTTGCTCTCTGTGTGACAATGGATCTGACGTATTGTGTATTGCATGCATAATCAATCCATGGTTTATTATATAGAGGCTTGATGCCCACAGCATTTTAGAGGTTGGATGCCCAAAATGTTTTATACATACCATGGATTATACCAAATAAATGAATTTTGGTCACTTGACCTGCATTGTGCTGCTGTGTGCTTCATTTAAAGTCCCACTTCTCTCTCTTTTTCTATTGTACATTTTTCTTATTGGTGCACACCAGTAAGGTAATATAAGTGATTGTACAAGAAAATTGAAACTATAGAGAATTGCCCTGTAATATAGTCAGGTTATTGAAAGGCCTAGGAACTAGAGACTTTTCTAATATGCTCCTGTATATTGAAAAAGCAGATTGCTACCAGAAATTCCCATATGCTTTATTGACTTCAAGAAAGTCTTTGTGAGTTTCATATCAAAATCTGGAAACTTCTCAGGGCAGGGAATCCCCAGAATGTCATGTTATATAAAAAGGTATCTCAGTTTGAAGCTACCGTGATGACAGAGCATGGTGAAACAGGCCTCCTGGAAAATGAGTCAGACAAGATTGTAACTGTTCTCCACATTAGCATGTATGCTACATACAGATTGAAAGAAGCTTGATGGCAAGATAAACAAACTAGAGGAAGAAACATACGCAACCTTAGATCTGCTCCTGTCTAAATTCTTCTATCACATACTGGACTCTTACATCTTTAGTTTTTGTTGAATGAACCAATATACTTTAGTATAGCTTAATTTCGCACTGGATTGCATCGGCAGGTCATAGAAGGATTTTTCCTGGAGGTTCCTTCTATATATTAGTTAGATTTCTTTACAGCTTTCCCGCTTTTGTTCAATAAAACTAAATAAAATGGCATATGATTAATATAGCTGTTAAGATTGTGTCCAAGCTATTGCTATTGCGGTGTGCAAAACGAAATAATACACATTTAAATTATAAACTAAGGCCCGGTTCACACTTGTGCGATGCAAGAAGCCTGCAAATCCACTTTGGGTTCCCGCATCGCACCGACTCGCATGGAAGTTCACACTGCCAAATGCGAACTGCTGGGGAGTGTCAATACATTGTTAACGACACCCCCAGTTCAGCTTGCGTAACTCACTGTGAACTGACGGTTCAGACATGAATCAGATCGCATATGTGTGAACACACATGTGATCTGATTCTGGTCCGAACAGAAAAAAGGGTCCTGTGCGTGTTTGGACCGAATGCAGTGCGATATCAGCCATACTGTGTGTATGGCTGAAATCGCACCGCACAGACATCGCATGTAATGTGAACAGCAGTGCAATGCATAAATTCATTTTTTGTTTGTTTTTTTACATATACCTAGTGCAAACAGTAACAGTTCGGACGGGAAACATATTAACCTTTCAGTTTATCATTCATTCATCAGAAATTTTTCAAACTTGTCCTTCGTTTTTTTCGGCTAAAAAACGTCCCAACGATTATCGATTTTGTGCCTATTAACTGGCCGAAAAATGAACAAACTGTCTAAATGACCGAATTTCGGCCAATTTTTCATATAGTGTATGGCCAGCATAAGCCTAAAACTGTTCCCACGTTTCTTCTAGCTCTTATTCTAATAACCCTTTAAGAGGAAGATGCATATTCTTACGTATTCTCAGTGCACTCCTGTCTGGTCATGTGATCTCCCCACTGGCCAGCTTCAGGGGAGGGGAAAGCGTGCT
Organism: Aquarana catesbeiana; assembly: GCF_042186555.1. Classification (NCBI taxonomy): domain Eukaryota; kingdom Metazoa; phylum Chordata; class Amphibia; order Anura; family Ranidae; genus Aquarana; species Aquarana catesbeiana. The sequence continues at coordinate 167,688,834 of NC_133326.1, forward strand.
AATAACAGATGAAATGCCTGGATGGTCACACCACCTATAGGCTTACTACGGGATATCCGTTGTTGGCTGTCCCTCTCCTCTCTGATGGAGCCAATCATGTGACCAGACCGAAGTGCCCTGAAAACAGTTAAGTATAGGCATCTGCCTTCTACAGAGTAGCACTTTAAATAATACACATTTTAGTGCTTTATCGTATGTGTCTAAAATAATATACACTTATAAATGGCATTGCCAAAAAGGAATTTTAAACATTACTTCAGTGATCAATTTTTGCAAATAAAATTGCTTTCTGGGAGGTTGCAGTGATTTTAATCCAGCTTTTCACATTAGAATTATGCATATATTTACTTCCTGTAAACAAGCAATCACTGATAGTGTGTTTTAAGGCCAATTCCATTTCTAGCTCTTATTAAAGTCTCACAAACTGTGACTCTCTGAAGTTGTATGACAAGTACAGCATGAGCTTAAGTGACAATTATCGTGAGTGGATATACTGTGGATGTGAGGTTTTGGGAATAGATGATAAGTATGAGCAACCATTTTTTACCTTTTAAATGCACATTGCTGTTTAGAAATCTCTAGCATCCAGGCAGCTGTTGTCATTTCAGAACTGGACATATTTTTTTCTGTTTTAACCACTTCAGCCCCGGAAGAATTTACCCCCTTCCTGACCAGGCCATTTTTTGCGATACGGCACTGCGTCGCTTTAACTGACAATTGCACAGTCGTGCGGCGCTGTACCGAAACAAAATTTACGTACTTTTTTTTTCCCCCCACAAATAGAGCTTTCTTTTGGTGGTATTTGATCATCTCTGCGTTTTTTTATGTTTTGAACTATAAACAAAAGGAGAGCGACAATTTTGAAAAAAACACTATTTGTTTTAACTTTTTGCTATAGTAAATATCCCAAATTAAAAACAAAAACAAAACTGTTTTCCTCAGCTTAGGCTGATATGTATTCTTCTACATATTTTTGGTTAAAAAAAATCACAATAAGCGTATATTGATTTCCGCAAACTAAAGTTATAGCGTCTACAAAATAGGGGATGGATTTATGGCATTTTTATTATTATTTTCTTTACTAGTAATGGCGGCGATCAGCAATTTTTATCAGGACTGCGATATTGCGGCGTGCAAATCGGACACATTTTGACACATTTTTTGGGACCAGTGATATATCATACGGCGATCAGTGCTATAAAAATGCTGTATAAATGTCACTGGCAGGGAAGGGGTTAACTCTGTTCCCTAGGTGTGTTCTAGCTGTTGGGGGGATGGGACTGACTAGGGGAGGAGAGAGATCGTTGTTCCTACTTGGTAGGAACATATGATTTGTCTCCTCTCCCCTGACAAAACCGGGATTTGTGTGTTTACACACACAGATCCCTGTTCTCTCTGTCATGAGCGATCACGGGTACTCGGCGGTCATTGCGCCCACCAGGCACTCGCATCAGCTTCGGGGACACGCTGCGGGCCCGCGCGCGCCTCCTTCAATGTCTTAAAAAACCGACGTACAGCTACGACGGCTCACCCAGGGGAGCCATATACTGCGGCAGCTGGTCGGGAACCGGTTAAACATTGAATGCTTCAATGATGGATCCAGGAGTATACAAAATTCTTTGCTAATTTTTTTGTTAAAATAGAAAAAATGTTTTACTTATCTGCTGTGTGAAATGGTAATTCACAGAGCGGCTCCTTACCTCCTCTTCTAGAGTCCCATATTGGCGCTGTCCACTCCTCCTTCCCTGCGGATGCCCCCTCAGCAAGCGGTGTGCTGAAGAGGCACCCATGCTCCCAAGCCGGGCTGATTGCGTCTATAGACACACACAGCGCAGCTTGGCCATGCCTTCTGCTCTCTTCTTACATGATTTGACTGACAACAGCGGGAGCCAAAGGCTCCGGCTGCTCTCAGTCTCCTGGGAGAAGAGGAAGAGTGCAGCTGTGCTACAAATGGGACAGCACTGGATCAAGTGAAGACTCAGGTAAGTGTTTTAGGCAGGGGGGTGTTGGAACAGGTATTGGAATTAATGCTTGCACCTGTGTGCAATCATTAGTTTAGGTCATGTTTAAAATGTTCCTTAATGTGTATTTTTTTATCATGTGTTATACAAATAGGAAGATAACTGTTAACCATAGAATTTCTGGAAAATATGGATTTCATTTTGTTTTTTTTGTTACCATTCATTCCTAGAAGCATAGTAACATTCATTACTGCACTAACAAAATCTGCGTGTTTTTTTTTTTTTTTTTTTTTTCTTAGGGCCAGTTCACACCACATGCAGTCCAGTGCGTTTTTTTTTTTTTTTTTTTTTCTGTATCAAAAATGCATGGAAAGTAGGTTATATGGTTTTTAATTGCATAGTTCACACCAGTGCTTGCAGTTTCAGTGTGTTCCAGTTCCAGAAAAAAAAGTAGAACGTGATGCATTTTTCCTGCACTGAACTGTATTGGAATGCTGTTAAACGCATAAAAAATGCACTGGAACACACAAACACATTTCGGTTTGTTTTTCAATTGAGTTGTACCGTTTATAGGTCACATTAAAGGTGGAAAAGGTTCTGAAATTATTTCTCTTTGTCTCATTTATTTACATCACAGAAACCTGACATTTTAACAGGGGTGTGTAGACTTTTTATATCCACTGTAAATGCAGAAAGAGAATGAGAAAATGTGCAGTTTTTTTAGCCTTGGTTAATTGTAATTTTTTTAAAAGCCAATTTCCTGTAAAACATCTTTTTGTTTCTTTGCCAAACATGAGGGCGATGCTTTTCATCACAACCACAACTTTTTTGACATGTTTTTACAGAGAACTTTACAGACTAAGGGAATATGATATTGTAACTAAGCAGACATCAGCTTTTACTGTTGTGACATCAAAACTTTACTGAATTGTAATTGGTTGACATGTGCAAGTGTGCATCCTTGCTCTTTGCACTAATCTTTTAATTGTGAGTTATTTGCTCAATGATTCTGATTAACATTTTGTAGAAGTTAATCTTCTGTGAGTAACACTGTCAATTCCACATAGATGTACTTCATAATGGATTAAAATAATGACAGTGGTTCGGATTTTTTGTTTTTGTTTTTGTTTCCCTCTAGCTTGTTCTAAGGAAATGGTGTGAATTGATTCCAGGTGGAGAGTTTAGATGCTTTGTTAAGGAAAACAAACTAATAGGTAAGCTTTTCCAAAACCATGAATATAAACTATACAAATGATGAGTAATCTTTAGGCCCCTTTCACACTTGTGCGACTTGTCCTGCGACTTGGGACTGCAAAATTGTGTGACAAGTCGTACCCCATGACTTCCAATGAGTACCATTCATATCTGTGCGGCTTCAAAGTAGCACCTGTACTACTTTGGTCAGACTTTGATCCCAGTTGAGGTCCATAGACTTCAAGTTTACACAGGCAGTCCCTGAAATCGTGGCAAAATTGTGCGACTTTGAAGTCGCAGTAGTGTGAAAGGAGCCTTAAAGATGAGCACTACATGATGATGGGATGTAAACCTTTAATTATGTGGAAGTGTATAGTGGATGTTGTAGAAATATTATACATTTCCCTTTCATTAATATGCAAGATTTGGCTCTGTTCATGTTTCCCTAAGATGCATAGAATTAATCTTCCATTTTCTTAGTGTGTAGCACTGCATTTCATGCCTTCTTATTTGCATACAAAGACTATTTGCATTCACCATATTTGTTTTACAGTGTGTAACAAGCCACAGATGCACAAGTTACATTTTGAAAAAAAAAAAAACTTTTTTATGACTATATTTTAGTAAATAGAAATGGATGCTTACATTTCATGTTAAAGCCTGTGTATGTATGCATGCATGCATGCATACAATATTACTATGTTCTATATTTACTTCTATTTGTTTCAATGGTGTTTTTGGTAGCTCTTTAGCCAGCATTCATGTGATGATTTCCAACTGTGTATCAGTTTGAACATGTGTGTAAAATCTATCTATTTCTTTAAAATATGTCAGTTATTTTGCTGAGTTTGGGGAATGTCACTCTTTATATTTATAATAATAAAAATGCATAAGTGCAAGCTTGAAAATTGTTATTTCTAAATAGAAACTATTGACTATAATGCCTCATGCACACTGGGCATTATAAACTACTTGTGTGTCCAGAAATCTAGAGTACTGGGTTTACCAGCTAAAGGCACATATTGTATCAGATTCATTTAAACAAGAAATCTTCGATTCCTTCTCTACTCTTTCATCATCTGTAGCCTACATTGCGGATGCATCAGCCGAGTCTATTAGATTCACAGCAAGGTCAGTATCTCTATCTAATTCGGCCAGAAGAACACTTTGGTTGAAAACCTGGACAGGGGACTCAGCATCCAAAAGTAAAATTTGTGGAATTCATTTTACTGGGGAAATTTTGTTTGGGCCAGAGAAAATTTCCGGTTAAGAAGAAAAAGTAACCTCCATAGCGTTTTTTTTTTTCAACCTCAAAGGGCTTAAGACCAAGACAACAGGCCCCAGTCCAAGAGAAGGAACTGTTCCTTGCAGAAATCGGAGAACAGGGGTGGACTCCTTTTCCATCCTCCTGTGCAGGCCAACAAAACACAATGACTTGTCACTTCCTGTGGGAGGAAGGCTTCAGGGGTTTCTCCCAACATACAGTAACATCAAATCAGTATATCTCGATGATGCTTTCCCAGAGATGCAGGATAGAATTCTCGAGTCTTCCCCAGAAATTTTCCGAAGGACGCAGCCAAGTCTATGGCCATGAATACCCTTCTAGAAGATCTGTTGCAACAGAGAGTGGTGGTTCGAGTAACGCCAGAAGAATATCAACAGGGTTTCTATTCTCATGTCTTTCTAGTGAAGAAAGGAAGACGGAAATTTTTGTCTAATTCTCAACTTAAAACTACTGAATAGATCTGTATTTTTACAGAAAATTTTGCATGGACTCAATCTTTACAGTCGGTAATCTATTAAATTTCCATACCCATCGCCACTCAGTCTCAAAGGTTTCTGAGACTAGGGGTGAATATGGGGAAACAGATTCTTCATTTGCAGTTCAGAGTGCTTCCTTTCGACTTTTCATCTGCTCACAAAGAGATATTCGCTCACAAAGACAGATATTCACAAAGATGATGACGGAAACTCTTGAACCACTTCGTCTTCAGGGGATTGCAGTGATCCCTTATCTAGACGACTTCCTCTTTTTTTGCCCCTTCGAGCGTAAAGCTACAGGAAGATCTGGTCAGGGCTCGCAGCCATCTGGAGATGTTGGGGTGGATCGTAAACCTCCAGAAGTCAAGCTTGGATCTTTTCCAGTAGAAAGAGTAGCTCCGACAGATGCCAGTGCTTGGGGTGCCCATTGGGATAATGCCAGCGCTGGATACTTATTCGCAAGATCTCCAGGGTTACTATATCCAGATTTTGTTGGACAATGCCACAACTGTGGCCTACTTGAACAAATATGGTGGTACAAGAAGCAGAAATCTGCAGTTGCATGCCACAGAAATTCTGAAGTGGGTAAAGAGTCATTTGCTGTCCTTGTCAGCAGTCCACCTCAAAGGCAAGCTGAACAACTTAGCGTAGTTCCTGTCCAAATTATTCAGGAAGCAGAGTGGACCCTGAAGCCAGACGTGTTTGCTCTTTTCACTGAGAAATGGGGAAAACCCCAGCTGGATCTGTTTGCTTCCAGAGAAAATATGAAATCCTTAGGGACAGATGCCCTGGTGCATCCTTGGGAGTTTCGTCTAGAGTATGCCTTCCCACCATTTCAGATAATTCCGCTAGTGTTAAAGAAAATTTGGAAGGAAAAGGCCTTGGTGATTCTAATCACCCTGTTTTGGCCAAAGAGGGCTTGGTTTTCAACAGTTCTTCATCTATTAATCAAGCCATTCTAGCACCTTCCCCTCAGGCTGAACTTGCTACTTCAGAGATCCAGTAAACTTCCCGAATGTAGCCAGACTTACCGCCTGGTATCTGAGGAGCAGCTTTTAAATAATAACGTTTTTTTGGAGCCCTTGGTAAACCCCTTACTTTCAAGTAGAAAAAAGGTTACTAGGGCTATTTGCGCAAAAAATTGGAAAATCTACAATTCCTGGTGCCATTCGGAAGGCAGACCCCTGAGAGATTCCACATCAATTTTGGAGTTCCTACAAGTTGGCGCAGATAAGGGTCTAGTAATTAGTACCCTTAAGGTACAGGTAGCGTCCCAAGGAGTTTGTCTTTAAAGATCTATTTCCTCAGAGGCTTTAGTTTCTAGTTTTTTGTTTTTTTTAAAGCCCTGGCTCGGTCCAGGCCAGTCCTGATGAAGAACTTTCCAAAATAGGATCTATCCGTGGTACTGCAGGCAATGACAAAAAAACCTTTTGAGCCTTTGGAATCAATTTCCTTGAAAAATGTAACCCTCAAAACTGTATTTCTAGTTGCCATTACATCTGCACGAAGAATCAGCAAGCTTCATGCTCTATCAATTAGAGAACATTTTCTGTCCATATTTGCAGATAGGACTGTTCTGAAGACGGATCCAAGTTTTTTGCCAAAGGTGGCATCAGTTCAGAACCATTCACAAGACATTGTCCTACAGACTTTCTGTTCCAACCCTTCACGGGAGAGAGAGTTTTTTTCGTAACATAGATGTAAGAAGAACTCTTTTCATTACTTAGGGATAACTAATCACTTTAGGACTTTGGACTCGCTATTTGTTGTTTTTTTTTTTTTTTTGTTTTGTTTTTTTTTCTTGTAGTAAAAAAGGTCACCAAGCATCCAAAGCATCAATTGCCAGGTGGCTAAAGTTGGCAATTTTAGAAGCATATTCCAAAATGGATTTGTCTCCCACACTGAAGATCACAGCACACTCCACTAGGGCGCTTGCAGCTACTTGGGCAGAAAGAGCTGGTGCCTCCCCAAACAAATTTGCAAGACGGCCACGTTGTCAAATTTTTTCACGTTTGCCCATCATTACAGACTGGGCCTTTTTATCAGCAAGCGATCAGGCCTTTGGCAGGAAGGTCCTGCAGGCAGTTGTCCCTCCCTAATGGGGTAAGTCTCAGTTGTCCTCTCAGGTGCTCTCCTGAAAGACGTTTTGGGAAAATCCAATTTGGACTTACCGGTAACTAGTTTTCCGGGGGGTTTTCAGGACAGCAATGACCCACCCTTATGTTGTATGTTTTGATATAATTCACTGTGTTCCAGCCTAAGCTGAAGGTACTCTACTACGACTGACAGGTGGTGGAGAGAAGCCTCCTTTTGAAGTTTGGTGGAAGAAGTGTTTCCTTTGGTCTGGTGGGAGGAGCCACAATCTCAGCTGCTTGTCCTGAAAGACTCCCGGGAAAACAAGTTAATGCTAGGTCTAACTTGGTTTTACATAAGAATGTTTGTACAAATAATCGTACAAACATTTGTGTATAAATTCATAGCATATTTCTTGGCTTGATGAATATTGTTCAAAAGTACTTCAAAATGTAGTTTGCTTTTAACATTCGATTTTGGAATGAATGGACTTTATTGAACAAAAAACACAAACGGTTAGAAATTCATTCATTCAAGAAAACAAAAGAATTTCATCCTGCTGCTTCATGTTTTTCATCCCTTCAGATAACGATTTGACCCCACTAATAATTAGGAAAGCAATTTAACATTCCTAATCACTTTCTGCCCGCACTATAGCCAAAAGACTACAGCACGGCTCTCCAGTTCTAGGACATCCACGTCGGATCGGGGTAAATGGCCAATTACAGCGGCCCTTTACCTTGTGACCAGCTGTGTCCAGTCACAGCTGGTCACATGTAAATAGACCTGCCAGTTATCGGTTCTCCTTTCCTCACACAGAGACAAAGTGTGAGGAAAAGAGCCGATCTGGCAGAGCACAGTGAGTACATTGTATACAATGATAATCGGGGCACTGATCATCGGTGCCCTGGTTATCAGTGCAGTTTTTCAGTGCAGCCTCATCAGGGCACACCAGTAAAGAAAAAAATGCCTATTTGCAAAATGTTATAACCAAAACTAAGAAACTATTTTTCCGTTTTTATTTACCAAAAAATAAAAAACTCAGCGGTGATTAAATACCACTATAAAAGAAAGCTCTATCTGTCTCAAAAGAAGATAAAAAAATTGAATTTGAGTGAAAGTCTCCAGTATTGAAGAGGTTAAAACAAAATTCGATTCTACTTGTGTATAACCAGCTGGCTGGCCATACACAGTCTTTTTTTTTGTTGTTTTTTGTGGAGCCAGTGAGGTAGATGCAGGAATCCCCTTGCTGGGAAACTATGTTTAGAATACACTGATCACTGGCTTTAGCTGTTGATCATCAGAATTTTTCTTTCAACATGTCCGACTAAGTTTCAATCAGTGTATGCCCAACATTAAAAAGTTCCTAGACTTTCTCTTATGCTGACCATAGTTTGAATGAATCTCGGCTGGTTCAGCAGGGGCCAGCCAAGGTTTGATCCATGTATGGGCAGACTGATTGTACTGATGTCGATTCATTGATCAATTTCAGTGCTACCAACCTGTCAGACTTTTTGACTGAGATTACTACCCGCGGCTGTAGCTGCTGGTAGTAATCATTGTGTTCTGCCGTCCAGAAATGCTCCTTCCCGGCTGAACACAATAACGCTTTGGGACGCGATGACCTTATCAACACTGATTGTGTTCATGGGGAAATTGAGCGTTTTTTTCTTTCCTGCAACTACAGTTCCCGACCAAGAACACTGCTCGCTGACAGAACACAATAACTCTGTGGGGGAGATTCCCTTATCAACGCTGATTGTGTCAATAAGGGAAGCAAACGTTTTTTTCTTTCCTGCAACCACCGCCCCCTTTTTCTTTCATCTGTTAATTGCACACCAATCGTTAAGCTCGGGCCCCGAAGCCATATACTGGTTGGTTGGTTGTAAATTGTCTTTTATTATTTTGTCTACATCTGCTACCTTTTTGACCTCTATTTTGTTCGGGACTGTAGTGTGCTACCTTGTGAAAACAATAAAAATCATTGAACAGAGAAAGTTCCTAAGCTTTTTATAGCATTTACGCAACAAAACATTCATGCATCCTTTTCTGTTTTGTCTACTTTATGCTATCCTCACTGATGCTGCACATTTTTAAAGAGAGGTTATGTTGACACAGCTGCATTATTCAGCATGCTGGTGTGAACTCATTTCTCAGTGACACTCTGACAAGTATTTCAAAAATTCAGTGGCATCAATGCAAAAATATGATGACAGTGCTATGAATAACTTTATAACCAGACTGATGTTAAGTGACAAGTGGTATATGTACCTTACTCCAGCATTGTCACGTCAACTGTTAAGTACATCCTCACAGTGCTAGCTGCTTGATGACTCAGATGTGAACTTTTCTTGTGGAAACTTTTACAATTTATGGTTTACAGTAATTAATAGTATACCATTATATAACTAATTTAGCTGGGAACTTTTTAATATCCTAGTAATTTCTTGCATTTGTAATATACACATTAACATTAATCATGCAGACTGATGTGACCCTTATGTGACGTCTGTGACTATAGAACTGTAATGAGTACATATTAACTGTCTTGGTTGAAGCTGTTCTATTTTAATCTTAACTCTACTCACTGGATTTATTTTTTATAAGTCTTTTTCAGGAGTTTGCTTTTTCCCTGTTTTTATTGAATAACCTGAATTACACTGCCTGTCACCTAGTTATGGAATCAGAGCACCCTGATCATGCATGTTATGCTATAATAAGTATATTCATAGCAGTGTGGAGCACTGGACCACTTATTCTAAATATTGATTAAAGCATAACTCCATGAAAAAAAATGTTCTCCCATGCAGTAGAGCTGCACAGCATGGGTTAACTGCTTGTTTTGTCTCTGGAAAACCGCACACCCCCATCTCCAGCAGTGGACCGTTCCTGCTGTCCCCACCAGAGCCAGTCTATAGAGGAAAGCCAGGCACAAGGTCTGTGTAGATCCAGAATAAATTTTAGTCGAAGATGCATACCATAAAAATGGCCAACTCCTTTTAGTATTCCTACTTGTATAAATTGCAAATCCCAGTTAAAAGATGAAAGCAACATAGTTAAAGGATAAGTTCGTGAACCCCCACCAACCTTCTCACCCAGACAAATAGATTGAGCTGGCAACACTCTGTAGTCCATAAAACAATTTTATTGGTGACTGGTTACAAAGGAATGACAAAAAAACACAAAAGATGACGTGTTTCGGCGAGAGCCTTAGTCGTAGCAACTACAGTGTTGCTGGCTCAATCCATCCATTTCTCTTGTTCTGGTGTGTACGGTCATGCTGATCCCAGGCATCTGTGTGTGGATCTTGCAATCAGATTGGGTGTTCCCTGTTGTGTGTGCTGCTCCTCTCAGACTTCAATGTCCTCACCCAGTTTTTGCTGTAAAGGGGGACATTATTGAGTTGATTACTTTCACTACCATTATAAATCCGGAAATGCTGATGCCTGCTTTTTAAAGGAATAGGTTTTACAAGACTTTTAGGCCTCTTTCACACGGGGCAGATCAGTCATGATCCGCCCCGTGAACATCCGCTTGCTCAGCGGGGATAGCTCCGCCGATCCCCGCTGAGCAGGAAGATGACAGGTGCATCGCTGCACACTGTGCAGCGACGGACCTGTCAGAGCGCCGCTCTCACCTATGGGGGGATCGGATGATGACGGTCCGTAGTGTCCGTCGTCATCCGATCCGATCCGAAAACGGAGGAAAAAGTAGGTTTTTCCTCCGTTACACTTTTCGGATCGGAGCGGGTCGGATGTCAGCGGACATGTCACCGCTGACATCCGACGCTCCATAGGGATGACTGTATGTCCGTTTTTCATCCGAAAAACGGACATACGGATCATCCGTGTGAAAGAGGCCTAAGACTATAGAACACTTTTTTTTTTATATTCATTATAGTCATTTAGTTTATAAAATGTATTAATGTAATTGGTGTAGTGTAGAAAACAGATGATTGTTATGCATTATAAATACTTCCTGACAAGTCCTTTCAGTGTATCCTGTGCATTTTTAGGGCTGGAAAAGGAGCGATTCCTTCTCCTGAAGCTGTTTGATTTGAATGTGCCATTTCTTATTCTGGTAAAATCTAAGGCTGGCCATGGATGGGCAGACCTCTCGCCAGGAAAAAGGGTATGCTGCCTGGAACAGTGACAAATAGAACCTATATGTGTGGTGGCAGGTTTGTTCCCTTTTTGCCCTGGGAATAATTGAGGTTGGTCACAAAGCTATTTTCAGAAGCAATGAACCTTTTGGTGCTCACTTCTGTTTCTTGGGAGAAGGGATTCATTCTCTCTCCATATGTATGCAGCATCCAAGCAAAGGAACTCGCTGCTCCAGGTGAGACAGGAAGCCTAATGATATCATGGGTGCTCGCATTGGCTCGCCTCCGCATACGATCAACACTGAAGAAATGGCTGCACTCCAAGATCCATCAAAATTCTTAATAACCGAACATCCCAAGTGTTCAAATGGTAGACGCGTTTCACACACTAACAGGTGCGCTTATTCATTACCAATGTATGCAGCATCCATACCTTGGTGGTCTGAGTAGATCTATTGCTGCCCTCTCTTGTTCCTGAGGATATATCTGCTTACTCTGGTCATCTCAAGGTTTAACACCATGGGGAGATTTACTAAAGCTGTTGCACCCAGAATATTGTGCAGCTGTGCATGGTAGCCAATCAGCTTCAAATTTCAGCTTGATCAAATACACTTTGGCAATAAAACCTGGAATCTGATTGGTTTCTATGCAGAGTTGCACTAGATTTTGCACTCTCCAGGTTTACTAAATCTACCCCTATGTAAGCATTGACAAAACTATTCACTATGACTGTCGGCCTCATTCACAGCCGAACTGTTGCCTCGTTTTCTAGTGAACACGCTAGCAAACACTGCATTTTAAAATTAACTTATAATGGAATAATTTAAACTTTGCAGGTATATCACAAAGAGATTATACGCAATATTATGATCACATCTGTAAGCAAAAAGAAGACATCCAAAGATCAATACAGAAATTTTTTCAAAAAAACATCCAGTACAACTTCTTTGATGAGGACTGTAAGTATTTAATGTATAATTTTTAGCATTTCTGATCATGTGTTGTCCATCCAAACTCTTTTTGTTAGTTTGGTGTAGTGCAAATGTTAGCTCTGTGGAAAATAGTTGCTAAAGCTGGACAGTTTTGGAGACAGATAATATGTAATAATCCAACAACACTGATCAAAGTACTGTTTAAAGCAAGGTTGCACACCTATTTCTTTAGGTTTTCAGTCACTGTATATCAAACATTGGCAGTTTACAGAAGAAATGGTAAATGTTGTAAAAAAAAACTAAGTTGACCAGTTTTTTACACTTTAGACTGAGATGCTTTGAGATATTGCATACTTTTAAAGGGTGCCACAACTGAAGAAAGGTTAAGAAGTGCTAGTCCAGCATAAGTTAACCTTTTCGCAAAAAAAAAAAAAGGTGAATTGCGTAACTCCAAATTTCCTGGCCAACCCCCAGATCCCTCTGCACTTGGGAGCCATGATGCCCTGTGCTGCCTAATGTCTTAGATACACTTTTTGCATTGGGCAGCACATTTACGTGGCCGTGCTGACCAATGCACGCATGTCATTAAAAGCATTATGATGGATACTCACTCTGGGACTCTGTATTAGTGTACAAACCACTAGCAGAAACTGAGGATGGTTAGAGGCTTTAGCCAGTCATAACTGGATTAAAATTCAGCCAGGTTCATCGGAGACCAGCAAATTTCAATCCATGTATGGGCAGAGAGGTTGTTTTTTACACAAGTTGATCTACCAATGGACATCTGTACAACCACTCTGTCAGATTTTCCCTGCTATATCCGTGTCACTCTGCTATAGACAGCAGTGATCAGTATATTCTGGCGGGGGGGCAAGTCTCCCCACTGTCAAAATAAAAGCTCAGCGGGGAGGATTCTCCCATCCACTTTGTGTGGATGGGAAAATTAAGTTTTTTTTTTTTTTTTTTTTTTTTTTTTTTTTTCATTGAACCCACTGGTTCAAAAAAAAAAAAATGTCTATGGGCTGCTTTTCAGAATGTTCTGCTATTTTGTAGCAAAATGTTGAAGAATAGTTGTATCTAGATTATCTTTCTAATTGTCCACATTGCTCTCATGCTTTCATTACCTATATTGCACTGGTCCCAACACCACTAAATGTCAGTTTCATTAAGCCCTTCCCCTGTTTTTAGTAGCGAAAACATTGGATTTGTTAGGCATATGAGTTCCTTGTACAATAACTGTAAGCTGCTAAGCTTCCTTTAGAGTGTTGTCTGTGTAACATAATGGTAAGGTAGCGGTACTTAGTAAACATAAGTGTAACGTATGGGATCTTACAGTACAAAGTACAGAAATCGTTTCAACACACCTCACTTTACCCCATATATTGCAGAACAAATCATTTGAGTCTAGAAATTATAGTCTATTGTTTTCACACATTAAACTGTTTGTAAATCCTTACATATGCCCAGTGAAGTGACTAGCCTCAGATGATACACAGAGATGAAACCAATCCTCCTACATAGGTTGTACCCGTTTATCTGCAGCCCTCTCTTCTTTATAGTCTTCCAAAACGCACATCTTACAACGCATCTCTCAGCACTAAAAAGCGGGGGGTCAGGGATCTGACATCACACACACTTTTTAGCACTAGAGCACACAGCTCCATGAAATCTGATAGCTGCTTGTGGGGAAGTGATACTCCCTCTTAAGAGGCTTAGAAAAGCAGAGCTAAGGGTATGAGTTATTTGCTATGTGCTGGGGGGCGGAGGTGTCGGCTTAATCTATTAGGAGTTGAATTGTGCAGATAGCAGAGAGAACAGAGATCAGAAAGGCACCAGACTCTGTGCTTTGGATTCAGGTTAGTATACACTATAGTGGGCCATGCTTTGTTCATTTTTGATGTCTGAGGTTTACAGAGTATAAAAGTCAGAAGGAAAAGAAAATTGCAGGGGCAAAATAAAAATAACAAAGATCCAACATTACCCTGTACAAGTCTATAATAGATAAAATGAAACACATCAAGGGGAATTAAACTGGAGCAGCCAGAATCTGGAGCAGATGTGTATAGCAACCAATAGTCAGCTTTTATCTTTCATTTTCAAAGCTTAAAGCGGAGTTCCACCCAAAAGTGGAACTTCCCCTCATCTGATTCCTCCCCCTCCGGTGCCACAATTGGCACCTTTCAGGGGGGAGGGGGTGCAAATACCTGTCTACTTCAGGTATTTGCACCCACTTCCTGGAATAGAGTCACGCCCCTTCCTGCACCCCCCCTGCTGTCTCCTGGGAAACACAGAGGTCCCAGGAGGTAGCAGGGACCACTTAGGAAGCGCAGCCCAACTCACGCATGCGCAGTAGGGAACCGAGAAGTGAGGCCGCAACGCTTCACTTCCTGATTGCCTCACAGAGAATGGCTGCGGCAGGAGCCGAGCAATTGATCGCTGGACTCCAGGACAGGTAAGTGTCCATTTATTAAAATTCATTGGCTGCAGTATTTGTAGCTGCTGGCTTTTAATAATTTTTTTTTTAGGTGGACTCCCTTTTTAACTGAAGAACTTTGAGATGGAAGATGATTGGTTACCATGCACAGCTGTTCCAGATTCTGTATGCTCCAGTTTTTTTAAACGTCCCCCATTATATGGCAAAAGTACCACATGTGCAAGAAGCATGTTTATTAATACATCATTGTTCAGGACTTGGTTTAGAATATTAAAGCTTAATAATCTGATGTTGGCTTTGTAATCCATATCTCTGGATTAACCAATACGGATCAAGAGTGAATACTGACGCTAAAAAGCCAATAATAATAATGGATGCAAAAATAGTTTTATGTCTGATTTTTACTGTATCCAAATGGGATTTCTAAGTTGTAGGGAACAAATAAGTGAATAGCCAAGTGTGAGTATGGGCTTTAAAAAAATAGTTTATATTTTGGATTAATGATTCTACATTTGACCTTTTCTTACCTGATCTAAACCATTTATTCTTCAAAGTATAGAGATTTAAAGTAGAACTACAGGCACAACTTTGTTTTTCATTTTGGATAGGACAAAGGAAGGTTATAACCCCCCTTTTTTGCCATCTTTGTCCCATTGTAGAGATTTACCTTCACTTCCTGTCCCATAACCAAAACAGGAAGTGAGAGGAAATACTTGAAATTTAAGGGAATCCCTTGGGACCCGCAAGGTCACCACCAGTACTAGTGTTCCCCATTCGATAATTTCACCTCCTATTACTTTTTTTTGGGGGGGGGGGAATCCAAAATTTGGGATTCTCTTTTACTTTCACTTTCAGTGATAACGATAAACAGGACAAATAGAGAGGGTGGATCTCCTTAATGGGGGCACAGACCGCAATAAAAAAACCTGACTGGTATTCTAATCAATGTCCATTTTATCCAAAACAAAAGAAAAACAGTTTTGCCTTTTAGTTCTACTTTAAGTATGCTTCCAGCAAATTCAACATTTCTACAATAACTTATCACTGAAACTGTACATTTTAACAACTTTTTTTGTCTTTTTGTAGTTGTTTTTGACATATACAGAGACAGTGAGGTAAGTGAAATATTTGTCCTTGAACTTGATGTATGAGAAAACTCAGAAGTTGGATAAATGTGTTTGTTGTACTGAGAATCTTTATTAATTATTATTGTTAGTGTTTTTGTACTTGTATATTTAAGCGTGGCATAGCACTGATAATAATACTTTGTACGGTAACAATATTGGCAGAAGATATGACAAGGAATATATATATATTAATATCACAATTTTGAGGTAATGTACACTTTAATTGAAGAAAAAAAACCCTTTATTCATTACCATTTACTTGTAAGTGGAGTAAAGCCATTCTGATACAAACAGAAACCCATTAAAAATGGCCTTAACAATTGGCACATTAGACTCTTTAATGAGTAAGGTTGATAGGGCCTCATTTATCAACCCATAACAGCACTTTAATGCTGGTCATAAATTTGATAAGAAATAGCATAAATAGGGGTCCCTAAACTCTTCAGCTCCTCAACCCCGTAAAGATGTTTCAGATTGTTTCTCAACGTCCACACATTTATTATATAAAATAATTGAATAATTACTACTTCAAAAAATACTACAAATAATAATGTTTTTGTGAATAATTTTGAGCATTCCTATTGTTATCAGCAGTTGCCAATATGGTTATTACAATGCTGAATTTTAAGTAAATGGACGGTAATCAGTTCTTTGGCAGCACTCTTATTGCTATGGGTCTTCTCACTGGTTCTCCAACAGAGCTTGAGATGGGGGGAGTATGCTCAGTAGGTGAAGTAAACATGTATGTGTTTCCTTTTTTAAAGGGGAGAGTGGAAGGTCACAAACACACAATGCAAAGCATGCTGGTAAATGGGGGCTATTAACAACCCAGAGCTAATATAGACATCTCAAAATTCTTCTCGTGGGTGGCTGACCATGCAACCATGGATAACAGTCTCACTGCTAGCCCCCTCATCTTTAGGACTAAGGACTGTCAAAGAGCTTCACAGAAAACTCAAAAGATCACTTGACCCCAATCCATCTTCCATCATTTGACATTTGATAACCACCCAAACACCTCAGACGTTTCCTGACCGCACACCCCCAACCCCCCCCCCATTCTTTTCTTTTTTTTTAATCTTTATTTTGAAGAATCAGCATGACAATTTAGGATTCGACATACATATTAAAACTTAGGATACCATAGGTGAGACAGCACGTGACACTTCCTATACTCATATAGATGTCAAAGGTCCAGTGACCCAGAGAATGCAAACACAAGTTAGGTGGCCATATAGTGTATCCCGCCTACCCATAAGGTCATGCTGATCCTCTCTTTTTTCTTTACTTATTGTATGGGGGGATCGTAAATATTGAACCCCAAGTCAAAGGAATAAGGAAGGGGGGATGAAGGGAAGGATGGGATGCGAAGGGGGTAAGGAAATGAATGGTATAGGGCCCCTCCCCATCCCCAGCCCACATTCCCAGACCATGGTATTTGCCAGAACCAAATGAACCAATCTATTGCCGTTGAGAAGCCAAAGGTGTTTGGTCTTTATAGAAAAAGTATGAAATTTGGATGAGCCATTGCACCTTATTGGGTTCCTGTCTCCCTTGTGACTCTCAGACTTTTTATCAACCCCTTTGGATGGTCTTATGGACCCTTCGGGGTCAGCATTGACCAACTGGGGAACCCTGCCCTAAATGTTGCTAAGCTAAGTATGAACATATTTAAAAAATTAAAAATAAATATTTAAAAATACAGAATTTTATGAGGGCACAGACTACATGTAATCAACGGTTTGTAAGTAGATCTTTATTTATATAACCTAGAGACAAAACATAAACATACAATCTCTGGTCAGAACACAAAAATAGGCATATAGTGGCTTATTTATAAATGTGTATCACTTCTCTCAAAGCTGCTTGCTCCAGTCACAGGAACTGGCTTGACTTTGGGCATTGTCACTACCCTTCTTATATAGACATTAAATGTAAGGCTGCATACACATTGACAATTGGCAGAGACACTTAAACCCTGCTTCTGTGACATATTTCATGCCTATTGGCATAAAATTGCTTTATTCCACACTCAGGAAAAACTCACTTACCCATATTGTAATGCTGCAAACAGCTGGAAATACCTTTATCCCCTGAATAAATAAAGTAGATAAAATTAAACCAAAAACCAGTGCTCCAATCCTAAATGACAAAAACTGTAGTTTACACATGTCTCGTAATGTTATCAAATAAACTTTGTGTCCATGTTCTGAAATAATAAAGCAATCTACAGTATATTCCCAAACAAAAAAGTCAAAAAGAATTATAGATTGTTTTATTATTACTTATTAGTTATTAAGAACATGGACACAATTTTATTTGATAGCATTGTGGGACGTGTGTAAACTGTACAGTATTTGCCATTTAGGTTTAGAGCGCTTTTTTTTGGTTGAATCTACCCCCCATTTGGATACTTACTTTTCTGTGCCTACAATGGCTTGCCATTTACTGAATGTTAGCACACAATGATCGTTGCTTTAAAAAACTGGGTGTTTTTTTTGTTGCAGTGACAATTTTCAGCAAGGATAACTTTTCTACATTTGTGTTCACACACAAAGAAATAATAATCACTTATTGAACCTTAATCATCCTAACATGACTTTAACTACAAACCTTTTTCCTCAGCCTACACCTGTATCTAACTTCTAACATTAACCTTGAATATCAGGCAAAATGCATGGTATCAGTAAATCTGTTCATAGCTAAATTTGTGCTAAAATGACTACAATGTTAAATATGTAATTCAGTAAAGCCTTTCTGTCTACTTACAGTTATCAGTTTCTCAAAATATTTGCTACAATCTTCAATATTTGGGCCAGGTGCTTTTACCTAATGGTGATAACTGTACCTCTTTCTGCATTGGGGAGCATTGGTTACATCTCTGCACCACATTATCTGGCACAACTGACTCTTTTATTAAGTTAGTTAAAACTGCTTTTGATATTACAGCTTTTGATTTGTCCTCTGCAGTATTACTTCACTTATTGTTAGAGTTTGTATATTGTTTGATTATATTCTCCTTTGAGTTTATACACCTCTTAATTTATAACATTAAATGTCAAAATTAATTTATCTTCAGTTCAGTATTTGATAATTTGATGTCTTTTTTTTTCTCCTTATTTTACTGCACTCTTATGCCGCGTATATACGGTCGGATTTTCCGACGGGAAATTTTTGATGGGAGCTTGTTGGAAATTCCGACCTTGTGTAGGCTCCATCGGACATTATCCGTCAGAATTTCCGACAAACAAAATTTGAGATCTGGATCCCAAATTTTCCGACAACAAAATCCGTTGTCGTAAATTCCGAACGTGTGTACACAATTCCAAAGCATAAAGTTCCACGCATGCTTGGAATCAAGCAGAAGAGCCACACTGGCTATTGAACTTAATTTTTCTCGGCTCGTTGTACGTGTTGTATGTCAACGCGTTCTTGACGTTCGGAATTTCCGACAAGATTTGTGTGACCGTGTGTATGCAAGACAAGTTTGAGCCAACATACGTTGGAAAAAAAACATGGATTTTGTTGTCGGAATGTGCGATCGTGTGTACGCGGCATTACATTTCATTTGTGCAATTTCAGTACTCTCAACTTTTACAGAGTTAAAGATTATATAATACAATTTGTTGGATAGCATGATAAAAATCACTTTAGTAGACTAACATTAGACATGATATGACCCTTGTTTAAAAGTGCCTATTATAAATTCAGTCTACCCATGTCATTTTTTTTTCTTTAACATAGAAAAGGACTGTTGATGAATCAACTATTGTCTTATTTTGTTTATGGTACACTGCAATGCTAGATTTTCTTTTTCAAGTACCTTGTTCTGCATCTGCTCACTATAAAGTCTTTCTTATTCTACTGCAGCAGTAGCAGTTGCACTTCTGTTGCTGTATTCTGTGTATGCACTGTTTAACAAACTATTTTCATAATCTAAAGGGATCCATGTTTTCAGGGGAAGGTTTGGATAATTGACTTTAACCCATTTGGAGAAGTAACAGACTCATTGCTGTTCAGTTGGGAGGAACTAACTACAGGAGCAAATCCAGGAGATGAAGAAAATGTTGATCAAGTAAGCAAATAGGCTGGTTTATGGACACCAAAGAATAGATTGTTGATAGGTTGTTTTTTTGTTTTGTTTTTTTTTGTTTTTTTTCTGGAACCTGCAAGGTAAAGCCATAATGTGCTAGTATGCACTGCATACTAGCACATTATGTGAAACTTACCTTAGAACGAAGCCCTTCCAGCTGCGAGATGTCACCGCTGACAAAGCTTCCGTCTTCACCCGAATTCCTTCCAGGTTTGCGGACTTCGGCTGTGTGACTAGCCCGAGCCGCGAGGACATCACTCCCGCGCAAGTGCGTGGGAGCTGCCGTTTACAGCACAGAGCTCTGAAGCAATGGCTCGGGTGCCCGTTGCTTCGTAGGGCGCATGCTCTGGTGACCTAAGCAGCAGTAAGTATGGACAGTAAGTATGCCCTAAACAGTGCACGTTTAGGAGATATTTACAGTACCTATAGGTACAAATTATGCATGGTAGTTTACTGCCACTTTAACACCAGTAACTCTCAGTTAACTGTCAAAGCATACAGTTTAGATTTCCTATCAGATATACTTTATGTAATTCCTAAACCAAATCTTTTCATTAGGAAAATTGTTACAGAAACATTAGGCAGACTTCCTGAAGTTCTCAAACAATAAAAATCAGGGCTTATTAAAGGTTAACCCCACTTTAGTGTGAAAAATAGCAAATGAAAAAATAGCATATACAATGTCTACACAAGGCATATTGTAATTGAAATGCTATTAAAATTACCTTACCTTTTTAACCACTTGCCGACCAGCCACCGCAATTTTACTGCGGCAGAATGGTACGGCTGAGCGAAGCGACGTTATGTTACATCGCTTCGCCCTGTGGCCACTAGGGGCGCGCCCGCTGCACACCCCCCAAGCCGAAGCAAAGGCCCGGCGGTCACGATCACCGCTGGGCTCCCGCGGTCGCTGCTGAGACACGGAGAACCGAGATCTGTGTGTGTAAACTCGCAGTTTCCGGTTCTCTGAGGGGAGACGTGAAAGATCGTCTGTTCATACAGAGTATGAAGTATCTCTTCCCCTACACAGTGCCCTCCCCCCTTCAGTTAGAAGCAAAAACAGGGAACACAATTAACCCCTTGATCGCCCCCTAGTGTTAACCCCTTCACTGCCAGTGACATTTTTACAGTAATCAATGCATTTTTATAGCACTGATCGCTGTATTAATGCCAGTGGTCCCAAAAATGTGTCAAAATTGTCTGATGTGTCCGCCATAATGTCGCAGTCCCGATAAAAATCGCAGATCGCTGCCATTACTAGTAAAAAAAAAAAATTAATAAAAATGCCATAAAACTATCCCCTATTTTGTAAACGCTATAACTTTTGCGCTAACCAATCAATATACGCTTTATTGCGATTTTTTTTTTTTTTTTTACCAAAAATATGTAGAAGAATCCATATCGGCCTAAAATTATTATTTTTTTATATAGATTTTTGGGGGATATTTATTATAGCAAAAAGTAAAAAATATAGTGTTTTTTCAAAATGGTCGCTCTTTTTTTGTTTATAGCGCAAAAAATGAAAACCACAGAGGTGATCAAATACCACCAAAAGAAAGCTCTATTTGTGGGAAAAAATGACATCAATTTTGTTTGGGTGCAACGTCGCAGGACTGCACAATTGTCAAAGCGACGCAGTGCCGAATAGCAAAAAGTGCTCTGGTCAAGAAGGGGGTAAAATCTTCCGGGGCTGAAGCGGTTAATCTGCAGCGCTGTACTTTTCTGTAAAATTCAGTGCAATATGGAAACCTGGAGGCCTATTGTGCACAGTTGGTGTACAGAACTTCACCAGAAATGACAATTCCTGCTTGTGTGATTAGCACACTGATTTTCCTAGAAGTCTGCACTATAATACAAGTCAGATTTTAGGCATCCTCTACAACAGAAGATTCATTTTTGGTGAGATACTCCCAAAAGGTTCATTACTTCTAAAGGGATGCAGACACTGCATTTTCCTCTTTAGCTGATTAATAATGAAAAGGTTACTCCTATTCAGATTTACTATGCACTTTGACATTATCAAAAAGCTTTTTCATCAGACCAAAGAAAGGTAGGAATCTGCAACAAAGTTTGTTAAAATCCTTGCAATGTACATTGATCACAAAGAGGGGACTGGTATTTTTTGTCAACAAAATTAGAGCTACTCTTTTATTGGCACCAAATAAAGCTCTAGCCATTTCTTGCTTCTCCACAGCCAGTGAGATAATCTGGCACTTCCGACATGTAGCCTGTAGCATGTAACTTGTTCCTCAGTGACAGTGCTTAGGCTATCAATCAATTGCTAGATCCGGATACTTTCACATCATTAGACGAGTGATGTCATCTAACATTGGCAATTTTCAGCTGCAGAGAAGCAAGGAGCTGTGACCGTGCACAGATAAGGTATTTGGCTGGTCGGGGAATGCCCTTCGCACAGCATGAGCAAGGTAATGGTGTCATGTTTAATAACCAAGAGTCATACGATATTGGCTGAAGGTTCAGCTAGTCCTTAACAACTTGAATACTAGCCTGTATATACCCCCTGTTCTCAATATTTAATGATAATGTGTGGATATTTATTATACAAAACATCATTAGCTTTTAGCAGTGTCTGCCCAGCTCAAATTATAAGCCATTATGGCCTTTCTACTTACCCAGGCCTGAGGTGAGGATAAAGACTGTAGAAAATATCGGAAGCTACTCAATGTATACGAGCCTAACAAAAAGGCAATCATGACAAAAGGCAACAAATGCCAGAAAATAAGCAGGCATTGTGTTAAAGAGCAAGTAAACCCTGCAAAAAAAAACAAAAGTTTCCCCCTTCCCTGCAAAGTAAAGGCATAATGTGCTAGTATGCATCATATACTAACACATTATGTGACACTTACCTGCAAACGAAGCCCACGCCGACCCGGCTGCAGCCCACATCCATCTCCGCCCATCTTCCTTCTGGGACCGCGGACTCCGGCTCTATTACTGACCGGAGCCGCGTGACATCACTCCCACGCATGTGTGCGGGAGCCGCCGGACACAGCACTCGCTCCTAAAGAAACGGCACAGGCGGCCGTCTCTTCCGAGCGCATGCACCGATGACCTCATCGGAACAGTATCCATAGGTAAGCCTTATTCTAAGCTTACCTATAGGTACAAATGTCTCAGGGAGGTTTACAACCTCTTTAACCACTTGCCTGCTGGGCACTTACACCCCCCTCTTGCCCAGGCAATTTATGAGCTTTCAGCGCTGTCGCACTTTAAATGACAACTACGTGATCATGCTACACTGTACCCAAATACATTTTTTTTTATCATTCTCTTTACACTAATATAGCTTTCTTTTGGTGGTATTTAATCACTGCTGGGTTTTTTATTTTTTACTAAAAAAAAAAGGACCAAAAATTTAGAAAATAAATGTTTTTTACTTAGTTTTTGTCAGTAAATTTTGTAACCAAGTAATTTTTCTCCTTCACTGATGTGGGTTGATGAGACTGCATTGATAGGCTGAACTGGGGGGCATTGATGAGGTGGCACTGATGAGGCGGTACTTATGGGCACCGATTAGGTGGCACTAATATGCCGCACTGATGGGCACTGTTAGGTGGCACTGATGGACACTAATAGGCGGCACTGGTGGGCACTGATAGGCGGCGCGGATAGGCGGTACTGATGGGCATTGATAGGCGGCGCTGATAGCTAGCACTGACTAGCATCGCTAATGGACACTGATTGGTGGCACTTGTGGACAGTGGTGGGCACTGATTGCTGGCAATGGTGGGCACTGATTGGTGACACAGTTGGTGCTATATTTTAATGAGGGCACTGATGATCAGTACCCTGATTACATCCCTAAATGTCCCCTGTGGGGAGATGCCGATGATTGGCTCTCCTCGCCACACACTCTGTCATTCGAGGAGCGCTGATTACTGGCATCTTCGTGTTTACTTAGACAAAGCCAATCACATGGTTAAAGAGCTGCGGACACGGCTCTTTACAGAGATCGGGGTCACGACGTGTTATAGCAACACAGTGCAGCCGTCCTGGGACGCCGTCGTATGACCGTGTCCCAGAACAAGAGCTGCCCCGCCGTCACCTTCAAAATGTGTTAAACACATTTTAGGAAATCACCAACCCTGCACCCATATAGCAGTTGTGCACAAGCTCTATTTTTTCTTTATATTTAAATGGGTCGCTTGTGATGCTAGCAGGCTCTATATGACTGTGGGTAGCACAGCAGAACAGAATGACATTAAATGATGGCATATTTTCCAGGATCATCCTATATTCCGCTATACAACAAGTGAAGTCACAGTGCAGCCTAGTCCTTACTTGAGTTATCGTTTGCCAAAGGATTTTGTCGATCTTTCTACGGGAGAGGATGCTCACAAACTCATTGATTTTCTTAAACTGGTAAGTAATAATGTATTTGGATTCCTATTCCTTCTCTAGTGGGATGGTACTATGCCTCATGTTTCTTACATTTTTTAACTGCTGTGGGTTTTTATGGATTTTCTTTTGCAACATCGTGTTTTCATATTTAAATTTTATGGTAGATATGGAAAAGCGAACTGTAATAGCCTAGCAAAAGCTTCTGCTATATCGTCGCCTCACATAGTGAATATCTGTATATGGGCAGGGGTTGATGGATGTGGTTTCAAACATCAGCGCTTTGTGAGTGGCAAGAGGTTAAAAGCTGCTGTTTATAAACAGTGCTGTTAGACAAGTGGTTAAGTGCCTTTTCACACGGGCTAAAAACTGACAGGCAGACCTGATCAGAAACTCCATGCAGCACTATGGACAGGCGGATGTATGCAGACTTGCATCCGTTTACACCCACCTACTTTCAAGTCTGTCCAGGTCTGGAAAGAAAAACAGAAAGGACTGTGTCGTTTTCCATTTTTTTGGACCTGAACCTGCTGGATAGAGCTATCACCGGTCTGCCAGAGACAAACTGAATGGGCACAGATGTCGAAAAACTGATAGCCGCCCTGATCGGATCTGATTTAGCAGGGGATCTTTTTACAGATCCCCTGCTGATCGGCACAGACACTACTCCGTGAAAGAGCCCTAAAGCCACTACAAGTACTGAAAGATAGGTGTTGATGCATCAGAAATTAACTTCATTTCTAATTTTTGTTGTGGGTCGGACAACCCCCACAGCATTTTATAGACTAGTTGGCTTTTTCTTCTCAAGCCCCCCTTCTCAAGTTGGCTTTTCAAAAACATAAACAACATAAAATGATCTGTAGTCCCAAGATAAGAGGTAGGAGTGCTAATTAGCTCTTTGAGACAGATGACACAGGACAGCTCTGAATATTTTGCACAATTAACAGCTATATTTTGCACTTATGGAGAGAGAGAAAAGAGGTTTGGCAACTCAGGATGGCTTCAATATAAAATCCACAACTTTATTTAGATTCACACAAGATGCAAAGGGAATCCATAGCACAGCAAAATGGGTGCGTTACGGCCTTATTTTGCACTTAAAATAAAGGCAAACGTTTTTAGTTTTGGATAAGAGTGAAGAGGGATTGGAACACCTGAAAGTTTTTTTTTTTTATTGCTACCTCTGCCCCCCATTGGGGAGATTCATCCTCTTTTTTTTCCTGTTGTTAATTGAAAGTAAAATAAAATCCCACATTTTGGGTAGTCCCCAGAAGTGTAATAATGGGTACATTTTCCAATAGAGACACTAGATCTGGTGACCTTGGGTACCCTAAGGTAATCCCTTTATTTGCAGGAATTTTTTCTCACTTCCATTTTTGGCTATGGGACAGGAAGTGAAGTTAAGTATCCCCGGTGGTACATGGATGTTAAAAAAAAAACTGACATGGATTACACCCTTCCCTTACTCTATCCAAAATGCAAAGAAAGTTTTGCCTATAGTTCTTTTTTGAACAGATATAAGAAAAATCTTTCACTGGCATATTTTAAAGACTAAAAGGGAGCTAATAAGATAATTGTTATGGTTTACATACCTGTTACGTTTCTCTTTCTATATAATAGTTTCTAACATCTTTATTGATTTTCTTATAAATGTATATTTTTACCAGTTTGATTTATATTTGGGCAGCTTATGCAAATAGAAATGCACATAGTGGATTGAAACTGCTAATATAGCATGATGTGAAGATTAAATGAACTGGCCCCATATGGTGGAATAATAGTTTAATTTGCATAAAAGTGGAGGTAAAGTGAACAAATTTTTAATACCGTGAGTGATTGTTGTACAATGAGTAGGTACCTACATATGGATAATTGGATAGTTCTATAACAGATATTGTAATTATATAAAGGAAAGTAAAATGAAAGTAGGCTCAGTGAATAATACTGATTTTGCAGGCACTAAATATAAAGCTGCCATATCTACAAGATTTATACCTTATGCATAGCTAGCCATTCAATAAAAGCAATTTTTATTTATATATATATATAGATATATCTATATAGATATAGATATATCTATATAGATATAGATATATCTATATCTATATAGATATATCTATATATAGATATATATTCTATAATATGACTTGATCTGCACTTTTATGCCTTGGGTATTACTCCATATGAGTGGAGGCCGCATGGACATTTATACTGCTAGCCCTGTTATGTTTATGAGGCCATTGTAAAAATAAATGGCTCTCATGTCAGTGATTTATGAATGGCTAAGTCCCTCAAAGGTAGAAGTGTTTTTCCCTTTTCAAAATGCTAGTGACTTATTTATGTTGCAGCCTTAGGAACAAAATGCACTTCTCTTAAAGTGCCCTTGTGCCTAACTATTGGACTATAAAATAGGAATGGCTGTGTACAGTTGAATAAAACAACTTACCAGCACACCCTTTTTGTTTCTAAATAGTACCGCTGTCTGTAGTATTCATGCAGTGTATTTTCACCTAGTAGTCAACTGAATGCCTTTACTTCCAGTTGTTGTACTAGCACCAGCGCTCCTAGACACTTACTGTTATGTAAATAAGTTACCATCCCTTCTCCTATATATCAGCGCTACTCTAACATAATAAGCAAGAGACGACCTTGTAGAAGCATGTCTTTCAGGCAGAATCTAAAGGTCTGTTAGCTGGTCCTTCATGCCAGAGATCCTCTAGCAAACAGAGTGAACAATTTAGTGCATTTCTCTGAACTTTCTGATCTGCAAACATGGGACTATTTAGCACAAATGAATAAACTAAACCCTTTGCTGGCACTACATTAACATTTTTTAGTTGCACTGCATCCAGGTTTTGGCTCTCAACTAGGCATGCAGTACAACATGATGAGTCACCCACAGGGGGCTATTTGTTTTCAGCTTTTTGGTCCATATGCCGGTGGAACTCTGTCCCTGAAGACCTCTTAGGGGGGGGGTATGCCCACCAGGAGGGTGAAAATCTGGATACAGTTTGGTTCCCCAAATTCCACTTGGATGACCGAGGAAAACCACAGAAATTGGTGATAAGTGCCCTGTTTGGAACTCTGTGTACTGTCGCTCCAGTCCCTGAATAGTTAAAATGCAGAGCGCTATGCTCTACTTAGGGGACACCGATACCTCCTTACAGAAGATGATGGAGACCATTACACAATGTGGGGAATTCTCAGTTTTTTCTATTGGTCGAAATGTATCCTCATGCCCCTAGACCCACTAACTGGGCCCCTGCCTCTGGGAGCCAGACAAATCACTGTTACCAATCCTTTTAAATATCTAAGTGTAGCAGTGTCTCCGGACCCCACTAGTTATCTTCAATCAAATCTAAGCCCACTATTGGATAGACAGAGGGAGAAATTCCTCAGCTGGTGTAAACCCCCCTTTTGGTAGTGGGGAGGGTGAACTTAATTAAAATGGTCTGGGCCCCGCAACTCTTGTATATCTTCCAAAATTCACCCATGTGGATTTCCATTAAGTGGTTTAGACAAGTGGACACACAGATGCGAGATCTCATTTGGAAACGGAAGAGAGCTAGGATCAGTTTGTACACTTTACAATACAGAAAAGGGGGACTTGCTGTTCCTCACCCTAAACCGTACTTTTTGTTTTAAAAAATGCAGCAATTAGCTGGATGGTGCCGGGATGATAATGATGACCCCATAGTACATTTGGTGACTCGGTCCTGCCCAACACTAAAAGCTGGCTCACATATGGAGATGGATATGCCTAGTCTACCCCAGTCCTCCCCGGATCTACTTAGAAGGGTATGGAAGGCAACCCGGGAAGCTTTATCTGTGGAGGGCCCGTTGGGGTTTACCCCTCTTTGGAACAATCCCAAATACCCGGAACTAAACAAACTACAGGGGTTTTCTATATGGCGACAAAAAAGGAATATGGTTCTTCCCTCAGATTTATACAGGGACTGTACTGAAGTCATATACACAATTATGCGTAGCGTTTTCTTTGCCCAAGAGATGCTTCTACCAATACCTCCAGCTTAGACACGCTCTGCATACCCAAAGGCAAACTCTTCCTCTAGAGGTGTCTTCCTCTTCTCTGTTGCTAGAGATCCCCTAGGCGGATGTTAGGAGGGGTTTAATCTCTAAAGTATACTGTTGTCTTCTATCCAGGATTTTGCCTCACTAAAATGTAGAGCTCGATGAGTGACTGACATTGGAGATATTGATGGAGACCAGTGGGATATGGCCTTAGAGTAGATTCCAGTCGTTTCTATC
Source organism: Aquarana catesbeiana (assembly GCF_042186555.1). Classification (NCBI taxonomy): domain Eukaryota; kingdom Metazoa; phylum Chordata; class Amphibia; order Anura; family Ranidae; genus Aquarana; species Aquarana catesbeiana. The sequence goes on from NC_133326.1 coordinate 167,717,139, forward strand.
TCTGCGTCTCACAGGTTATCGCAGCTATTCATATTGCACAGAGCCGGACGCCTGAGAGACTACCTATATGCCCAAAGTGTAAATTTCAGAAAGGAGATTTCATACATATGATCTGGAGTTGCCCGAAACGTAATCATTATTGGACTGAGATCATAATGTGTGTGTCATGTCTAGCCCAGTTACCGGTGTCGCTAACTCCATTAGTGTGCTTATTAGGTGCAATTGATGAGGAAATGTACCAAAAGGGGATGTATATTATGATTACTAGACTACTGTACCTGGCTAGAAAACTCATAGCTCAATACTGGATGGCTTCTACAGTGCCTTCTGGGAAACAATGGATTGCTTATGTTAATTTCCTTCTTAGGGAACAACTGGCCTATCAGCATAGACATGCTGTGTCCAGATTTAACCTCATCTGGCAGCCTTGGTTGGATGACCCTAGCCTTGCCCCACCACAGTTAGTGATGGATAGGTTGTTGAGACTTTAGCCCACTAGGAGTCGTAAGTGGGGATGCGTTGAAGGAGAGAAGAGAATTCTATTGTATGTTCTAACTTTGTTTTGTTAAGTACTTAGTTTGATTTTTTTTTTTTAGTAAAAAAAAAAGTTTCCTACTGATTCTTTAGAATTTGCTTCAAGTGCTAGTTTTCTACTGATTGTTGTATCAATGTGAATGTTAATCTATATGAGGTTACTTATTAATGCTTAATCCGTATGCTGACGGATAGTTTTGAACACCTGATATGTCGATAACTATGCGGAATTGTACAGTCACAACAACAAATAATAACGTTTTGATTCGAAAAAAAAATGCAGAGCTCTGGCTATGGCATATTAAGTGTCAGGCAGATTTCCTCAGTTGTCAACATCTGGACTGGTCCCTTTACCTAGAGGAGTTTCAAGCACCTGGCTTCCAAGTTCTGTAACGTACTGGATAAATTTGTTGCTCGGACCTGAGATCTTCAGGCCTTCACAGTGGATGCTTTTGTAATTCAGTGGAATCCATTCAACCTGGACTACATTTTTTCCCCACTTAAGCTTCTTACTCAAATGCTCCACAGGATCAAGATGGAGGGCATTCCAGTGGTCCTCATTGCACCATTTTGCTCGTAGGGTCACAATTTTTATTAAGTTGATGTGCACGCCTGTTTTGATGCCAGTTTTCCAGAGTTCATCTTTGACCTGTTGGTTATGTGGGCATGTTGGTGTTGGTTTATTGTGCCGCCAAACCCTCAGCTGGACTGTTTCTGGATGTCCCAATAGCCTAAAACCCTAATGGCCTTTGTTTTTTATTGTACGATTAACAAAATAGATTTTTGTCTTACATGTAAAATCTTTGTGGAGGAAGACACTACTCTATTGTGTTGATGGGCTAAGGGATATTATATGCCATGGAGAATGCAGAATTGGTATCTTTTTTGCACATGCGCAAAGGGCTCTTTGATTGAAATGTTGGAGCATCAGTGAAAGAAACACCTCTTGCATTATGCCATTTGATGAGGAACCTCATTGGTGAACTTTATTAAGGAAGTCACTGAGGAGGAAGTATACCCATTTTGCCCCAGAAAAAGAAGGAACATTCTTCATCTGGGAAACCGTTTACTCCTGAGGTAAAAAAAATCTCTAAGGCCTCCAGGTCCTCCACAGTTCTGAGGTACAGGGGCTCACCAGATTCTTTATCATTAAGCTCTTGAAAGCTAGGAAATGTACTTCTTACATACAGTAGTCTACAATGACATACGCGTATTTCTCAGTGTGTGAGATAAGGAAATTGCATTCCAGAAGATTCTGTATTGGACAAATTCTGTCTTTTCTCCAGTCTGAGAAAGATCAGCATTTGGCTTTGCGTGCCATCAAGGGTCAAATCTCATTCTTAGCAGTTCTTTTTCAGAAGCCACGTGCTTCTCACTGCTTAGTGAAGGCCTTCGTACAGGGGGTCACTCACATTATTCCTCCTGTTCGTTATCTGATAAATCTATGGGATCTTTCTTTAGTTCTGCTGGCTCTTCAGAAACTGCACTTTGATCCGACTAGAGGTCTTCCTATATTTATCCTTATTCACAAAGTTGCCTTCTTTGTCGCCATCATCACTACTGCAGGGAGAGTTTTGCATTTGGCAGCCCTAACCTGTAAAGAACCCTTTCAAAGACCAGGTTGTTTCTGAGACCCAGGGCCTTTTTACTTTACATGGTTTCTTCCTTTTAGCTTAAATAGGACATTGTCACCCCGTTGTCTTGCTCCTAAACAGGAGATTTCCCTCTTGTCTGTTGTCTGGATGTAGTATGTGCTGTTTGAAATGATGGCCCCTTTCACAGGGACGCCTTCCCTTTTGATCAGCAGGGGATCTGTCTGCTGATCAGAGCAGAATGTGACGGACTGCAGGTCCGTGTCCGCTCAGTTTATGCAGAACGTTCACCGACAGAGCCCACTCTACTCTATAGGCTGTTGGGTGTAAACAGACTCCACTGTCCTTTTTACACCCAACTACCTCCAATCTAAACCGCCTACATGGATGAGAACAGATCCCCTTCCATTTGTTTTTAGTGAACCAGATCAGATTGGAGGTAGGTGGGTGTAAAGGGACTTGTGTCCCTTTTTACACCCACCGCTCTATCAGGGTGAATGAACTGACCAATCGGGTCCACCTAAAAAAAAATTGACAGGTGGACCTGACTGGAGCGGTCCTGTGAAAGGGGCCTTAGTCTCAGATACAGCGCTCTTTTGACAGTCCAACCCCCTGTTGTTCCTGAAGGTTCCATAAAGGACAACCTGCTTCTCGTTCCACTGTCGCAAAGTGGACTTGTCAGCTCATCCTTCAAGCACAGTTGGTGCTTCAAGGGATGGGAAGTCCCCGCATTTCCTAGAAATTTCCTATTACTTACTGTTGTGTCTCCTGGGACTCCAATAGGATACAATATAAAACACCTGATAATGGTTTATCCCTTTACTACTCTAATATAAAGAAAACAAAAAATTCTGGTTAAACATATACTTTTAAGTCTTACAATCCCAATTCCTAGGTGTCTACTAGTTATAGAAAAGTGATTTTTTTTTTCTTTCTCACCAAAACTCTTTCCCATGGATTTTACCCTCTTTAGGTCATTGTTTTTTCCTGTTTATTATTCTTCGCCAGCTCATGCCTTTTTATCACTGCTCTGCCTTAAACTGAAGGGAGTGATCATACATGGGTGCGTATGTTGTAAGGAGAAGTTCAGCTTGTTCAGTGTCATACCACCTGTAGATAGGGCATATTACCTTCAGACATCCACCAGTTAATTTTAAGGTGAGTACAAAGAACTTTTCCTTTTTACCAAACATTAGAAATTATGCAGCAGTTTCTGGAGTACGTTTAACAATTTGTTTGTCCTAGTGTAACACACGCACAGTCAGAAAATAACCCATCCACACTAAAGTATGAAAGGAACAAGTATGAAAGAACAGAGCTTTCCAACTTCATGTAAATGGCAGTACAGTACCCCTTTGCTGCAAAACTAATACTTCATAGTGTCCCACTGAGAAATGCAGTTAGGAAATTTCATTCCATTTGGCAACCTTGGCTGGAAACACCCGGGTTAGCACCCCCAAGATTGATTATGCAACGGTTACTACAGGTTTAGAATGTATTTGGGGTTCAATAGAAGGTAGACTCTGGTGCGATTATGTGTTCTTTTAAGGGAGGTGATAGGCAAGTTCACCCTCTGAGGTAAGAGGAAAGGAACACATATGATTGGGCACAACATGGGCAATACTGTTAATTAGATGGCCCGTTGGCTGTAGGTTTTGTTGGTATTGGAATGGCGGATGTATGTACGTCTGTTTGAGATAACTCTCATGTATGTACTAACCAAGATGTGTCCAAGTACTTCTTATTTTTGGTGCCACTGCTGCACTGATTGTCAATTGTACAATGTTTATCTGTTACAGTAACAAATGTTATTTCCTGTACGGTGGTATGTAAAATGCTTTTTGTCTTGGTTGGCACAATAAACTTTATTTCTAATTTAAAAAAAAAACACAGCATTCTCTGCTCTTAATATACTGAAACTTTGAGAACCTTGTGTCATCTTTACATCCCTTTTCTAATCTCACAATAGGGAATGTGTTTGTGACTTTACAGGGCCATGCATCCAATGCTCAGTATTTTCTTCCATATGCAGAACTAACAGTAGTGGTCAATAGAATAAGCTGATTAAAAAGGAAGCATTCTTTTACAAAACAAAGCACTGCACGGAACATTTAACCCTGGACGGCTACCTTAGCCTGGGGGGGTATACGTACAAGATGGTAGTTAGTATAGCTCTTGCTTCGGACTTTTCGACAAGTCCCATCTCTCTAATGTCTACCAGGTTCACATGACTTGTATCCCACATATCCTTATTGTACATTCAATGTTTCTCTCGGCTATATGGGAGAGTTTCTCTGTTATGTCTTTTGTGAAAATAAAATACTTTGAAAGTAAAACAGGGCACTGCATTTTACTGTACGGAGGATGGTTGTAATGCATAGGGATGTTTTTTGCAAAAGTCCTTAAAGTTGAGCTAACCCTTTAAATATGTTGTCTACTACAGCTGTAATTTATGCAATTCATTTTTTTATCTTCATATCATTTTAATGTGTTCTAATTCAAATAGAAAAAGAATCAGCAAGAAGAGGACTCTGATGATTAGGTCAGTCCTATCTGCAGTCCGTGAGTGACAGCTTCCTCTGGTTTTATTATGTAATCAGGTTCAAGTGAAAGCAAGAATGGATGGAATGGGGTTCCCACTAGATCCTGAAAAATCACATGAACTTTTAATCTTCAAACAGTTTGTTCTTTTTGCTTTTTCCAGCTGCTCTGTATGCTGACTGAAGTGAGTGGGAGCAAGCTGGCTGTGTGTGTACTCAGTTCAGTGTAAAATCACTTCTTCACATTATCAAGCTTCAGTCTTGACAGCCTCATACATTCTACATACTGAGGTGTTGTAAATGCTTATTGGCAGCTGATTTTCTTCACTTTAACTCACTGTAAATCAATAGTTTGTACATGGCAGAATTATTGAGTGATTGCATCATTATGTAAATTTTACAGTTTTTCCCTATAACTGTGCATAATAAATATATATTTTATGCTAATATTTTTCATTGTTTTATTTTTCATTTAAATTTACCTGCTATTTTTATGATTTCTAGAAAGTGGGGTTGATGCTCAATTGGAGATTGGAGTTGAATATTACCAATTGGTGATCACACCCTGTTATACAGTTCTCAGCTTCTGAAATTACATAGATGGTGTGTGAGGTCTAGAATGGTCATATCACTGACCATGCAGCAGCCTCAGCTATGTTAGCCACAAGCTGTGTAACAGGTTAGTCACATAAACATTGCTAACATTTTTTTTCTGCTGAAATACCTTTTTAAAGACACATGGATGTTTAGTGGACACTAAAATTATGGTTTTCAGTGGGTTTTTAAGTTGTTGTTTTTTTTTTTTTATGCATATTTTTTTATATAGTTTTTTGCTTTTCAATATGAACACCAAACTATGAAACAAGAGATTTCATTTTCATGACCTCTTCTGATCAGATGGAACCTGCCTTCTGTGGTATATAATGTGTGTTAGGGAAGCTAAATAAAGCCACTTCCTTCCAGAGTACATTAGGTGTGAACCACACTTCTTCAGCCAGTGTCTAACGTACAGAAAAATCTGTGCTGCTTTGAGATGGACTGTGTGTGCAGTGGTTTGATTAGTTGTTGTTTTTTAACAAATAAATGCTGTACAGGTAAATAAAATAGTGCTATAACATTCGGATGACTGAAATTATTTATTGTTTTGTTTGTGCTGAACTAGCAAGAAACATCATTTCTATCAGAAAAATGCTTAATCACTATGAAGTCAAAATATTTCATGTTTCCAGCTTTTTATCATTTGGTTTTGATGGTACCAGTTGTGGGAGATGATAAAAGGTGCCCATAAAATAGACCCAGATTATGAAGGGGGTGATATTCCAAGGGCCACATACAATGGAAAATGTGTTTATTAAAGGAAAATACAACATAGCACAACCTGAAATTTAAGTGAGGTAAAGCTCCTTTTATTGAGACTTTAGTAATATGTCCATCCAATAGTTAAGATTACACCACCATTAAACATAAATGTAAATAAACAGGAAGAACGGTGCCTACAGCAAGAATTTCAATTTACATGGAAGACAAAATTAAATATTTAGGAATAAGATTAACATCATCCCCAAGGAAATTATACCAGGTAAATTTCATCCCACTACTAAATTAAATAAAAACGTAAATAAAAAAAATAGCAACAAGGTCCCTCTCATGGATTGGACAAATAAATACCATAAAGATGGTAATAGTACAGAAAGTTATGTACAATTTTCAAATGTTGCCTATTCCCCTACCTCAGACATATTTTAAAACATTGAAAAATATAATAACTAAGTTCATGTGGCAGAATAGGAAACCGAGAATCTCATTCTCGGTATTAAGGAGAGATAAAAAGCAAGGTGGGCTAAAGGTACCAGGCTTTAAAAAAATATTATAATGCAGTGTTAATATCACATGTAATGGAGTGGACAAGGGAGAAAATTTTAAAAAGATTGGTACAAATTGAGAACATAATGAGTGATACATGATAATATGTCTGAGGTAGGGGAATAGGGTAGAATCATTTGGCAAATTACTTTACACCGGGAAAAGGGAAATTATTTGGAGATTGGATAAAACATGAAAATGCACAATTAAAGGATATAGGGGAAAAGGAAAATATGCACATTTCAAGAATTAAAACAGAAGACAGATTTGATGGTGATTAATGAATGGCGGTACCTCCATTTGAAACACTTTGTCAGAACCTTGCCACAACCAATAAGATCAGCGGAAGATCTAAGGCCGCTAAAGCGGCTGAGTATGGCATCAAATACAAAAAATGGTATATCATGAATTTATAAAATTCTAATGGCAGAGGAATGGCTGGGGGCCCCACCATACATAAAAAAATGGGGAAAAGAATTGGGAACACGAGGGAATAAACAAAATTTTAGGAGAATTTTAGAGATTGGTACGTAGCTCCGCAGTTGACTCTAACACAGCAGAGATGAACTATAAATGCCTCACAAGGTGGTATATAACCCCAGACAAAGTAAGTAAATATCAAACGGGGAAATCACCATACTGTTGGCAGGGATGTAAAGTAGTGGGAACGCTGCCACATTTATGGTGGGATTGGCCAAAAATAAAAAGCTATTGGAAAGAGATCTTACAGTTAATAAAAGAAATTACTAACAGAGAAATATTAGAAGAACCTTGGACGTGCTTGGGATAGAAAGTTCAATAAAACAATCTGTGATACCTCACCTGATCAATGCAGCTAAAAGTCAGATACCAAGAAACAGAAAGCCCCATAATAAAAGATTGGATTGGAAAGGTAAAAGACATATAACGTGGAATATCTGAGATACTGTGGAGAGGAGGGAATGATAAACAGCTGGAAAGAGTGGAAGGCGTTTAACTACTTCAATACAGGGCACTTACACCCTCTTCCTGCCCAAGCCATTTTCAGCGCTGTCGCTGTTTAAATGACAATTGCGCAGTCAAGCTACACTGTACCCAAACAGAATTTTTATCATTTTGTTCCCACAAGTAGAACTTTCTTTTGGTGGTATTTGATCACCTTTGCATTTTTATTTTTTGCTAAACAAATAAAAGACCTAAAATTTTGAAAAAAAAAAGTTTTTCTTTTGTTTGTTATAAAATGTTGTCAATAAGTATGTTTTCTCCTTCACTGATGGGCACTGATAAGGCGGCACTGATAAGGTGATACCAATGAGGTGGCACTGGTAGGCGGCACTGAGTGTCATTGATATGCAGTACTGATGGGCACTCATGGGTGGCACTAATGGGCACTGATAGGTGACACTGGTCACTGAAAGGCTGCACTGATGGGTACTTATGGGTGGCACTGATAGGCGGCACTGATGGCATTGTTAGGCATCACTGATGGCACTGGCAGGCATTGGGGATGGGCACTGATTGGCATTTCCCTGGTGGTCTAGGGTGGCATACCTGGTGGTCCAGTGTGGTGGCATCCCTGGTGGTCCTGGCGGCATCCTGGTGATCCTGGGTGGGCATCCGAAGGGGGGCTGCGCTCATAAACAATCAGCACAGACCCCCCCTGTCAGGAGAGCAGCCGATCGGCTCTTCTTTACTCGCGTCTGGCTCTTTCTGTTTACATCGTGATCAGCCATGATTGGACACGGCTGATCACGTGATAAAGAGCCACCATCAGAGGCTCTTTATCAAGATCGGTTTAGCGGTGTGTCAGACTGACATACTGCACCACCGATCGCCGCGATGCACACCCCCATGGGCGCGCAAGAGCAGTCATTCTGGAGGGCAGTCATATGACTTCCACCCAGAACGAGAGCCGCACCGCCCAGCCGTCATTTGACGGCCGGCGGGCAGGAAGTGGTTAAGAAGACGATGAGATATGTGGAAGCTGTAGGAGGATAAGACAGGGTAAATCGGGAGAACTGGGGGAAAGGGAGACATTTTAGAATTTAGATAAGGAAGGGTGGGGGGGATGGTTGGAGAAGGGTTGGGGGGGGAGTTGGGAGGACTTACGGGAGGGGGGCGCGGAGTAAAGCATATCATTAAATGCAATCATGTTGGAATTTACGAAATCTGTTTTTGTATATAATTAGAATTTAAAAAAAAAAAGATTACACCACCAAAAGAATGCCTGTAATATTGCTGACATCTCAGTAAAAGAGGGTTGTACCCCATTTAAATTGTTTTCCACCATATTGTTTCACATGAATCCTCTGTAGGTCAGTTAACCATAATTGTGGAACTCGTACGCACTCTTACTATCTTCTTACTTGTTCAGCCATTTTCCTATGAGTTGAACCTTATTTTGGATTTGCTGTGTGCACATCTGTATTTACAGCATCATACTTTTACCATTTGACTATTTCTAGTTAAATACTGCTAGTTGTTTCAAGCCCTATTCCAAGCTCTACTCCCAACCTCCTTTCCCCTCCAGTGCTCCCCCCCCCAATCCTCTTGGATGGATTTGATAATGTCAGTGCTGCTCTCTGCATCATTACATAGTATATGCTAGGGGGTAGACCCATGAACACCCTGTACTCACAGTATGTTCTCAGTTTTCAACACTGAATGATGCTAAATGCCTGAGAATGTCTTCTGCTGTAAAGAAAGTACAGCTGGTAAAAGCTCCAGACTGAAGGTAAGTTTTTTTTTTTTTTTTTTTTTTTTTTTTTTTTTTTTTTTTTTTTTTTTTTTGCAGGGGACACCTAAAATTAGCCTAAAGTTGGGCTTCAGATTTAAACAATTAAAGACGTAAATTTTCCAGCGTTTTTCAAATAGAATTTTGTTCCCTGAAGTTGATAACTCTACAGAAACAGTTTAGAATATTGTTCTCAAAGCTAATCTGCTCCCTTAAACCAATGCCAAAAAAAGGAGCACGGTGCATAGTTGCAGCAGACACTTTAGAATTCAAGTTAAAAAAAAAAGCAAAAATGAAAAAAAAAAAAAGCTTAAGAGGAATGTTTATTGCTTGTTTATGACTTTTACCATTTTACAGGGGACATGATTATGAAAATCTGAAATACATATTTAGTGCACATGCCCTGACTATTAAAACAAAACAACTGGATTGCTGTGTAATTGCTCATTCAAAACCCATTAAAGTGTAAAATTGCATAAATGTGTTTGGGTGTGATTGCAGTAATTTTTTCCCTTTATATTATAAGCATTGTTGCCACTATGACTAAATATCTAATCTAAATCTTGTTCCGTCTGTAGCAACACTTGAACTTGTTTTTCTGTAAATTGCATGTTGTCCAAAGCATATAAATGTATATATTATGCATATATACATTTAAAGGCATTAGAATTATTATTAAAACTTGAATGACCAAAAATGACTGTGAGATGGGGATGATGTTAGAGCTTGACTTAAAATCATGGCCTTCAAGATCTGAAAAGGGATAGGTGTGATATTCGGCCTAGGTATTAGAATTATGCAAGTGATAGAAGACACGTGCACTTAATACAGTTTTAAACTGCTGTTACAAGGTAAAGCCTGCCATAGACAGTGCAATTTTTTTTTCCTGCAACCATAGGGGAAGCAGGAGAACACAGTGATTATTGCTAGTGGCTATAGCCACTGGCAATATTCAAATAGAAAATCCTACAGGCTGGTTGTACCCAAGTTGATTAATTGATCAATTTCTGTACAAGCAGCCCGCGCATACATGGTTGTTTATGGCAGACTTAAAAAAGCCAGACAGTTCCTATTAAGGTCTTTCCATCTTTTATGAATTCTATTCATAGGCATCTAGAAGCCCTCTTAACCACTTGAGCCCCGGACCATTATGCTGCCTAAGGACCAGAGGTCTTTTTCCAATTTGGCACTGCGTCGCTTTAACTGCTAATTGCGCGGTCATGCAATGCTGTACCCAAACGAAATTTGCGTCCTTTTCTTCCCACAAATAGAGCTTTCTTTTGATGGTATTTGATCACCTCTGCGGTTTTTATTTTTTGCGCTATAAACGGAAAAAGACCGAAAATTTTGAAAAAAAATGATATTTTCTACTTTTTGTTATAAAAAAAATCCAATAAACTCAATTTTAGTCATACATTTAGGCCAAAATGTATTCGGCCACATGTCTTTGGTAAAAAAAATGTCAATAAGCGTATATTTATTGGTTTGCGCAAAAGTTATAGCGTCTACAAACTAGGGTACATTTTCTGGAATTTACACAGCTTTTAGTTTATGACTGCCTATGTCATTTCTTGAGGTGCTAAAATGGCAGGGCAGTACAAAACCCCCCCAAATGACCCCATTTTGGAAAGTAGACACCCCAAGGAAATTGCTGAGAGGCATGTTGAACCCATTGAATATTTATTTTTTTTGTCCCAAGTGATTGAAAAATGACAAAAAAAAAAAAAAAAATATTTACAAAAAGTCGTCACTAAATGATATATTGCTCACACAGGCCATGGGCCTATGTGGAATTGCACCCCAAAATACATTTAGCTGCTTCTCCTGAGTATGGGGATACCACATGTGTGGGACTTTTTGGGAGCCTAGCCGCGTACGGGGCCCCGAAAACCAATCACCGCCTTCAGGATTTCTAAGGGTGTAAATTTTTGCTTTCACTCTTCACTGCCTATCACAGTTTCGGAGGCCATGGAATGCCCAGGTGGCACAAAACCCCCCAAAATGACCCCATTTTGGAAAGTAGACACCCCAAGCTATTTGCTGAGAGGCATATTGAGTCCATGGAATATTTTATATTTTGACACAAGTTGCGGGAAAGTGACACTTTTTTTTTTTTTTTTTTTCATAAAGTTGTCACTAAATGATATATTGCTCACACAAGCCATGGGCATATGTGGAATTGCACCCCAAAATACATTTAGCTGCTTCTCCTGAGTATGGGGATACCACATGTGTGGGACTTTTTGGGAGCCTAGCCGCGTACTGGACCCCGAAAACCAATCACTGCCTTCAGGATTTCTAAGGGTGAAAATTTTTGATTTCACTCTTTACTGCCTATCACAGTTTCGGAGGCCATGGAATGCCCAGGTGGCACAAAACCCCCCCAAATGACCCCATTTTGGAAAGTAGACACCCCAAGCTATTTGCTGAAAGGCATGGTGAGTATTTTGCAGCTCTCATTTGTTTTTGAAAATGAAGAAAGACAAGAAAAAACATTTTTTTTTTTCTTTTTTCAATTTTCAAAACTTTGTGACAAAAAGTGAGGTCTGCAAAATACTCACTATACCTCTCAGCAAATAGCTTGGGGTGTCTACTTTCCAAAATGGGGTCATTTGGGGGGGTTTTGTGCCACCTGGGCATTCCATGGCCTCCGAAACTGTGATAGGCAGTGAAGAGTGAAATCAAAAATTCACGCCCTTAGAAAGCCTGAAGGCGGTGCTTGGTTTTCGGGGTCCCGTACGCGGCTAGGCTCCCAAAAAGTCTCACACATGTGGTATCCCCGTACTCAGGAGAAGCAGCAGAATGTATTTTGGGGTGTAATTTCACATATTTCCATGGCATGTTTGAGCAATATATCATTTAGTGACAACTTTGTGCAAAAAAAAAAAAAAAAATTTGTCTCTTTCCCGCAACTTGTGTCGCAATATAAAATATTCCATGGACTCGACATGCCTCTCAGCAAATAGCTTGGGGTGTCTACTTTCCAAAATGGGGTCATTTGGGGGGGTTTTGAACTGTCCTGGCATTTTATGCACAACATTTAGAAGCTTATGTCACACATCACCCACTCTTCTAACCACTTGAAGACAAAGCCCTTTCTGACACTTATTGTTTACATGAAAAAGTTTTTTTTTTTTGCAAAAAAATTACTTTGAACCCCCAAACATTATATATTTTTTTAAAGCAAATGCCCTACAGATTAAAATGGTGGGTGTTTCATTTTTTTTTTCACACAGTAATTGCGCAGCGATTTTTCAAACGCATTTTTTGGGGAAAAAACACACTTTTTTTAATTTTAATGCACTAAAACACGCTATATTGCCCAAATGTTTGATGAAATAAAAAAGATGATCTTAGGCCGAGTACATGGATACCAAACATGACATGCTTTAAAATTGCGCACAAACGTGCAGTGGCAACAAAATAAATACATGTTTAAAAGCCTTCAAAAGCCTTTACAGGTTACCACTTTAGATTTACAGAGGAGGTCTACTGGAAAAATTACTGCACTCGATCTGGCCTTCGCGGTGATACCTCACATGCATGGTGCAATTGCTGTTTATGTTTGACGACAGACCGCCGCTTGCGTTCGCCTTAGCGCGAGAGCAGGGGGCGACAGGGGTGTTTTTTTTTTTTTTTTTTTTTTTTTCTTTATTATTTTTTTGCTTTTTTAATCTTACTTTTAAACTGTTCCTTTCATATTTTTTTTTTTAATCATTTTTATTGTTATCTCGGGGAATGTAAATATCCCCTATGATAGCAATAGGTAGTGACAGGTACTCTTTTTTGAAAAAATTGTGGTCTATTAGACCCTAGATCTCTCCTCTGCCCTCAAAGCATCTGACCACACCAAGATCGGTGTGATAAAATGCTTCCCCAATTTCCCAATGGCGCTATTTACATCCGGCGAAATCTAAGTCATGAAATACTCGTAGCTTCCGGTTTCTTAGGCCATAGAGATGTTTGGAGCCACTCTGGTCTCTGATCAGCTCTATGGTCAGCTGGCTGAATCACCGGCTGCATTCTCAGGTTCCCTGTTGAGACAGGAGAGCCAGAGAAAAACACGGAAGACGGTGGGGGGGGGGAGGGGAATTCCCTCCCACGGCTTGTAAAAGCAGTCTAGAGGCTAATTAGCCGCTAGGATTGCTTTTACATGAAAGCCGACCGCTGGCTGAAAAGAATGATACCAAGATGATACCTAAACCTGCAGGCATCATTCTGGTATAACCACTCAAAGTCGTGAATGGCGTACCTGAAGACAAAAAAATGGTTAACAATGGTTAACAATAAAGCACAGTAAAGTGTAAATAATTACACACCTGAAAAACAAACATGATAAAACATAATAACAATAACAATAACAATAAAACATTGCAGAATAGAATACAGTAAAAAAGAGCAGAACAATAGAGAGAGAGAATAGAGAGAGAGAGAACAATAAAACAACAACTATTTTTTTTTATTTCATATTTTTTTTTTTTTTTTACACTTTTTTTGTAACTAACTTTTATAACGGTAACTGGTTCCAGGTTCGGGTCTCTCAAAATGCGATGGCATCTTGGGAGACCCTGTGAAAGTGTGCCTAGTCTGTGCAATGCTGTACCCTACGCTAATACTCAACTAGTGAATGGTAGCGTTCAAAACATTCACCAATGCAAGACCAGGATTGTCAGGACAGGAGGGACAATAATAGCGGGTGTCACGCCTATATCCGCGCTCTTACTGCAGACACAACATCTTTTTTGGGGGTTCGTTGGGTAGGGGTACTCGGGAGGACATAAAAATGCCTCTCATGCAGCCGACTGCATTTGGTTGGGGATGTGAATGGGGGAAGTACGGGCGCCGCAGAAGCGGTGGGTTCCCAATTAGGATTGGCGAATGCAGCAGGAAGGGCACTATGGGCACGATGGGCCTGTGTTTGTCTTTTTGGTGGCAGCGGGACACTACTTGTGCTTGCCACCTCACCAGCTTCAACTGCACTTATGGGACTCGCCACGTCACCACGTGTTACTGCAGTGCTGGTTTGACTACGACCGGGGTGTACTAGGCCGCTGGCGCTTGCCAGTTCACCAAAACGCTACCAAAAAACGTTAGCGATCGCAGGGATCAGGCCTGACTCTGCGAACGCTGCAGTTATGCGTTTAGTGTTTTGTAAGTGTCAGTGATCGATCGATACTGCACTTGGGTGGGCTGTGCCGGGCCGGGCGGAGGGGCAAAACGCAGGTGCTAGCAGGTATCTGGGCTGATCCCGCTAACACTGCGTTTTTGGGAACCCTAAACTGCTGGTGACGCTAGTATAGATCTGATCGGATCAGATATTGATGCGATCAGATACTATACCACTAAGGGAGGTGTACGGTGCGTGCGTGGGTGTTAGCGGTACTGGCGCTAATCTGACGCTGCCTGGGGCTGGTGCTTGCCAGTTCACCAAAACGCTACAAAAAAAACTGTTAGCGATCGCAGGGATCAGGCCTGACTCTGCGAACGCTGCAGTTATGCGTTTAGTGTTTTGTAAGTGTCAGTGATCGATCGATACTGCACTTGGGTGGGCTGAGCTGGGCCGGGCGGAGGGGCAAAACGCAGGTGCTAGCAGGTATCTGGGCTGATTCCGCTAACACTGCGTTTTTGGGAACCCTAAACTGCTGGGGACGCTAGTATAGATCTGATCGGATCAGATATTGATCCGTTCAGATACTATACCACTAAGGGAGGCGTATGCTGCGTGCGTGGGTGTTAGCGGTACTGGCGCTAACCTGACGCCTGGGGCTGGTGCTTGCCAGTTCACCAAAATGCTACCAAAAAAACTGTTAGCGATCGCAGGGATCAGGCCTGACTCTGCGAACGCTGCAGTTATGCGTTTAGTGTTTTGTAAGTGACAGTGATCGATCGATACTGCACTTGGGTGGGCTGGGCGGAGGCACAAAACGCAGGTGCTAGCAGGTATCTGGGCTGATCCCGCTAACACTGCGTTTTTGGGAACCCTAAACTGCTGGGGACGCTAGTATAGATCTGATCGGATCAGATATTGATCCGATCAGATACTATACCACTAAGGGAGGCGTATGCTGCATGCGTGGGTGTTAGCGGTACTGGCGCTAATCTGACGCTGCCTGGGGCGACGCATATCACCGCCGGGCGATCAGGGGGCTAAACCTTTATTCGGTAATAAACGGCGGGTGCCCTGACACTATAAAAAATAAACGAACTAACCAGCGTCATCCGTAACGGTTATACGGTGATCAGTGGTGAAAGGGTTAACTAGGGGGCAATCAAGGGGTTAAAACATTTATTAGGTAGTATATGGGGGTCCCTGACGCTATAAAACGCTGACGGCGAACCTAAATATTTACCTCACTAACTAGCGTCACCAGCGACACTAATACAGCGATCAGAAAAATGATCGCTTAGTGACACTGGTGACAGGGGGTGATCAAGGGGTTAAAACTTTATTAGGGGGGGTTAGGGGGGTACCCTAGACCTAAAGGGGGGTAATACTCACTGTCCCAACACTGTAACTGTCACAAACTGACACTATGCAGTAATCAGAAAAAAAAAAAAAAAAAAAACTGCTGGTGTCAGTTTGTGACGGGGGGGGGTGATCGGGGGGGGGATCGGGGTGTTTTGTGTGCCTGGCATGTTCTACTGTGTGTGTGTGTGTGTGTGTGTGTTGTGCACTCACATAGATGTCTTCTCTCCTCGGGCCGGAACGGAAAATACCGACCCGAGGGGAGATGACATCACTTCCTTTGCTGCTGTTTAGCATACAGCAGCAAAGGAGTGTTCTCATTGGCCGGCGGCGATCGCGAGGGGGGGGCCACGAACGGATGGTCTCCCCCTCATCACGGATCACCGCTGGACAAAAGACGACCGCCTCGGGCACCGGGGGGGGGTCCGATCGGACCCCCCACCCGCGGAAGGCAAATCACGTACATGTACGTGATTTTGCCTGTCCGTGCCACTTTGCCGACGTACATCGGCGTGAGGCGGTCGTCAAGTGGTTAAAGGCCTTCTGTGCCCTTGCAGTCAGGTATTGCTACAGTGGGGACAGAAATTATTCAGACCCCTTTAAATTTTTCACTCTTTATTATATTGCAGTCATTTGCTAAAATCACTTAAGTTCATTTTTTTTCCTCGTGAATGTACACACAGCACCCCATATTGACAGAAAAACACAGAATTGTTGACATTTTTGCAGATTTATTAAAAAAGAAAAACTGAAATATCACATGGTCTCAAGTATTCAGACCCTTTGTTGTGACACTCATATATTTAACTCAGGTGCTGTCCATTTCTTCTGATCATCCTTGAGATGGTTCTACACCTTCATTTTAGTCCAGCTGTGCTTGATTATACTGATTGGACTTGATTAGGAAAGCCACACACCTGTCTATATAAGACCTTACAGCTCACAGTGCATGTCTCATCACCTGTCCAATACAGTCCTAACAGTGAAGCATGGTGGTGGCAGCATCATGCTGTGGGGGTGTTTTTCAGCTGCAGGGACAGGACGACTGGATGCAATTGAGAGAACGATGAATGCGGCCAAGTACAGGGATATCCTGGATGAAAACCTTCTCCAGAGTGTTCAGGACCTCAGACTGGGCCAAAGGTTTACCTTCCAACAAGACAATGACCCTAAGCACACAGCTAAAATAACGAAGGAGTGGCTTCACAACAACTTCGTGACTGTTCTTGAATGGCCCAGCCAGAGCCATGACTTAAACCCAATTGAGCATCTCTGGAGAGACCTAAAAATGGCTGTCCACCAACGTTTACCATCCAACCTTACAGACCTGGAGAGGATCTGCAAGGAGGAATGGCAGAGGATCCCCAAAACCAGGTGTGAAAAAACTTGTTGCATCTTTCCCAAAAAGACTCATGGCTGTATTAGATCAAAAGGGTGCTTCTACTAAATACTGAGCAAAGGGTCTGAATACTTAGGACCATGTGATATTTTTTACAGTTTAACAAACCAAGATTTTAACCACAAAATTCTTTACATACAGTGGGGATGGAAAGTATTCAGACCCCCTTAAATTTTTCATTCTTTGTTATATTGCAGTCATTTGCTAAAATCATTTAAGTTCATTTTTTTTTTTGCTCATTAATGTACACACAGCACCCCATATTGACAGAAAAACACAGAATTGTTGACATTTTTGCAGATTTATTAAAAAAGAAAAACTGAAATATCACATGGTCTCAAGTATTCAGACCCTTTGTTGTGACACTCATATATTTAACGCAGGTGCTGTCTATTTCTTCTGATCATCCTTGAGATGGTTCTACACCTTCATTTGAGTCCAGCTGTGTTTGATTATACGTATTGGACTTGATTAGGAAAGCCACACACCTGTCTATATAAGACCTTACAGCTCACAGTGCATGTCAGAACAAATGAGAATCATGAGGTCAAAGGAACTGCCTGAAGAGCTCAGAGACAGAATTGTGGCAAGGCACAGATCTGGCCAAGGTTACAAAAAAAAAATTCTGCTGCACTTAAGGTTCCTAAGAGCACAGTGGCCTCCATAATCCTTAAATGGAAGACGTTTGGGATGACCAGAACCCTTCCTAGAGCTGGCCGTCTGGCCAAACTGAGCTAACGGGGGAGAAGAGCCTTGGTGAGAGAGGTAAAGAAGAACCCAAAGATCACTGTGGTCCTGAGCACTCTGGAGAAGGTTTTCATCCAGGATATCCCTGTACTTGGCCGCATTCATCTTTCTCTCGATTGCATCCAGTCGTCCTGTCCCTGCAGCTGAAAAACACCCCCACAGCATGATGCTGCCACCACCATGCTTCACTGTTAGGACTGTATTGGACAGGTGATGAGACATGCACTGTGAGCTGTAAGGTCTTATATAGACAGGTGTGTGGCTTTCCTAATCAAGTCCAATCCGTATAATCAAACACAGCTGGACTTAAATGAAGGTGTAGGACCATCTCAAGGATGATCAGAAGAAATGGACAGCACCTGAGTTAAATATGAGTGTCACAGCAAAGGGTCTGAATACTTAGGACCATGTGATATTTCAGTTTTTCTTTTTTAATAAATCTGCAAAAATGTCAACAATTCTGTGTTTTTCTGTCAATATGGGGTGCTGTGTGTACATTAATGAGCAAAAAAAATGAACTTAAATGATTTTAGCAAATGACTGCAATATAACAAAGAATGAAAAATGTAACGGGGTCTGAATACTTTCCGTCCCCACTGTATGTAAAGAATTTTGTGGTTAAAATCTTGGTTTGTTAAACTGTAAAAAATGTCTTCTACACATGCCTTTTGATGGAGAATGCCAAAGGAAAGCACATGTATTGATTGCATTACACCAACTTCCAATTGTACCAGTTCCTTCAGAATAATGTTTTCAAGGTTTCTATTCAATCCTATTCACAATACAAAACCCTCTGTCAACATTCTGGAACTGTGAGCCATCAGCTAATCTCTACAACTATGGACCTCCCATATGCAAGGCCATCCAGTCAGGGAACAGTCGGACAATGCCACAGCAGTGGCTCATATAAACCATCAATGGGGGCACCAGAAGTGAAGCTGACCTAAGGCTATGTTCACACCTGTCTGTTTTTATATGTGGTTTAGGTGTGGTGCATTAAAAAAATCCTGCATGCTGCATCCTTGATACAATTTTATGAAAATGCATATTATATACGATATATACTATAATTCAATGGTAACACAACAAAAACGTAGGTATAATGTACCTGAAAAGCAACTCTCCTAAACTGTACTGCACAGATGTGAACCAACCTTTAGAGAAGCAAGTCTGATATTCTCCTGGGTGGAAATTCACATTTCTGCTGTCTTGGTCGTCCACATCTCTAGAGTGGATAATTGCCAGGCAGACTTCCTAAGCCGTCCACGCCTAGACCTTGGACAATGGTCTGTGCACCTAAAGATCTTTCAAAATCCTTATCAAAGATGGGAAAAAACTGATATTAACATCCTGGCTCCAGGTTCAAAACCAAGCTCAACAAATTCGTAGTTAAGACCAGGGATCCTCTTACCTTCATAGTAGATGCCCTTGGACTCAACCCAAACTGGTTTATGCCTTCCCTCCAATGAAGATACTCTCTCAACTGCTGCACAAGATAAAGGAATCCATAGCTCATGTAGCCTATGAAGTATAGAAAAGCATTTTAAATAAACTGATATATAGATACTAAGGCTGGAAAGCTAACCTTAAATCACCTAATATAGACCAATTCATGTTTGTCAGGTAACACAACAAATAAATGTGTCTTAGTGGCCATATAACAACTGGGACTCCAGATAATCTTAAATATGTGGATAGGTACTTCCAGGCTCTATCAAAATGCCCAAGGAGTGGTCTTTTATTAACTAGGGGAAAAACAAAAAGAGGGTAAGATGTGGTGGGCAGAGTAATCCACCAAACAGAAATTTCCAAATGGGTATAACTAGTTCTCATCTCAGGCCAATATAGCATTACCCAAAAATAAGTACCCCATAAAATATAATTTGGGCATATAACTTATATAAAGGGTTCTTACAGTCTTCAGTCACCAGCAAATATATATTTTACAACTGTTTAGCAGAAGCCAAGAGGGTATAATATGCAGCAGAATACCTTTCTTATACATATAGCTCAAAGAGTGGTCCGTCCATTAATTAAATTAGCTTCACAGGTGCTGTCTCACACTGGCCAACCTGGGTGCAATGCTCACCCAACAGCCTGACAAGATGGCACCATCTCTGTGGTCCTCCCGGCTTCTCTGTAATGGAGCAAATTCCACCAGAACGCCAGACGAGCACATGCGCTGTAGATGGCGGCATGTAGTAGTGAGATGATGTCACTAGTAATGATGTCACTTGCATGGGCAATTGAGTGTCCTCCCCTCAGAAGTCTTCAGACCAAATGGACCTAAAACAATCGGCCAATATGTGGGAGTGGACTATGTACTTTAAGGGAGAACACCGTCTGGCATCCTCCAAAGAAGTAGCAGGAAGGGGAGCCTATTCCACCAGGGCTGCATCAAGCATCTGCTTACTAGATTTACAAGGCCACCACCTGGTCCTCTGTTTACACGTTCTACCAGGTGAATGTTCAGACCTTGGCTATTTTGAGCTTTGACACACGGTGCATCACATATCCATTTTTTACATTTTATGTCATATATTACCTGCCACAGAAGTTAGCAATGTGTACAACTACTTAAAATCAAAACCACCTGGAAGAGTGAGCTCTATGGACAGGTGGACTCAGGAGTAAATGCTTCAATGAACAGAGAAAAGAGGAGGGAATCCCACAGCAATGACAATATGCCAATGGATAGCTAGTGGTGCGCTGTAATAGAATATACTGTAAATAAATCAAATTTTGGTACATTATGGACCTATCCCTATGCAGATCAATCATTAATTATGGGCTATCAGTAGTATTATAGCTGCTATGTTTTATAAGACCACAGAGATAGTAAGTAGCCTTTAGTCAAATTGTGACTACACCCAATTATATAAGTGCATACCAATATAAAGATATAATGTTTATTATGTGCCATTACCTATCCTCACTAGTTAGAGATATTGCTAGATCAAATATATCAGTATAAAAAACTAAATTATGGAGCCCATGCAGCTGTCCCAACTACTCCCCTACTCCCCAGTAAGTCATGTGTCCTGTACTGTAATCCAAGACAAGGAATTTACACGCAAGTCGAAATGCCCATTAGTCATTTTGGGCTAGTTTTTTTTGGCTATCAATAGATATAACTCTTCCACTAGATTTACATGCCTGAGAATTAATTTAAGGGCATATTTTTCAACGTTTTCACCCATGAGTCACACATTTCCTAATGTAAATTGTGTGATTCTTGAGTGAAAAAAATATAAATAGATCCCTTAACATCTGTGCTTTTTTTCTCTATGAGAGCCATTCATAAATAAGCAGTGTTCTGAAATGTGTTTGCATATATTCTCCTACATTTGGAGTATTCACCAACCAGTGCTGTCATAATCATAAAGTGATCAGCTAACTGATAAGTTAGAAAAATGCTGATTACTTTCAAAAGTTAAAGTGGTTGTAAACTCCTCATTTTGATTTTTACTAAGAGGTACTGTAGGCTTGTAATAAAGCTTACCTGTAGGTAAATTATAATCTCCTAAACGTGCACCGTCTAGGAGCTATTCACCTGTTTGGCAGCTGGTGACCGGGGCATGCGCTTTGAAGATATGGCATACCTGTGCTGTTCCTTCAGAACTCTGTGCTGTGGCCGTGACTAGCATGACATTATCGTGGCTCGGTCATTCAAATGGCTGAAACCCAGAAGGAAGACCCGGTGAAGATGGAAGCCTCTGCAGCGCTGACCGTGCCACTGGAGGGCTTTGTTTAAAGTTAAGTCTCTCATAATGAGCTAGTATGCAATGCATTAGCGCATTATGCCTTTACCTTGCAGGAAGAACGTTTTTTTTTTTTAGTTCAAACTTTACTACCGCTTTAAATGCATAAGTGCTGCATTTCTAGAGGCACTGCTAATCACAGGGTTTTGTTCACCACTGTTACAGCACCAGCCTAGCGATGCAGGTTTTATTTTTGTCCTGGTTCATGATTCTTTAAGTTTGAAATATCTAAATGCATTCCAAAGTTTTACACACGGAATCAGGCTTGTTGACTATCATTAGTGCAGTCATTTAAACTCTGAGGGGCTTTGAGGTTCTGAGGCTCATTACACACAGGGGTCACTCTGGCCTGTAACAGGGCCAAAGCAGAGTTGTGTGTGTGTTCTTTAAGTGATTGGACACTGGCAAACCAGATAGGAAGTCCCCTCCTATATAACCCCTCCCATATAGGAGGGTTTTCAGTTTTTAACCAGTGTCTGAAGATGATGGTCACTGCTGTGCAGTTCTCTGCACAATACTACTAGGTTCTCAACATTTTGTACCAGGATCAGGAGACTGGTTCTCTCCAAATCAATTCCTGCATCATCCCTGAGTAGAATGATAAAGCTTCGATAGAGGTTTTCTTAAGTGGTCCCTTAATACAGCGTATCAGATTGCTAAGGCGAAGAACAGGATGGACTTGCTTTTTAAAAAGAATCCACATAAGAAGATTAATGAAATGGGTCCCTCTTTAGTCTTCTCCTACAGTCTAGAACAGTGTTTCTCAACTCCAGTCCTCGAGGCGCCCCAACAGGTCATGTTTTCAGGATTTCCATTGATTTGCACAGGTGATTTGATCAGTTTCACTGCCTTAGTAATTACCACAGCCGTTTCATCTGAGGGAAATCCTGAAAACATGACCCGTTGGGGCGCCTTGAGGACTGGAGTTGAGAAACACTGGTCTAGAATTTGGACAGATTCAGAACATTGTTAATAAATATCTACCTATTCTATATAATGATTCCATTTGTGCAGAAACATGTTATTATTTGATGTAACCGCTGCAATATTATACAATCTATTTATATCCTATATAACTATTGCGTACATGTATTAAATTGTCTAGTCCCTATAATTGCTAGTCTATAAGAGTCTGATAAGCACAATGATATACCAAACACATCTGCTTAGTAAACAAGTTACATTTATTCCTGAGAAAATAGGAATGTACTAAAACAGCAGAATTAGGAAAAACTAACATAAAGGTATTACAAGAAATTGCAATGTTACAAAGCTTACAATCAGAACATAATACAAGAATATACTTATCGAATCCTATAGCTAGACTCGTCGGCTGATCTCATGATGTTGATAGAGACAGCTCTGTGCCGCATGGAGTTTAGGCCCAAACCATCAGTCAGAGCAAAGTCCCAAGATGGCAGAGAGACATCCTCATGGTAAGGCTTTGCAGCGACAAAGACAGAGAACTTTCTGTCACAACCCTTTTTACAAACTCACTCATCACTCATTCAAACTCCCCCCATTACCAGTTCCATTTGCTTTGGACCAATCAGTGTTCAATCAGACCATCCTCCTTATATTACTGACTGTTCTGCCATACTTGGCTCTGGGGGCAGTATTGCAGTCCATACGCCCTGGGCCGTCTTTGTAATCAATTTCTTTGAAGCTTCTAGCACCCCAGGTGGGCTGGAGATAAGCCCTTTTGGTATGCAGATTCTGTTTGGGGCCACATTCCTCTGTACCTTTTAAAACTGTGGGACTGCAAGTGTCAGCATGGCTGGTCTTGGAAATAAGTAAACATATGTACAACATCCATACATATGATAGTAATTCATGTTGAATTCCAACATTATTCCTCCAGTCAGATCACCTTTAACCCCCTTGTTTGTTTTTTTGTTCTACAGAGACCTCAGTTTGAGCCTATTCCAGATCTTCCCCTAGTTCTTTTGACACAGAAGGTTGTGTTCCTGGTTGCCATTACTTCGTTGTGGAGGGTATCGGAGCTGGCGGCTCTTTCTTGCAGGGAGCTATTTCTGGTACTTCACCATGGTGGTTCTTCCTCCTCAGCCATTTTTTTTGCATAAGGTGGTTTCAACCTCCCATTTCAACCAGGAGATTGCTATGCCTTCTTTTTGTCCTAGGCCTCAGTTGCTGGGGGGGGAGGCTCTCCACACTTTAGATCTGGCTCAGGCTATCAGGAGGTATCTGAAATTAATGGCCGCAGTCAGGCAATGAGACTCTATTTTATCTCAAGCTTATGGTTTGAAAGGAAAGGCTTCACCTTTTCATGTAATGACTCATTCTACCAGGAGTATAGGTGCCTCTTGGGCTATTTGCCATCAAGCTTCAGTTGCTCAGGTCTGCAAGGTCACAACCTGGTTCACATTTTTACAAGATTTTTTATTCGGTGGATATTAGTGCAACTGAAGCTGCGGCTTTTGGTTGCAGTCTTTTCAGGCTAGTTCAATGGTTTATGGTTGAATCCTAGCCAATATATTAATTTGGGTACTCTGTTTATTATACAATATACAACCTCACCCTAGAACTCAGTGCTGTCCCATTCTCAGAATCACCCTTTATAAAAAAAAGTTAATACTTTGTGATCTTTATTCATTTTTATTTGCGGCATGGTAGTTAAATATTTACGTGAATATGGACGTATTTTTTAATATAGGACCACTTTAAAGGTCAACGCCACCCAAAACTGATATTTTGTATTTTTTACTGGGCAGGGAATTGCATCCTGGATGGGATTCCTGTAACAACAAGAAGAATGAACTAACAATTGGGTAGTCCAGCAGCTTTCATTATATTCCTATAGTATGCGGCAGAGACACAAAGTATAGCCAAAGAACTTGAAAGGCGGGGAGGCAACCTTTCAGTGCCCTCCCAAAAACTGAAATATCAGCTTTATCTAGATTCCAAACCTACTGTTAAGATCTTCAAAGTATTTGTGCTATTGGAAAAAGCACCCTATGCTTCATACTCCAGCGTTTGCCTTATAGTTACAATTAATGGCTTAATGTAATTTTTATTTTGGGTTAGTTGATGACAAATGTTGTGGTTGCCAATGGTTTTTAAAATATAAAAATATTAACAAAAGACATACAATATACTGGTGCTTGAAGGACAAGTTCACGTTTTATACCATTTTACAGGTTACACCCATATTGATGTAACTTGGTGTTAAGCCACCACACCCCCCTTTTACAGGATTATTGGGTTCCTCTCCCTGGCAGGTCCTGTAACTTTTTGAATTTAATGTGGTTGTGCATGCCTCCACTCACACAGCCGTGTCATTTGTTCACAAAAATCTGTGAATGGTTAAACTACAAGTCCTGTCTGCCATCATGGCAAAAAGACTTGTAGTTCTCAATGGAACACAAGTGTGAAGATTACCACACCGGTATTCCATTGACACTTCCTTCAGCTCAGTAACAGAAAGCCCGTACCTTGGTACTGACATGGAGCTGGAGGAAAAGTTTTCAGTGGCCTGTGCGTTGCTTCCTTGATCCACTGATCATGATTACAATGCTTTGCATGCTCATATGAAGAAATAACAAATGTGTTTTTTTTCTGGATGCATTTATCATTTTTTTGCAAAAGGTGGACTTATCTTTTAAAATAAAAGCATATATTTGTAGGCATGTATCTCAGTGCACGATTAATCAATTATGACAAACACATGCTAATGATCAATGGCATGTGTAGATTAACTATGTTTAACATGTGGTTAACTGAAGAATAAACAGCTTTGTAAACAGGTCAACCATATAAAAAATAGGTTGTAAAAGATGTGATAAATTCTGCACCATTGCCTAAGTGACGAGATACAAGGTGACCATTCTACATTATCCAAGTCTCTCCTAAGCCAAGAGGACAACAGTTTCCTAATATGCTGTCTCCACTCATTTGCATAAGTACAAACCGGATACGATGGAAGGTTGGCAAAACAGTGGTCATAAACGAAGTGAAACAAAATAGAAAAAAATTAAAGTGGATGTAAACACACCATTGATAAATATCAACTCTTGCCATGATAATAAAGTATATATCTATATATGCCTTTCTACCTTTCATAACCCACCCCTTTTCCTACACGGAGCCCCACAAAACTCCGGAATCCATGGGCAGGTCTATGCTGCGGCGCTTGGTGGGCGGATCCGTGACGTCACTAGACTCCCGCCCGCCTCTACACTCCCCTTGGGCTGGCAGCGGCGTGAGGGCGAACCTCGCACATGTTATACGAGAAGTGCGTGCCCAGGGGACACAGCGCATTCTGGGCAGAAGCAGAGCACACTGACGGCCCCCCTGTGACTCCTGCGCATCTGCCACACAGGCTGTAGTGGGGAGGAGATTTGGGCATAGCTGTGGTAGCTCTGAGATGCTAGTGCATAAGATATGGAGATTACCTGTCACTCACAGCACGGGGAAGAAACCGGCACATATTTATCTGTGTGTCATTTTTTTTTTCGAGCTGAAAAAAAAATAGGACGATTGCTCAGAGCTGGATTAACTTCATGGCAAGACTTGGCACAGATGACATGACATCATCTACTGTACAAGGTAGAAGTCTTAATAAAACTTTTTTTTTTTTTTTCGGGTTTACATCCACTTTAAACTTTTCTTCAAAATCAGAAAATGCTCAGCACTATTCTCGAATTAGAATTGGAAGAAACCACTGGGACCCGTTACACCCATCTAAAGTACAGCAAGGTCTTATCAGAAGTGGTCTTTGAGATAAAGTTGTGAGCAAAAAGCCATACCTCTGATGTGAAAATTAAATTAGACTCATCCACATACAAAATCATGACTAAGATGCAGAAAAATTACAGCGGGTGCTTTGCGTGTTAAAGTTTAAATGTTTTGGGTACATAAAGTAGTTTTTCCTCTAAGGGGCTCGGAGAACAGTACATGGACAAAAGTCTGCAGGCAGCAGCACAGAGGTGGTTTTTAGGTGGTTTGCGGATCCATTACCCCACATTATGTTGGTGATTTGATTAAAATTGAAGGCACCCAAACTGAAGAGAAGAAAGGCAGATTTGTATTTATCATGTACCATCATCGGGGATGTCTAATAACTTACAATTTGATTTTACAGCATGACAGTGACCCAACACATGACCTAAATCAAAAAAAAAAAACAACTGCAGTTATTACTGGTTATTTTTTCGAACTAAAATAAAGAAGTAAAAAAGACACCGGTATTAAAATATGCCTACTTGTATTTTGCATACCTGTGATGGTCTTCTTGCCTGCCATCACTGTCTGTCTTTTTCTTAACCTGCTATAATTAAAAAAAGATAGTTAAAAATTACCTAACTAAGCACATTTTACATGTACAACAGTTGTAATAATTTCCAATCTTGTTTCCCGTTTAGTGTTCCAAAAAGATGTTTTTTATTATTAGCTCATCCATAACATAAAAAACAAAAAACGTGACAGCCAAGAAGCCTTAAATACTTTTAAAACAATTATAATGAAAGATACAAACTTTAGTGCATTTATAATTTGTCAGACAGATCTGGTAATTATGCCCCTGGCATCTCCCAAATGGTTTCATGGCCTTGTTCCAGAACAGCAGCATATCGTGTTCAAGCTTGCTGATATATCTCGGTCACAGCTACTGTATTAGACAAACACAATGAGCTGGGCATGTTCTGATGCTACTGGTATCTTAAGTTAGGGTATCCTACCTCATCTGTATGTGCTCATTTAACTTTCAAAGTAACATGCATGCAGTTGACTATTTCCTTCAGCCAAGTTACTCAAAGGCTGAGAGAAGTTGCTCAAAGGTTTTCCAACAAGTTGGAAAACCTTTTGGACCCAAATTGGAAGTGATTATTTCATCCCAATGGATGATGATAGAACTGGGTTGTTCCTAGTAATACAAATGCTCATAAATTCTGATACCTATTTTTAAATCCCAACATTTTACAACAGCTAATTTCACATGTATGTTAAGAAGATACAATTCATAGCTGTTTGGGGAAATGAAATCTAACATGTTTTGAAAGCTTGCATTTTCAGTTGTGAGTCAACCAAGAAATGGCATTAAATAAGATGTCACAAATGTCATTTGGGAAGCCAGAACTAATTACACTTTAACAGAGATGGATTATAAACAGAGATAGAGAGAGATAAACATGCATAATGGGGCTGGGGCCAATGGGGGTAGCTGTCTTCTCCCCCCACATACCTTCCATTGCATTGCACTAAGCACAGAGAAGTCAATGTGTGCATATTTAATATTTGAATTGTATTTATCCACCTCTGGTGACGGGTAACAGACCCGAGCACCTGATTGGCAGAGAGGCAGTTCAGTGTTAGGAAAGCGAGGCAGTTCAGTGTTAGGAAAGCGAATATTCATTTGCTTTTCTAACACACCTGGGTGGACTACGAGCGCCAAGCATGGGGCTCGCTGTTCACCTATTTTGAAGCCTATTAGAGCCTATGGCTCTAATCAGGTGGTTCAAAAACACCCCCCGCCGTTGTAATTCAGGCGCCCGGCGCTCGAAAAGGGGCCGGGTGCCTGAATCGGGGGTGGCACTTGCGGCCACGGATAGATTCATGCTATGCATAAATCTATTCATTGGTCATAGAGAGGGTGGCTGGAGAGAGGGGGCAGTGCCCATGCGCCCTTATGCACGCACCACCACTGCATGAACACCTAGGTTTTCTTTGCAATTTGTCTAAATGAAGTTCCTACAATGTTTGGGTTTATAAAGGTCTGTCTTTCTTTAATTGTTTTGTTTCTTGAAATTATGAGAACAACATACAACCTTCTGTCCAAATAATATTCCAGAGGGTATATTAACACAATTTTTTCCAAAACTGCTTTTAGAAATCAATAAATATTGGGACCCTTAATAAGAATTGTTTGCATTTACTTTTACTGTTTAATTTACTTTGGTTACAAAAGAGCTGTAATTTGTTAACACACTACTTGTTTCCTGGAAAGGCCCTTTTGAAATCATCATTATTATTCAGTCTTTGGAAACCAATTTTTTTTTTTTTTTTTAGTTCAATCAAATTTTATTAATTTGATGGATGTCAAGTAGCCAAACCAAAAGACCATCCATCAGAATTTGCAGAAAGTATGAAACCACAACATAACAGATATGAGGAGTTGCAGTGCTTTGAAGCGTTCTAGGAACTTGTATCAAAATACATTCAATAAACTATGTAACACCAAGAGATAGGAACTGTGAGCAGTCAAAAGACCATGCACCATGTGATGGAAATTCAGGCCTTAAACAGTATTCAGGCCTTAAACAGGGAAAAATGGGACAGTATATGAGCCAAAAAAAAGGGGGGGAGAAGGTAAAGGAAAGGTGAGGAGAAATGCTCCCCACCCTGCGCCAACATGTCTTCCAACCTTGGACGCCCAACTCAGGAGGGAAGCATGACTTGGAACTCCTTTGAGTTATGGAATATGGTCTACTTGGCCAAGGTCATGGTGTGCCTCCCCAACCTATCATGTGGAAACCTAAATTTTTTTGAACCTCTGGCAGTATACCTTTGTCCTAACTTAGGTTCACTGAATTTGAACTACTTAAATTTCAGTAAAGACTGGGAAAATATTGGTGTTCAAAAATGATTATCCACTAGTGCCTGTCATGGCGCTAGGGTAGCTATTGAATAACTGCCCTTTATTGTAAATGTAAGTATACTCACACTCATATGATGGAATGCATATGCAAGTGCAAAAAATGTAAATATGGATGTGCCCCTTCATGTGCAATGTACACTTCCTATGACCCCATGACAAGGCTGTTACTATCAACCACTGTCACATTAAAGTGGCCAATAGCCAAACATATCAGCTACCAGTTGGAGTTCAATATTTTTTGGGTCACAGCCCGAGAACTTACATAGTAGAGCTCTGACTTTGACCCTACATATTTGCATAATACACACCTGACTCAGTGCTTCTTAGAAAACATTCTAAAATAGATTAATCAGTTCAGCTTTAAGATTTCCATTCCACTGCCTATTTAGCAAAAATTGTATTCTTTCATAATGATTTATTTAATCTGTCATTGTATTATATACATACAGATAGCTAATAGGTGTGGATGGGGACAAAAATAATATCAATATATCGATAAATCAAATCATGAACAATATGTTACAAAGATTTTAGCATATTTCAATCTTCTATTTAAAAAAAAATGATTTTATATGTAGCGCTTACAACCAGGTGACTAGAGTCTCTACATGGCATCACGCAATCCAGAGGAATAAAGAGGGTCCCGGTGTACACCTTGTGCATACAACCCCAATAGCAGAAGGGTGTATGTGTTCCTAGTGTGGGGGTAACCCTGGAGGTGGTAGAAAGTACTTGGCACCTAGTAATTAACATTAGCCGGCGTTTGGTGAGGCCCTTCTTTAGGTGGTGCACTGTCCCTTTAAGCATGTGGGTAGATGATGGGAGATAGGCTGCTAAGTAGGAGCAGTCTCTACTTAGGCCAAAAGAGTGTGGTGGGCGTTTAGGAAGTGTAGTTCAGCTCACCACTTCCTGGCAGATGGCTAGTCTGGTCCCAATGGCTTGGCAATCAGCAGGTTTCAGATGCCTGGTCCTGGCTGTTATCCCCTTAGCAGAATTTACACCATTAACTGCAGAATGTACTGCCTCTCACCAATAGTAGCATGTACCTACCTCAGCACATATTCATTACTCAAACAGCTATTTCCAGTGTTGCATGGTCCCTTTCTCAGACTGATTGGTTACCCTTTCAGAAGGATATAAGGTGCAGTCCACTAGTGGAACAGGACTAGAGCACTGTGGAGTAGTGGTAGTTAATGAGGTTGCACTGAAGGATATGACAGTCACACTGTAGGCTTGACACTGAAAGAGAACAGATAGTACAGGCCGGAAAGGCCAGACTTTGTGGCCTCTGACTTCCAGTGGTAGTGGGCTCAGGGCTGGTATCCATATTTGCTTATAAATAAAGTGGCCTTGGAGGTCACTAACCTACCTATGCTGTCCATCAGGGGTGGCTGGATCACAAGACTGACTGTAAAAGAATTACAGATCTTTTGGCTGGTAAGAGAGTGAATACTGTATCAACATTTTAGCTGTGAGTTTAGCTATTTCCTTTGAGTTCAGTCACAAGATTTTTGCTGTAAATATGTATGTTCCAATAAAGAAATACTTTTTATATACAGAATCTATATTTAGGGAAGCACACACTGTCAGTATGTGTAGAGTATCTGATAGCATTGTGTGTCTCTCAGTCTTGTTGCGTCATGCTGTGAAATAATGCATGTTTATTAGGCAAGGCATGTCTTGTCCTTCATAAAAATACTTGTCACATTGCTCCTTTACAGTCATTTTATATGTGAGCTGGTTACACTAATGACCAGAAATGAGGAGCGCTCCACCCTATAGGTGTGTGCACATAAAAAGCTGGGCTCTTTTATTGACATTTCTTGACAATTTAATGATATAATTTATGTGAGGTAACAAAGCAAACTGTTCACTTCACCAGAAAAGAATTTAAAACCGACCTATTGTCTGAGGTATGTACCTTCTGACAAATAAGTCAGAAGTGACCTAATAAAGTACCAGACTTTTACACATAAGATTGCTTCTACATAAAATCTTTGCCCTGAAAATGTCAACAGTGTGGGGATAAGGGAACAAAATATGGTGGCATTTCATTACACAGCATAAGTAATGACTAATGATACCTACAGTGTATACACAAGGATACATTCTAACAGCCGCATAGGTGTGTCCACTTGCAGTAATCGGTAGATTCTTGCTGGCGGTTCTAAATGCAGCCTGCACTGTGTGAGTGAACAGAAGCAGCTGTCACACTTGTACAACATTCAAATTAATGGCCAGCACCACTGCTGTTCCCAGGTAGCCACCAATCTGAGCACTTGATGTAAATAGAGCCTCCGACCGACCCTAAACGCAAACAGTATGTGTCTAGTATTGGCGCAGAATGCACAGCCTGTTGCTGCGTCCAGAGGCAGAGTTTACCTGCCTCTGATCACAGCAAACTATCCACACCTATGCAAATGTAGCCCAAGATGTGCATGATCATTACAGACTATACTTTATGATGCAATAGCTATTTATTTATTACAGGCAGTGCAGCACTTAGCATATTGTACATTTGCATCAGTCCCTGCCCTTGAGCTTACAATCTAAGATCCCTGCCTCATATGCATACAAACACATACTAGGGCTAGTTTAGTCAAGAGCCACTTAATCTACAATTTCTTTGTGGGAGGAAACTCATGCAAGCACATGGAGAACATAGGAACTCTATGCAGGTACTGTTTTGGTTGGAATTCAAATAAGAACCCCATTGCTACAAGGCAGAAGGACTAACCCAGTCTTTCTCAACCTTTTTACCCCAGAGGAACCCTTAAAATAATTTTCAGGTTTCAGGGAACCCCTGCTAAAATAAATTAACCAGGGGTTATTAGCAGTGTTAAAGTATAACTAAAGGCAAAACTTTTTTTTTAGTTTTGGATAGAGTGGAGAGTGATTAGAGCCCCTGTCAATTTTTATTGCGGTCTGTGCCCCCGTTAAGGAGATTC
Source organism: Aquarana catesbeiana (assembly GCF_042186555.1). Lineage (NCBI taxonomy): Eukaryota > Metazoa > Chordata > Amphibia > Anura > Ranidae > Aquarana > Aquarana catesbeiana. Next base: position 167,749,314 of record NC_133326.1, read on the forward strand.
ACCCTCTCTATTTGTCCTGTTTAAGATTAGTGAAAGTGAAAGTAAAAAGGGGATACTAGTTCTGGTGAGCTGGGGGTCCCCAAAAAATTCCTTTAATTTGCAGGGATTTCCTCACACTTCCTGTTTGGCTATGGGATAGGAAGTGGAGTGAAATATCCGCAATGGGACAGAGATGGTGAAAAAAAAATCTGACAGGGGTTATAACCTTACTCTATCCAAAATGAAAAAAAAAAAAAAGTTTTGCCCATAGTTTTACTTTAATTGTCTGTAAAATTATAGACAGTTTGTAAAAACCAGACATTTTCCCATAATTGGCTCTGGACAGAAGACAAGCTCCTGTAAAAAAAGATCTGCTTGTTGCCAGCTCTGAACTGTACACGGGCAGTTCTGGAGCTAGATGATTTGTGAACTCTGGGGTTTCTTATATAGGATGGCACTCTTGTGGCTATGATGTAAGGTGGCACTCTTGGGGCTCTGATGTAAGGTAGGCCTTTGGGGGCTCTGATGTAAAATGGGACTCTTGGGAGAAGGATGTAAGGTGGCACTCCAGGGAGACTAATGTAAAGTGGGAGTCTGAGGACACTTATATAAGGTGGCACTCAGGACACTAATGTAAGGTGGCACTATGGGAGCTCTGATGCAAATGGGATTCTGGAGGCACTGATGTAAGGTGGGACTTTCGGGACACAGATGTAAGGGGGTCTCAGGGGGCTCTGATGTAAAGTCGGACTCTGCGAACTCTGATGTATAGGCGGATTGTGGAGGACTTTGATGCAAGGGAGGACTCTGAAGTTTACATGGTGCTCATCCTGACTGCTGTACGCCATATGTTGTTTTGTTTGTTAATTGTTATAAAAATGTGCAACGCTAAACATAAAGTGCAAACAAAATACAATGATATAAAAAAAAAAACACATATCCTGCGTGAACATCTAATTCATAAACATTACATGAATGCTGTAAGATTTCTCAAATAAAGTGCAAGTGTAGCAGTGATATAAAAGTTCATACAATGTGATAACTTATAAGTGCACGTGTGGGAACATCAGTGGTCTCATCATTGATATGGAAGGTAATCCGGGCTTCAGATACATCCTCGGTCCAACCTCCAGCTCACGTTCACCAGGTTACATGCAGTATATTTAGTTGGAGTGCCAGAATTTAATAATAAATATAAAGGGGTACCTACATCCTATCAAAGTGGGAAGATTGCATGTTGGCAGTCCTCTTCTTCTAATCTATCTGATGAACAACTTATGGCTCTTAGACAGCTGAAAACACAGACCCAGGTAGTCATTAAGCCCTCTGACAAAGGGGGCAACATCGTTCTGATTTCCCATCCACAATACCAATTGATGTGTCACAATATGATTAACAACAAACGCTGGTACCGTGCAATTGATTTAAATACGGTCTCGACATTTGAAAGAGAATTCCGAGTACTATGTACACAGGCCTATGAGAAAGGCTTGATAGTAAAAGAAACATAGGACTACTTAATGAATCCTTTCCCCCGTACACCGACATTTTATACCCTTCCTAAAGTCCGTAAAAATATCTTTGTATTCTAGTATCCCACATGAGTGGGTCGCCGGGTGACGGAATCCTTTCTCTTGGGGCAGGAGAGAAACACCTGGCCACTCAATTACTTTGTTTTTGATCTACATAAATTTATCCTGACAAAGAATTACTTTGTTTTCATGAATCAATTGTATCTTCAGATACAAGGAATAGCCATGGGCACCTGCTGTGCACCATCGTACGCAAACTTATATCTGGGTGGATGAGAGAGAGATATTCTCCAGTGAGACCTATTCACCATGGCTCTCCGTGATTCAGTACTGGTTCAGATATATAGATGACCACAAAAAGGCCAGTTCCCTCCCACATGGGACTTACCATTGTGGCAATTGCCCATGGTGCCAATGGGTACGGGAGGGTCAGGGTATTCGTTTACCCAATGGTCAATGGCACAAATCACACACCTTTTTTATTTGCTCCACACAGGGCATCATATACATTATAAACGGCAGGTGTGGAGTTTTCTATATTGAAAAAACCAAGCTCCAGTTCGGCCAGAGGATTGGCGACCATATTTATTATTCTGATGGGGGCAAAATCATCACGCCTGTCACAAGGCATGTTGATCTCCATCATAAATACCACACAGATATGGTTTCCTTCTTCATTTTGGAGGTTATTTCTCCAGACCCTAGAGGAGGAAACTGGGATAAGCGTATACTCCTACGTGAAACTCTATGGATTGAATGTCTCGATGCCATGACTCCGCCCAGCCTCAATGATGTCAACTCATATAGGCCCTTTCTCTGAGCCTTCCTGGTTCTGTGGAGGCAGGGATGCGCTGCGTGCATCTGTGCGCACTGCACATGCATGTGTGTCCTTCAACTGTCTTCTCCCATAATTGATTATGTTCATCAGAATTCTCTTCCCCCTTTCCCTTCTTTTCCCATACTCAATCCGTGCTACTCTGATGCATTTTCTAATTGTTGTTTCATGAGTAGTAATGGGGGTTCTGAGAGTAACCACGAGCGGTCTATGATGTTCATTAGAAAATAACTGTTTATATGAATTTAATCCAAAATTATGTATATTTAAGTTATGATTTCTTTGTATGTATTTTGTTAACTTGTGGCTTGTGTGGTGTCCTTTTCCTTAGATGTTTCCTTGGCTTATCCATATTCCTTGTTTTGGAATACACCTGGATGTTTGCAAGGAAATATTTGCATTAGCCACTAGGTGTTACCGTTCTTTCATTCTGGTTGGACCTACCCTTATCCAACATGGCCGCCATGGATTCTGCCCATTTCCGTGGTGACTTCCTGGTTTGTGGTCCATTTTTGTGGTCTGTCCCGGCAGGCGTGCAGCTCTGCAGGGAGAGCAGGGCAGCGGGAACGCTGCCCTCGCTCTCGCTGTCTGAATGCAACGCAGTGCATGGATGTCATCCGTGTATGTGTGGGCGTCCATTTTTGGGATCTTCGCGCATGCGCTCTGTGGGACCGGGCCCACAATTGTGCCAGGCAGGAGCACTTTTGCAGATAAGGAATGATGACTGTGAGCACAGCACATGCTGCTGCAATACGGCTGGGTCTCTCTCTCTCCTTCCAAGATTACTGTGAGTACTGGCTGCATATGTCTTTTACTAGCTGGCTTTAGAGGCAATGGGCACACTATACACTGTACATCTGTGATCTCTCATCTAGGGACCCCCCTGTGAACATAATGGCTACTTACTGAATGCTTGATGCAAGTACTCTTCAGTATCAAATTACAAGGTGAGCTAGCTGGGCCCTAATGATGCTTATCCTGTTAGCTGTGTTGTTATCCATACTTATTGGTGGTTTATATGTTCTATATACCACTCAACAGATCTTTATAGAATGGCCTGACCTCTGCCCTATTCAGCCTGATGAAGAAAGGACACCTTCGAAATGCGTTCGTATGTCCTCTTCCTAGCACCTGGAAACTGCTACCAGTGGATCAATCGCTTTGCGACTGTATACAGTGCGATTTTTTCTTCCAACCTTTGTGATTAGATTTTAATCTTTTTTTTAATAAATTCATCCTAAGGATAATGCACTAGGCCGGTGCGCTCTTTCTTTTTTCTTATCATCTCTATAGAATGGCCTGACCTCTGCCCTATTCAGCCTAATATCTATCCGTAGACCTAACACATCCGAGAGAGTTTATCCATCTGCTTTGCATGACTGCCTCTGCCTTGCTACTGACACATGGCATTTGGCTGAAATTTAAAGTGGAGGGCCACCCTGAAAAAAAAAAATGTCACCAAAAATCCTAAAAAAATAAAAAAAAAAAATAAAAAAAATTTTTTTTTTAAACTTACCCGAACCCTTGTTGCTAGGCAGTCTTCCTAATCTGCCTCTTCCTATTCCGCGGCGTGTCCTGCTCCTCGGTGAGCGGCCCCGTTGCCTTCTGGGAACTGTGTGTGTTCCCAGAAAACCACGGGGCCATTCACAAAGCGCCGCGCCGCTCGTACGTGCGCAGTAGGAAACTGGCAGTGAAGCTGCAAGGCTCCACTGCCTGTTTCCCTTAGCTAGGATGGCAGTCCCGGGACCCGAGAGCCGAGGAACGGGTCGGCCTCGGGCGGCCAACATCGCGGGCACCCAGGACAGGTAACTGTACTTATTTAAAGTCAGCAGCTACAGTGTTTGTAGCTGCTTACTTTAAAAAAAAATTGCTGGCTGGAATCCCGCTTTAAGGTAGAGTCGACACTCTGCTTTTTCTGTGCTACTTATATGTACAGTATCTCTCAAGTGAGTAAACCCCGCAAATTTTTGTAAATATTTTATTATCTCTTTTCATGTGTCAACACTAAAGAAATAACACTTTGCTGCAATGTAAAGTAGTGAGTGTACAGCTTGTATAACACTGTAAATTTGCTGTCCCCTCAAAATAACTCAACACACAGCCATTAATGTCTAAACAGCTGACAACAAAAGTGAATACACCCCTGAGTGAAAATGTCTAAATCGGGCCCAAAGTGTCAATATTTTGTGTGGCCACCATTATTTTGCAGCACTGCCTTAACCCTTTAGGACATGGAGTTTACCAGAGCTTCACAGGTTTCTACTGGAGTCCTCTTTCACTCCTCCATGACAACATCACAGAGCTGGTGGATGTTAAGAGTCCTTGCTCTCTTCCACCTTCCATTTGAGGATGCCCCACAGATGCTCAATAGGGTTTAGGTCTGGAGACATGCTTGGCCAGTCCATCACCTTTACCCTCAGCTTCTTTAGCAAGACGGTGGTCATCTTGGAGGTGTGTTTGGGGTCGTTATCACGTTGGAATACTGCCCTGCGGCCCAGTCTCTGAAGGGAGGGGATCATGCTCTATTTCAGTATGTCACAGTACATGTTGGCATACATGGTTCCTTCAATTAACTTTTAGCCTTCGAGTGCCAACAGCACTCATGCAGCCCCAGACCATGACACTCCCACGACCATGCTTGTCTGTAGGCAAGACACATTTGCCTTTGTACTCCTCACCTGGTTGCCGCCACACAGGCTTGACACCATCTGAATCAAATAAGTTTATCTTGGTCTCATCAGACCACAGGACATGGTTCCAGTAATCCATGTCCTTAGTCTGCTTGTCTTCAGCAAACTGTTTGCAGGCTTTTTTGTGCAACATCTTTAGAAGAGGCTTTCTTCTGGGATGACAGCCATGCAGACCAATTTGATGCAGTGTGTGGCATATGGTCTGAGCACTGACAGGCTAACCCCCCACCCTTCAACCTCTGCAGCAATGCTGGCAGCACTCATACGTCTATTTCCCAAAGACAACCTCTGGATATGACGCTGAGCACATGCACTCAACTTCTTTGGTTGACCATGGCGAGGCCTGTTCTGAGTGGAACCCATCCTATTAAACTGCTGTATGGTCTTGGCCACAGTGCAGCAGCTCAGTTTCAGGGTCTTGGCAATCTTCTTATAGCCTAGGCCATCTTTATGTAAAGCAACAATTGTCTTTTTCAGATCCTCAGAGAGTTATTTGCCATGAGGTGCCATGTTGAACTTCCAGTGACCAGTATGAGAAAGGGAGAGTAATAACACCAGATTTAACACACCTGCTCCCCATTCACACCTGAGACCTTGTAACGCTAATGAAGAATATATAAATAACCGCCCTTAGGATCGAAGATAGGTCTGCTGCCTCCCCTTTGACAGCTGCTATGGATATTTTTGGTTACATGGGAAATAGGAATATTGACTTAGGAGGTATATTTAGCCAAGATTCAGTCACTAACACACAAGACATGCATAGCCTAATGAAAAAATTAAGGCACACTATGGAAAAACAACTTAAGGTCTGGTGGGATGTAGCCACCATGGAGATGTATATCACTGCAAAAATGACACCTAGGAGACTAAGGTGGGACATTGACCCTAATGATGGTATTAATGACCCAGTCCTTATGGATGAATGGTATTCCTTTTTTAATGGATGTGAAAATGAATTACTGCACAAAATTATAAAAAGGGGACAATTTAAATTAAAGGCAGTTGAAGCTAGTATAGCTGAGATTAAGAGCCAGCTTGTAAACCAAAAAGAATATAAGGATAAGGAAAAAGAACTTCAGGAGATAATTAAAAAGTATGATACTGAAATACAGGCAAAAAAACTGAAAAAATACAAAAGGGATGTGCTGGACTACCATAACATGAGGGTCTATAATTGGCAAACAACCATCTTAGACTTAGGTGATGAACCAAAGGATGACCTACTAGTAGATGGTAGTCCAGACACCTCTATAGAAATGGAAATTGAGGGACCGATTAACAATACACCTCAACAGGTGACCAGAATTAATACGAGATTACCATATAGACAACAACATGGAACACCATATAGACACCCGGAGAGTCAATTACCAGGAAACGCTCGTATATGAGACCCCCCAAACGCCAAGATACAATGTACCTACCCACAATAGGTATTCACCTTTTTTTTTTTTTTTAAACTCTTTATTGCAAAATTTTACATTACAAGTTATTTAACACAACTTACATTTATCATTTCTATATTTTTTCTTCTACACATTTTACATAAATATTGTTATCATTCTCACTCTTACACTCACCCTTCCCTCTCATTCATCTTATGGTCACTGATTCTTTCTCCTTTTACTCATTTTATACTGTAATTTCTGGTCTTCCTATATCTGTCGTCAAATGTGATTTATTCCATTTTTCCCAAACCTTATCATATTTCTGTATATTTCCTCTTTGTTCATACATTATTTTCTCACATGGGACCACCTGGTTTACCACCCTCACCCACTGATTTATTGTAGGTGGACTTGGCTGGATCCATTTTTCAACTATTTGTTTTCGGGCCATGAATAATACTTTTTGCAAAAATATCTTAGTGTAACCACACACCCTATCTTTTACCACCCCCAGCACACACAACTCCACCGTAGCCGTCATAGGTTTATTTATGACTTTTCCTAGTTTTTTAACTACCTGTTGCCAATACCTTCCTATACATCCACACTGCCACATGACATGGATGAAATCCGCTCCTCCCTCTCCACATCTTGTACAGTCTGACGCCTGCATCCTCCCCATCTTATATAATCTATTTGGTGCCAAATATGTCTGATGTATTATATTTAACTGAATTATTCTATTGTTTATTGCCGGCGATACTCTCAGATGCGAGGAGCAGATTTCATCCCAGTCCTGCTCACTCATTCCCGGGATAACTCCCTGCCATTTTTCCCTCACGCCCACCGGGTCCCCATTTATTTTACTCTGTAGCAAGTGTGAATACAACTTAGATGTCAGACCCTTTGGTCCTTCAGACTTTAATATACCTATGAGGGGATGTCTAGAGATTTTTAGTTCTTTCCTTTCAAACTGTTCTCGTAGTAAGTGTCTTAGTTGTAGGTATCTATAAAATTGTTTACTCTGGAGGTTATATTGTTTACACATATTCTCATATGTCACTATTACATTGTTATTATACATCTGGCCAATAGTTTTTATTTTGTTCTGTTTCCAGTAACTACTATCTTCAAATATTTCTAATTTTTCAAACCTTGGATTGTTCCATAATGATGTTTCTGGTGGAATGTCCCTATATCCCGTTAATTTTTTTACCTCCTTCCACACCGACCTAGCCAGCTTTAGAAGAGGAATTTTTATTCCAATCCTTCTTAATTCTGCTATTTCTAATCCTACTAGAAAATCTTTTACCTGCATTTTATTTAGTAAATATTTCTCCACCCTCATTTCTCGTTCCTGAACTACCCAGGTCCTTAAGTGTTTTAATTGCCCCGCCAAGTAATATAAGTATAGATCTGGTACTGCCAACCCTGCTGCAGTATTGGGTCTTTGTAGCGTGGAGAGCTTTAATTTACAACGCCCATTTGCCCAGATGAATCTAGTTAACAGGGAGTTTAATTTTTTGAATATATATTTTGGTATTTTTACCTCCGAATGCGCCATCACATAGAGACACTTCGGTAGTATAATAGATTTAATCAACTGGACTCTCCCTGCCATTGATACCGGTAGTTTTTTCCATACTCCCACTTTATTCTTTACCAAGGGGTCTATATTTGCTTTAAAGGCTTCTTCTGCTTCCAATGTAATATTTATTCCTAAATATTTAAAAGTGTCCACTATTTTTAATGGGGTCGGGAAATTCCTCTCCTTTCCTGGTCTTAATAACATCAATGCGGATTTTTGCCAGTTTATTTTAAGACCTGATAGTATCCCATATGTTTCTATTATCTTCATTGCTTCCCCTAGTGAACTATTTGCATCCTCCATATATAATATGATGTCATCTGCATATAGTCCTATGTGTTCAGTCCTATCCCCCACTCTAATCCCTTTATATATTTTAGATTGTCTAAACCTGTTAGCTCGTACCTCTATAGCAAGTGAGAACAATTGGGGGGACAGCGGGCACCCCTGTCTCGTTCTCCTTTGCAATTTCACTGTGGGAGACAGAATTCCATTAATCAGAAGGTTAGAGCATGGTTGTTTGTACAAAATTCTCACCCATTTTCTAAATCCTTCCCCCAAACCACTTTTTTCCAACACTGCCTGCAGGAATTCCCATTCTATAGATTCGAATGCCTTGGCCGTATCCAACGAAGCCAAGGCACTCGACTCTGGAAAACATTCTTTCAGCTGAACCATCAGCTGAGTTCTTCTAATATTATTTGTAGTGGACTTCCCTGGCATAAATCCTGTTTGATCCTCTGATATAATAGATAGAATAACCCCATTAAGCCTCTTAGCCAGTACCTTTGCCAATACCTTGTAATTGATGTTTAACAAGGATATTGGTCTGTAGGACGCACATTCCTTCCTGTCTTTTTCTGGTTTTGGTATCAGTATTACTGTTGCCTCATACATGGATGCAGGCATCTCCCCTCGATCAAATGTCCCCCTATACATATTGGTCAATGTTGGGGCGATAATCTCCGCGTATCTCTGATACATTTCCAATGGGATACCATCGGGTCCTGGTGATTTACCCCTTCCCAGAGACTCTATGGCTTCTTTTACTTCCTCCACTTCAATATCTTTCTCCAACGCCTCCCTTTGCTCTTCTGTTAATTTCAGGAACTCCAAATCCTCTAGATATTTTCCTATCTCCTCTCCTGTACATGTCAACGTTGATGTATACATTTTCTCATAGTATCTGTAGAAGGTTTTGCCGATTTCCTCCACTGTCTTAACCATCTCCCCCCTCTCATTCCTCACTTCTGCTATAGCCAGTGTGGATACTTGTTGTTTTATCAAATAATTTACTATTTTATTGGCATACTGTCCTTGGTCATAATAATTTTTTTGTTTTGACTGTAGCTTCTTACGTTTATTTTTAATTATTAGCTGATTCTTATATTGGCGCACCGCTCCTACCCATTTGATTTGATTCATAATAGAGGGGTTCTTAATAAACTCTGTTTCAGTCTTTTTACATTCTTCTTCCATTTCCTCTTCCTCTTGCCTGTTGGTGCGTTTAATATATAATATTGTCGATCCTACTATCCCTCTTATATACGCCTTGAAGGTATCCCATGTTACTCCCTCCTTTATACTATCCCCATGGGCTTCCAGAAACATTTCCATTTGCTCCGGTATACGGTCGTTTGACCCAATCTGGGCTAGCCAATAGGGCTGTATTCTGTATCCCGGCCGCCTTCCTCTGGGGCCCATCCTTAGCTCGAAGATAAGCCCAGAGTGGTCAGACACCCCTTTAATCATGTATGTGGCTGATTGCACCATTGGGAGAATTTTCTCATTTCCCAGGGCCAGGTCTATCCTCGACATGCTCCCCCTACCCGGAGCATGCCATGAATAGGCCCTGACCCCTGGGTTCCTAATCCTCCAAATATCAAGCCACCCCACCTCCTTCAGGAAGCAATCCAACATTTTAGACCCTTCACCTCTCCCAAGATTTTTTTTTCCAAATCTATCCATCTTTGGATCCAGCCATACATATAACATATGCCTCTGGATATTCTGACATAAATAGCATTGCTTCCTTCAATACTCCCAGTGTAGCTGGGGGTGGATTATATATCCCCATAATAACCATTGGTAGCGAGTGTACCAGGGCAAAGACAAAAACATACTGCCCCTCTAAATCCCTCTTTACCCTGATGCACTCCCACGTCACTGACTGGTGCACCATTAGTGAAACCCCTCTCGAAAAAGTTGTATGGCAAGAGTGGCATGACCATTGTATCCATGGTTTTTTTAAATAATCAAGTCTCTCTTTAACCATATGTGTTTCTTGGATGCAAATTATTTTGGCCTGAGTTTTCTTAATTTCTGCAAATACCTGTGTGCTTTTTATTCGTGTACCCATGCCTCTCACATTCCAAGATATAAAGGTACAATTGTTATTCATTTTTAGCCATTTTTAATCATTTGGTAACCATATTTTCCTTTTTGCCTCCATTCATCCATTCATACATCAGACACAAACTTAAATTTAGGGCATTACCGACATATCCCATCAGCTTTTATATAGGTAATTCGTCTTGTTTCAGCCTGTCTACTCCTCCACCCCCCTCCATATAAATAAGAAAGGAAGGGTACTTTCCTTAATATATCTTTCCCTATCACTAGGGGAAGAAAGGCGGGAGGGGGAGGGAGAGACAAAAAAAAAAAAGTGAATCCCCTTCCTTCTGTATTTCCGTGCTTAAATCATACTATGTGGGGGCGTGGTTTAGCAATGGCCGAGTAAAGACATGTGGTGAGGGAGCTCCGTGTCCGACCCGACCTGCACGGACCACAAACAGTCTTTTATACTCTGTGAGTACGTTATGAGCAACCCCAAAAGGTACAGGACACGATCGGCCACCCGTGGAACCCATTACCGGAGCACACAACAAGGGATCCCGCATTTCTTCAGAGGCAAGTCAGACTCATCCCCCGGCGCCACGTGAGCCCCGCACACCATTGTCCTGCACCAGAGCTCTGATGTCCTCTCCTGCCCACATTTCAACCCCTCTACCCCTCACGGGAACACCAGCATTGCTCCGCACGGAGATGGAAGACACACCACCAATTCAGGGCTCTATAGAGGAAGATCTCCGTAGCATGCTAAGGGCCCTCCCCACAAGAGCGGACCTGGAGACTCTCCCCACGAGGGCAGATATAGAAGCCTTGATCCTACGGATAGAGGAAGCGCATAACAAGGATATCCAGGAGGTGAGGGAGGACTTACATGTAGTGGAAAACCGAGTCACCTCGGGTGAAACCAGAATATCCACCCTAGAAGAAAGGATGCAGGCCATGGAGCAATCCCACCATGCTCACTTGCTAGAAGCGCAAGAGATGCAGCTCCACTTGGAAGAGATGGAGGACCGTAGCCGCCGCAACAATTTGCGGCTATGGGGAATCCCGGAGGCCACAGGTCAAGAAGACCTGGCTGCGACGGCGATCTTCCAGGGCCTCTTGGACAGCCCTTCACCCCACCTGGAAATAGACAGGATTCATCGCACTCTAGGCCCCAAATCTACGGACCCAGCTAGGCAATGTCTTGTGTCGCCTACATCGCTATGCGCAGAAGGAGACCCTACTGAGGAAAGCTTGGGACCAAGGTGAAGTGGAATTTGATGGTGCCCACATTCAGATTCTTCCAGATCTATCCAGAGCCACGCTGCAACGACGCGCCATGCTGAAGCCGGTGCTGGAACTAGCGAGAAGCCTGGGCTGCACCTACAGATGGGGGGACCCACTAGCGGTTATTTTCCGTACAGATCGCGCCTCCTTTACATTGCACACACCAGCGGACTTACCTGCCCTATTTGACTTTTTGGGAACAGAGCCGATACAAATGCCAAACTGGCTGCTAAGGATTCCACGTCCTACAGGCCGCATGGGCCCGACCATGAACAGAGCCAACCCACCTATCCGTTCACAGAGGTCCCGAGGTCGCTCCCGCGCCAGACCGGAAAACAATACACGTGAGTCCTAAACACAATATGTGATCCCATTCTGCATTGACTTCCTTTACCTATGGTTATTATTTTATGTTCCGGTTGGTACCTGATCCACTCTGCCATTACACTTTGCCTTCCCCCTTAATGTGGAGCGTTACCACAGACATGGCACATCCCAGAGGCGATCGATGCTCACTCCCCGTACTGAACCCCCCGCTCTGCATAAACTCATTACACGACTGCCAGCTGTGATTCCTGAAATGTCCCGACCCTTCCCACGGGTGAACGGAGTTGAAGACCCTCATCGCAGCAGAAGTGCTGACCATGCCGCTGTCCCTCCTCCCGGGACCCTCGCCTCCCCCATCCCGACCTCTTCGTGTTTCTACCCGAACAGGGAAAGGTTTTGATATACCCCCTTCTATTCCGAGACTGCGGTCAAATATCTACTGAGGACGACACGGGGCGGATACGGGAACTGTGTTGCTCTGTGCTCTGCTGCAAGACTGGAGGGAGCTGGGCATCAAACTTCAAAGCATAGCCCTGCGTGATGACTATTGGAATGCAGATATTTCTGGAAGACCCACGAGACTATCTGGAGGGGACATGTAAGCTTTGATGCGGGCGGGTGGGGGAAGACGATGTTGGGATCACCTGTCCTCGCCACCTGAGGGGTATGGGATGGCAGTGTCCCCACAGATGGTGAGAGAGTTGGGATATAGTTGTGGCTATAAAGGTGAGAGCAGGGGAGTGAAAGGGAAGATAGATAATGCGCTGTCTAGAGGGAATTTTGAAGTCGATCTCTGGTTAGATACCTTTCCTTTATGCCATACATATCAACCACTATAATATATGTTGACGATATAGCCCTGGAAAGTAACCATGCATAGTGAGATATACTGTTTTATGCTAGCCGGGGTCTAACGTTTCCATTGATCGGGAGGAGAGCACTCAGTCAGTATTCTTTACAGCCAATCAGCAATGTTGTTATGCAGCTTATTTGGTCCAACCTATAATGTTATCTTTTATAATGGTATCTGTTTTTTTTATGTTTAAGAAGCTCCGGGCGCTCATACATGTTCCATACACACATATCAATCCTGTACACGGGGAGGCTATCTACGTGTTCACACACACATTTACAATTTTAGGTCCGGGGGCCTGGGGAGGATATGGATCTCCCCCATGACCCTTGCTAGACTCTCCTGCAAATAGGAAATCGCCTTATACCAGGTGATACTGGTGGGCGTAGAAGTAGTACATTGCTACAAGTTAGTTTTCCAACTCAGTTAGATTGGGTCGATTGAGGGTTTTCCCTTCACGACACCCTTAATTATTTTAGAGAGGTTCTTTTTTTTTTTTTTTTCTCTTTTCTTCTATCTTAAAATCCCTCTTTTCTTACCACTCTTGCCCCTTCCCTCTCTCTCACCTTTCTTTCTTGCCCCTCTATTTTCTCCTAAACCCTTGTACCCTCGCGAGCATGGAGGTTCTTAACATTGTTACCCTTAACGCAAAGGGGCTTAACGTCCCTGAAAAGAGACGAATGCTATTAAATGACATGAAACGCATGAAAGCGGACATAGTCCTACTGCAGGAGACACATTTCCGGGAGGACAAGTTTCCGATCCTCAAAAACAGACACTATCCGACAGTCTATCACTCCACCCACTCAGATGCCAAGTCTAGAGGGGTTTCTATCCAGATATCTGCAAAAGTCCCGTGGTCTCTCATTGATAAAAAGGCGGACACGGCAGGTAGGTTTCTTTTTCTGAAAGGCCTAATTGGAAATACAAAAGTGACCATTGCCAATTTCTATGCCCCAAATAGTCACCAAGACTTATTTGTGAAACGACATTTAGAATTACTTCAGAACTTCTCTGAGGGACAACTAATCATAGGCGGTGACCTAAATTTCCCACTGACCCCTGTAAAAGACACCTCGACAGGCACATCCTCCTCTCCACGCGGTACACGCAAAAGGATACTTTCGGCCCTCCACGCCGCACAACTGATAGATGTTTGGCGTCTCTTACACCCGGGTGAAAGAGATTACACCTTTTTTTCACACCCCCATCAGGTATACTCGCGTATTGATTTTTTTTTAATACCCCACAGCCAACTTCAGGCCGTTAAAGGCTCCCATCGGTCATATTACCTGGTCGGATCACGCCCTGGTTACAATGCAATATGCCCTTACTGACTTTTTCAGGGGACAAAAGAGTCTATGGCGACTTAACGAAAGCCTTCTACAAGACCCAGAAATAGTTGCGGATGTTACGAAAGAAATTTCACACTACTTCCACTCAAACACCATAGATGACGGAGACGGAGGACTGATATGGGAAGCACACAAAGCGGTGATTCGCGGAGTCCTCATAAAACACGGGGCAAGACTCAAAAAACATAGATCTGCACAACTATCGCTACTATTTGACAAACTCCACAAATGGGAATCTAAACAAAAACAGACACCGACGAACACCCTGGGCAGCGAACTAGACATGATACGTACACAGATCACAGACCTTCTACAATTTAAGGCTAAGGCGGCCCTCCAAATTTCACGGAAAAAGATTTATGAATCCGGAAATAAGTGCGGTAGACTACTTGCACAATCCTTAAAATCACAGAAGACAGCGTCATATATCCCACATATCCACTCTCCCACGGGACAGAAAGTAACTCTACCCAAGCACATAACCCAAACATTTAGGTCTTACTATGAAGCTTTATACAACCTAAACATGCCACAACCCACCCCAGACCGAATAGCAAACTACATAGCGGATTCCAACATGCCCACCCTATCGGATACGACACGAGACCTGCTAGAAGAACCCATAACACTAACAGACATACAATTGGCAATAAAAAGTACTAAACAAGGTAAAGCTCCAGGACCGGACGGTCTTACAGTCCAGTACTATAAAACCCTACTTCCATCCCTGGGACAGCACCTTACCAAACTCTTTAATGAGCTAGGCAAGGGAAGCCAGCTACATCATAACACACTACAAGCCCAAATAGCAGTCATACACAAAGAAGACAAAGACCCGACCCAATGTGGGAGCTATCACCCCATATCCTTACTGAATACCGACCTTAAACTATTTACTAAAATACTGGCCACTAGACTACAACAACACATAACCAGCCTGATTCATCTAGACCAAGTGGGTTTCGTCCCAACTAGAGAGGCGAGGGACAACACCACAAAAGTCCTAAATCTGCTCTATAAGGCCAATTTAGCAGGTACACCGACAGTCTTTCTTGGCACAGATGCTGAAAAAGCAGGTGAACTGGTCGTTTATGTTCGCAACGCTACGACACATTGGCCTAGGAAATAATATGCTGAACTGGATTTCGGCACTCTATTCCTCACCATCTGCAAGGGTCAAGGTTAACGGCGTGTTGTCAGACGCTTTTCAAATTGCGAACGGCACGCGCCAAGGCTGCCCACTCTCACCACTCCTTTTTGCGCTTTCTTTAGAGCCCTTCTTATGCCATATCAGACTAAATCCGGACATTACGGGAATTTCCATCGAACACACTCAATATAAGATATCAGCATACGCCGACGACTTGATGTTCTCACTATCAAACCCAATAATCTCCCTCCCCAACCTGCTTAAAGAATTTGCCACATATGGAGCTCTCTCCTATCTAAAAATTAATCTAGCTAAGTCAGAGGCAATGAGTATAGGGATCCCACTAACACAACTTACATCTCTACAATCCAGTTTTAAACTGAAATGGACAAACAAAGCTCTGAAATATCTGGGCACCTATATACCCCAAACCTTAGCGAAACTGTATGAGATCAACTTTCCTCCACTACTAACAAAAATCAAAACATTACTAAACACATGGCAATCTGGTCTATATTCCTGGCTAGGGCGTTGTAATATTCTAAAAATGTCTATCCTACCGAAACTACTGTATCTGATGCAAGCCTTGCCAATACACATACCTCTCTGCTTTTTCAAACAAGTACAATCGATATTCACTGACTTCGTCTGGGCTAAGAAAAGACCCAGGCTCCCTAACAAACTATTAGTGCTCCCAAAGGCCTCTGGTGGGTTGGCACTACCTAACATCTGTGCTTATTATCAGGCAGTACACTTAGGAAGACTTATTGATTGGCGTCGACACCGAGAAACCAAGTTATGGTCCCAAATGGAACAATCCCACACCACAATTCCACTAGGTGGTACCCCGTGGTGTTATCAAGGTCTACCAATGGTTCTCAAACGCCACCCACTAATAGGCAACACGGCTCGAATTTGCACAAAACTAATATCTAAAACGACCATCTCTTCCCCGAATTCACCCTTATATCCAATAATAGGCAACCCCCTATTCACACCAGGTATACAAGATGGAATTTTTAAGAAGCTGGGAGAAGTAGGTATACATTTGGCCTCCCATTTTAGCTCTGGAGGGCGTTGGAAAACACACTCGGAGCTCTCTGATCCCACGGGTAGGTTCCGCCTAGACTTCATACGGACACTTCAACTAAGACATTTCCTCAACACCATCCCACCTCCCACAGACAGTAATCAAAGCCTCACGACATTAGAAGAACTTTGCACCGATACGGGCGTTCTACCACACACGCTATCACTGACTTACAACCTACTGAATACACCCCCCTCAGACTATGTACCGCCAGGTTTACTTAAATGGGAAGAGGAATTGGACTGTAGATTTAGCCCCACACAGAGACAACACATACTACGTTTCACACACAAGTCTTCTATCTGCGCTAAGACACAGGAAACAAACTATAAGGTACTTTCCAGATGGTATAGAACCCCAATACGCCTGCATAAAATATTCTCAACAACATCAGATATGTGCTGGCGTTGTCAAATGGACAAGGGGACTCTGCTACACATATTTTGGTCTTGCCCCAAACTCATACATTTTTGGAAAGTGATACGAGAGACTGTACAACTGTTTACTGACAGGACTATCACAGATGACCCAGCATTCTTCTTGCTAAATGCTACTGACATTCCCGACAAAATATACAAAAAATCAGTCATACGTCACCTGCTGGACGCAGCTAGAGCCTGCATTCCACTGTGTTGGAAATCTGCCCTTCCACCGACAATTGATATGTGGCTAGGGAAAGTAGAGGACATCAGAAAGCTCGAAGATCTTATCCACACGGCACAACACAGAGAAGAAATATTCTCTAAGACCTGGCAATTATGGTCCATGTTTATTTACTCGACAGCAGGACAGTCGCTGAGAAGAGCTGATTGCGGCCCGTGAATAGACGGGCGGCGATGAGCTATCGCTGATGAACCACGAGTGATGATATGGTGCTCTGTGGGAGCGGGATGCGGGACCCTCCATGCTCGCGAGATAATCACCCACTTACTCCCCTTCTCATCTGCTCCCCTATACTATCCCTCTGCTCTATCCTCTCCTTTCTCTTTATTTCCTTTCCTCTTTCGCCTCAGTCCTTCCTAACCTCTCTCTAGCTCTAGCTTATTAATGTTTATTTTAGGGAAAAAATAGAAAAATCAGAGAGGACCGACGCAATGGGCCATATCATAACATAAATGTCACATGTTCAATAAAGATCCCTCATTTAACATGATACCGGATTATCCGGGACTGATTTTCATTTATTCAGTATTAGGATAAAAGAAGATGATAAGTAGTAAAACTTTTTAAACACAAAAAGTTTTGGTCTTCTAAAATATATTATGTATGTTACGTGATACATGTGATAATCTGTAATCTGTTGGTCCATGTGGGCCGTGTTCTTTTCATAAATAAAAAAAAAAAAAAAAATCATACTATGTGCTTGACTTTCATTCTCCCCATTAATTCCCTTACCCCTTTGATCCCAGTTCTTCTTATTAACACTCTATATTATTCCCACCCCTCCCCCCCATTAATCTATCCCATCTTGTTATATTCACTCCTTTTATATACGTTTCTACTGTTCCCCCCAAGTGTTTTATTTTGTGATTAACTATGTGCTTTTTTTGGCCCTCTCACACAAAAAACCCCACCTCCCATTGTTATCACTCCACAAAAACAATTTATCAAACCACAGCATCCCCCTTATCCATCCCCCTCCAGGGGCACACTATTACTCCATTTCTGTGATGAGCGGGGTGCACTACATTCTCCCGCATCTCTCCCATGACCCCTGTTTCAACCTCCGACAGGGGTCGCAGGGGGGAGGAAGGAGAGAAAAAAAAAAAGGGTGAGTCCCCTCCCTTCTGTATTTCCGTGCTTAAATCATACTCTGTGATTAACTTTCATTCTCCCCATTGATTCCCTTATCCCTCCCTCACACCCAAGAAAAAAACAAAAAAAAAAAGCCCCACCATTGTTGTCTCTCCACAAAAACAAATTTATCCAACCACAGCATCCCCCTTATCCATCCCCTTTCGGGGCACACCATTACTCCCACTCTGTGATGCGCGGGGTGCATTACATTCTCCCGCATCTCTCCCATGACCCCTGTTTCAACCTCCAACAGGGGTCACAGGGGAGAGGAAGGAGAAAGAGAAAAAAAAAAAATCCCACCATATCTCTTCTCCCTCCCCCACCCCCTTCGCCATCAATCAAACACGGTCCTCCCCTCCCTCTCTTCCAGTATTTTGTCCCGGTAGTTCTTTTTCTTTAAATTATCTCACGATTTTCTATTTCATATTATTTAGATACAGATTTGATTGATTGAATCCATTCTTTAACTTGCTTCGGTGTATTAAAAACACAGTCTTTCCTCCTTCATCCACTCTCAACCGGCCTGGATATGCCATAGAGTATTCTATTCCTACTTCTCTCAATCTTTTCTTGACCTCGTAGAAAGTTGCCCGCTGCTTTTGTAGCTCTAGAGAAAAGTCTGGAAATATTGACACTTTACTGTTCTCATAATGGATCTCTCTTTTTTGTCTTGCATTTCGCAGAATTGTATCTCTGTCCCTGCAATTCAAGAGACGCGCCAGTAGAGGTCTAGGGGGAAGCCCAGGCTTAGGTACTACTGCAGGGACCCTGTGCGCCCGCTCCACCGCAAATGTCTTTGATACCTCCATCTCTGGAAATGTTTTTATCAACCATTTTTCAATAAAGTCCCCCCGGTTAAACCCCTCCACTTTCTCAGGCAGACCTATTATTCTTATATTATTGCGGCGCATCCGATTCTCAAAATCATCCGTTTTCTGCTGCCATGTACCAATCTGCTTTTCTACTGTTGCTATCTTTTTAGGTATATGAATTACTCTATCTTCCAATTGAGATATCCTATTTTCCACCTCGGCCATCCTATCTCTGATACTATGCATATCTTGCCTAATCAGTCCAATATCCGTTCTGATTTAATCAATTTTACCTGTCAGTCCCACGCTGCTTGCTTGGATGGCCGCCATTAGTTGTCCGCTCACCTGCTCCAGCGTTAGCTTCGTAGCTTTCTCTGATTTCTCAGCTTGAGACGGAGGCACGCTCATTTTCTGGACTTCCAGCGCCGAAGGCCCGCCGCTCCTTGTCTGCGGGGGGCTCCGAAAGCTTTCCGTTTTCTCCGTCCTCGCATATTCTTTTAGGCGATCGGCTGCCAATTGCTTAGAACTCATCTCGCTGCCGGGTTCATTCGTATGTCAGGGTCTTGGGTCTCGGTTTGTAGCACGTACTACTCAGGATACTGACGGAGACTCAGGCTGACTCAGAGCTTCCGCCGCTCACATCCGGTCGTATCAGCGGAAGTCACGCCCCCCTAAGCTACGCAGTTTAAGGTTAAACCGCTTCAGGGAATCACTAAATATTATATTGTGCAATTGTGTCCCATACTGTTTTGGACATTTAGCTATTGGGACGTACATGCCACGTTTTCACATTTTTTTTCATATACTCATAAGTTGTGCTCTGTGGCTATACTGGAGGTATCCTGTGTGGTAACTCAAGCACACATTCCTATGGTGCATATGATGTTAGTATATTACTCACTTACACGTTACAGACACATTTATACTTGAAGCACTGTCACTTTATTTGAGGTTGGGATTATATGCATTGAGCATTGTTGGGGTACACATATCTGTGGTGCAGTTTTTCTGTTCCCCCCTCTCCCCTCCACCTACGTCTTGTTATTAATCACCAGTAGGTAGCGCCATTTACCCCATCCTTCTGTTTTTCATCTTGTAATGCTAATGAGTCACATGAAACCGGGGATGGAAAATGGCTAATTGGGCCCAATTTGGACATTTTCACTTAGGGGTGCACTCACTTTTGTTGCCAGCGGTTTAGACATTAATGGCTGTGTGTTGAGTTATTTTGAGGGGACAGCAAATTTACACTGTTATACAAGCTGTACACTCACTACTTTACCTTGTAGCAAAGTGTAATTTCTTCGGTGTTGTCACATGAAAAGATATAATAAAATATTTACAAAAATGTGAGGGGTGTACTCACTTTTGTGATATACTGTATATATCCTTAGAGGCTAGCATTGTAACCCATATGGATTGGGGCATATTTTCATTCCCTCTCCTTTTATCTATAGCATATGCCGGCTATGTCACCAGAGCAATCTCTGGCCGTCTACTGAAGCTATACATTTTGCTCCAGTTTAAATGCTCCAGAGTAATCTTTGGCTGTCTACTGAAGCTGCGCACTCGGTATGACAATCCCTTACTATGTGTTTCTGGTTATTGTTATACTATATATTGGCAAATAGCCCTAGATTAGACTTATAATACCATCTATTGCACTTTTAATAGATTCACGGCTGCTTCCGTTCCTGGCTTGTGGGGGGCTCCTGTGCCCGGGGCAGGCCCACTCATTTTGGACTGCGGCTGGTGTTGCTGCCCTTGGTAAGGGTCATGGCCATCTTTTGGGAGGGACACCATACTTGCCACTACTATGCTGTTATTTTCTGGTCATGTTATGTGATGTTTTATCATGTACATTATGATTAACTTGGTACTCTTTTCTTCTCTTATCTTTGTAGTATTATATATTGTCTCTGTTCTTATAACATCTTAGTATGTAAACAAAAGCTCCTGAGGAAGCGGTGAACATCCGTGAAACATGTTGAGCATGTCAATTTAACTGACACAGGGTGAACTGGTACTGCCATCTTTTTTCAGTTGTACCCCCTTGATTGAATAGACAGAGATATATATTTAAAAAAAAATGTATGTTTTAACATGTTGATGTTAATTTAACCACATGCCGACTGCTCTGTCCGCTGCAATGTCGCAGTCCCAATAAAAATCCCAGGTCGCCGTCATTACTAGTAAAAAATAATAAAAATGCCATAAATATATCCCCTATTTTGTAGACTCTATAACTTTTGCGCAAACCAATCAATATATGCCTATTGCGATTTTTTTTACCAAAAATCTGTATAAGAATACATATCGGCCTAAACTGAGGAAAAAATGTGTTTTTTTTCCCTAGCACTTCCGGTCTGGTCTGCTCCGTTCTACGCATTATGTCACGGTCACATGACTTCCTCAGGGGCTAATCACAATATTCCCCATGCACACGTTCAAGAAATGGGCTGTTCAGTAATGCTGGGCGCTGTAATGACCATAGGCTGGAAACTGTGAACAATCAAAGTGAAATGTCATCAGCACACCAAGGATTCCTCAAAAGGGTTCAAAGTTTTATTTTTCGTGGTAACAAGGTAAACATAGGGCAATGTTTCGGAACCACGCAGGGCCCTTTCATCAGCCAAGTTCTTCACTTTCCTCAGGGGCTATTCCCATTTAAAGCTGTGTCAGGCTCCACCAATTACAGGTTCTCTGCAGAAAACTACAGAAGAGGTGGAGACAAGACCAGTCACCCTGCACAAGGAGAATAAGCAGCAGTGACTGGTCTTTATTACAGGAAGCTGCTGCACAAAGGCAAAGTCTCACACTGGATTTACTGCACAGATCTGGAAGAAATACAGAAAGCACATCTAGATTCCATGAAGAAAAGATATAACAAATGCATTTAGACAATATTTACTTATCCTGGAGTTCAGCTTTATTGTTTTTTTTATAGTTTGCTGGTATGGAACTGAGAGCAATACCATAACACAATGATCCAAGCATGTCTATGACTGCAGAAAGGAGGGCTGATTAATTTTGTAGCTGGCAACATTATTATACTTTATTTCCTGAATTAACTTTCTGCTCATCATCTTCCATTCTTCTCCTTGCTGTCCTGTTGATTTAATTATTCAATGCGATTCTCATTCCACCTATTTACATAATTTTATCACAGTCACATTATTCTTTTTTATAGTTTTCTCCAGAAGACGCAGGAAATGAATGTTAGTGTGGAATAAGAAATGTCTTCCTGAGATTGCTGTGATAATTCTTCCACTGTAATTATCTTAGCATATTCTCTTGTTACTGTGATTGTGCATTATACAGAACTGTTTATATATTGGGGCACAAGTGAACATAGCACTGACAATAATAATAACACTAATTATAATGATACCAATAGTTGGAAATTCAGTCCAATAGCAAGACATTTACATGAGAGTAGAGGCCTGGAAAAATTGGCCATACAGGGTGCAATACAATAGGACTGCTGTGGAATATGACTTCTCACTAACACGGCCATGATTTAGACTGTTTCCCATAAGTGTTTATCATTTAAAACTGGTAAACAAATGAAGCTGTGAGCAGCAGATTAATATGGTTAAAAGCAGATGGAAAAGCTCCAAAACTGTCATCAAAATGGCCAGATGAACGGCTAACATTAGCCATAAATTAAAAGGGCAATTTTCATTAAGTGGGGTTGTGGGACTGAAAATTGATAGCAGATTACTGTGATTAATTATGTCAATTTACTTCATGATCAGTGAAACATAATTGTGGCTATTTTCAATTACAATTGTGGCCTTGTGGCTACTGGTCCTTCTTCAACTAGAATTTACCATGGTGTGGAAATGGTAGCCACGGGATTGCAGTAGTGAAAAAAATGTCAAGTATTCTAGTGTAAAAAGTTAGAATTTAAAGTGACTTGGAGTTGCAAAGCCTTAATGCTAATTGATATCCAAACTGATAGCCTGGCTAGCCTCTACCACAAGGAATTCTGCTAGCAAAATACCCAATTGGTGACATCTATCTCTTCTTAATTACTCTGAACCCAAGCCGCTGAAAAAGTTGGCTAACATTTTACCATGGCTTTAGCAGCACCTATTTTAAGGCAGAAGAGAATTATGGGACTAAAATCTGTAGTTCCAACCAAAAGTTGTAAAGAGGTTTATGGACTGATTTTGTTCTCAGAAATCATATTTTTTTCTTTTACAAATGATATATTGAAGGTTTTTCTTTTTGAACAGAGAAATACAAAAAGACTGCATACAAAAGGCAGTAACTGTATGAAATGACACAAATAATAACAGAGTAAAACAGTCACAAAACAAGATACTGTTTAGTAGCAAAGGCATAAACAACCACAATGAGACGTAGTGAGGTGGCCAAGATAGGGCTGTGAAGAGTCCCGAAGTGCTATGCCAAATAGGGAAGAGTTTGCTCTTCAGCAACTAAAAGGAAAGCAGATATGCTATTAAAGGCAAGAGGGTAAAAATGGAAGGGGGACCTAAGAACAAAAACACTTGCCTGGGAAAAAGAATGTAAGAAAGAAGAGGGGAGGGAGAAAAGAAAAAAAGGAAGAAACCCGAGTGGTCCAACCAGTAGGCCTCAGCACACTCTGCTGAGGTAGGCTATAAAGAGGGCAGAGTACAGTCAATGTTCACCTAAGCATTATAGTCTATCCAGGAGCCCCACACCTTAAAGCGTAACTCCACTTTTGTTGAGAAAAAAACATTCCCCTCTGGGTTATCAATGTACATTACAAGGATTTTAACAAACTTTGTTGCAGATTCCTACCTTTTGTTATTCTGAAGAAATCCCTGTGTGTTTGTCTGTGTCCATGTGGGAAAATGAGTCTAATGGGAGTGGTTTCATAATTATCAATCAGCTGTTCACCTGCAGGGCTCTAATGAGAAAAGCTGCTGGGCTTTAGACGTGATTTCCTATTGGGAGTATCTCACCAAACATGACATTTTTATTGCAGGAGATGCCTGAATTCTGATTTATATTTTAGTGCAGACTTCAGGGAAAATTGGTGAGCCAATCGCACAAGGAGAAAATTATGTTTCTGAGGGGCGTTCTGTACACATTCTGTGTACAGAACACCTCTAATTAGCCATATTGCATTGCATTTCAGAAACTATAATGGCTTTTTTAAGAGAGCAAGGAGAAAGATGGGAAAGAAATGGGAAACGTCTTTTCTCTGATACATTCAGCTGTATGTGTAATTTGAGCTTCAGCTGAGCTCCGTATACAACAGATCTTTGCAGCTAAAAGTTGCTTGATGAATTGATGAAAATAATCCAGGAAACTACTTGCTGGCTACAAATCGATAAACTATTCATATTCTGTATTTTTTCTTCAATATCCTAGTCCTATGAATAAATATGAAAAATGTATACAAAAAGCACTATACATTCCCTCTATGTTTACAGAAAGTTAGAAGTATGTCATGTTAAGAAAAAGAGGATTTTAAGAGTAGAGAAAAGAATGATTTTGTAATGAGAAGAAAGGTTTTCTAATGAGTTCCTCTATTGTTTTTTTATGATAGAGTTGGGCTCAGTCTTCAGACACCATTCTTTCAAGCCAAAATGCTTCTTTGACTTCCTTTAGGGGAAATTACTGCTTATTCTGTATTTATGAGAAACAGATGTATGGTTCAAATTAAGTAGAGTTAGATGTGGGAAGGGGGAGTTTTTTAAATTAATATTACTAATAATTGTGCTCCAAATAAAGTTGTTTCTGAAGCAATAGAACTGCATCTAATTGCATTCCTATATCAAGTGTCTCCATCTCCAGCACATAAGATTTGGATTGCATGTAAATATAGAATCATCTGGGACCATATGCCATCTAGATGAATTTGTATAACAGCCATTGATTTTTAACTTTTGACTAAGGTAATCGGGTAATGTTATTCCTTTAGATTTGACATTTGTTTCTATTTAAATAGGAACAATGATTAGATTGGGTTATTTTATTTTTTCAGTAAATTCAAGTTTTTGTCATTTAATTTATGTTTCACAATATAAACATCTCCACAAAAAATATTTCATGTCATTCTACTTGTGACATGGTGGATTTATGCATGGTGTCATTCTACTTGTGACAGGGTGGATTTCTGCACTGTTTATTTAGTATGTAATCTAAACTGCAAATTAGAACTGCACGATTTTGGATAAAATGAGAATCACGATTTTTTTGCTCAGAATAAAGATCACGATTCTCTGCGTAACATCATCTTTAACATTATACAAGAAATTGGGCTAACTTTACGTTTTGTTTTTTTTAATTATTTGAAGTGTATTTTTCCCCCAAAAATTCCTTTTGAAAGATCGCTGACATAAAATAAAATATATATATATATATATATATATATATATATAAAAAATGTTTAGGGGTTCTAAGTAATTTTCTAGCAAAAAACAAAAATACTGAACTTGTAAGCAACAAATGACAGAAAAGGTTTAGTCTTTAAGTGGTTAAACTGCCCTTATTTACATTCTGAAGTTCACCCCTTTGATCTAAAGGAACCAAAAGATACCATGTTTCTTTTTATCTCAGCTTTTCTTTTTTTTTTGACAGCTGTGAGCAGAGAATGGCTCTGCACTGAATTGTGGAAATGCCGGATTAAGATTGTAATTGGGGTTGAATCTAAATAGCGATTTTTTTTTTAAACGATTAATCGTGCAGCTCTACTGCAAATGTGAGAAAAATGCACACAAACACATTACAAATGCATATAAACGTACACACACAACTGCACACTGACTGCTGGGATTGCGCCCTTGGAGGACATTTCTAAATGCATATAAACATTTTTTTTTGGTGCCATTCACATTGTACATTTACCTGCCTTTAGATGCAATCAATTCAGCTGTGTTTAGAAACTTAAGGTGGCTAAATGTGTGTAAATGTATATAAACATGCATAAATGCAGCTAAAGCAGGGACATCTAAATGCAGAAAAAAAAAGGTTATTTGTGAAGCATAAAATTGTGTAATTTGTAGTATTTTATTCTTTATTTGCCAGGAATATTTAAATAATACGTAATAGGCTGGTGTAATAAAGCCATAATCAGTGGAAATAAAAAGTCTAGGGCATGTTTGGAAGTGGGAAAGGAATGAGAATGGTTGTGAGAGTGGAATTAATAGTGTTGTACCCTAAATGCTAAAGATGGAATTAGTTCAGAGATTCAGAGACTGTGACTCATGTGGGTTACTCAGAACTAAATAAAGCTCTCTCACACTTCTGAGCTGAGGCTACATCGATAGAAGCAGCAGAGTAGAAACTAACTCCTTCATTGCTCCTGTCAGTACTTCAAGTACACTGAGAAAAGCAAGCTGTGATTAGCAGGCATATAAAAAAATGGACCCTTTTATTACACTACCTAATGTGTGACCTGATACCTGCTTCTCCCAGTAAATATTGTGCATTGCACTTCACTTCTCTTTTAAATACCGTAAAGGCTTTTCTTTAGTCGTCATTCAATTATTTTTGCTTTTCCTCATTTTGACCATAGCTAATGTGGTAACTTAGCTTTTTAGTAACCCAATAAATGTATAATGTGTAAGCGTCTTGTTAAAGTGGTTGCTAAGGCAGTGCACACAGCCACTGCCAGCCCCTTTGCTAGGATTGTATGATGTATATACCATATGCATTTTCTAAGATTCTTCTTATAAATACCGTTTTTCTTATCCCCGATCATCAGTCATGTGACCACCCGGTGCTGTCTTTCTCCATTGTATGTATTCCAGAGGGAGGGGGTGAGCTTTCCCTCTGATGTCTGTCGGGCCGTCACGTGACCTCCTTCTGTAATACAAACATCGGAGGAAGACAACGCCGGGCATTCCCTTGACCGCACGGCAGACGTCAGAGGGAGAGCTTAGCCCCTCCCTCTGGAATACATACAGCGGAGAAAAACAGCGCTGGTGTCTTGCCGAGAAAGTTCCCCCGGCAGATAAGGACCCCCCTGTACTGCGCAGGCGCAGCGCTTGCGCAGTACGAACGACTAGGAGCCGCTGAAAATAGCCGAAGCTGAAAAACTTCAATTAGCTGTACATGGCGCCTGTGCCCTAGGTCCAGGTTCAAGCCCCACCATCCAAGTGGACCTAGAGGGAGAATAAAAAAGTGCCGAGCGAAGCAAGGCCGTGCCCGAAGCGTGGCAAGTGAAGCGAGGGGCCCTCTTACAGGCGCCGTGTACAGCTGATTTCTATTCTATTCGGCTTCGGCTATTTCCGCCGGCTCCTACTGTGCAAGCACTGCGCCTGCGCAGTAGAGGGGGGTCCTTATGCGCCGAGAGGAACTTTCTCGGCAGAACACCGGGCGGTCAAGACATGACCGCTGATCGGGGATAACAAAAACAGTATTTATAAGAAGAATTTTTGAAAATGGCATATAGTATATACTTCATATAATCCTAGCAGAGGGGCTGGCAGTGATTGGGAGCAGTAATGTGTGAGTTGCTCAGAACAGTGTTAGAAGGGTAGGGGAGGGATGGCTCACACACAGGCAGAGGGGGGGGGGAGATGATACAGGAGCAGAGCGGAGAGCTGCAGATAGCAGGCTGTGAATGATGGAGGCACGTAAACTGACCACGGTGTCAGGGCTCAGTAGCCATGATACACCGTGGTCAGTTTACATAGGGGAAGGCAGCAACTGGCAGGATCAACCAGGTATTACAGATGTTACAGGGGGCTAAATTACACAGCACAAGCACTGTGCTGTATAAAATGCTTTAAAGAAACAGGATCATTATATATTTTTTTTTGGGTTAACAAACGCTTTTAAGGTTAGTATTGTCTCAATATTTACATCATTACCTTTTCTTATACAATATTTTATCTTTATGTATTCATCTTTTTGGAAATGAACAAAGTCATTAAAACTGAAACATTTTATATAAATATATATATGCTGTGTGTGTATATATATATATATATATATATATATATATATAAAGCTGTGAGAATAGCTACTATGGGCTGGTTAATTACTTTGTTCAGGCTAAGGCTTCAGATCACACCTTTGTTGACTATTAGTAAAAACAGCATTAAATTAAAGGAGAACTTAACTGTATCTTAACACCACAAAATCACCTGGAATCCAACTGTACTTAGCTCAAGCATTCAGGCAGAAAGGTGTGCTTCGCTCCCTGAGAAAGGCCTTCCGTCCATTCTCCAGATAAAAGGAAAAAAAGGAAGACTGCTGAGGTGTATGACATCATCTTAGCCTAGGCCAGAAACCAAGAAGCAACTGAAGAAGTGTAAAAAAAAAAAATGTATTTAGCCAACACCTCAGCCGCCTTGGACACAGCCTGTCCCCCCTCCAGCACACTGCAGATTACTCATACCCTCAGCTCCTGGTTTCTCTGAGCCCGTGAACAGAGCGGTGTGTCATTTTACTCCAATCAGCTCTCAGATTACACTCGGCTCTGTGCTCTAGCTCTGCAGTGTATGTGATATTGCATCCCTTCCCTCTGCTTTCTTCTGCTGAAAAAAATACTTTTATCTGTGTGTTGTAGAAGGCTGTCCAGGACAGATGGCGGCAGATAAACAAGTACAACTTATGTAGGAGGATTTGTATCACCTGAGAATAGTCGCTTCACTGGGTATGTGTAAGGTTTTATAACCACTTTAATGTTGATTGAGATAGTAAAGTTATGCTTTAAATGATGAGTACTTTTTAAGTGCACTCTCTTTACAGCTCCACCCCTCCGTTCATTGTAGCCTGTGTACAGCCTTCTGCATAATTTTACAGTACTGTACAATGCACCCCTGCAACATACCTGGCCAGGTATCACTGGCTTCAAAGGATAGCCTGTGAATTGGCCTCCCATGACAGTGTTGGGTGTATGATTTTGTATGCACTAGGAGCTTAGTGCAGGACTGGCAACATTTGGAAGAAGGGTTGTGTGAAGCCAAGCTAGCTGCAATGCAAAGCTCTTCCAAGAAATCTGTATTACAAACACAAGGGAGGTAGGATGGTGCAGTTGTGGACAGTGCACAAACACTGCTCTTATCATTTGGGGGTTAGTGAATGCAAGCAATCTTTTTGTTGCTGTTCCCTTTATTTATACTTGTTAGTGTTTTAGTGCAGCTGTGGTCTGCACTAGACATTATGGGGTTGATTTACTAAAGGCAAATAGGCTGTTCACTTTGCAAGGGAATTTTCTCTTAGTTTGGTGAATTTGGTGGAAATTCAGTTTGAAAAGAATATCCAATCATGTGCAAGGGGAAAAAAATATAATATACTGTGCCTTGAAAAAGTATTCACACCCCTTGAAATTTTCCAAATTTTGTCATGTTACAACCAAAAATGTAAAAGTCTTTTATTGGGACTTTATGTGATAGACCAACACAAAGTGGCACATTATTGTAAAGTGGAAGGAAAATGATAAATGGTTTTCAACAAGTTTTACAAACAAATATCTGAAAAGTGTGGCATGTATTCGTATTAAGCCCCCTTTAGTCTGATACCCCTAACTAAAATCTAGTGGAACCAATTGCCTTTAGAAGTCACCTAATTAGTAAATAGAGCGTGTAATTTAATCTTAGTATAAATATAGCTGTTCCGTGAAGCCCTCAGAGGTTTGTTAGAGAACCTTAGCGAACAAACAGCATCATGAAGGCCAAGAAACACACTAGACAGGTCAAGGATAATGTTGTGGAGAAGTTTAAAGCAGGGTTAGGTTCTAAGAAAATATCCCAAGATTTGAACATCTCATGGAGCACTGTTCAATCTATCATCAAAAAGTGGAAAGAGTATGGCACAACTGCAAACATACCAAGACATAACCGTCCAAATAAACTGATAGGCCGGGCAAAGAGAGCATTAATCAGAGAAGCAGCCAAGAGGCCCATGATAACTCTGGAGGTGCTGCAGGGATCCACAGCTCAGGTGGGAAAATCTGTCCCCAGGACAACTATTAGTCGCGCACTCCACAAATCTGTCCTTGATGGATAATTGGTGAGAAGAAAGCCAATGTTCAAAGAAAGCCATAAGAAGTCCCGTTTGCAGTTTGTGAGAAGCAATTATGGGGACACAGCAAACATGTGGAAGAAGGTGCTCTGGTCAGATGAGACCAAAATTTTACTTTTTGGCCTAAAGACAAAATGCTATGTGTGGCAGAAAATGAACACTGCACATCACCCCGAACATACCATCCCCATTGTGAAACAAGATAGTGGCAATATCATGTTGTGGGGATGCTTTTCTTCAGCAGGGACAGGGAAGCTGGTTAGAGTTGATGGGAAGATGGATGTAGCCAAATACAGGGCAATCTTAGAAGAAAACATGTTAGATTCTGCAAAAAATTTGGGGTAAAGGTCCACCTTTTAGCAGGACAACGACCCTAAACATACAGCCAGAGCTACAGTGGAATGGTTTAGATCAAAGCATATTCATGTGTTAGAATGGCCCAGTCAAAGTCCAGACCTAAATCCAATTGACAATCGGTGGCAAGACTTAAAAATTACTGTTCACAGATGCTCTCCATACAATCTGACAGAGCTTGAGCTATTTTGCAAAGAAGAATGGGAAAAAATGTCACTCTCTAGATGTGCAAAGCTGGTAGAGACATAACCAAAAGACTTGCAGCTGTAATTACAGCAAAAGGTGGTGCTACAAAGGATTGACTCAGGGGGCTAAATACAAATGCACACCACACTTTTCACATATTTATTTGTAGACAAATTTTAAAAACCATTTATCATTTTCCTTCCACTTCACAATTATGTAATTATGTGCCACTTCATGTTGGTCTATCACATAAAATCCCAATAAAATACATTTCATTTTTGGTTGTAACATGACAAAATGTAGAATATTTCAAGGGGTATCAATACTTTTTCAAGGCACTGTATAGATATATATATGTACAACACTATATTACTAAGAGTATCGGGACGCCTACCTTCACACACACATGAACTTTAATGGCATCCCAGTGTTAGTTTGTAAGATTCAATATTGAGTTGGCCCACCCTCCGCAGCTATAACAGCTTCAACTCTTCTGGGAAGGCTGTCCACAAGGTTTAGGAGTGTGTCTATGAGAATGTTTAGCCATTCTTTCAGAAACGCATTTGTAAGGTCAGGTACTGGTGTTGGACAAAAGGGCCTGGCTCGCACTCTCCACTCTCATCCCAAAGGTGTTCTATCGGGTTGAGGTCAGGAATTTGTGCAGGCCAGTCAAGTTCCTCCCCCTTAAACTCGCTCATCCATGTCTTTATGGAACTTGCTTTATGGAGTCCTGACCTCAACCCAATATCATGTCTTGCAGTGCACAGACAATTTGCCTTTAGTAAATCAACCCCTTTGCCTATTTTCAGGGGTTTATGTGAAAGGCTAGATACTCTGTGCAGTATGCCTCACAGGAGTTCACAGCACCCACAATTGGCAATGAGGATCCACGATATCTGAGATGTAATTTTTCACTAGTAAGTGCACCTATCACTGATGTTTAGAGTTATAAACATATGTTCTGCATAGAACTTGTATGCCCTGTGTTATAAGAGGTAAGAGATGGTTGCTTGCTTAGGATTTAAAGTGTATATATACTGTAAGTAATCTAAAAAGCATATTAATATGTTAATAAAATATTTTCCTGCAATATGTTATAAGCTATGACCTATTTGCTTCTTTGCTCCTTCTAGATTTTCTCCTGAGAACTGATGAGAATTAAAGAAATAATATATAAAGAGCAATGGACTCACTTTGCACAAAGTAGCTCTGGGCTCTCTGCCCAACCCTTCATCCCAGAGATGAGGCAATTGTCCTGCGAATGTAAAGAATGCCCTCTAGATATGCTAAAGAGCTCAAGATTTAATACCATACACTTAGTGAATAAGTGATGAATACCTTGAACACATCTTAATTAATTGTACCTTTGCTTATAATGCTATATAACTGGAGGAAAAATTAAAAGAACTGAAATAATATATACTTCAACTATGTTAAATGTTTTATCTTGGGCAAACAAAGATTTATGCCATGCACACTACCAGAAGGCAATTTTCATATTAGACAATATTTAAAATTATTATTTTCATAGCTTGCTTCTATAAACTTGGGTCAGGCACAACATAATCATTTAATATGTGCCATGTGTAGTTGTATTCACAGGAGGAAAGGCAACATCGCAAATTATTAACCTGCTGAAGGATGAATCAATTTGTCAAATTAATTGTGCTCAAAACCATACTGACCATTTTTATGCTCTGGTACCAGATCCAATGGAGCTAACCCTACTGGTGCCAAAGATGTAGACTGGTTTCATATTCACTGGTTTCAAAAAATAATTCTCTATTTTAAAACTTGCAGATCAAACCTGTCATGTGTTTATCCCTTTCATGACTAAGCCTATTTTTGAAATTTGGTGTTTACAAGTTAAAATCCCTATTTTTTGCTAGAAAATTACTTAGAACCTCCAAACATTATGTATATTTTTTAAGCAGAGAATCTAGAGAATAAAATGGAGATTGTTGCAATATTTTATATCACACGGTATTTGTGCAGCGGTGTTTTAAACGCAAATTTTTGGAAAAGGGACAGTTTCATGAATTTTAAAAAATTCAAACAGTAAAGTTACCCCAATTTTTTTGTATAATGTGAAAGATGATGTTACGCCGAGTAAATAGATACCAAACATGTCACGCTTTATAATTGCACACACTCGTGGAATGGCGACAAACTACGGTACCTAAGAATTTCCATATGCGACGCTTTAAATTTTTTTAACGGTTACCAGGTTAGAGTTACAGAGGAGGTCTAGTGCTAGAATTATTGCTCTCGCTCTGACGATCGCGGCGATATGTCACATGTGTGATTTGAACACCGTTTACATATGCGGGCGCGACTTCCGTATGCGTTTTCTTCGCTGTGCGAGCTCGCGGGGACGGGGGCGCTTTAAACATTTTTTTTTTTCTTATTTATTTTATTTATTTTTAAATTCATAAATTGTGTTTAAAAAAAAATGTTTTGATGACTTTTTTTTGATGACTCAAAAATGTTTTGATGACATCCCTTGTGACAGTAATAGGTGGTGACAGGTACCCTTTATGGAGAGACCCCCCATCCCTCCTTTACAC
The DNA here is from genome assembly GCF_042186555.1 of Aquarana catesbeiana. Lineage (NCBI taxonomy): Eukaryota > Metazoa > Chordata > Amphibia > Anura > Ranidae > Aquarana > Aquarana catesbeiana. The sequence goes on from NC_133326.1 coordinate 167,782,415, forward strand.
TTCAAAGCATTCAGATCGCCGAAAACGGCGATTCTGAATACTGTGTACTTTTTAAAAACCGGCGCCATTGGCAGCCGAGTAAACGGGAAGTGACATCATGACGTCGCTTCCGCGTTTACAATTTGAAGGCTGGAACGAAGCCGCCCACAGCTTCATTCCAGCCCGCCTAGAGCTGCCGGAGGCATCGGATTGGTCACCGAGCCTCCGGATCGACCGGGAGGCCCGGTAAGAGCGGCGGGAGGCGACCGGAGGGGGGGATGTCCCCTCCCGCTGCTCCGGTATAACAGCCGAGCGGCTTTTAGCCGCATCGATTGTTATACACGGATAGCCAATCGCCGGCTCTAAACAGCGGTACCGGGATGATGCCTGCAGCTGCGGGCATCATCCCAGTATAACCCCCGAAAGCCGAGTACGCATATCTGCGTACGGTCGGCGGGAAGGGGTTATATAGTCTAAAGCAGTGGTCCTCAACCCTGTCTTCAAGTACCCCCAACAGGCCATGTTTTGGGAATTTCTCTTAGATAAAATAGCTGTCCAAAATAACAAGCCATTGACTCTAATTTAAAGCAAGATAAAGGAAAACCTGCAAACATGGCATGTCGGGGGTACTTGAGGACAGGGTTGTGAACCACGGGTCTAAAGTAAGATTATATATTAATAGTGGACACCATCATACCTCCGCTCCACATCATACCTCTGCTGTGCCAGCAAAAATATAATTCCCCTGAAAAGCAATGTTTGAACTCCCTAAAGATCCTATGCATAACCGACTTTCCATAGCACGCTATCTTCCTTCAAGGACAGCTACAACTTAAAGTGCTTAAAGTGTAGAATAATAAATTAGAGTGATCAAACCACCAATATGTTATTTTTGCACCATGGATCCTCTATAAAGAGTGCAGAGAAAAAAACATATTGGCAAAAAAGGGACTTTATGGGTGCTTAGTATGTTGGAATTAGTATATGACAACAAAGTATCAAACAAATACATTATTTTATTACAAAGACATAAAAAAGCACAAAGACAAAGGAATCACATAGAAAGGAACAAGCGTCACTTATTCCATGTAATGTGTCCATGTGTTCGTTCAATTTTCCACACATGAAATTCTACATGTTTCGCCTTACGGCTTCCTCAGGAACATGCGTGGACATTTTGAACGGAGAATTGAACGGACACGTGGATACATTACATGGAATATACTAATATTATATAATATATACTAATTACAACATACTAAGCACCCATAAAGTCCCATTTTTGCCAATATGTTTTTTTCTCTACAACTTAAAGTGGTTCTAAAGGTACAGTTTTTTTTGTACCTTTATTATTGTATACATTGAGGTAAAAAATCTTCTGCATGCAGCCCCCCCCAATACTTACCTGATCTCGATCCATTGATGTGCACAGGAGAAGCAGTTCTTTCAGCTCTCTTTCTCCCCTCATTGGACAGAGGGGCAGCAGCAAGAGCCATTGTCAATCCCAGCCAGTGAGGAGAGAATGGGGGACACACAAAGTCAGCTCAGGAGTAGCTTGCTATAGGGGCACACAGCAGAGGGGAGGAGCCCAGATCGCCGGTGGGGACCCAAGAAGAGGCAGATCAGGGCTTAGTAGATAAGTATAACATGTTTTATTATTTTAACAAAATGCAATTAAAGACATTTTAAAGTAAAGTGGAACCTCGGATTACGAGCATAGTCCGTTCCAGGAGTATGCTCGTAATCCAAAGTACTCGCATATCAAAGCGAGTTTTCCCATTGAAGTCAATGGAAACGAAAATAATTAATTCCGCATTGACTTCAAAGGGATGCAATACCAAAAGCGGTAATTAAAAATACAGTGCCCGTATTGCGATACGCTCGTTAACAGCGTTACTCACAATCTGAGGTTCCACTGTATATGTGAACTCCAACATTGTCAAACAATCCATTCAGTTTAAATAGAAATGCAAGGCATTTGTGTTTATATACAAAAACATTCTAAATTCTGTACAGGATGTCAGGGATGGGTCCTGTACGGATGCTATGTGGCACTAATATTTGGGTCATGGTCCCTGTAGCCTCCCTGACAGTTTTCCTGAGTGTGGCTCGGGTTAAATTTCAGTCCCATTAGCGGTAACCCCAAGCCACACTCGGGATTACATTGCAGGATCCTGGTGCGGCGTTACTTACCTTGTCCCCAGGATCCTGCGATGTCCCCCGCTGTGTCTGCGGGCTCTGTCTCCTCCGAAGCCTCTCCGTGCCAGGCTCTGTTCCCTGTGAGCGTCGCGACGCACAGGAGTGGAGCCTGGTGGCAAATTCAAAAAAAGTAAAAACCATAACACATACAGTACTGTAATCTTACAGATTACAGTACTGTATGAAATTATTTCACATCCCTTTTGTCCCCAGTGCTTTGGCCCTGCATACAGTTTTATATGATATATACTGTTCTTTCTGCCTGGAAACTGGAGATTGTCCATAGCAACCAAAAAGTGTCCCTTTACGTCAAAAGTGGCTTTAGACCAGCTAGAAAACAGCGATAGTAAATTAGAACACTTGCAGAATTGAGCGATAGTGAATCGTGGGGAAATTTATTTTATTAATATTATTTTTTTTTTCTTTTAATTATTTATATGTATTTATTATATTATAATTTATGTTTTTGTGTTTCAAACTTCATCATACCCGGTATATCTACTAGACTCTTGTATGGACAGATTTAAGTGTGTTATTGTTAAGAACATGACCTACAGGCCTACAATATAAAACGCCAAATTTCCATGTAAATAATTGTACCGCTTTCAGCACCTAAAATCCAAAATAATCATACCGCCAGGGAGGTTAACCACTTCAACACTGGACATTTATACACCCTTCCTGGCCAGACCAATTTTTAGTTTTCACGCTCTCACACTTTGAATTCCAATTAATCGGTCATGCAACACTGTACCCAAACAAAATCTTTTATCTTTTTTTTCATACAAATAGAGCTTTCTTTTGGTGGTATTTAATCACCACTGTTTTTTTTTTTTTTTTTGCAACATAAGTGAAAAAAGAGCGAACATTTGAAAACACTTTATTTTAGTTTCTATGATAAAATTTTGCAAATAAGTCATTTTTGTTCATAAATTTGGGCCAAAATTTATACTGCTACATCTCTTTGGTAAAAATAACCCAAATTAGTGGATATTATTTAGTCTCTGTGAAAGTTATACAGTCTACAAGCTATGGTGCAAATCTTTGAAAATTGATCATACCCGATGCACTGACGGCCTATCTCATTTCTTGAGGCCCTGAAATGTCAGGAAAGTACAAAAAACCCTCAAATGACCCCTTTTTGAAAGGTAGGCAGTCAAAGGTATTTAGTAAGAGGCATGGTGAGTTTTTTGAAGTTGTAATTTTTTCCCACAATTCTTGGGAAAATTAAGAATTATTTTTTTCACAAAATTGTCATAATAACAAGTTATTTCTCACACACAGCATATGCATACTTCCAATTACACCCCAAAATACATTCTGCTACTCCTCCTGAGTATGGCGATACCACATGTAGGGAGCACCGTCAGACGTTTTGGAGCATAAATTACACCTCTAATTTCCTAATGACTTATTACACTTTTGAAGGCCCTGGAGCACCAGGACAATGTAATTACCCACAAAATTACCCCTGAGTCTTTTGAACGGTTAATTTTTTTACACACGTCTTCAGAAAACGTGGAAAGAAAATGAAAATCTTTTTTTTAATTTTTTTATACAAGTTGTCAATTTATAAGATATTTCTAACACATAGCATGTATATAGCAAATATTACAATCCCAAAACACATTCTGATACTCCTCTTGAGTATGGCAATACCACATGTATGAGACTTTTACACAGCCTCGCCACATACAGAGGTCCAAAATTGAAGTAGTACCTTCAGATGTTCTAGGAGCATAAATTACACATCTCATTTCATTCCTACCTATCACACATTTGAAGGTCCTTGAGCACCAGGACAGTGGAATTACCCACAAAATGACCCCATTTTGGAAAGCAAACACCCCAACGTATATTCTATGGGGCATGGGCTGCAGATAGGTACTCGGGTACTCTGATGGGCTGGAGACAGGTACTCGGTTACTCTGATGGGCTGGTGACAGGTACTCAGGTACTCTGATGGGCTGGAGACAGGTACTTGGGTACTCTGATGGGCTGGTGACAGGTACTTGGGTACTCTGATGGCCTGGTGACATGTACTCAGGTACTCTGATGGCCTGGTGACAGGTACTCGGGTACTCTGATGGCCTGTGACAGGTGCTCAGGTACTCTGATGGCCTGGTGACAGGTACTCGGGTACTCTGATGGCCTGTGACAGGTACTCAGGTACTCTGATGGCCTGGTGACAGGTACTCGAGTACTCTGATGGGCTACAGATAGGTACTCGGGTACTCTGATGGGCTGGTGACTGGTACTTGGCTACTCTGATGTTGTGGTGACAGGTACTTAGATGTACATTGACAGGTATTCAGATGGGCTATGACAGGTACTCAGATGGGCTGGTGACAGGTACTTGGGTACTCTGATGGCCTGGTGACATGTACTCAGGTACTCTGATGGCCTGGTGACAGGTACTCGGGTACTCTGATGGCCTGTGAAAGGTACTCAGGTACTCTGATGGCCTGGTGACAGGTACTCGAGTACTCTGATGGGCTACAGATAGGTACTCGGGTACTCTGATGGGCTGGTGACTGGTACTTGGCTACTCTGATGTTGTGGTGACAGGTACTTAGATATACATTGACAGGTATTCAGATGGGCTATGACAGGTACTCAGATGGGCTGTGACAGGTACTTGGGTACTCAGATGGACTGTGACGGGTACTCGGGTACTCAGATGAACTGTGACAGGTACTCGGGTACTCAGATGGACTGTGACAGGTACTCGGGTACTCAGATGGACTGTGACAGGTACTCAGGTAATCATATGAACTGTGACAGGTACTCAGATGGACTGTGACAGGTACTCAGGTACTTGGGTACTCAGATGAACTGTGACATGTACTCAGATGGGCTGTGACAGGTACTCAGATGGACTGTGACAGGTACTCAGGTACTCGGGTACTCAGATGAACTGTGACAGGTTACTCAGGTACTCGGGTACTCAGATATACTATGACAGGTACTCAGGTACTTGGGTACTCAGATGGGCTATGACAGGTACTCAGGTACTCGGGTACTCAGATGGACTGTGACAGGTACTCAGGTACTCGGGTACTCAGATATGCTGTGACAGGTACTCGGGTACTCAGATGGGCTGTGACAGGTACTTGGGTACTCAGATATACTGTGACAGGTACTCGGGTACTCAGATGGGCTGTGACAGGTACTTTGATGGGTGGTGACAGGTACTTTGATGGGTGATGACAGGTACTTTGATGCGTGGTGACAGGTACTTTGATGGGTGATGACAGGTACTTTGATGGCTGGTGACAGGTTCTCTTTATTAGGGGGGCAATCAGTGTGGTTGGTGTGCACTGTGAGCTGTAACGAGATGTTACCGCAATCTCCTTCTCACACACGATTGGTGTGTGAGGAGGAGAACCCGGTAACATCCCGTTACCGCGGTTTGTTGACATTCTGTGACCGGCAGTGCTCGGACACCACCGGTCACATGGTAAAGAGCCAATTTCATTGGCTCTTTACTGCGATCGGGGTTGGGCTGTCAAGGTGACAAGCCTCATCCTCGATCGTCGCGCTGTGCACCCCCTAGGGGCGAGCACGAGCGCCGTGCACATGGGCAGTACATGTGACCGGCTGTGATTGAACACAGCTGGTCACGTGGTAAAGAGCCATTTTTTATTGGCTCTTTACACGGATCTGGGATGGGCTGTTTCTGAGGGACACATCTCATCCCCGATCGCCGCGCTGCAGGCACCCGGGGGCCCGCAGGAGCGGCGAGAAACCGAGGACCTCATCTGCGGATGTCATATGACTATAGCCCGGTATTGAAGTGGTTAAGGTAAATGTGTGTGTGTACTCAGGAGTCTCACCCGTGATGGGTGAGGAATTCCGGGGTCAAATAAAGGAGAGGACTGACTGGAAGTCCTTTCAGTGTTAATAGAGACTTATTTGGAACCAGGACTTTTGGAGGTCCATAGTGACATTCGGGTGAGAAAAGGACCTCCACTCCTGACTACGGGGACTCCAGTCCCTGCAGGGTTAAGCAACCTCCGGGAAGCAGCACATAAAACAGGAAGCTCTTAATATTAGGTGTGATGGGGAGTGGGAGTTTGAGAGAGAGAGACCTGTTGGAGTGCTGCTCATGTGCTGGGAGCTGCCAAACAGCCAGAGTTGGATTGTGCTAACCTTGGGGTAAATCCTGTATATGAACTTTATGTTTCTTTATGTTGCTTTTATGCTGTTTGTGATGAAGATAAGCAGACTTTTCTGCAGGGATGTGCGGTGAGGCCAGTGGCTGGTGAGGCACTGGCTAGTATCATATCACCATTTAGCAAACAAACCATCACATTGTTTAGTGAATAAACCCCACATCACCATTTAGTGAATAAACCCCCACAGCGTAGCCGAGTGCTGCAAGATGAACAATTATATCTTTAGTTTCAGCCAATTGGCTTACACTTAAAAACCCACGCGTCAGGACGCAGGCAGTCAATCAGATTCCCCCAGACAAGTAAGCATCTGGTGAAAGGAATCTATCGGACAGCTGATTTTTATTTTTTATTTCTGCATTCTGTAACAGCCCTGTAAATGCTGAGACTTCACTGGTCAAATACAGGGATGTTACAGAATGCATAAATAAAAATAAAAAAAATGACACTGTGCTTTATATACTGTAGCTACCAACAGTCCTACTTTTATTAAACAAGTCCTTATGTTGGTTAAATTAGTAAACTCTGAGAACTAATAAACGCGCCATATATAATCTATGTAATAAAAGAATAGAACCTGAACCATTCTCTGATTATATAGATTATATATAGCACCTTTATTAATTCTCATAGTTTACTAATTTAACCAGCATTAACCAGCATAAGGACTTGTTTTATCATATGTAAACGGCGTTCAAACCACACACGTGAGATATCGCCGCAATCGTTATACCTCCTCTGTAACTCTAAACATGTAACCTGTAAAAAAATGTAAAAACGTTGCCTATGGAGATTTTTTAGTATTGAAGTTTGGTGCCATTCCACAAGTGTGCAATTTTAAAGCGTGGCATGTTAGGTATCTATTTACTCAGCGTAACATCATCTTTCACATTATACAATAAAATCTTGCTAACTCTAGTATTTTTTTATTTTTTTATTCATGAAACTGTTTCTTTTTCAAAAATAAAACACGTTTAAAAAATTGCTGCGCAACTACTGTGTGACATAAAAAGTTGCAATGACCACCATTTTATTCCCCAGGGTGTCTGCTAAAAAAAATGTATATAATGTTTGGGAGTTCTGAGTAATTTTCTCGAAAAAAATTATGATTTTTACATGTAGGAGAGAAGCGTCAGAATTGGCCTGGGTGGCAAGTGGTTAATTACCATAAGTAAGTAATATACAAATAATTTATATATATTATTTTTAAGGTAATATACTATATTTTCAAAAACTGTACTCAAACAGGTGGCTTAAAGGACAAATTACTGAAGTTTGAAGTTATAACTTCAAACCAGTAATTTCACAGTAAATAGATAAATAATAAATTATAATAATATAATATATTATTTAGCTTCAGTAAAAAAGTACCTTTTCAGCAGCAGCAGATTCTCCCTCTTAACATGGGATTTTGGGTATATTTATACACATAAACCCATGTTTTTTCCTTGTAGTTAAGATGGCTGGACTGGAAGGGAGCATTTGTCTTTTAGACACACGCCCCCTTCTATGACACTGCAGTGAGAGGACAGCCTCCACTGCTGCATTTTTATTGGACAGCTTGGACCAATGGTGCTTTTCTTCTTAAGACTCGCAGTACCCTATTCCACAATACATTTTTTTCAGGCTTTTGTACAGCTGTTTAAAGGTAGACAAGAGGGTTTTATATTGTATTATATTATGTGTTCCCTCTAACATTGCTGCCCTAAGCACTGGATCACAAGTATCGTATGATTAATAAAGTCCTACTTACACATTATGCTAAAAAATGTATTTTAAAAAGCCATTTATTGTAAATTACATGTATATGTCTCTGGTAGTTTAAACAACATCACCTTTATGCTTAGCATTGAAATGTTTATCAGTGTCCTGCAAAGAAAAAAATGTATTTTCTGTTGTCAGACAATTACACCATTAAACATGTTACACCTAGCTATATTCTTTGGGGACACGTCACAGGTCCATTCAGATAGCACAGCGCAGCTCGCACATGTGCAGTGAGTAGCCGGCTATGTAGCTGCAAGCAGTCACAGCTGGCTGCCCACAGTTAGTTTGCCGGCACCGAGGACCAAAGCCACGTGAAGAAACCACCTGATTGAGGACAGCACTGGATCCTGGGACAGGGGATTGTCTGTTTATTAAAAGTCAGCAGCCATAGTTTTTGTAGCTGCTGACTTTTAATCCTTCAAAAGATGACTGAAGAACCACTTTAAGTCTGGATATCATGTTTATGCAGCATGTATCTGCCAGACACTTCAATAGAGATTAGTGAATTAGTGCATGAAATTCCTACTTGCTGAATATGTGCAGGCATGTAAGACCTGCAAAGATTCATATAATTCATGCCTGCTTGGATTCGTTCATTATATGAGCCACCTTTAGACAAATCTGTATGTAGAAAATCAGCTAATCACCAAACAAGATGGTCTTTTAAAAATTCACCAGATTTGTCAAAATGTATAACCCTTTTCACTAATTTCTCCTTTTCTTCTCATTCACTTCCACCTAGCAACGCTAGGGTCATCAGTTCAAATACTGGCCATGGCACTACCTGCACAGATTTTGCATGTTCTCCCTGTGCCTGCATGGGTTTCCTCCAGGAACTCTGGTTTCCTCCAACATTCCAAAAACATGTTGGTAGGTTAATTGGCTCCTATCTAAATTGGTCCTAGTGTGTGTATGACCGTGGGATAGTGACTGTAGATTGTAAGCTCCTTGAGGGCAGGGACTATGAATGCATAATATACTGTATATGTGAAGTACTGCATAAATTGATGGTGCTATATAACTACCCGTAATAAATAAAGATTAAATAAATGATGTAATTACCTTGTCCAGGGTGCCTACTAAACTTTACAGTTAGCTGACTGCTCCTACTATAGGTTAAGGGACATTTATGTAGGTGATATGGTATTACTGATGTCAGCTTCCTGGCTGTTGTTTCTACAAAGGTGGTTGGTCATGATGTATGAGAAAGCCAAACAGCACTACCGGTTGTAGTTCTGTTGCATAATCCGTGCTTGGCACCTCCTCTTGGCTTTTCTGTTGGCCAAAGCTTCTGGTGACTTCTCTAACTAATTATGAGCCACATGAACGCTTCTGGGCAGACAATCTTTGTCTCCTAATAGCTAACATTAATTTGATTAGCTAACTCATTTTACTATTCTGTTGAATAAATGTAGCACATCATTTGTCTGTATTGTATTTTAATTGAAAAAAGTTTTTTTTTTTTTATAAATTGCTATAATAACATTATTGCCAGAAATTCACCATTAATAAATGTTAATTTTATAAATTAAGTGCTATAATAACATAATTGTCAGAAAGTCACCACACCTGTACTTGTGTATTGGATTAATAAAGCAAATGTTGCCATGTGCAAGGGGAATAATTGTGGGATCCCTAAGAGGTAAATTGCAATTAAACTTCTTGGCATTTAGCTGTCTTCTAGAGCTTATATTGACTTTTTCCTTCTTATGAAAAAGCTCTTGTCTTCTGATTTTGCTGAAGTAATTGAACATCACTCACAAAGTAGTTGACATAAAAGGCCAATGGTCATAAAACAAATATCAGCAAATGTTCCAGGAGATTAGATAGCCAAGACATTCTGTTGAGCTATTTTGCTTGCTAGAGCTGCAGTGAAAATATGCTCTGCCAAAAACAAAGGCAAGAGACCAAAATATTAGCTGCTAAAATAGCAAAAAAAAAAAAAAGAGAACAATTAGTGAGATTCAGCACTTCTTTTTGTATTATTGGAGTACTGTGCACGGAGGATTTTATGGTAACGATTTCACCTTTCTGAACCAACAACTTTGGTAATTCTGTTAAATGTAAACCCATTGCAAACCAAGAAAATTCAAACTGGGTCAATTATTAAAAAAAGACTAAGCTAAGATTACCATTATCGATAACCATTAATCAATGCAACCAACAGAGTCAGAGGTATAAACAGTTGGAGTCATATGCAAGTCTTGAATTTTCTGTAAAAGTCTAGACCTCATTAAGCCTCCCTATTGGTCCTTAGGTGGCCAATAAGTGGACTTAGGAGAGAAGGTCAAGTATAAAAACATTTTTAGAGAATTCCTAAAATACTTTAAGTATAGACTGATGGCAGAACACGACATGCATTTATACTCGGAAAGAAAAGGAACCCAGGAAAATTATTGCTCATACAACTTAAAGTGGATGTAAACTTCATTAATGAAATTGACCTGGGCACATATATCTGTAGTGTTTACTTATTATTATTATTATTATTTCAGGTACTTATATAGCGCCGTCAATTTACGCAGCGCTTTTACATATACATTGTACATTCACATCAATCCCTACCCTCAAGGAGCTTACAATCTAAGGTCCCTAACTCACATTCATACATACTAGTGAAAATTTAGACAGGATCCAATTAACCTACCAGCATGTCTTTGGAGTCTCTCTCCAAAGCCCTAAGTGTCGTGTCTTCCTGCTGCTCCATTACTCGGTTATCAGCATAACTTCTGACAAGCTCTCTCACACAGGAGATAAAATCAGCTGGAAATTTGTATCGGGGAGCGAGCTTAGAGACAGATAAGCAGAGAGCTTGTCTATTCACAGCACAGCTCTGCAAGTTTTTTGTTCCTCTACCTATATGGAGGGGGGGTGTGCCTTTCCTCCAATCAGCTCACACACAGTGTATGACCAAACTCCTCCCCACTGCTGAAACAGGAAGAAACATTTCTAATACACTGTGCACTTTCTAAAGAATATAGAAAGGGAAGGACAGCAGATATACGTGTAAAACTTATGTAGAAGGATTTGTTTCATCTCTGTATATTATCTGAGTCTGTTCACTGCACTGGGTATATGTGAGGGTTTACATCCACTTTAAGGAGAGCACTCACAGTTGTGCTCATAAGTTTACATACCCTGACAGAATTTATGATTTCTTGGCCATTTTTCAGAGAATATGAATGATAACACAAAAACTTTTCTTTCACTCATGATTAGTGCTTGGCTGAAGCCATTTATTATCAATCAACTGTGTTTACGCTTTTTAACTCCTTCCCGCCGAGCGTACGCAGATGTGCGGCCTCGGCTCTCGGGGGTTATACCGGGATGATGCCCGCAGCTGCAGGCATCATCCTGGTACCATTTTTTAGAGCCGGCGATCGGCTTTCCAGGGATAACAACTGATGTGGGTAAAAGCTGCTCGGCTGTTATCCCGGAGGAGCGGGAGGGGATGTCCCCCCTCCCGCTGCCTCCCGCTGCTCTGAATGGGCCTTCCGTACTACCGGGAGCCCCGATTCACGAACCGCAACTTTCAGCGGCTAGCCACAGACTAGAACGAAGCTGGAAACGGCTTCGTTCTAGTCTCCTGATTGTAAACACGGAAGCGACGTCACAATGTCACTTCCTGTTTACTCGGCTGCCAATGGTGCCGGTTTAAAAAAAATATACAGTATTCTGAATCGCCGAAAATGGCAATCTGAATACTTTGAAATGCAAAGGAGGGATTTGGGGTCTTTTAGACCCCCGATCCCTCCATAAAGAGTACCTGTCACCACCTATTACTGTCACAAGGGATGTTTACATTCCTTGTGACAGCAATAAAAGTGATCAAAAACAATTTTTTTAACACACTTTATTAATATAAAAATAAATAAAATAAATAGGAATTTTTTTTTTTTAAAGCGCCCCCGTCCCCGCGAGCTCGCGCAGCAAAGGAAACGCATACGGAAGTTGGGCCCGCATATGTAAACGGTGTTCAAATCACACATGTGAGGTAATGCTGCGACCGTCAGAGCGAGAGCAATAATTCTAGCACTAGACCTCCTCTGTAACTCTAACCTGGTAACCGTAAAAGAAATGTAAAGTGTCGCCTATAGAGATTTTTAGGTACCGTAGTTTGTCGCCATTCCACGAGTGCGTGCAATTATAAAGCGTGACATGTTTGATATCTATTTACTCAGCGTAACATCATCTTTCACATTATATAAAAAAATTGGGCTAACTTTACTGTTTCGTTTTTTAAAATTCATGAAAGTGTCCCTTTTCCCAAAAAGTAGCGTTTAAAACACCACTGCACAAATACTGTGTGACATAAAATATTGCAACAATCGCCATTTTATTCTCTAGATTCTCTGCTAAAAAACATATATATATAATAATTGGGGGCTCTAAGTAATTTTCTAGCAAAAAATACGGATTTTAACTTGTAAACACCAAATGTCAGAAATGGGCTTAGTCATGAAAGGGTTAAATCATAATCACAACAGAAACTACCCAAATGACCCTGATCAAAAGTTTACATACCCCAGTTCTTAATACCGTGTATTGCCCCCTTTAACATCAATGACAGCTTGAAGTCTTTTGTGGTATTTGTGGATGAGGCTCTTTATCTTCTCAGATGGTAAAGTTGCCCATTCCTTTTGGCAAAAAGCCTCCAGTTCCTGTAAATTCTTGGGCTGTCTTGCATGAACTGCACATTTGAGATCTCCCCAGAGTGGCTCAATGATATTGAGGTCAGGAGACTGAGATGGCCACTCCAGAGCCTTCACTTTATTCTGCTGTAGCCAATGACAGGTCGACTTGGCCTTGTGTTTTGGTTTATTGTCAAGTTGGAATGTCCAAGTATGGAATGCAAATGTTCCTCCAGTATTTTTTGATAACATACTGCATTCATCTTGCCATCAATTTTGACCAAATTTCCTGTGCTCACACATCCCCAAAACATCAGCGATCCACCTCTGTGTTTCACTGTAGGAATGGTGTACCTTTCATCATAGGCCTTGTTGACTCCTCTCCAAATGTAGCGTTTATGGTTGTGGCCAAAAAGCTCAACTTTGGTCTCATCATTCGAAATGACTTCGTGCCAGAAGGTTTGAGGCTTGTCTCTGTGCTGTTTGGCGTATTGTAAGCAGGATACTTTGTGGCATTTGCGTAGTAATGGCTTTCCTCTGGCGACTTGACCATACAGCCCATCTTTTTTCAAGTGCCTCCTTTTTGTGCATCTTGAAACAGCCATACCACATGTTTTCAGAGAGTCCTGTATTTCACCTGAAGTTATTTGTGGGTTTTTCTTTGCATCCCGAACAATTTTCCTGGCAGTTGTGGCTGAAATTTAAGTTGGTCTACCTGACCATAACCCCTCATTTTCCACTTCTTGAATATAGTTTAAACAGTGCTGATTGGCATTCTCAATTCCTTGGATATCTTTTTATATCCCTTTCCTGTTTTATACAGTTCAACTACCTTGCCAATCCTTTGACAATTCTTTTGCTTTCCCCATGTCTCAGAATCCAGAAACGTCAGTGCAGCACTGGATAAAAGATGCAAGGGTCTGTCAGCAGTCCAGAAACTCATTGACCTTTTATACACACAAACTAATTACAAGCAAACAGATCACAGGTGAGGATGGTTACCTTTAATAGCCATTCAAACCCCTTTGTGTCAACTTGTGTGCATGTTATCAGGCCAAAATCACCAGGGTATGTAAACTTTTGATCAGGGTCATTTGGGTAGTTTCTGTTGTCATTATGATTTTAAAAAAGTAAACATAGATGATTGATAATAAATGGCTTCAGCCAAACACTAACTATGAGTAAAAGAAATGTTTTTGTGTTATCATTCATTTTCTCTGAAAAATGGCCAAGAAATCATAAATTCTGAAAGCATATGTAAAATTATGAGAACAACTTTATATTTGAGTAGAAAACAAATCAATCCAAAGATTTTTAAATGAACCTAGCATTAGATACCGTATATTTCTTCATGTTAGGTGCATGATTGCTAAGTAATGTGTAAATCCTTCCAAATATTTAGTATTTAGTATCATCCAAGGTCATTATCTACTTCCTGGGCTCAGATGCTCAGCCAAAGATGACATGGTTGTGTGCACAGGTGCAGTCTGCTGTTTCCACTGAAGGTGGCGCTCAACCACAGCAGCAGAGGGAGAGGAAGTCACGAGGAACAGGGTTCCTCTATGGTTTCCTGAGTCACTGGGGCAGCAATCCAATTGGATGCTGGCTGCCCATGTGACTCTGGTGGCTATCTTAGGTATGACAGTAACTATTTAAGAGTCCCTGGCTCCTGAGTTTTGCACTCCATGCGAGTGTGTGGTGTAGGGAAATGTACCCCGTCTGTTAGGTACAGTACTCGTGGTAAGGAAAGGTTCCTGATGAGGAGGGAAGGCGTAGAGTCACATCTCCCCTGGATACCTTCCTGATTGGGCACGAAACGGCCAGGCTGAATTTTGTCCCCTCTCAACAGACGCTGTTGGTTCGGCTGGAATCTACTTCTTCACGTTATTGGAAACTGTGAGTGTGCTTGGCTTGGTAGCTGTCCCGCCTGGGTTGTTGTGAACTGTTGCTGCCTTACTCCAATATTTTTTAAAGTTTTCTATTGCAACTGACTGTGTGAATTATTGCCGCCACACCGTGCTGCACCCCACCCACACTCATGTCATCTTTGCAGCCTGTGCAGTCTTTAGCTTTGTTCACAAATGTCTGGAACAGATCAGCCTCTGCTGCAGACCCTCACATTGTGATTTGCTGAAAAGTTTTGATGTTGCAGCCTGACCACTGGGAAAAAAGAGACTGAAAACTTAGTGAGAGGTCTATTTACATGGGTCATCTGTTTTTTTTTTTTTTTTTAATTCTTCATTTAAGTAAAGTTCACACAGACAAACGTGGGAAAAACAGTAATCAAAGGTGACCGAAAGATGAAACTCATAGTACACACACAGCCCGAGACAATACATCAGAAAAAAAGTCAGAATCTATGTCGTTAAACGTTGCATATGGATAACTATTGTGTCCATACCACTCTGCCTGGATTTCATTTTTCAAAACAGCCAAACAATAGAAGTCCCAAAAAACAAGAAAAACAGAAAATCAATCTGTTTTTTTTTTTTTAAATAGCTTTATTGAAGGCATATTAAAACAATATAAAAACAACCATTGGAAGACCGAGTTTCCAAGGGGCTCCTGTGCAGTACCGATATCTAGCATGTAGTTTGATCAACACTCATACTCACTTTGAGGCATAGACATGTGCAAATCGAAATTCGTACGAATGTTGCATCTTTCGGACATTCGGATGCATCAGAATGTCCGAATAAAAAAATAACGCATTTCAACAAATACGAAATAAATTATAGCGGATATAATGAATGAATTCGACATGATTCAGTAATTCAGTAATTCGTTAAAGATCTAATGAAACAAAAGGTCAGCTAGCAAGTAAATCTTACAGTCCAATCAGCTGATTAATTTTGTGCTGGAGGTTGGATTACTGGCAAAGTGCATTCCTGAGAACTGAGTGAGAAGGGTGTTGTATTGTATTTGAGCAGAGGAGAAGAGATATTGCCATTGTGTGTGTTAATAGATTCAACAAACAAACGACTTTCCAAACTAGGTATCATTATCACGAATCAATATACATACATAAATTTTAAATTTAAACTAATTTGAAAGAAATTATAGCGGATATAACAAATGAATTCAACATGATTCGAGATTCAGTATAACGAATATCATAACTCTATGAATAATAACGAATTATCCGAAAACGAATTAACGTAACATAAAGAATATAACAGAACGAAATTATGTATTTTATGAATGAAAACGAAACTAAACTAAATTTTCCATTGCGCACAAGTCTATAGAACAGGTAAGAAAAACATTAGGATGCTCCCAATATTGCTAAAGATCAGTAACTATGGTGTACATACTGTATTTATCATCTTTACTAAATCTTTCAAAAATTTCTACAAAACATACTGCATTGCATTGTTTGTCTACATAAGACAACATAAAAGATGTTTGTCTACATGTATATTATCACAGTATCAGTAGCAGTATGAAAAACCTCAGGCCACCCATCCATTAAAATCCAGTTTTGATTGCACTGGTTGTTTCATGGAGATCCCATATATAATTGCTGACATATGCAAATCTCCAATGGGTCAATTTCAGCAATATGTCAAGATTCCCTCAATATTGCTTTTGAGACTGTCTGGGCGAGCGACATTCAAATGGGATTGATTTTGGCCAAACTAGTGAAAGTTTGCCATTTGCTGAATAGGATGAGCAAGTATAGAAAATAATGATAAATGTGTTCATGGTATAGTGAACATGGTAGAGAAGATTTAGATGAATGTGTTTGAATTCATTATGCTAATAAATTGCTAACTAAACTATAAAAGCACACAAGTAACAAGTTCTGATTAGTGATCTGTGGTGTAACAATTGATTGCTGGTAAGGAATGGCTGCACCTATGAAATATGGGACCGACTATACTCATCCTAATTTACATGATTCCTGTCGTCTATCTATCTCTTTCTAATCATCATAGTGGGTTACAGAGCTCTCCAAATTGTTCCAGATTAATTGATTATTCATTTGCAGTTACTGTTAGAAAGACTTTGTAATGAATGGCTCCAGATAGGACAGGTTAGGATGAAGTAATTTACTAATTATTGGATTAATGGTTTCTGATAATCCAGCAAGTACTAGAAAGGTACAGCAGTAACCTTGGTGATGGAACGGGTGAACATTCCCTAAGCAGGCTTATCAATAATGGGGAGAACAGTAAAATAAAGTGCTTCATACTAATGAGTTCCCATCACTGACGCTATGGGCACGCTAACTAATTGTATGAGTAAATCATGCCCGTTTTCATCGCTGTACACAAGAAAAAGCAAAATATTAAATATCAATCAGCTTCTAAAACTGTGCTACCAGCCTAATTGCAACCACAATGCAAATTAGTATAATGGCAACACATTTTGTACCAACAATATTCATATGAGTAATTATAATAACAACGTCACAATACTGCGTTTGCGAATGCTACCCTGCAAAAAAATATGCTTTTGTTAGTTTTTTTGTTACTTTTTTCTGTAGTTAAAATGTGTGTTTAAAGTGGAACTACAGACAAAGTCTTTCAATTTAGGATGCAGTGGGGAAGGCTTAGATCTGCTAGCACAGGGGTGCTCAACCTTTTGACGAGCGAGGGCCACTTAAGTGATTTGGTAACTGGTCGTGGGCCACAATGAAATGAAATAGTTTGAATTTCTAACTTTTTATTTTGAACATCGTAATGAACATTTTGTTTCTTCACCTGCTGAATGCCAGTGGGAGGGAGTGGAGGAGAAGCCGGATTTCAGCGGTTGCAGAAGGAAAATGGAGAGGATCCGTTCCTGTATATGCCACCCCGACTTCCCTCCTGTCCAAGTGTAAAACAGAATGTGATGGAGAGGCCACTGGGGCTCCATGGAGCATGGGTCGAGGTCACCATTGCGACCACTTACCAGCGGTTGGGGTGTGTGGTAAAAACACTTCTCAACTATGGAGTTTTACTGCTCCCCAAACTGCTAATGTAAACAAGCCCTTACTGTCCTGAGTCACCTAAAAGTCTGCTTTCACACTGATGTACTGCAGTTTACCTGCATCACGGGTGCAGCACAATACACCTGCAGGTTAGCTGCGCTAAGCCATAGACTTCTATTATATCTATTGGGTTGGTGCACTTTCTGAAAGCACACCAAAACTCCTATAATCAGTTTGAGGTGGAGGGCCACAGGTTGAGCACCCCTATTCTAGCGGGTCCTTATTGCTGCTTGTGTCCCCAATGATGGGATTTGCCATCACTTCCTGTTTTTGTGACCTTTGCTTTTATTTTCTCTTTCTGCACTCTTGGATACATAGTTACATATTCATCCATTAGTCCATAAAGTTCAACCAATTGAAAAAATAAATAAATGTGTAAGCCTCTTCTCAGGGAAGATCACATTTAGTTAACCACATCAGCTCCGGAAAGTTTACGCCCCCTTCATGACCAGGCCATTTTTTGCGATACGGCGCTGCGTTACTTTAACTGACAATTGCGCGGTTGTGCAACGCTGTACCCAAAGAAAAAAAACGATGTCCTTTTTTTCCCACAAATAGAGCTTTCTTTTGGTGGTATTTGATCACCTCTGTGGTTTTTATTTTTTGCACTATAAACAAAAAAAGAACGACAATTTTTTAAAAATATATATTTTTTACTTTCTGCTATAAAACACACCCAAAAAAAAAATCTAATTTCTTCATCAGTTTAGGCCAGGGGTAGGCAACCTTTTGACCACAGTGTGCCGAAATTTTTTTTCAAAGAAATTGAGCGTGCCGATAACAAAAAAATGTCAACTTCACATTCTCAATCACAAAAAGGATTTTTTATAAAGTAAGTGCTGTAAACTACTTGAGTAGTGAGAAATTAACATCCTGCACTCTCACGCCTCTGATCAGTCCCAATTCCTGCAACTCCACACCTCAGATCAGCCCCAATTCCTGCACCTTCACACATCTTATCACTGTCCCCCCTGCACATCTGCCGCACCACTATAACGCCCTGAACATCTGCCCCAACTTTGCCCCACCACTATAACCCCCTGAACATCTGCCCCACCACTGTACTACCCTGCACATCTGCCCCACCTCTGTACCCCCCTGCTCATCTGCCTGACCTCTGTACCCCTCTGCTCATCTGTCCCACCACTGTAACCCCCTGTATATCTGTCCCACCACTGTAACCCCCTGCTCATCTGCCTGACCTCTGTACCCCTCTGCTCATCTGTCCCACCACTGTAACCCCCTGTACATCTGTCCCACCACTGTACCACCCTGCTCTTTTGTCCCATCACTGTAACTCTCTGCACATCTGCTCCACCGCCGTACCCCCTGCTCTTCTGTCTCACCGCTGAACCATCTTCTCATCTGACCTAACACTGAACTTATCTGCTCATCTGCCCCACCTCTGTACCTCCTGCTCATCTGTACAACCAATGTTTCCCCTTTCTCATCTGCCCCACCACTGTACCTCCCTGCACATCTGCCCCACCACTGTACCTCCCTGCACATCTGCTCCACCGCGTACCCCCATGCTCTTCTGTCTCACCGCTGAACCATCTTCTCATCTGTCCTAACACTGAACTTTCTGCTCATCTGCACCACCAGTGTAACCCCCTTTCCCATCTGCCCCCCCACTGTACCTCCAGCACATTTGTCCCACCTCTGTTCCCCCTGATCTTCTGCCCCATCACTGTAACCCCCTGCTCATGTGTTCTACCAATGTACCTTCTTTCTCCTCTGCACATCTGCCACACTTCTGTACTCCCCTGCTCCTCTACCCCACCTCTGTAACCCTCTGCTCATCTGTCCAACCTATGTACCTACTTTCTCCTCTGCCCCGCCACCGTACCCCCTTGTACATCTGCCCAACCTCTGTGCCTCCCATTCTTCTGCCCAACCACTCTAACCCCCTGCTCATCTGTCCCACCACTGCACCTCTTTTCACATCTGCCCCACCGCTGTACCCCCCCCGCTCTTCTGTCCCACCGCTGAACCCCCTTCTCTTCTGCCCCAACATTGAACCCCCCTGCTCATCTTTCCCACCACTGTAACCCTCTTCTCATCTGGCCCAACACTGAACAACCCCCTGCTCATCTGTCCCACCACTGTAACCCTCTGCTCATCTGCTCCATTACTGTACCCCCTGCTTTTCTGTCCTACCACTGAACCCCCCTCTCATCCCTCCCACTACTGTACCTCCTGCACATCTGCTCCACCACTGTACCCCCTTGCTCTTCTGTCCCACCACTGTAACCCCCCCGCTCATCTGCTACATCAATGTACCCCTTTTCTTATCTGCCCCACCATTGTACCTCCCTACACCTCTGCTCCACCGCCGTACCCCCATGCTCTTCTGTCTCACCACTGAATCACCTTCTTAATTGTCCTAACACTGAACCCATCTGCTCATTTGCCCCACCACTGTTACCCGCTTTCTCATCTGCCCCACCAATGTACCTCCTGCACATCTGTCTCACCTCTGTACCCCCTGCTCTTTTGCCCCACCTCTGTTCCCCCTGCACTCCTTCCCCACCACCATAACCCCCTGCTCATCTGTCCCACCAATACACCTCGTTTCACATTTGCCCCACTGCTGTACCCACCTGCTCTTCTGTCCCACTGCTGAACCCCCTTCTCATCTGCCCCAACACTGAACCCCCTGCTCATCTGTCCCACCACTGTAACCCCCTTCTCATCTGGGCTAACACTGAACCCCCCTGCTCATCTGCCCCATCACTGTACCCCCCTGCTTTTCTGTCCCACTGCTGAACCCCCTTCTCATCTCTTAAACCACTGTACCTCCCTGCACATCTGTACCCTCCTGCTCTTCTGTCCCACCTCTGAACCCCTCCTGCTCATTTTCCCCACCGCTGTACCCTCCTGCTCATCTGCCCCACCACTGTACTATCTTCTCATCTATGATTTGCATGATATGCAGAGTGGTGAAGGGAAGCAGAGATGAGACACATCTACCTGTCCTGGCACACTCATCCTGCTAATCCACCTCTCGTATCCAGCCCACGTGCTTGTATGGGATGTGTGTGATGTATGTGATGTATGTGATGTCACATACAAGCATCTGGAATGGATGAGCAATGATGAGCTCAGGTCAGGGGCATTTTCTGAAAGCAGTGGGCCTGTGTGCAGGATCATAAGTTGGGCCCCCGCAGCTAAAAAAAAAAAGTGGAATTACTATTGCAAAAGTTGGGTGTGATTTTCATTGCGCTGAATACTGGCTGTGGCTTAATGTGACTCAGAGTGCAGGAGTTCAGTAGTAAGTGATGCAAAGGTTCAGGAATAATTTCAACAAAGTTACCAGAAGCTCAACAGTAATTCCACAAAATGTCCCCTGATTGTGGTTTTCTCAATCACAGTAAAATCCCTTCTTTCTGAGATTGGTAGTGGCAACCAAGCAAGTCATCTTCCTCCAGATGGTGGTCGGGGCTAACAGGACTGTGTTTGGCTTTAGCAGTGGCCAATGACTGTCCTCCTCCTCCTGGAAACAGGGACCGCCCCCTCCTAGCAGAACTGTACCCAATCTCTTCCCCATCACAAAAGCTGACGATCGCAGCTACAGCAAAGTTAGAGAACCAAACAATATTTTCTATCTTTTACAATGTGTGGGGGCACAGTGCCTCCCCCTCAGTGCAGGGAATTCTGAAATTGGAATGCATTAGTGTCTCACAGGGAGTCGAGTGCTGGCAAAAGAGGCTTTGCGTGCCGCTTGTGGCACCCATGCTGGGGGTTGCCTGCTCCTGGTTTAGGCCAATATGAATTCTGCTACATGTTTTTGGTAACAAAAAATCCCAATAAGCATGTATTAATTGATTTGCACAAATGTTACAGCGTCTACAAACTATGGGATATTTGTATTGGAATTTTTATTTATTTATTTATTTACTTTTTACTAGTAATGGTGGCAATCAGCGACTTTTAGCAGCACAGCGACATTGCGGCGGACAAATCAGACACTAAGTGAAACTTTTTGGGGACCAGTGACACCAATACAGTGATCAATGCTAAAAAATGTGCACTGTCATTGTACTAGTGACCCTGGCAGGGAAGGGGTTAACATGGGCAATTAAAGGGTTAAATGTGTCCCTAGGGAGTGCTTTCTAACTGTGGGAGATGCTTTAACTGTGGGAAGACAGAAATCCGTGTTCCTGCTTAGCAAAAAAACAGGATCTCTGTCTCCCCTACTAGCCGAACGGCGATCTGCCTTGTTTACATAGGCAGACTGCCGTTCTGCCTCTCTCGTGAATTATCAGAAGGTCCCGTTGGACACGGGGTCTGCCAGACCCACTAATTGGCTCCCGCTGTGTCCAATCACAGCGGGAGCTGGTCCCCTACGGCACACATGCGCGCCGCAAAACCCAGAAGAGGCAATCACGTACTGGTACATGATTTCACCTGTAGGAGCCGCCGCCCCGCGGTATATGTACATGGAGTGGTCGGCAAGTGGCTGAGTTAATCTTTCCTCACTCTCTCTAATTCCGCAACATCCTTTTTGTGAACTTGTGCACAAAACTATACTTTATATTCCAAATTAAGTTTTACCAATGCTTTGTATAGGGGCAAGGTTGTGCCACCTCATACACCTATGCCAAGGCCTGATCACAACCAGTGCCATGAATGCTGATCAAAGCTGGTGCCAGTGTTTCCAGTTTGTTGATTTCACCTAGTGCCAGTGTTTCTAGTTTGCATATCACAACAAGTGGCATTGTTTCCAGTTTGCTGATCATAGCCAGTGTCAGTGCTTCCAGTTTGTTCATCACAGCCAGAGCCAATGTTTCTAGTTTGCTGATCAGAGCCAGTGCGAGTGTTGCTGATCACAGCCAGTGCCAGTGTTTCCAGTTTGCTGATTACAGCCAGTGCCAGTGTTTCCAGTTTGCTGATCAAAGTCAGTGCCAGTGTTGCTGGTCACAGCCACTATCAGTGTTTCCCATCTGCTAATCAAAGACAGCAGCATTATTTCCACTGTTATGCCCCGTACACACGGTCGGATTTTTCGATGGAAAATGTCCGATCGGAGCGTGTTGTTGGAAATTCCGACCGTGTGTGGGCTCCATCGGACATTTTCCATCAGATTTTCCGACACACAAAGTTGGAGAGCAGGAGATAAATTTTTCCGACAACAAAATCCGTTGTCGGAAATTCCGATCGTGTGTACACAAATCCGACGGACAAAGTGCCACGCATGCTCAGAATAAATAAAGAGATGAAAGCTATTGGCCACTGCCCCGTTTATAGTCCCGACGTACGTGTTTTACATCACCGCGTTCAGAACGATCGGATTTTCCGACAACTTTGTGTGACCGTGTGTATGCAAGACAAGTTTGAGCCAACATCCGTTGGAAAAAATCCATGGATTTTGTTGTCGGAATGTCCGAACAAAGTCCGACCGTGTGTACGCCCTATTATCATAGTCAGTAGTAGTGCCAGTGTTTATAGTTTGCTAATCTCAGCCAGTGACAGTGTTTCCAGTTTTCTAATCACAGCCAATGACAGCGTTTCCAGTATGTTGATTACAGCCAGTGCCAGTGTTTCCAGTATGCTGATCCCAGTGCCAGTGTTTCCAGTTTGCTGATCCCAGTGCCAGTGTTTCCCATTTGCTGATCCCAGTGCCAGTGTGGCTGATAAGAGCAAATGCATTTCATTAACATTTATTAAGCATCACACTGCAAAAAATATTCCCATGGGTAATAACTTTAAAAGGCTAAAAGTAAGGAATAAGTAGACCATTTCAAAAGTACTTTAAAGTGGTTTTAAAGTCTCAAGGTTTTTTAAAGGGGCTGGGAGGACCGCTGCACACAGAGGGTTTTTACCTTCATGCATGTGCAGCGGTCCCCCCAGCCCCTTTAACCACTTCAGCCCCAGAAGGATTTACCCGCTTCCTGACCAGAGCATTTTTTGCGATTCGGCACTGCGTCGCTTTAACTGACAATTGCGCGGTCGTGCGACGTTGTACCTAAACAAAATTTGCATCCTTTTTTTCCCACAAGTAGAGCTTTCTTTTGGTGGTATTTGATCACCTCTGCAGTTTTTATTTTTTGCGCTTTAAACAAAAAAAGAGCGTCAATTTTGAGAAAAAAGCAATATTTTTTACTTTTTGCTATAATAAATATCCCCATAAAATATATAAAAAAACAAATTTTTTCCTCAGTTTAGGCCGATATGTATTCTACATATTTTTGGTAAAAAAAAAAATCGCAATAATATATATTGATTGGTTTGCAAAAAAGTTATAGCGTCTACAAAATAGGGGATAGATTTATGGCATTTTTATTATTATTGTTTTTTACTAGTAATGGTGGCGATCTACGATTTTTATCGGGACTGTGACATTATGGCGGACACATCGGACACTTTTGACATTATTTTGGGACCATTGTCATTTATACAGCGATCAGTACTATAAATAGCCACTGATTACTGTATAAATTACATTGGCAGGGAAGGGCTTAAACACTAGGGGGTGATCAAGGGCTTAAGTGTGTCCTAGGGAGTGATTCTAACTGTGGGGGGGATGGGCTACCACTGACATGACATGACTGACATCACCGGCTGAAAAAGATGATATCTGAATGATAACTGCAGGCATCATTCAGATATCCCCACTCAAAGTCGAGGAAGTCATATCATGTCTTTGGGCGTGAAGTAGTTAAAGTCTAAGGGCATAGAATATTCAGTTTATAAATAGAGAACTGTCTAAAGGAGTGTATTCAGAGAGTAATGGTTAATGGTTCATACTCTAAATGGTCTAAGGTTATTAGTGGAGTATCCCAAGGTTCATTGTTGGGATCCTTGCTTGTTTAACCAATTCCCGCCCAGGCCATTGTAAAATGATGCCAAAGCATGAGCCCTTTTGTTCTGGGTGGACGTCACATGATGTCCTTCCAAGAACATGCCTTGTGCGGGTCCGCTGGGCCATGCTCCAGCATGATCTGTCACTTGCAGTGTCTATTGGATACAGCCAATGACTGATCAGTGTAGCAGCTGGTACTATGTGATCGCTGTCTCCATTCACAGAAAATCATATGATAAATGTAAAAAATGAATGGCTTCAATTCATGCCATTCATTGTGTACAATTGTGGTGCTAGCTGTGATTGGTCACAGTGATCATATGGTACAAACAGGGCACAGTCTATCTGTACCATGTGATTAGCTGTGGCCAATCACAGCTAATCACAACAATACACATTGAATGAATCTATTTCATTCAGTAAAAATGCTTGCTTATAGCAGTGAAATTAACTCCTTTAACCACTTGCCGACCCCCTAACGCAGATATACTGCGGCAGAATGGCACGGGCAGGCAAAATCACGTAACTGGTACATGATTGCCTTCCCGATCGGACCCCCCCCCGGTGCCCGAGGCGGTCGGCTTTTGTCTGGGAGCGATGAGAGGTGAGGGGGAGACCATCCATTCGTGGCCCCCCCCTCGCGATCGCTCCCAGCCAATGAGAATCATTCCTCTGCTGCTGTATGCTAAACAGCAGCAAAGGAAATTATGTCATCTCTCCTCGGCTCGGTATTTTCCGTTCCGGCGCCGAGGAGAGAAGACTTAAATGTGAGTGCACAAACACTACACACACAGTAGAACATGCCAGGCACACTTTACACCCCCGATCACCCCCCGATCCCCCCCCCGATCACCCCCCAATCACCCCCCCCGTCACACTGACACCAAGAAGTTTATGTTTTTTTTTTCTGATTACTGCATTGGTGTTAGTTTGTGACTATTAGTGTGGTAGGGCAGTTAGTGTTAGCCCCCTGTAGGTCTAGGGTACCCCCCTAACCCCCCCTAATAAAGTTTTAACCCCTTGATCACCATTTTTTATAGTGTCAGGGCACCCGGCGTTTATTACCGAATAAAGGTTTAGCCCCCTGATCGCCCGGCGGTAATATGCGTCACCCCAGGCAGTGTCAGATTAGCACCAGTACCGCTAACACCCACGCACGCAGCATACGTCTCCTTTAGTGGTATAGTATCTGAACGGATCAATATCTGATCCGATCAGATCTATACTAGCGTCCCCAGCAGTTTAGGGTTCCCAAAAACGCCGTTTTAGCGGGATCAGCCCAGATACCTGCTAGCACCTGCGTTTTGCCCCTCCCCCCGGCCCAGCCCAGCCACTCAAGTGCAGTATTGATCGATTACTGTCACTTACAAAACACTAAACACATAACTGCAGCATTCGCAGAGTCAGGCCTGATCCCTGTGATCGCTAACAGTTTTTTTGCTAGCATTTTGGTGAACTGGCAAGCACCAGCTCCAGGCAGCGTCAGATTAGCGCCAGTAGCGCTAACACCCACGCACGCACTGTACACCTCCCTTAGTGGTATAGTATCTGAACGGATAAATATCTGATCCGATCAGATCTATACTAGCGTCCCCAGTAGTTTAGGGTTCCCAAAAACGCAGTGTTAGCGGGATCAGCCCAGATACCTGCTAGCACCTGTATTTTGCCCCTCTGCCCGACCCAGCCCAGCCCACCCAAGTGCAGTATCGATCGATCACTGTCACTTACAAAACACTAAACGCATAACTGCAGCGTTCGCAGAGTGAGGCCTGATCCCTGCGATCGCTAACAGTTTTTTTGGTAGCGTTTTGGTGAACTGGTAAGCACCAGCGGCCTAGTACACCCCGGTCGTAGTTAAACCAGCACTGCAGTAACACTTGGTGACGTGGCGAGTCCCATAAGTGCAGTTCAAGCTGGTGAGGTGGCAAGCACAAGTAGTGTCTCGCTGCCACCAAGAAGAAAACAAACAGGCCTGTCGTGCCCATAATGCCCCTCCTGCTGCATTCGCCAATCCTAATAATTGGGAACCCACCGCTTCTGCAGCGCTCGTACTTTCCCCATTCGCATCCCCAACCAAATGCAGTCGGCTGCATGAGAGGCATTTTCTTTATGTCCTCCCGAGTACCCCTACCCAACGAACCCCCCCAAAAAAGATGTTGTGTCTGCAGCAAGCGCGGATATAGGCGTGACACCCGCTATTATTGTCCCTCCTGTCCTGACAATCCTGGTCTTTGCATTGGTGAATGTTTTGAACGCTACCATGTACTAGTTGAGTATTAGCGTAGCGTACAGCATTGCACAGACTAGGCACACTTTCACAGGGTCTCCCAAGATGCCATCGCATTTTGAGAGACCCGAACCTGGAACCGGTTACAGTTATAAAAGTTGCAGTTGCAAAAAAAAGTGTAAAAAAAAAAAAAAACACAAAAAAAATATAAAATAAAAAACAATTGTTGTTGTTTCATTGTTCTCTCTCTCTCTATTCTCTCTCTATTGTTCTGCTCTTTTTTACTGTATTCTATTCTGCCATGTTTTATTGTTATTATGTTTTATCATGTTTGCTTTTCAGGTATGCAATTTTTTATACTTTACCGTTTACTGTGTTTTATTGTTAACCATTTTTTTGTCTTCAGGTACGCAATTCACGACTTTGAGTGGTTATACCAGAATGATGCCTGCAGGTTTAGGTATCATCTTGGTATCATTCTTTTCAGCCAGCGGTCGGCTTTCATGTAAAAGCAATCCTAACAGCTAATTAGCCTCTAGACTTCTTTTACAAGCAGTGGGAGGGAATGCCCCCCCCCCACTGTCTTCCGTGTTTTTCTCTGGCTCTCCTGTCTCAACAGGGAACCTGAGAATGCAGCCGGTGATTCAGCCAGCTGACCATAGAGCTAATCAGAGACCAGAGTGGCTCCAAACATCTCTATGGCCTAAGAAACCGGAAGCTACGAGCATTTCATGACTTAGATTTCGCCGGATGTAAACAGCGCCATTGGGAAATTGGGGAAGCATTTTATCACACCGATCTTGGTGTGGTCAGATGCTTTGAGGGCAGAGGAGAGATCTAGGGTCTAATAGACCCCAATTTTTTCAAAAAAGAGTACCTGTCACTACCTATTGCTATCATAGGGGATATTTACATTCCCTGGGATAACAATAAAAATGATTAAAAAAAAAAAAATGAAAGGAACAGTTTAAAAATAAGATAAAAAAGCAAAAAAATAATAAAGGAAAAAAAAGAAAAAAAAAAAGCACCCCTGTCCCCCCCTGCTCTTGCGCTAAGGCGAGCGCAAGAGTTGGTCTGGCGTCAAATGTAAACAGCAATTGCACCATGCATATGAGGTATCACCGCGAAGGTCAGATCGAGGGTAGTAATTTTAGCAGTAGACCTCCTCTGTAAATCTAAAGTGGTAACCTGTAAAGGCTTTTAAAGGCTTTTAAAAATGTATTTATTTTGTTTCCACTGCGCGTTTGTGCGCAATTTTAAAGCATGTCATGTTTGGTATCCATGTACTTGGCCTAAGATCATCTTTTTGATTTCATCAAACATTTGGGCAATATAGTGTGTTTTAGTGCATTAAAATTTAAAAAAGTGTGTTTTTTCCCCAAAAAATGCGTTTGAAAAATCGCTGCGCAAATACTGTGTGAAAAAAAAAATGAAACACCCACCATTTTAATCTGTAGGGCATTTGCTTTAAAAAATATATAATGTTTGGGGGTTCAAAGTAATTTTCTTGCAAAAAAAAAAAATGTTTTCATGTAAACAAAAAGTGTCAGAAAGGGCTTTGTCTTCAAGTGGTTAGAAGAGTGGGTGATGTGTGACATAAGCTTCTAAATGTTGTGCATAAAATGCTAGGACAGTTCAAAACCCCCCCAAATGACCCCATTTTGGAAAGTAGACACCCCAAGCTATTTGCTCAGAGGCATGTCGAGTCCATGGAATATTTTATATTGTGACACAAGTTGCGGGAAAAAGACAATTTATTTTTTTTTGCACAAAGTTGTCACTAAATGATATATTGCTCAAACGTACCATGGGAATATGTGAAATTACACCCCAAAATACATTCTGCTGCTTCTCCTGAGTAGGGGATACCACATGTGTGAGACTTTTTGGGAGCCTAGCCGCACACAGGACCCCGAAAAACAAGCACCTCCTTCAGGCTTTCTAAGGACGTAAATTTTTGATTTCACTCTTCACTGCCTATCACAGTTTCAGAGGCCATGGAATGCCCAGGTGGCACAACCCCCCCCCCCAAATGACCCTATTTTGGAAAGTAGACACCCCAAGCTATTTGCTGAGAGGTATAGTGAGTATTTTGCAGACCTCACTTTTTGTCACAAAGTTTTGAAAATTGAAAAAAGAAAAAAAAAAATTTTTTTCTTGTCTGTCTTCATTTTCAAAAACAAATGAGAGCTGCAAAATACTCACCATGCCTCTCAGCAAATAGCTTGGGGTGCCTACTTTCCAAAATGGGGTCATTTGGGGGGGGGGGGGGGTTTGTGCCACCTGGGCATTCCATTGCCTCCGAAACTGTGATAGGCAGTGAAGAGTGAAATCAAAAATTTACACCCTTAGAAATCCTGAAGGCGGTGATTGGTTTTCGGGGCCCCGTACGCGGTTAGGCTCCCAAAAAGTCCCACACATGTGGTATCCCCGTACTCAGGAGAAGCAGCCGAATGTATTTTGGGGTGCAATTCCACATATGCCCATGGCCTGTGTGAGCAATATATCATTTAGTGACAACTTTTTGTAATTTTTTTTTTTTTGTCATTATTCAATCACTTGGGACAAAAAAAATTAATATTCAATGGGCTCAACATGCCTCTTAGCAATTTCCTTGGGGTGTCTACTTTCCAAAATGGGGTCATTTGGGGGGGATTTGTACTGCCCTGCCATTTTAGCACCTCAAAAAATGACATAGGCAGTCATAAATTAAAAGCTGTGTAAATTACAGAAAATGTACCCTAGTTTGTAGACGCTATAACTTTTGCGCAAACCAATAAATATACGCTTATTGACATTTTTTTTACCAAACACATGTGGCCGAATACATTTTGGCCTAAATGTATGACTAAAATTGAGTTTATTGAATTTTTTATAACAAAAAGTAGAAAATGTCATTTTTTTTCAAAATTTTCGGTCTTTTTCCATTTATAGCGCAAAAAATAAAAAACGCAGAGGTGATCAAATAACATCAAAAGAAAGCTCTATTTGTGGGAAGAAAAGGACGCACATTTCGTTTGGGTACAGTATTGCATGACCGCGCAATTAGCAGTTAAAGCAACGCAGTGCCAAATTGTAAAAAGTGCTCTGGTCAGGAAGGGGGTAAATCCTTCCGGGGCTGAAGTGGTTAAGCAATCATATTGTGTAAAAGCAAAATCCTGATCACCTCCCCAGAGTAGTACAATGGTATTGCTCTGGTCACAGTATGTAAAAAAAAATTAAAATGTCAGTGTATCTGTTTACCGCCACCCCAGTTATATGATGATGCTGTACTGTACTGGTGACAGCATGTAAAAAATAGACATGTGCAGTTCGTTTTGTTACTGAATAAATATTTGGACACATTTTTTCGTATATATCCATATCTCTGAATTACAGTATAAATTTGTTTAATAAGTTTTTATTGAAGAAAAATAGAGAGAAGATATACATATATCACAAAATAGATACATTCTTGAAGAGAAAACAACATAGATATCAATGCTTGCAAATTTGTTTGTCAAGATGCCAATAATTACCTCTGGAAAAACAAAAGAGGGAATATGTGCAAATGTAATAACTAAATAGACAGAGGCTTCTTGCTATGCGAGCATTTGAGTCAAATCATAAGAAAGAAAATACGTTGCTTTAATTTGAAGAGAAATGGGAAAGAGAAAGAATAGAGAAGGGAAAAAAGGGAAGAATAGATGATAGGAAAGAAAATAGGTGAAGGAAATGGGATATTAGGTAGGGTATGGGATAGGGTGGAGGGGGGGGGGTTGTTGGCATGCATGTCAGTATGTTGAAAAATATTGAAATATTGGAATTTAGATGGCAATGCTTAATTAATAGACTTATGGGGTTTGCATTATAATGTCCTTATAGAAGGAAGTGGACTGAAATTTTACCCAGGGTGCCCAGGTTAACGAATGCTTCTTAGAAGTACCTTTAATGTTGTGGGTAATATCCATTCTCCATGAACTTCATTTACCTTTTGTAGCCAGACTTTTATAGACGGGGTTGTTGGTTGGCCCCATAATGTAGGAATTAAAGCTTTGGCGGTGTTCAATAGGTGGGGAATGAGTGAGCATTTATATGAACCTATGGGGGCTTTAGTGGCATGGAAAAGAATAGTCCAAGGATCATTGGGTAGATTGACATCCGAAATCTGTAGGATCAGATTGCAAATGGCAGCCCAGAAGGGTCGAATGAGTGAGCAAAACCACCAGACACGTGCATGAGTAGCTATGTTCCCACAGTTCCTCCAACATAATGGGGAACTGGCAGGGAACATTTGGTGCAGTCTAGCTGGGGTGTAATGCCACCTGGTAAGTCATTTATAGTTGACCTCTGCCATTTTTGAGGCAAGGGAAGAGGTGTGAGCTAATTTTAGGACCTTATCCTTATGGTTGTCTGTGAGGGGGAGCCCAGATCCATTTCCCATTTAGCCAGGAAAGGCGGAAAGGCGGGATTTTGAAGAGAAATAAGGGCTTTATAGAATAAAGAAATACTATGTAGAGGGGGGTCCTTTGGATGAAATATCTCTTCTATGCTGTTTAAATCTTGTAGACCTCTTAGCTGACGAGGAAGGGAATTTAAGAAGCGTTATAGTTGATGGAATCTCCATTTATCAAGAAACGTGGCGGGTTTAGGATCAAGGATCACATGTAATGATTTAAGTGCGTTGCCACGAATTAACGTGATGTAATAGGAGAGGCTCTTCTGATCTCCATGATTTAAAACCGGGGTCTAATAGACCTGGTAAAAAATATTTGTGGTTGAGGAGAGGCATTAAAGGAGAATCATACCCCCATGAGAATTTTTTATGTAGGGCATCCCATATATCCAATGAGGATATGGTGAGTGCTGAAGTAGTTCGAGCAAGATTCCTGCAAGAACGGGGTATCCAGGGGACTATCGAGAGATCTACTCCGCTCAAAAAATATTCAAGTTGTACCCACAATTTTGAGTTAAAAGCATATTTCCAGTCAGCTAATCTGGACAAAACAACCGCTTGATAGTATGCTTTAAAGTTAGGAAGTGCCAGTCCCCCAGAGCATTTGGAGCAAAACAGTAGCTCTCTAGATATCTTGGGATGACTGTTCTTCCAAATAAAGCGGGAGATCATGGTTTGCAAAATAGTGAAGAACCCCACGGGCACACCCAGTGGGAGCATTTGAAAGATAAAGAGGATGCGGAGTAGTATGTTCATTTTAATGATATTTACTTTCCCTAACCAGGTGTGTGATAAGCTGGAACATTTTCGCAGATCAACCCTAATCCTGTTTAGTAAGGGGATATAATTATGCCGAAAAAGAGAGTGGGGATTAGAAGTGAGATAAATACCTAGGTATTTCATGCATTTCGGTTCCCATTTAAATGGAAGGAGGGGCTTCAGGGAAAGGGCCTCAGACTTGGGCAGATTAATGTTTAAAATTTTGGATTTGGATACATTTATTTTGAAGTTGGAGATTGATTGAAAGGTGGAAAATGCCGACATTAGGTTTGGTATTGAGATGCGTGGCTGCTGAATAAAAAATAGTATGTCAGCATAAGCTGCGTATTTGTGGGAGCTGTTGCCTATTTGTATGCCTTGGATATTAACGTTATTCCTAATTGTAGCCAGGAAGGGTTCTAAAGTAATAGCAAAGAGGAGGGGGGACAGAGGACAACCCTGCCTGGTACTATTATGTAGGACATAAGGGTCACTCAATGTCCCATTAATTCTAATTTGTGCTGTGGGGTTAGAATAAAGGGATGAAATACGATGGTACATCTTCGGTCCCAATCCAAAATGTCGCAAGGTCATCTTAAGATAGAAAAACAAGGGAAAAAACTGCGCTGTATAGTAAATAGAAAATGCAAAAAAAATTCAATAATTGCAAAAAACACACAAATATACATCCAATGACATCAGATCATTAGTGCACAAATGGTAGCAAAGTCCATAGATGTTGAGAAAATCAAGAGTCTGATGGGGAGGTAGGAGGAGTCCCCTGACAGTTCTCCATGAAAATCAAGTGAAAAAAGTGGAAAGCAAACACACCCTGCACAGTGATCCTCCACCACCAAACATATGCGCTTACCAGATGGAAAGCACAATAGGCACGTCTCAGGACTACATCCAGGTCAGGCAGTTATGCAGTGAAACACTCCTCCAGATACCACTATGGATGGTAAGCGTATAGACTGGGTCCCGGTGTCCTATCTACGATATCCCTCCGTACAGCGTGACTTCAACCACACAACAACCCGAATTATAAACATAAGGGTAGAAGAAAGGCAGCCATAGTGTGAATCCGATTTATTTAACCCCTTCCTGCCGACCGTACGCAGATGTGCGTACTCGGCTTTCCGGGGTTATACCGGGATGATGCCCGCAGCTGCAGGCGTCATCCTGGTACCGTTGTTTGGAGCCGGCGATCGGCTATCCGAGTATAACAACCGATGCGGCTAAAAGCAGCTCGGCTGTTATACCGGAGGAGTGGGAGGTGACATCCCCCCCTTCCCGCCGCTCTTACCGGGCCTCCCGTGCGATCAGGGGGCCCGGTGGCCAATCGGCTGCCTTCGGAGGCTGGGGGCGGGCTGGAACGAAGCTGTGGGTGGCTTCGTTCCAGCCTTCTCATTGTAAACGCAGAAGCGACGTCATGATGTCACTTCCCGTTTACTCGGCTGCCAATGGCGCCGGTTTAAAAAAAATATACAGTGTTCAGAATCGCCGTTTTCGGCAATTTGAATATTTTGAAGTGCAAAGGAGGGATCGGGGGTCTTTTAGACCCCCGATCCCTCCATAAAGAGTACCTGTCACCACCTATTACTGTCACAAGGGATGTTTACATTCCTTGCGACAGCAATAAAAGTAAAAAAAAAAATACAATTTTTTTAAACACAATTTATAAGTATAAAAATAAATAAAATAAATTAAAATTTTTTTTTTTAAAGCGCCCCCGTCCCCGCGAGCTCGCGCAGCGAAGAAACCGCATACGGAAGTCGCGCCCGCATATGTAAACGGTGTTCAAATCACACATGTGAAGTATCCCCGCGAACGTCAGAGTAAGAGCAATAATTCTAGCCCTAAACCTCCTCTGTAACTCAAACCTGGTAACCGTAAAAAAAATTTATAGCGTCGCCTATGGAAATTCATAGGTACCGTAGTTTGTCGCCATTCCACGAGTGCGTGCAATTATAAAGGGTGACATGTTTGGTATCTATTTACTCGGCGTAACATCATCTTTCACATTATACAAAAAAATTGGGGAAACTTTACTGTTTGGATTTTTTAAAATTCATGAAAGTGTCCCTTTTCCAAAAATTTGCGTTTAAAACACCGCTGCACAAATACCGTGTGATATAAAATATTGCAACAATCTCCATTTTATTCTCTAGATTCTCTGCTAAAAAAATATATCTAATATTTGGGAACTCTAAGTAATTTTCTAGCAAAAAATATGGATTTTAACTTGTAAACACCAAATTTCAAAAATAGGCTTAGTCATGAAAGGGTTAAAATAAGGTAAAACACTTACAAAA
Organism: Aquarana catesbeiana; assembly: GCF_042186555.1. NCBI lineage: Eukaryota > Metazoa > Chordata > Amphibia > Anura > Ranidae > Aquarana > Aquarana catesbeiana. The sequence continues at coordinate 167,816,682 of NC_133326.1, forward strand.
TAGTAGTTTAAAAGGAGCAATCGCCGGCCGGCAAGCGAGCGCCCGTTCGTGGTTAAGTGCGATGACGTCAGAGCGTCAACCTCCCGACGTACGTTTCCTAAGAAAGATAGTCCTTAATCTTATCTTCTTAATCTATCTTATCTTAAGATAGTTTCTTAAGATAGTCCCAGTCCACCCTATCAAAAGCTTTTTCAGCGTCAGTGGAAAGGAGTAGGGTGGGCTGGGCACATCTCTGAACATTATGGGTTAGAGAAATCACTCGAAGGTAGTTATCTCTTGCTTCTCTATTGGGTATGAAACCTGATTGGTCTGCGGAGATCCAACTGGGTAGTAGGGGGAGCAAGTGATTTGCCATTACTTTGGCAAATAATTTAATATCAGTATTTATTAGTGATATTGGCCTAAAACTGTTTTCGGGTTTAGGGATGACAGTGACGTGAGTTGAGAGGGATTCTGGGCGTAAGCCTGAAGAGTGAGAGATTGAATTTGCATAAGCTGTGAGACGGGGGAGCAAAATATCGCTAAATGTTTTTTAGTATAAAATAGTGAACCCATCAGGTCCAGGTGCTTTACCGGATGGGGAAGATTTCAAAGCGGCCTGGAATTCCTCAATCGAGAAATCCTCTTCCATTTCTCTAAGGGCGGATACAGGCAATTTAGGTAGGTTAGCTTCTTTGAAGTAGGAGAGCATGCGACTTCGTCTCTCTTTCTGAGGTAGAGAGGATAAATCATTTTTGACATTATAGAGGTCCGCATAGAACTCTCTAAAGGCCTTAGCAATGTCTGGAGTTGCATGAGCAAGCTCTCCTGTTTAAAGTTTGATTTTGGAAATAAAGGACTGCGACTGTTTAGCTTTTAATGATCTAGTCAGCAGTTTACTTGGTTTGTTCCCCCACTCATAAAATTTCTGTGATATGCGCTGACATTTTCTCTTAGTGTCTAAATTGAGAAGGGGCTTTAATCCCTCTCGTTTAAGTGTGAGGGATTGGAGGTGCTTAATACGTAGAGAGAGTTTATGTTGCTTGTCAAGATCAGCTATTTGTTGTAGAACCTGTTTAACTTGTTGACCATGCTCCCTTTTTTTTCTGGCACCAAGCTCAATGAAGCGGCCCCTGATAGGAGCCTTATGAGCTTCCCAAACAATGGAGGGAGAGGTTTCAGAGGGTTTGTTTTCCTTAAAGTATCGTGACAAATATGAGGCCAACATGGAAACTTCAGCTTCATTAGAAAGAAGGGAATCATTAAATTTCCAGTTATTAAAGTGGATCCACTGGGTTCAAAAATTTGGGGATTGTGTCCTGCCAGTCTGGAAGCCCTATGGACGGAAGATTAAGGTCCTGCAAGAAGGTTGAAAGCTCCTCCGGGAACCTTAGTGTATGGGAACGGCCATTTTTTGTGGCAATCAGGCAGGCTGGGAAGCCCCATCTGTACGTGATCCCATCTGAACGCAGGTGATCAAGGAGCGGCTTTAGGGCTCTACGGTGGTCCAGAGTATCCTTGGAGAGGTCTGGGAATATGGTGATGACTGCCCCGTCAAAGTCTATGTTAGGCAAGCTCCGCATCTTCGTCATGATGGCGTTTTTATCCTCGAAGTAATGCAAGTGACAGATGACGTCCCTGGGCTGGTCTGAATTAGCATTACGTGGTCTTAGAGCTCGATGCACTCGGTCAAAGCGCAGTGGTTCAGTGACAGGGTTACCCAGGATGGTATTAAAAATGCCTCGTATTCATGGTTTGAGGTCGTTATCTCCAGTTGCTTCAGGCAGACCTCTGACACGTATATTATTTCTACGATTACGGTTGTCGGGGTCCTCGAGTTTGTATAGAGAGGCACGATGGGCAAATGCTAGCTGAGTAACAGTGTCCTGTAGTTCTTTTATGGCTAGAGCGTGTGAGTCCTGCCGTTGCTCCATTTCCTCCACTCTGACCAGGATGTGTGACATATCAGTTCTCACAGAAGTTATTTCTTTCTTAATGGATTTTTCCAAGCTGTGAAACATAACTGCGAGTTCTTTTTTAAGACCGCTCATCAGCGTAGACATTTCGGACCCAGCAGGGTATCCAGGGTCGTCCATAAGATCCGAACAGTATGAGGAGGCTGGAGAGCTCTCCTTTACAGAAGCAGTGTGAGATGAGGGAGAGGCGCTCGGTCTCGAGGTTCGAGCCTGGTCACCACGTGCGTTAGCTAAATATTGCTGGATGGAGCCAGTGGAGACTGGAAGGGACAACGATCTCTTACCCGATCGTTTACCAGGTACGGAGCGGGGTTTAGGCGTCTTGGTGGGCATAACTGGAACTATAGGGCCGATAGCTGTATGGGGCACACCTCACTCACATCTGCTCAGTGCCATGCAAACTTCATATTACTGTTGCTACTTGTAAAGTTTCTCATGCAGTTAATAATAGGATCACTTCAGCAACTGCAAGAAAGGGCTAGGAGACTTAGCTTGGTCAAAATCCAGAGGAGCAGGAGCTGTGCAAGGAGTATAGTGGCACAGATTGAGATAGGGAGTACTTGGAGCAAAAAGATGGCCGCCGACCTCCAGAAGTAGGCCGGAGCCGCGGACTTTCCTAACTGTAGTAGCCGGCCGGAAAGGTACCGTTTCGTGCAGGCCCAGAACGGCCACTTATGATACAAAATTCGGGGCCCCGGTAGAATATAATGTCCCAACGCTGTAAGGGGAGCCGGCCGAGGGATGATTAGGCGAACACTTTAGTACTCACCACGCTCGTCAGGCGGAAGAGGCCGGGAAAGCAGGCCACAACATAGCGTCAAGGCACGGAGGCCGGTGCTAGAAGAAGAGATCTCCAAGTGAGCTACGTCTGTCTCTCAAGTCCTCTGCGGCCTCAGATGGTATCCCGATCAGGGAGCCAAAACAGCGCTCACCCGTGGCCTCCGATCCGGGGAATGACGAGCGATAGGCTCTGATCGTTCAAGCAGGCCCCAAAATGGTGGCTAGTGTCCGAGGCACGGGTCTGGTTGCAGGCCAGAGGCAGTGAAGTGTAGCCAAATTGAGCACAATACTCCACTGGAACTGCAGTAGAGGATGTCCAATCGCTCCTGCTGTGATGATGGAGCTTCGATGGGGTGAAAAAAGACGAGGATGGCTGTGGATCCTAGTTGCCCAGACAGAGCACAGCTTCCACACGTCCTCCCTGTTGTGAGTCCGGACATGCCCCCAATTACAGTATAAATAAAGTCTACCGACTGCTCCGAATAACTAAACAAAATTCGTCCTAATTTCCAAAATTGGAATACCAGTCAAATTCCAACTGTAAACATAATTCTGAAATCAAAGACTGTGTGTGTTATTAGAGTACTATTTTGAAATAATGCTGTTTTTGTTAAGCCAAAGGTGATTTAAAGAGTCAAGTTTTTGATTTGACCAATTCCACATTTATTGATTCGAATATTTTGAATCGAAAAAAAATCTGTAAATTCGAAGAAAATTCGAAAAAGACAAAAAAAATTCCAAATACGAACTCCGAATACAAATCCTAAATACGAATTGAATGAATCAACCAAATTTAACAAAACTAAATAACTACATTAACAAATGTAAACGAAAGGAAACTAAACAAATATTTTCATCATCTAGTAAAAAGGTGAAAAAAACGATTTTTTAAAATTTCTTCGATTTCCAAAAAATTGTGTAAAAAAATTACAACTTCAAAAAACAAGCCATGCCTCTTACTAAATACCTTGGACTGTCTACTTTCCAAAAAGGGGTCGATTGGGGAATATTTGTACTGTTCTTGCATTTTCAGGGATCAAGAAATGAGACCATCAGTACCTCACAACTGATTAATTTTCATATATACTATATATACCATAAATTGTAGACTCCATGACTTTCTACAGACTAAATATACATTAATTTGTGTTAAGAAATGTAGCAGAATACATTTTGGCCTAAATTTATGAATAACGATTATTTATTTGCAAAATGTTATAACAGAAACAAAGAAAAAACCCAGCAAGCTCCATTTGTGTAAAAAAAGATAAACATTTCTTATGGGTATAGTGTTGCATGACCGCGCAATTGTCATTCAAAGTGTGACAGCGCTGAAAATTGGCCTGGGCAGAAAGGGGGTAAAAGTGTTCGGTATTGAGGTGGTTAACTTATTTATATAAGTTTAAGATTAAAAGATGACATTAAGTAATGTAGTGGAATAAAGTCCTTAGATGTCTCCAACTTACAAGAAGACTATTTGATTGGGCAACTGTGTGTCAAATGAGGTTTAATGTTGATAAATGTAAAGTTATGGACTTGGGGGGCTAAGAATATGCATATATCATATTCTCTAGGGACATTACAACTTGGTGGTGTCTATACTCAAAAAGGGAGTTCTGGTAGATAATAGACCTAACATGCTGCAGTTTCTAAAACAAGCAAAACACTGTATTAAAAGAGGAATAGACTCCAGAGTGAGAGAGACATAACCTTTTTCCCATACAAAGCATTATTAAGACATCATCTGATGTAAGGTTCAGTTTTGGGCACCAGGTCACAAAGAAGATGATTGGGAACTGGAGCGAGTACAGGAAAAACAATTAAACTAAAAACAGACATTGACAACCTTAGCTATGAGGAAAGATTGGTTGAACTTATATAATGAGCAAAGTTATTCATGTTAAAGTCATTGCAAATGACAAGGTCCACTGTTTGAGCCTGTTACTCATCCTGAAATTATCACATATAGTTTTGCTTTATCTAGAAAGGATTCCATCATTCCTATAAAAAAATGTTTTGGACCGCCTTATACTAGATTAATGTACTATTCTCCAGCTCACATTCATGTCCTGTGTCCGGTTCCTCAGTATTCCAAAATTTGAAATGGTTTTCTTCTGACAAGGCTCAATCCTATGTATCTGTGATGTACTATAATATGTTGTTTCTGATGTATCAGATTCTTCTTTGGCAGTTGTCACCGTATGCTCATGTTAGCCATTTTCTGTGTCTTTTCAACCCTTCAATATATTTTTATGGAATTAAAGTAGTTCTATGGTCACAGCAAACACTTTCATTTTATAACATCAGCATCATAATAGCAATACAAATGACAAGCCAATATAAGCTTACATACTAAAAAAATCTCCTGTCATGTGTGAGTGCTGCCTGTCTGCTGGCCATCTCCCTGCATGCTTTGCAGTTTCTCCTCTGCTGTTCCAGTAATTGCCCCACGCCCCCACTGCACTGATCACCCCCCCTGTACACCATACTTTTCCCCCTCACCCCAAGCCCCCCTATCCCCGCAGTGTGCTGGTTTCTCGCCTCTCCTTTCCGCGGGCAGCTGCAAGCTTACAATAGGATCCTTCAGGATGCAGAGTGGGGGAAGGGTCCAGTAAATATGTCATATTTACCAGCTCCTTCCTTTCCTGAATGAACACAATGAGTGATTGGTACTGATCTCTCACTGTGTTTATTCGTAACTGAAGCATAGTAAACTGTTTATTGGGGGGGGGGGGGGGTGTTAGGTTGGCTGTATGGGGCCCTGGGGTTTCTAACAGCAGCCCTGGGAGTCGGCTAGAAATATTTTTTTTAAATACAGAGAGGAAATGGCTATATGATTTTACATTTTTACCATAGATGTGCTTTAATTGTTCTTGAAAAAAGCTGGATGCATCCCTAAATACACTAAATATAAATGGATATTAGCATTTATACATAATAACCCCCAGAGGTTTTTGATCCAGGGACTATCCAATTGATTTAGGGGATCTCTTGTTGGTGCAAATTGGTCCATGCTTTGTAAGGTTTTTGCCTTCCTCTGGATTAATTATGAGTAAAAGGTCTTGTTTATGAAGGTTTTCTATTTATTAATTCATTTTTTTCTTAAAAATGTAATTAGTTATTTTCAACCTGATTAACTATGTAACCATTTAACTATCACGTCATATCTGGAAGGCAGAGAGCAAACTAGTCAATTTCAGAAGGATCTTGGGTTGTTAAGGTCCTCCACAGTGTAGAAGCTTTGATTTATGTTGCCCTCAAACCATCACCTCTTGAATCCTCATACCCACCCAATAGTAATGTGCACCAATGCCATGCCAAATTTTGAATCATTGGGGTTGATTTACCAAAGTTAACTAAACTATTAATTTTGTGAAGTTGCACATTGCAGGTGAATTTTACCCAGAGCTTCGTGAATGTGGTGAAACTTCACTGCAGGGAAAACGCAATCACATTCAAGGAAAATGTAAAAAAAAAAAAAACAGCATTTTGCTTGCATGTGATTGGATAATGGACATCAGCAGAGCTTCACCTCATTCACGAAGCTCTGTGGAAAATTCACAAGTAAAGTGTCACTGCACTTGCAAAGTGAATATTCTGTTTCCTTTAGTAAATCAACCCCAATGTCACAATTGACCTTAGCATATACAATTCTAGCTGAAAAGCAGGCTGTTTTCACTATCCTTAGAGTGTGAAAATTTAAGAGCCCTTCATACCTGCAATCATTTTATACTACAGTCCTTTCTAAAAATGATGCATATCTGACAGTATTGAAGAGTTTTCGATTGATTTACACACTGAAATGTTGTAGCAATCATTAGCTCAGTGAGGGCCCTTTTCTTTCTCATTTTCAATTGAAAAATCAGTCAAAAAGTAATTTTGCTCTCTGCCAAGGGCTTAATTTAGTCTAACCCTCGGCCTACATCATGCTATACAAATACAACTGAATGCAAGGGCCTCAATGTCATATTCCACCAGCAGCTAACATGTAAAAAATGTTAATCTGTCACAGATGTGTTTTTTTCAAACTAGAAATATTTTAAAGCCTTTAAACAGGGGTCTCCAAACGTTATAAATAAAGGGCCAGTTTACTGTCCTTCAGACCTTGGGAGGGTCAGACTGTGGCTAGTGGGGGTAGAAAAAATTCTGGCATCAGTAGGAATAAACAAGGCTTGGTGGTTAGTGGGAGTAAAAAAAATTACATAACGCCTGTGGTAAGGAATAGTGTCCCATCATTGGTATCAGAGTGAGGAAAAGTGCCCCGTTATTGGTAAAAGTGGGAGGAATAGTGCCCCATCACTGGTATCAGTGTGAGAAATAGTGGCCCATTATTGGCATCAGTGTCAGGAAAAGTGCCCCATCATTGATATCAGTGTAAGGAAAAGTGCCCCATCATTGGTATCAGTGTGAGGAAAAGTGCCCCGTCATTGGTATCAGTGTGAGGAAAAATGCCCCATTAACCACCTCAATACTGGGCCCTTTCACCCCCTTCCTTCCCAGACCAATTTTCAGCTTTCAGTGCTCTCTCACTTTGAATGACAATTACTCAGTCATGCTACACTGTACCCAAATGAAATTTTTATCATTTTGTTCACACAAATAGAGCTTTCTTTTGGTGGTATTTATTCACCACTTCATTTTTTATTTTTTGTGATATAAGCGAAAAAAGAGCGAATATTTTGAAAAAAACCCAAAATTTTCTACTTTCTCTTTTAAAAGAAACCAAAAAAATTAAATTTTGTCGAAAATTTAGGCAAAAATGTATTCTACCACATGTCTTTGGTAAAAAAAATCCTGATAATTGTATTATCATTGGTTTGTGTGAAAGTTATAGAGTCTACAAGCCATGCTACGCATTATTGAAAATGTATCAATCCTAATGCACTGATGGCCTAATGCACTGATCTCATTTCTTGAGGCCCTAAAATGTCAGGACAGTACAATAACCCCCCAAAAGACCCCTTTTTGGAAAGAAGACAGTCTGAGGTATTTAGTAAGAGGCATAGTGAATTTTTTGAAGTTGAAATTTTTTCCCCACAATGCTTTGGAAAATTAAGAAATATAGATTTTTTTTTTTCTTCACTAAATTGTCATATTTACAAGTTATTTCTCACACACGGTGCAGGCATAATTGCAATTACACCCCAAAATACATTCTGCTATTCGTCCTGAGTATGGCGATACCCCATGTGTGAGACTTTTCCACAGCCTGGCCACATACAGAGGCCCAACATCCATATAGCACCATCAGGCGTTCTAAAGGCATAAATTACACATTTCATTTTCTGAGTACCTGTCACATTTTTGAAGGCCCTGGAGCACCAGGACAATGGAATTACCCACAAAATGACCCCATTTTGGAAAGAAAACAACCCAATGTATATTCTATGAGGCATAATGAGTCTTTTGAACATGTCATTTCTTTCCACAAGTTTTTGGAAAATGTGGAAAGAAAATGAAAACCTATTTTTTTTCTCACAAAGTTGTCAATTTAGAAGATCTTTCTTACACATAGCATGTACACAGCCAAAATGACACCCCAAAATACATTCTGCTACTCGTCCTGAGTATGACGATACCCCATGTGTGAGACTTTTCCACTACCTGGCCACATACAGAGGCCCAACATGCAAGTAGCACCTCCAGGCTTCTAACACATAGCATGTACACACCAAGAATTACACCCCAAAATACATTCTGTTGAGCAAAAGGTAAAAAAAAAAAGCTCACCTGTGGTTTTAGCAGGCAGGAATACCGTTCCAGAGCAGCCAAAGCATTTGTCCAGACAGCCAAAGGAAATGTCCAGGAATTGTCCAGGCAGCAGACAGACATGGTTCAGTACAGTCCAAGGTTTAGCAGGCAGTTCAGGTAACAGGCATAGGCATGGCCAGTCCAGGTGGCAGGCAAAGGCATGGCAAGGTCATGTGGCAGGCAAAGGCATGGCAAGGTCATGTGGCAGGCAAAGGCATGGCCAGTTCAGGTGGCAGGCAGAGGCATGACCAGTTCAGGTGGCAGCAGGCAGCACTTTGTACATTGGGCCTTGGTCAGGTAAGACCTGAGGACAGGAGTACAGGCTTCTTCCCACCCAAATCTCTACGAAGCCTCCGAGTCTCCAGACCCTAGTCCGAGAAAACTAAAAACCCGGAGAAAAATGTTTTCTCCACTCGGAAAACCTTTTCTGGAGCCCCTCACATATGTGAGACCCCTGTGCTGTACAGTGGCAGGGCAAATGATCAGTTCAGGAGGCAGGCAAAAAGCATGGTCATTTAACAGTCCAGGTCAATTCACGTTGAAGGCAGAACGATGTTTGGCAGAGGCATAGTCGTTAACAGTCCGGGTCAATTTACGTTGAAGGCAGAAACATGTTTGGCAGAAGCATAGTCGTTAACAGTCCGGGTCATTCACAGAAATGGCAGATAGTGGAAAAAAATCATCTTTACTGTACTAATAGTGTAGTGAAGTATGATAGCTCCGATAGCACGTTCCAATACAGAGGCTTGGCTGGGATGGACATTGGGGACAGTAGTATCGGGTGTCATGGCGAATTCCTCTACTTGCACATACACGACATTTTTTGGGGGGTTTGCGACCTGTTTGGGTAAGAGGGAGGATTTCAGGAAAGTGCCTTTCATGGAGTCTGGCTAACGAATCGGAGCGAATTAGTTGAGGGGCTTGGCCTTGGGGATAGAGAAGGGCTGTGACAACCTCTTCTTGGAATTTTAGATAGGGTAGGGAACTTTGGGTGCACTTAGAAAAAATGATATAGGAATTAAATAGGGCAAGTTGCATCAAATAAATGGCGACTTTCTTGTACCAAAATAGTGATCTCCTGGTGGCCAAGAAGGGCTGCATCATCTGGTCGTTCATATCCACCCCCCCCATGTATAGGTTGTACTCATGCACACATTTTGGCTTCTGTATGGGGCTTCCTCTTCTCTGAAGTTCCACCAAGGTGTCGTCATGTATTGTTGAAAGGATGTAGACATCTCTTTTTTTATCTCTCCACTTCACCGCTAGTACTTCTTCAGTTCGCATACTGGCCATTTCACCCTGCTTCAATTTCTTGGCGACCAAGAAACCTTTCCCAAGTAATGGTTGGATCAGCTGCCAGACAATTTTGCCACTTGTTCCCATGTAGGTAGGGCATCCAGGGGGGTTTAGCTGTCTGTCTTTTCCCTCATAAATGATAAAATCATATGTGTAACCCGTGGCCCTGTCACACACCTTATAAAATTTTACCCCACGTCTGGCTCTTTTACTGGGGAGGTATTGTTTTATTCCCAGTCTTCCGGTGAAGTGCACCAGGGATTCATCCACACATATGTTTCTATCAGGGGTAAACATCTCCTTGAAGCTGGCGCAAAAAAATTGATTAGGGGCCGAATTTTGAATAACTTATTGTAACTGGGATGATTTTGAGGGAGGCATTGGGCATTGTTATTGAAGTGTAAAAATCTCATGATCATCTCATAACGAGTTCTGGGCATCAATGACGAATAGACCGGCATGTGGTGGATAGGTTGGGTAGACCAGTAGGAATGGAGTTCATTTTTTTTTGTCAGCCCCATGTTGAGGGTTAGGCCAAGGAAAATTTTTAATTCTTCTACGGTGAGGGGTTTCCAAACAAAAGGATGGGCATATGAGGAACTGGGATTGTTGGCTATATGTTGGCTGGCGTATAGATTACATTGCTCCACAATGTAGGTTAGGAGATCATTGGTAAAAAATAAATGAAAATAATAAAGTGGGGTTACATTTTCCGTCTGCATCTGAGGGCCTGGCTGGGCTGTGAAAAGGGGTATTACAGGTTCTACTGATGTATCGGGCAGCCATGTTGGATACAGTAGAACATCTGGGAGGCTAGTATGGGCACTGCCTCCTTGATGGGATCCATTGCTAGCATCTGGCCTATCTTCTAGGAAGGTTGCAGAACTGCTGGTGGATGCCTGCCTATCCCGGATGCTTGCGCTGCTGGTGGATGCCTGCTGGTGGATGCCCTGGAGTGTTGTGCTACTGGTGGATGCCTGCATATCATCCTGGAGTGCTGGGCTGCTGGTGGATGCCTGCATATCATCCTGGAGTGCTGCGCTGCTGGTGGATGCCTGCTGGTGGATGCCTGCTGGTGGATGCCCTGGAGTGCTGCGCTGCTGGTGAATGCCTCCTCCTGCTCATTTCTCCTGATTCTCTATGTCAGGATCCTATCTTCCTCTGTTTCCAACTCGGAGCCACTGCTTTCCACTGGCTCATAGTCGCTATCCGAGTCTGACGGAGAGAATTCCCCGCTACTCTCGTCCGACACACTCTGGAGTATTTGGAGAGCCTCCTCTGTGCTGTAAGACCTTTTTGTCATGTGGCAGATGTGTCAGATGGCAGGCGGCAGATGTGCCAGATGGTGGGCGGCTGTGCCAGATGGTGGGTGGCTAGATGTGCCTGATGTTGGCGGGCAGATGTGCCTGATGATGGTGGGCGGCTGATGTGTCAGCTGTTGACGGGCTGATGTGCCAGCCGATGATGGGCTGATGTGTCAGCTGATGACGGGCTGATGTGTCAGCTGATGACGGGCTGATGTGTTAGCTGTTGACGGTGTCAGATGGCGGGCGGCAGATGTGCCTGATGGCGGGCGGCAGATGTGCCTGATGGTGGGCGACAGATGTGCCTGATGACTGGCGGGCAGATGTGCCTGATGACTGGCGGGCAGATGTGCTTGATGACTGGCGGGCAGATGTGCCTGATGACTGGCGGGCAGATGTGCCTGATGACTGGCGGGCAGATGTGCCTGATGGCAGGTGGGCAGATGTGCCTGATGGCAGGCGGGCAGATGTGCCTGATGGCAGACGGGCAGATGTGCCTGATGATGACGGGCTGATGTGCCCGCTGTTGGCGGACAGATGTGCCCGCTGTTGGCGGACAGATGTGCCAGTTGTTGACGGGCAGATGTTCACTGACAGGTGTTTACACTGTGTTTTGGGGACACTGTGTTTTGGGGACACTGTGTTTTGGGGACACTAGCTGGGTGATCAGTGGGTAAACAGCAGACAAACAGCTTTATTACTCACTGATCTCCCGGCTGCAGCACAGATCTCTCTTCCTCTCCTCACTGACAGGCTCTGTGTGAGGAGAGGAAGAGATGAGCGCAGTTACTACGCTCTCTATTTACATTACATGACGACTGTGATTGGACACAGTCGTCATGTGATCAGGAGGGCCAATCACAGGGCCCTCCTGTGTTGTGCTGTCTCTGGGGGACACAGGCAGATCGGTATCGCGCCGCTGCGCGGGCACGTGGCGGCGCGATCTCCTGTCAACTGCCACCCCCTCCCTCTTGTTTACTATACGATGGCTGTGATTACACACAGCCATCGTGCGGATCAGGAGGGCAAATCACATTGCCCTCCTGCCGCTCCGAGATGTGGCTTGTCCGAGTGACACGCGAGCATCGGGATCGCGCGACTGCGCGGGAGCGCGCCCGCGTGATCCTGCTCCTTCTGAAGGACGTTCGGGAACGTCCAGTCAGAAGGAGGGAGCTCCCACCCGGCCGTATATGTGCAGTGGCCGGGTGGGAAGTGGTTAATAGTATCAGTATGAGGAAAAGTGCCCCATCACTGGTATCAGTGTGAGTAAAAGTGTACCATCATTGGTATGAGTGTGAGGAAAAATGCCCCATCCTTGGTATAAGTGGGAGGAATAGTGCCTCATCATTGGTATTAGTGGGAGGAATAGTGCCCCATCACTGGTATCAATGTGAGTAAAAGTGCCCCATCACTGGTATCAATGTGAGGAAAAGTGCCCTGTTATTGGTATCAATGTGAGGAAAAGTGCCCCATCATTGGTAGCAGTGTGAGGAAAAATGTCCCATCATTGATATCAGTGTGAGGAAAAATGCCCCTTTAAGTGTGTATCAGTGTGAGTAAAAGTGCCTCATCAGTGGTATCAGTATGAGAAAAAGTGCCCCATCATTGGTATCACTGTGAAGAAAAGTGTATCATCATTGGTATGACTGTAAGGAAAAATGTATTTAAAGGAATCCCAAGTGGGTATGTACCTAAAAACAGGGTGACACTGTAGGTGCTGCTAAAATGGTGTGCCAACTTCCCTATATCAGATAAATGGAGTATAGGAGCTAGAAAATTGGACTTTAGAGGCACACAAGTAGTTAGACTATAAAAGATAAAAATAGTTTTGTTTTATTAAGTTTAAATTACAAAATTGAAGATAAATACTATAACTTTTGCATTTTCCATATGAGGATATTATGTATTTGATATTTCCTACCCTACATGCAATTTGGAACCCCACTTGTTATACATGTAATATTATAATCAAGCATTCAAACAGTAAAAAATGGAGAACAAATTCCCAAATCAGGGTTACAATTTATGAATGTAAGAAGAAGAGTTGTGGGTTAAATTGCAGATCCGGGTAGGTTTTCTGTTAGCTCGACATGTTGCGTGTCTAAATAACGCTTCTTCAGGAGCTAAAGATAGTTCTGCTGAATATATGTAAAATACATCAATAAGTACATATGCAATATAGACACAAAATATATTTTAAAATATAATACCAAACATTTAATAGGAGATAAAGTATGTTCCAACCGAATATAATGATCACATGGAAAAACCCCCATAAAGGAAATGGTCACCCGGGGGCAGACGGTAAAGCCAAGTAACTGGGGAAGCTATTATAAAGTATATATGGTATACATATACATCTGTATAAAAGTGTCGATGCAAATAGCCTGCTATATGTTAAAATACACAGCTTACCCAATATGGTCAGACATAATAGGAAGGATGTAGGTGTAGTATTGCAACTGATAGGATGAGCAGTCGCTGGGCTGTATTAAAAGATTAGTAATATATGCAGAGCGTTGCGGGCGCACCAATATGGCCACAGTTCCCAATGTGAAGATAGGTGCCAGTAGAAAGCCTTTTAGGTAGCAGTGGCTTAAAGAAGCCAATATTTCTAACATAAAAAACATAGAGATATAATGTAATATTATCTTAATATTGACATGCCTACAATGGTTTCAACGTATAAAAAATTCCAGATGTATATAATGGGCTATGATAATGGTTTACCTAGAGTTCGTTTGGGAAAACTATGGGATGTGGTGCAGCTCCCTCTGATGGAACAGCATCCACTGATCATAAGGGGCAGCTGTGTATCCTTAAATAGCCGCCCCCACCGGAAACGCCGACAGCCTGGATAGGTTCAGCGCTTCTCGGTCCGACTGCCGGCTGCTGTGCATGTGCCGAAAGGTGCCGCCGACACAGCGGCGGGCGGACAATGCGAACGCAGCAAGGCGGGGATTCGGAAAGACCCATCGGCTACTGCACATGTGCCGGACGGACTCACTCGCGCGGCGACGCTTGGCCAATACAACAGCAGCAGAGGCAGGGACTGGGCAGGGGGCCGAAGGGTCCCCGTGTCCCCGTCAATCGCCACACATCTGGTCGGAGGAGAGGACTGTATGTGCGGCACTATCCAGTCAAGTTTACTGGCCAAGATCCATGAAAGCAGCCAAGCGACCACAACCAGGGGGATATACCATGGGACCATGAATAGGGAGGGAAAAAGTGAAATAAGACAGTTTACAAAAATGCAAGGTATAAAGAATTACAATTTGACTATATTTATAAAGAATTACATAATATTTGACAAATATATTGGTATCCAAATTTGTGACTACATAAGATGACAGTAAGTTTATAAGTTATGACAATCATCTTTAAATATTGAAAGCTGGAAAAATGTCAATATCTAATCTGAGTATCTTTGAACTAGGCATTGTAATGCTTTCAGTGTATATATTGGTGGGGGTCCTTAGATATTAAATGTGGAACATTCAAAGAAAGGGTTTATAGGATTGGGTCTCATTGAGTCCTGGTGCTTAGGCGCTCAATCCATAAAGTCTCCTTTTGTATTATGAATTTATCCCACTCGCCCCCTCTAGGGTTCTTGGGGATGACGGCCAGAACAGCAAAAGAGACAGAGGAGGTATCAAACCGATGGTACAAATCGAGGTGTCGACTAATGGGAGTGAGCATTTTGCCATTTTCCGAATAGTATATGTGATCATTAATTCTCTGTCTCAGCTGTCTGGCTGTCTTCCCTACATAGAAGGCTCCACAGACACAGGTCATAAGGTATATCACGCCTTGTGTACTGCATGTGGCCGAAAATTTAGGGTAGTGAACCTCACCATTAGGGAGTAAGACTTGGCATCCAGGTAATATCCAAGGGCAGAAAGCACAGTTGCCACAGGGCGATGTCCCTAATGGTAGTTTGGGTATGGATGAATTATGAGCCGTATAATGGCTGGACACAAGTCTGTCTCTAGGTGAGTTAGTGCATCTAAATACAATTTCCGGGTGCGTACTGATGTATTTTCTTAAAATAGCCGTCGGGTCTTTCCGAATCCCCGCCTTGCTGTGTTCGCAATGGCCGGCCGCCGCTGTGTTGGCGGCGTCTTTCGGCACATGCGCAGCAGCCGGCAGTCGGACCGAGAAGTGCCGAGCCCTTCCAGGCTGTCGGCGTTTCCGGTGGGGGCGGCTATTTAAGGATACACAGCTGCCCCTTATGATCAGCGGACACTGTTCCATCAGAGGTAGCTGCCCCACATCCTATAGTTTTCCCAAACGAACTCTAGGTAAGCCATTATCATAGCCCATTATATACATTTGGAATTTTTTATATGTTGAAACCATTGTAGGCATGTCAATATTAAGATAATATTACATTATATCTCTATGTTTTTTATGTTAGAAATATTGGCTTCTTTAAGCCACTGCTACCTAAAAGGCTTTCTACTGGCGCCTATCTTTACATTGGGAACTGTGGCCATATTGGTGCTCCCACATCGCTCTGCATATATTACTAATCTTTTAATACAACCCAGCGACTACTCATCCTATCAGTTGCAATACTACACCTACATCCTTCCTATTATGCCTGACCATATTGGGTAAGCTGTGTATAGACACCACTAATTTATTTTAACTTATAGCAGGCTATTTGAATCGACACTTTTATACAGATGTATATGTATACCATATATACTTTATAATAGCTTCCCCAGTTACTTGGCTTTACCGTCTGCCCCCGGGTGAACATTTCCTTTATGGGGTTTTTCCATGTGATCATTATATTCGGTCGGAACATACTTTATCTCCTATTAAATGTTTGGTATTATATTTTAAAATATATTTTGTGTCTATATTGCATATGTACTTATTAATGTATTTTACATATATTCAGCAGAACTATCTTTAGCTCCTGATGAAGCGTTATTTAGACGCGCAACATGTCGAGCAACTAAGAGAAAACCTACCCTGATCTGCAATTTAACCCACAACTCTTCTTCTTACATTCATAAATCTTAACCCTGAATTGGGAATTTGTTCTCCATTTTTTACTGTTTGATTATAATATTACATGTATAACAAGTGGGGTTCCAAATTGCATGAAGAAGCGTTATTTAGACGCGCAACATGTCGAGCAACTAAGAGAAAACCTACCCGGATCTGCAATTTAACCCACAACTCTTCTTCTTACATTCATAAATCGTAACCCTGATTTGGGAATTTGTTCTCCATTTTTTACTGTTTGAATGTTTGATTATAATATTACATGTATAACAAGTGGGGTTCCAAATTGCATGTAGGGTGGGAAATATCAAATACATAATATCCTCATATGGAAAATGTAACAGTTATAGTATTTATCTTCAATTTTGTAATTTAAACTTAATAAAACAAAACTATTTTTATCTTTTATAGTCTAACTACTTGTGTGCCTCTAAAGTCCAATTTTCTAGCTCCTATACTCCATTTATGTGAGGAAAAATGCCCCATTAGTGGTATCAGTATGAGGAAAAGTGCCTCATCACTGGTATCAGTGTAAGGAAAAGTGCCCCATCATTGGTATCACTGTGAGGAAAAGTGTACCACCATTGGTATGAGTGTGAGTAAAAATACCCATCACTGGTATCAGTGTAAGGAAAAGTGCAGACATCCCAGGTCTCCAGCGAGGTGGGGGAGTCTTCCGCATTTGGTAGCGGGCTCTCAGACACCCGCGAGTGCCCTGCAATCTCCCCGCTGCAGGGCTGATCATGTGCGGCAGTGGCATGTCCTCGTGTCCTCCTCTGTTCTCCTCTGGCCCACTGTCCTCCTCCTCCACCCTCCTCCGCCCTCCTCCATTCTCCTCCAACACGCTGTCCTTCTGCAGCCCCACTTGTCCCCCGCTGCGAGGGAGGGAATGTGTCAGGATGGAGAGCGGAGGAAGGGGCCGGTAATATTGTCATTTATCGACTGACCCCTTCCTGTTATGTTTTGGACAAAGTGAGCAAAATCGCTGCTGTGTACTGTGAAAACTCAAACCTCAAATTCTGCTCTAAGGGGATGATGAAACTCCTAACAGAGGAGAATCAGACACGACTAATTGATATAAATAGTAATATTGATTCAATTTACTAACCAATTAAACCTTATACAGACCCATTCCTCTTTTCAGGAATTATACAACAAACTCAAAACCCATATAGAGCTTTTCAATAAGTCTACTTTGGCTAAAAAAGAATTCAAATACTTAAGGGATAGACAAACGTTTCAAGAGGGAAGAGCTTACAAGTGGTCCCAGAAAACTGCTGGTAGAGGTTTCCAACGTAACGCCAAACATTATCCCGCACAGTCAGATTTCTCTGACACATCCTCTATGTCATCCAATACTTCCCATGTCTCCTCTAAACGACCTCTCCTTCCATGACTACCACCAAAAAACAACGACCCCCCACACATCGAACACGTTCCCCACCCACAGCGGCTCCAGGCGCCGTGATGCCAACAACCTCTGATGGTGGCGACGTTGTGGAGCCAGCAGCGGCCGAGGCCACTCCTTTGTCCACCTCTACAACACCCAAAATTCCTCTTATATTTTTTCCCCAAGAATCACGGAAACCCCTTCAGACACCAACACCATCCTGACCCCCCAACCTTCCCTGTCACAACTTAACATTATCTTTCCTCACATATCCTCACTCCAGATGAAACGTCAGTCCTTTCAAAAGGTCTTTCTTTCTGTCCTAACAACAAATTAGGTAAATTCACAGTCATTAAGGACTTACATTTGTTTACACGAAAAGTTCTACTAAGTATGTTTGAAAAGGAGAGCTCAGGAACTGAAGGCTGCCGCACATTCAGTGAGGCCTTAGACAACCTGAACTCTCTATTAGAGGAAAACGAACCGTTAGACCTAATCGATACAATCGATTTGGAATCTCTTCAGTACCCCAACAAGAATCCCCCTAAGGAGCCACCATCTACCAAATCCTCTTTTTAAAAAAAAACTCCTCTCTTTATCCTGCTCCCAGCTCGAATCATGGTGTGGCCACTTTCTTGAAAATGGCCTGCCAGGAAATTAAATTTTTGGAGCCCACACCGGTACAATTAGGCAATCTTACCAAAAATGAAAAGATACCCTTGCAGAATTTGTCCAACAACCATGCGATTACGATTAAGTCCAATGGCAAGGGGGGCAACATTGTCCTTATGGACAACGAGCACTATAGTCAAATGTGTACTAACATCTTAACCAACCGAGAGTGGTATCGCCCTGTTGGGTCTCACATTGTGGATGAATTCAACAAACAATTTTACTTATTTGTAGATGCTGCGTATGAAATCAAAGTTATCTCCAAACAAACTTGGGATTTTATCCAAATCCCATAACCTATAGTGCCAACCTTCTATGCACTGCCTAAGGTGCACAAGAATGCTTCAAACCCCCCCGGGCAGACCGATACGCTCCGGCAATGGTGCCATCACCGAAAATCTCTCTCGATTAATAGACGAACATATCAGACCATTTGTTTTGACAATACCATCATACATCCGTGATACCATCCATCTTCTCCAAATTATTGAGGGTATACAAGTCTCTGAAACATGCATCCTTGCAAGCATTGATGTAGAAGCCCTCTACAGCTCAATTCCACATTCAAAAGGGCTTTCCTGCATCCGCAGGGTGCTATCCCAAACGAGCCATCTTGAAGTCTCATTCAATGACTTTATATTGATGTCATTGGACTTCATACTAAAACACAATATTTTTCTGTTTGATGATAGCTTTTTCCTCCAGGTACAGGGAGTAGCCAGGGGCACTTGCTGGCTACGCTAACCTGTACCTGGGGGAATGGGAATGGGCTGTCTTCGGCGACGATGGTCTCTCTGTGTACCTGTGCCACATTATTATGTGGCACGGGTACATAGATTACATCTTCGTCGTTTGGGACGGACCCCAATATTTGCTGGACGAATTTTTGTTGGCACTGAACGTGAATGAATTCAAACTTAAATTCACGATTTGCCCTGACACTTCAGGGATTACTTTCCTGGATGTCGAGATATTCAAAAATAATACCAATATGTTGTCGTGTAGACTTTTTAGGAAGTCTACTTAAGGCAACACAATCCTACATTCGTCCAGCTTTCATCCCAGACCCCTTGTTAATTCCATCCCCTGCGGCCAATACTTACGGATCAAACGGAATTGCTCTAGCCCGGAGGACTTCAAACATGAGGCCAACAACCTCAAGAGACGCTTACTTGAACGGGGACTGTCTTGTTAGAAGCAAATTTCGAGGTTCCAATCGAGGTGACCCTTGTAAAACAATGGGAACCTTCCCATGTGGATCCTGTAAGTAAGAACATGAATTGTAAGTACATGAATCCTGCAAAGATCACATATTTACCTAAAGGTACGCGGTTTCTTCCCAAAATTACTCAAATTGTCAAACTGCAGGGGTAGTCTACCTTATACTCTGCAGTTGCAACTGTTTTTTCATAGGGAAAACTATTAAAAAGCTATGGCAAAGATTGTACCAACACATTAAGGCAATGCAAAGCAGTAACCCTGAGTGGCCCATAAGGTAGACACGTTGCGCAGACACACAATGGCAACTGTCCAAAAATCTCAGTTGTAGTTTTAGACCGTTTGCACCCTAGCCCCCGAGGGGGAGACCTCAATAAATATCTTTTGCAGCGTGAGCTAAGATGGATATTTAACCTCAATGCCACCCAACCACCTGGCCTGAATGAGGCCTTCAATCTTAAACCCTTCCTGCCAGGATATGCAACAGGATGATTTGATAAAGATCTCTATATCTATGCCCCCCTCTCTCCTCACTTTGCTATAAATTCTCCTTCTGACTTGCTCCTGTTCAAATGTGTCTATTATGTTTTATATGGCAGGATTGGCCGGTTTAGGTCCATGCATTTCATATTATGATGCTTACAATTCATTCTATGTACTATTTATTATTTGCATATTTATGGTTTCCTTGCATTCACCCATATCTTTATGAATGGTTTATTTTTTATTTATTTATTTTTTCTTACAGCATTCTCAGCTTGAACGTTACTCAGATGTAAACATGAACTTCATGCCTCAGTCTCCAGCTTCATCGCTTATTGTTTTAACCGATGCTGCGTTTGGTATAAATTATTACCTTAAGCATATTTCCACATTTGTTTACAGTTAGCATAGGTTTGGCTGTTGTGTTTAATATTTATGCATCCCAGCTGTCTGTGGCTTATCGGCGTACCCCGGCACACGGGGGCCTCCAGTTCTTTGCTTTGTCAGTCTGGAGGCCGTTTCCCATTGGGCTGCAGCGCCTTGCACACCTGCCGGAGCACTTCTGTGCCCTGCATATGCGCAGTGGCTGGTCGTCACCTTGCCAGCAGTTGCCGCCCTCTTTCTGTGTTGGCGGCCTTGTCGACGCCTGACGTCACCGCATTTTCTACGTGGTGACGCTGGGTGCCCCTCTGGCCGAGGGACCGCCCACCTCAGACACTCGTTATTCAACCATTAAGCGACAGATGTCCGTGCGCGCCATTTCTAGGTTCGCTCGGTTCATCGGCCAGCCTTCTGCAACAGGTGTTTAACCTTATAGGGAATTCATCCCAGCCACTCCCACCCTCCCATCTATTTATACCTGGCATGTTGCAGTCAATTACTTGCTGCACAGCCTTGGTATCCATGCAATTGCAGACACTTGGCTATTAAACAGTTGTCTAAGGTAGGAAATATATCTAAAATACTTGGCTTCTCTCCTGTCCTGAAAAATGCCCTAAACAATGCAAAAAATATTTTTAAAATGCACTGCACCGTACCATGCGACTTGGTGCTTTCATCTGCTGAATATTGCCATGAGATTTTAGCTTTCTGTCTGAGGCATGAGGGACCATCTATCCGAATAATGCTGTGCAACACTGTCTAGGAATATATGTCTTGTGAGTACTTTGATCCATTTTTGCAAATATCTCCCCTTTCCCCGTTTTTTCTGCCAGTGCTGAAATTAATCGCTATATTTATATACATTGATTTATAACTAACTATACTAAGATTTGCTACCTATGTACTTTTTTATACACTCCCCTTTTTTTCAATAGAATGTTACCAGCATGCTTCCATCTAACCCCTGAAGAAGGAAATGAATACAGAGTCTGTTTAGCCTTTTGGCTTTTCTCTCTTGCCGAAACATGTTGGGACTTGTTGTGACCACCATATTCAATCGACTTCCAGTCTAGTAATGTTGTGTGCTCTCAATATCCAATTAGCTGCTGATTTCTATTGTACATGTTTTTCAATTTCATGATTTTAGAAGTTTATTGTATATTCTATTCTATTTTGTATATGTTTATCCAATAACATTTATATTTTTATATACATCTTCTATGATTCTATTGCCAATATCCTGTCCACCCTCTACCCACACCATCCCCTTGGGGCACCCCCTTCCTTTTTGCTAATCATAATTGGGATGTGGTAAAAGCTGTCAGGATTTCCTTATTGGTTGGTTTCTTCTTCCTTTTTTTTTTTGTCCTGTGAAAACTGAGCAGAGTAAACTGTGATTACTATGCCGTGTCTCCTCTCCATGTATCTTCAATGCAGAGAAAGGGATTGGAGAATCTGTGTCCTCAGCCTCTTTCTCTGTCTCAAAGGGGCGATATCAGGAGTCTGCTTAGACCCCTGATATCTCACCAAAGCCCCCACCCCCAATAGGGCTGATAAGAAAAAAAAACAATAAATATTAAAAAATGAAATTGTAAAAAAAATAATAAAAATGAAATTGTAAAAATATATATATATATATATATATATATATATATATATATATATATATATATATATATATATATAAAATAAAAAATGACTGAGACCACTCCCCCTTTCCCTACCAACACTGTTCACCGCCCCAACCCCCTCCCCCCAAAAAGCATTGTGAAAAATATTAAAAACAAATTAAATTATATAAAATCAATACATGAAAATAAAAAAAACTACTGACACCATCCACTGCCTTACTGACACCGTCCACTGCTCTACTGACACCATCCACTGCCCTACTAACACCGTCCACTGCCAAATACCCTCTTCCCCAGAAGCACTGTGAAAAAATATTTTAAAAATGATTTAATAAAATAAAATAATAAACAAAATCTGTAAAAAATAACAAAATATTAAAAACAAAAAAACACTGACACCGTCCACTGCTCTTCTGAAACTGTCCACTACCCCCTCCCTCACCCCAATCATTGTGAAAAACAAAAAATACAAAATAAAATTGTGAAAATAAATAAAAAATTAAAATTGTAAAAAAAATTTTTAAAAAAATCTGACACTGTCCATTGCCCTAATGACACCATCCACTGGCCCCGAAAAATCATTTTGAAAAAAATGAAAAAAAAAAATACAAAAAAATTGAATTGTAAAAAAATAAACTACTGACACCATCCACTGCCCTACTGACATCATCCTGCACATACTACCCACCTCCATTCACTCCATACTCCTCTCCTGTACATACTACCCACCGCCAGACACTCCACACTGTACATTCCCTAGTTAACATTACTGCATTCTGCACTATGTAAGCCATCTCAGACTTTTAAGCCCTTTAAGCCACGTCCAATATGTAAAGCAATTTAAGCCAAGCCCACATGGGGGGCGGGAGGCGTGGGGGGGGTGAGGCGTGCGGAGTGCCACCTTCCTGAAATGAGTGCCCCATCATTGCCATCAGTGTGAGTAAAAGTGCCCCGTCATTGATATCAGTGTGAGGAAAAGTGCCCCATCATTGGTATCACTGTGAGAAAAAGTGTACCATCATTGGTATGAGTGTGAGAAGAAATGCCCATCATTGGTATCATTGTGAGGAAACGTGCCCCATCATTGGTATCAGTGTGAGGAAAAGTGCCCCATCATTGGTATGATTGTGAGGTAAAGTAACCATCACTGGAATCCGTGTGAGAAAAAGTGCCCATCATTGGTATCAGTGTGAGGAAAAGTGCCCAAACATTGGTATGATTGTGAGTAAATGTGCCCATCGTTGGTATCAGTGTGAGTAAAAGTGCCCCATCATTAGTATCAGTGGGAGAAATAGTGCCCCATGGTTGTGGTCATTGGGAGGAATTATGTCCCATTGTTACATGTCTACATGTTTTTTTTGTACCAAGGCAACAATATACAAACATTTTGTAAAACATGATTTTATTATGCACATTATTGCCTATCACAGTACAAAGCATTACTGCTCCTATACAAAGTAAAGTAGCAAACTGCGGAAAAAAAACACATAAATTTGCTGTAGGCAAAGGTCATTTTAACTGCTTTAATTGCAGATTATTTTTTTTTCATTTATTATAAGTATAAAGAAAAAAAAAAAAATAATACCGGGGTGGTATAGTAGACAAGTAGACAAAGGAGAGAGCAGGGTAACAGAGAGATG
Source organism: Aquarana catesbeiana (assembly GCF_042186555.1). Lineage (NCBI taxonomy): Eukaryota > Metazoa > Chordata > Amphibia > Anura > Ranidae > Aquarana > Aquarana catesbeiana. The sequence continues at coordinate 167,840,202 of NC_133326.1, forward strand.
AACTTCTCAGTTTGCTGCTTCTCCTTCTACTCTCCAATTACATGCTGTGGGTGTCCTGTAGGTGTTACTCATAGTTGTGCACAACCTATTGCATTAGGTTGTGCACCCCAAATTTCAAACACACATGCTTCTCTCTGCAGCCTCTGATGCACTAGACATTGAATGAATGGGAAATTCTGAGTGGCTTCCTGTTCATTCACAAACTGAAGCATAGTAAACACAGTTTACTATGTTTCAGTTATGACTGAACACAGTGAGTGAGTGTGTTACATAGTAGGCGAGGTTGAAAAAAGACACAAGTCCATCAAGTCCAACCTATCTGTGAATATGTGTCAGTATTACATTGTATATCCCTGTATGTTGTGTTCATTTAGGTGCTTATCTAATAGTTTCTTGAAACTATCGATGCTCCCCGCTGAGACCACTGCCTGTGGAAGGGAATTCCACATCCTTGCCTCTCTTACAGTAAAGAACCCTACGTACCCTCGTTTATTCTAATTTTAATGAGTGGCCACGAGTCTTGCTAAACTCTCTTCTGCGAAAAAGTTTTATTTCTATTGTAGGGTCACCAGTACGGTATTTGTATATTGAAATCATATCCCCTCTCAAGCGTCTCTTCTCCAGAGAGAATAAGTTCAGTGTTCGCAACCTTTCCTCATAACTAAGATCCTCCAGACCCTTTATTAGCTTTGTTGCCCTTCTTTGCACTCGCTCAATTTCCAGTACATCCTTCCTGAGGACTGGTGCCCAGAACTGGACAGCATACTTCAGGTGCGGCTGGACCAGAGTCTTGTAGAGTGGGAGAATTATCGTTTTATCTCTGGAGTTGATCCCCTTTTTAATGAATGCCAATATTCTGTTTGCTTTGTTAGCAGCAGCTTGGCATTGCATGCCATTGCTGAGCCTATCATCTACTAGGACCCCCAGGTCCTTTTCCATCCTAGATTCCAGCAGAGGTTCTCCCCCCAGTGTATAGATTGCATTCATATTTTTGCCACCCAAATGCATTATTTTACATTTTTCTACATTAAACCTCATCTGCCATGTAGTTGCCCACCCCATTAATTTGTTCAGATCTTTTTGCAAGGTTTCCACATCCTGCGGAGAAGTTATTGCCCTGCTTAGCTTAGTATCATCTGCAAATACAGAGATTGAATTGTTTATCCCATCCTCCAGGTCGTTTATGAACAAACTAAATAGGATTGGTCCCAGCACAGAACCCTGGGGAACCCCACTACCCACCCCTGACCATTCTGAGTACTCCCCATTTATCACCACCCTCTGAACTCGCCCTTCTGGCCAGTTTTCAATCCATGTACTCACCCTATGGTCCATGCCAACGGACCTTATTTTGTACAATAAATGTTTATGGGGAACTGTGTCAAATGCTTTTGCAAAATCCAGATACACCACATCTATGGGCCTTCCTTTATCTAGATGGCAACTCACCTCCTCATAGAAGGTTAGTAGATTGGTTTGGCATGAACGATTCTTTATGAATCCATGCTGATTACTGCTAATGATACCGTTCTCATTACTAAAATCTTGTATATAGTTCCTTATCATCCCCTCCAAGAGTTTGCATACTATTGATGTTAGGCTAACTGGTCTGTAATTCCCAGGGATGCATTTTGGGCCCTTTTTTAAATATTGGTGCTACATTGGCTTTTTTCCAATCAGCTGGTACCATTCCAGTCAGTAGACTGTAAAAATTAGGAACAACGGTCTGGCAATCACTTGACTGAGTTCCCTAAGTACCCTCGGATGCAAGCCATCTGGTCCCGGTGATTTATTAATGTTAAGTTTCTGAAGTCTAATTTTAATTCTGTCCTCTGTTAACCATGGAGGTGCTTCCTGTGTTGTGCCATGAGGATAAACACTGCAGTTTTGGTTACTGAAGCCCCCCGATTCACTCCTGAAGACTGAGGAGAAGAATAAATTAAATTCCTTCACCATCTCCCCATCCTTTGTAACCAGATGTCCTTCCTCATTCTTTATGGGGCCAATATGGTCAGTCCTCCCTTTTTTACTGTTTACATACTTAAAGAATTTCTTGGGATTTTTTTTGCTCCTCCTCCGCTATGTGTCTTTCATGTTCTATCTTAGCCGTCCTAATTGCACCCTTACATTTCTTGTTGCATTCTTTATAAAGTCTGAATGCTGAGGATGATCTCTCAACCTTTTTTTGAAGGCCTTCTCCTTTGCTTTTATCTGCATTTTTACATTGGAGTTAAGCCATCCAGGACTTTTGTTCGCCCTTTTAAATTTATTACCCAATGGGATACATTGGCTAATGCCCTTATTTAATATACTCTTAAAGCAAACCCATCTCTCCTCCGTGTTCTTTGTTCTTTTATCCCAATTTATGCCTTTTAGCAAGGTTTGTAGTTTAGGGAAGTTAGCTCTTTTGAAATTCAGTGTCTTTGTATTCCCTTTATGTTTCCTATTTGTGTGATTTACACTGAAACTAATTGACCTGTGATCGCTGTTACCTAAATTGCCCTGTATTTCCACATCCGTGATCAGGTCTGTATTGTTGGTAATCAGTAGATCCCGTAATGTTTTATTTCTAGTTGGTGCATCTACCATCTGACCCATAAAATTGTCCTGCAAGACATTAAGGAACTGGCGAGCCTTAAATGAATGCGCGGTTCCCTCTGCCCAGTCTATATCTGGATAATTAAAATCCCCCATTATGATAACGCTTCCCATCCTTGCTGCTAATCCAAATTGTGATAGGAGATCTGTCTCCACTTACTCCCTCAGGTTAGGGGGCCTATAGCATATTCCCAGTATTATTTTCCCCTTAGCTTCATTCCTTTGGAGCTCTACCCATAAGGATTCCACCTCCTCCCTAGCTTCCTCAGTGATGTCATCTCTCACATTCACTTGTACATTATTCTTGATATATAGGCATACCCCTCCCCTTTTTTACCCTCTCTATCCTTGGGGTAAAGGGTATACCCTTGAATGTTTGCCAGCCAATCATGAGAGTTGTTGAACCAGGTCTCTGAAATTCCCACAAAATCCAAATCCTCCTTGTACAACAGTATCTCTAGTTCACCCATCTTGTCCGCCATGCTCCTAGTATTGGTGAACATGCCACATAGTTTAGACCGGTCGCATATTGTCCTCGTATTGGGTGTTTCGAGATTGCAACTAGGACTTGCTACTATACTTACCTTGTGTTTTTGTGCTTTGGTCAACCTACCACTAATGCCCCCAATACTACCCTCTGGAATATCTTCCACGCTGACTATCTCTACCTCTGGACCCTTCCCCCCATCGCCTAGTTTAAAAACCCCTCTAACTTTTTGGCCATCTTCATTCCCAGCAGATCTGCACCCTCCTCATTTAGGTGCAGTCCGTCCCTTCTATAGTATCGAATGAGAAGTCGTCCCAGTCCTCCAGGAACCCAAACCCCTCCTTACTACACCAGCTCTTCAGCCACTTGTTTACTTCCCCAATCTCCCTCTGCCTTTCTGGTGTGGCTCGATGTACCGGTAGTATTCCTGAGAATACTACCTTGGAGGTCTTTTTCCTCAATTTAGCTCCCTAAAATCGTTCTTTAGGACACTCCATCTGCCTCTGACTTTGTCATTGGTGCCAACGTGCACCATGACAGCTGGGTCTTCCCCAGCCCCTCCCAGTAATCTGTCCACAAGATCCGTGATGTACCGAACCCGAGCGCCCGGTAGACAACATACTGTTCGGCGCTTCAAGTCTTGGTTACAGATTGCCCTCTCTGTCCTTCTAAGAATTGAGTCCCCTACCACCAGAATCTGTCTTTCCTTTCCCTTCGCTGCCCCCCCACTCTCACTGGAAGAGTTCTTCCCCCGGCAGCTAGGAGAGTCCCTCAGCTCCAGCAGTGCTGGTCCTTGACTGGTTTCACCAATGTCACTCAATGGAGCGTACTTCTTGGGATGCTCCAGTCCTGGATCGGCCTCCCTGGCACTTCCCTCTCTACCCTTCCTGACTGTCACCCATCTACTCTTTGCTAGTGCCTGCACCTCTTTGTCTCCACCCGCCTCTGTGCTGGCCTCTGTCGGCCCCTGCTGTGTACGTTCCTGGCTCTCCTTTAGTATGGAGGGACTTCTCAGTGCTGACAGTTGCTTCCCCAGATTCAGAACCTGGGCTTCCAGGGAAACAATGTGCTTACATTTTGCACAGCAGTATTCGCCCTCGATCGGATGATCAAGGAACGCATACATGCAGCAAGATGTACAAAGAGTCGCCTCTCCACACATGCCAGGCATCGTACCTATTAAATTTAGTGAGGATTGGGGATTATACCCTGTTCAAATTACCTAACAGCTAGCTTCCTGGCACTAATACTTAAGACAATACACAGGTACACAACAAGACAATACACAGGTACTCGCAGACCTACGTGCACTCGCAGAACAGTTGCAGACCTACGTGCACTCGCAGACCTACGTGCACTCACAGGCCTCTCGCAGACCTACGTGCACTCGCAGGCCTATGTGCACTTGCAGGCCACTCGCAGACCTACGTGCACTTGCAGGCCACTCGCAGACCTACGTGCACTCGCAGACCTACGTGCACTCGTAGGCCACTCGCAGACCTATGTGCACTCACAGACCTACGTGAACTCGCAGGCCACTCGCAGATCTACGTGCACTCGCAGACCTACGTGCACTCGCAGGCCACTCGCAGACCTACGTGCACTCACAGGCCTACGTGCACTCGCAGGCCTACGTGCACTCGCAGGCCACTCCCAGACCTACGTGCACTCGCAGGCCACTCGCAGACCTACGTGCACTTGCAGGCCACTCGCAGACCTACGTGCACTCGCAGACCAACGTGCACTCGCAGGCCTCTCGCAGACCTACGTGCACTCGCAGGCCCACGTGCACCCGCAGACCTACGTGCACTCGCAGACCTACGTGCACTCGCAGGCCACTCGCAGACCTACGTGCACTCGCAGACCTACGTGCACTCGCAGACCTGCGTGCACTCGCAGGCCACTCGCAGACCTACGTGCAATCGCAGACCTACGTGCACTCGCAGGCCACTCGCAGACCTACGTGCACTCGCAGACCTACGTGTACTCGCAGGCCACTCGCAGACCTAGGTGCACTCGCAGGCCACTTGCAGACCTACGTGCACTCGCAGACCTACGTGCACTCGCAGGCCACTCGTAGACCTACATGCACTCGCAGGCCTACGTGCACTCGCAGGCCACTCGCAGACCTACGTGCACTCGCAGACCTACGTGCGCTCGCAGACCTACGTGCACTCGCAGACCACTCGCAGACCTACGTGCACTCGCAGACCTACGTGCACTCGCAATACACAAGTATACAGTACACAATACACAAGTAATAACGATCCACACACACTACTCAGACAACACTCAGGTACTCACACTACACAGGTACTTTTCATTTAGAAAAGGAAGAGACTGGTAAAGGACATATTGATCCCCCCTCTCTCCATCCAGAAACATACCACACAGCAGCCGGAGGGGGAGAGGAGAGAAGCCAGCTGCACTGTGGGGTGGGGGGGATGCAACGTTGGAGGAAGCCCAGGCAGTAGCAGGAATTGGCACTGCACAGAGTGTTTAGGCTATGCCCAGGCACACCTGGCACACCCCCTGGGCACGCCCATGGTGTTACTTCACTTCAGCTGGGAAAAAATCTGGTCTTTTACCCTGACAGATAGGGCTGTGCTGTGTGGCAGAGCTATGCAAGTCTGAGAAATAGAAATTCCTTGGCAGATCATATACATATATTTCATCTTAGTATTTAGCTGCTTATTTGAAGTTCAGCTTTAATTGCTTGTTGGCGATGATAGCATTAAATTTAGTGAGGATTGGGGATTATACCCTGTTCAAATTACCTAACAGCTAGCTTCCTGGCACTAATACTTAAGACAATACACAGGTACACAACAAGACAATACACAGGTACTCGCAGACCTACGTGCACTCGCAGAACAGTTGCAGACCTACGTGCACTCGCAGACCTACGTGCACTCGCAGGCCTCTCGCAGACCTACGTGCACTCGCAGGCCTATGTGCACTTGCAGGCCACTCGCAGACCTACGTGCACTTGCAGGCCACTCGCAGACCTACGTGCACTCGCAGACCTACGTGCACTCGTAGGCCACTCGCAGACCTATGTGCACTCACAGACCTACGTGAACTCGCAGGCCACTCGCAGATCTACGTGCACTCGCAGACCTACGTGCACTCGCAGGCCACTCGCAGACCTACGTGCACTCACAGGCCTACGTGCACTCGCAGGCCTACGTGCACTCGCAGGCCACTCCCAGACCTACGTGCACTCGCAGGCCACTCGCAGACCTACGTGCACTTGCAGGCCACTCGCAGACCTACGTGCACTCGCAGACCAACGTGCACTCGCAGGCCTCTCGCAGACCTACGTGCACTCGCAGGCCCACGTGCACCCGCAGACCTACGTGCACTCGCAGACCTACGTGCACTCGCAGGCCACTCGCAGACCTACGTGCACTCGCAGACCTGCGTGCACTCGCAGGCCACTCGCAGACCTACGTGCAATCGCAGACCTACGTGCACTCGCAGGCCACTCGCAGACCTACGTGCACTCGCAGACCTACGTGTACTCGCAGGCCACTCGCAGACCTAGGTGCACTCGCAGGCCACTTGCAGACCTACGTGCACTCGCAGACCTACGTGCACTCGCAGGCCACTCGTAGACCTACATGCACTCGCAGGCCTACGTGCACTCGCAGGCCACTCGCAGACCTACGTGCACTCGCAGACCTACGTGCGCTCGCAGACCTACGTGCACTCGCAGACCACTCGCAGACCTACGTGCACTCGCAGACCTACGTGCACTCGCAATACACAAGTATACAGTACACAATACACAAGTAATAACGATCCACACACACTACTCAGACAACACTCAGGTACTCACACTACACAGGTACTTTTCATTTAGAAAAGGAAGAGACTGGTAAAGGACATATTGATCCCCCCTCTCTCCATCCAGAAACATACCACACAGCAGCCGGAGGGGGAGAGGAGAGAAGCCAGCTGCACTGTGGGGTGGGGGGGATGCAACGTGGGAGGAAGCCCAGGCAGTAGCAGGAATTGGCACTGCACAGAGTGTTTAGGCTGTGCCCAGGCACACCTGGCACACCCCCTGGGCACGCCCATGGTGTTACTTCACTTCAGCTGGGAAAAAATCTGGTCTTTTACCCTGACAGATAGGGCTGTGCTGTGTGGCAGAGCTATGCAAGTCTGAGAAATAGAAATTCCTTGGCAGATCATATACATATATTTCATCTTAGTATTTAGCTGCTTATTTGAAGTTCAGCTTTAATTGCTTGTTGGCGATGATAGCATTTGCAGTTTAAATAAAATGAGAGGATGAAACTCTTCAACAAGTGGTTAAATCTCTGACTGGCATGGCATTAAAACTGTCCGCGTAGCTTAGCTTTAAAAGTAAATAACAGAAATAATTTTAGTTTATAGGAAACCTAATATGTTTTCTGACAAATGTTGCTGAATTTAATAGAGCTAATGTTATTTAACTGCATTGTAAGCGCGCTGAAATATTAAACAAACTGGAAATGTTTCCTTCTGCTGCTGTGTTGGGATAAAGTGAGATTTAATGAACACATTAATCATCCTCGGGGCAGTTTTTACAGATTGATTTAGGATTGAAACAATAAGCTGGATGCATGATGCCTTTGGCAGCAACCGTGTCTCTGAAAGTAGAGACACAAATATGTTATACTTTAAGGGTGTGGCATAACAAAAGAACATTCATCTGCCTATGGAACCCTTAACATCATGCCCGAAACTCTTCCCTGCTAGGGTGTAAGTGTATTAAGATTTATTTTGGGTGCAGTTAAAGCAGTCCTTCATCCTAGAAACAAACAATAAAAGTCAGCAGCTAAATACTGTAACTGCTGACTTTTAATAATAGGACACTTACCTGTCCACATATCCAGAGTGGTCCATGGTATACGGGACCCTGGTATATGGGTCCCGGCGCCGGCATGTTTACTCTGGGAAGCTGGCTGTGACTGTTGCAGGGGAAGGGGGGAGAAGGAACTTCCACTGGAGATGGTATCAGGTAACTGTCAAAACTACCCCCACCCCCCCCCCCAAAAAAAAATAAAGTGGCAAAACTACAAGCGATAGTAAACCGCTGGGTGTTCTTTTATTTTTTTTAAACCTCAAAGCCAATGTCCTAATGTGCTAGTATGCATCACATACTAACACAATATGTGAAATTTATCCTGAAAACAAAGCCACTGCTGAAGGCACTCCCATTTTCACCCGGTCTTCCTTCCGGGTTCGTGAACTCCAGCTTTGTGAGTGACCAGAGCCGCGATGATGTCACTCCCGCGCATTCACGTAGAAGCCGCAAGCAAATGACATATCTGTCCCCAGGCTGTGGTCTTACAACAGCCTGCGTCTTTTGTCAGACCAGACTGAACCCAGGCCATCACTTTGTCTTCCTTCCACGCTTCCTTCCACACTTGCTTCCAGGCTGTGGCTCTGATGTTGTAGTTGTGGCAGGAGGTGGAGGAGGAGGACCATGGTTGAACTCACAAACGTGGCTTTGGCTTGTGTGTTTGCCCCTCAACCCCTTATTTAGGGCTTGTAACATAACTTCCTCACATAAGAGGTGTTGGCCCTACTCCATTTCCTGCATTTTGCAGGCTGCCATGTAGGCATAGTCTTCTTGATTATTGGGGGTTTTGAGGGCCGCAGTAGCCTTCTGAAAGGGGCCAAGTGCTGCCTCCTCCAGGTTACTCCTCTTCCTGGGACTTTTTTTTGGAAGACGGAGGGGAGGAACCTGGGATTCGGGCAGGCTACTGGGCCCGGCCACCCACTTTCCATAGCCTCCTCCTGGCTGAGACTTTCCTGTGTATGAGAAAGGGACATAGTTTTAGTTTTTGGTTCATCAATCACACACAATTTTAAGTTCATGACTGTTGCAAATTGAATGTTAATAAACAGAAAAGACTATCATTCTGACCCCAGCATTTTTCATTCTTGTTCCAATCATTTGTGGCCACTACTGTCTATTGCTATGTAAAACACTTTGTAAAATCAGAAATTACTGATCAATAATAACATCTAGTTAACATCATTAATTGTTTGACTAGAAATATGTTGAATGCTATACCTGGCTCAAACTGGGCTCCTCCACTTCTTCCTGGCTGGAAGGCCCAGGTTGGACGTCGGAAGCCTCAGCTGAGGTGGAAGGAAGCCTTGAAGGAAGACTGGAGAGTGCTGGCCTGGGTTTAGTCTGGCCTGCCAGAAAATGCAGTCTGTCATAGTACCACAGCCTGGGTACATAAATGTCATCTGCTGCAGCTCCTGATCTCTGGGAATCCTGGACCTTCTTGCACTCCCTATTATAAGTGCCCCTCATGCCACCAATTAGGGCCTTCAAATAGGGGATGTCTGCCGTGGGGATCACCGGCTTCACAAATTCCAGCAATTGATCCAGCGCTGCCTTCCTCTTTGTTTTATTGCTATAAAAGGGGTGGTTTACTTGTCACAGACAGGGCAGCTCCCTGTACATATCACTGAATATGGGGATAAAGTCCTGATCATTCAATAGATCCATTTTCTCTGCAAGACACAACACAAGACAAAGCCTAATGTCAGGCTAAACTCTCCTAATCTTGTCCCCATATAGGCCTCAATCTGTAAGCAGTAAAGGCCACTGATGCACCAAGTTAAAATTGTACCTTCATTCTAACGATCGGCGCTTCCGATACTCCTTCCTCCTCAGATCGTACGTACGACGCACGCGTGTTACGCTTTATATACACTGCGCATGCGTGAAACACCGCCCGCCCCTGACGTTCTTTCTAGTCTATTCCCCGCCACTTGTCTTTCGGCGCAGTGAGGGAGCACATGGCGGAGAAAGAGCAAGTGCATGCAGAGGAGAGCGGCAACAACGAAAGTCCAGAGCTTCAAACGTCCCAATCCCAGAGGAGATTTAAGGCCTCAAATATGTCCTTTATAGAGATGGTGGAGATGGTGGACATCTTGAAGAGGGCTGACTATGATGGGAAGCATGGACCTTACCCAAACCCAGATGTCAGAAAGGCCAAGATCATGGCTAAAGTTGTGAAAAGTCTGCACAGGAATTTTGGCTTACGACGATCCAAGGATCAATTGAGGAAACGCTGGTCAGACCTGAAATTGAGGGAGCAGGATCAGTACAGAAAAATCCAGAGAGTTCTTCAAAAAAGTAAGTAGTTGTCGTGTGTTCCTATTATTATTATTACTTGCATGCTGCTCCATGTGCTTTTCTTTACTGTTGTACAGTTTAAAATGGCAACTTTCAGGTTCGTGGGCACAGTAATCGTTCGTAGTAAACATTGTTCGTTCACCCACTAATACAATGTTTTTGGCAGATACAGGTTAACTACATTTGTTCAGGCCTATTTGTATTAAAATAAGTTCATGGCATTGTTGTCTAGATGGGTTTGTACTAGAATGAAATGCAAACTTGATTCAGTGTAAGGAGAGGACACTCAGCAGCTGTTTACATCTCTGGACGCAGGAGCACTAGTGTGGGACACCAGAACAAACTTTTTAGGGTGTCCCACACAGGTACTCCAGTGGATACTAGCGGTGTCTCCATGTGTAAAAATTGTACAAAAAAGGTAAGTATTAAAGCTTTAGAAAGGGAAAAAAAAAATAATGTCTTCAGCTTGGAACTCTGCCAAAAAAGACAACTGTACGACACTTCCAAGCAATGTTTCATATTACTATTTCTGGCCTCAAATATCTGTGTGCTAAGTATACCATTTTTTATTCACATAAGGGAGAAAAGACTCAGGACATCTGAGGACACCAGGGACCCCCCACCTCCGAAAGAAAAGCAAATCCCCACACCACAACCAGAAGATGTGGAGGAAGGAGAGGTTTATGAAGTGGGCGAAATAGTGACCACAACAGGTGAGTGTCTGAGACCACAGCTTCAGGTAGTAGATGTATGCCTGCATATTCATAATATATGGTGTGTTTCGTAATTTTAGGTGATGTGGATGTTGTGGAAGAAGATTCGTATTTCACAAGTGCAAGTGCACACGTCCTCATCGAGGAGATCATGGTGTGCAATCGTGATTTACAACAGATCAAGGAAGACATCAATGATGTGGAAAAAAGACTCAAAAACATCATTGATGTTTTAGGCAGAATCTAAAAAAACACAAAATTCTTCTAAGTTATTTTTATTCTTAGTATTTTCACACATTTTAAATATTTTTTAGAAAGCCAAATTTTGAAGATGCACACAGTGTGTCAACATGTGCTATCTGCCATCACGGGATATCAAGGTACGCATTTTGGGGGTGCAACCCCTTCCTCGCAAATAAAGTAGATGAGAGGAAGGGGTTGCACCCCGAAACACGTCAAGTGATCCCCCATTATGGGAGCTAGCACATGTTGATATTAGGCATGGGATCAGGAGGGAAATCCCCATTTTGACTCTAAATTTGTGTGCATCTTCAAAATTTGGCTTTCACACGGGTGACATCACCCCATCTGATGAAGGCAAGATCAACACAGTTTGGACATACTAATGTCTGATATTGCCTTCACTTTGTCAAAATTGAACTTTGTAAGTTGTGTATTGTTTTATGGTTTTAAACATGCCTGTTTTAAACACAAAAAAGGCTATTTGTACTGTCAAAAACAAAAATGTTATTTTCTAAAATATGTTGGTTTGTTCAAAAAACATTTTCTAATGCACATGTGAATGTGCACAGAGTAAAAAGTTTTCTACACAACAATGTGTGGCTTCTTCTTTCAATGCTCAATATCATTTTTTGGACTAACTTGGTGTTTACACTGAAATGGCATCATGCAATTTTCATGACTCTGCAAAATTCATTCATGCTGCTGAAAATGATGTATATTTTTAAAAGTAATGCATTACATACATTTACAACAAAAACAAGGTGTGTGTGTAGCAGACCCACAACATAATATTAGTTCGCTGAAGAAGAGATTGTCACCTCATGTATGAAATAAATTACGTTTGCACTATTGAAGAAATTGTAAAAAAAAAGCCCATTGGAGAACCTAGAAGACAGCTAAAAGAAACACAAGCAGTAAATCAAAGGAAATATTATTTGAGTTTAAATTTTAAAAAAATCATTTTTAAAATGTTTATTAAACATTTTCTGGCATATCAATGGCCCTCCTACCCGCAAAGTACACCATATATTTTATACAGACCTCGCGTGCCCTTTGGGGGGCAAGCACTGAAAACCAGATACGAACCCACAAGCACAAACTTTCAGGGCTCAGCCCTTCCTTCTCTAAGCTGGCTGCTCAGCTGTCGGCTAATTGCCAGCTCCTTTCTCTCCACAGTGACTCAGCTGTTGATGATCTGCTCATCAGTCCTGCCTACTAAAAGCCGTCCAGCTCACTTCATCTCTGCCTTCGCCTTTGGTCACATCTCTGAGACTTTCTCCTGCTCGGCTGAAGTCCCTTCTCGCACCTGATCCTGCTTGCTGTACTACAACGTTGATCTCTGGCTCTCTGACATCGGCATTGGCTGACTACCCGATCTGGTTACTGAACTCTGGCTATGTATTGACTACGCTTACTCTGTTTACCTTTTTATTATTATTATCAAACAAGTGTGATTAACTGTACTTCTGTCTCGGTCTGATTCATGATTTCTGACAGTAGGCGAAGGCCATGAATTCAGAAGATGCAGTCAGTGCACTTGTTGGTAATATTTTTTCCAGATTGGATGACCAGCATCACCACATGGATCAGTTTGCCTTGGCATTACAAACACTCCTGAGATGCACGGCTAACCTGGAATCTTCCACTATGGCTGCTCCGGTACAACCTGTGTTGCAGGCCGTCCCTGCTGTTGCTCAAGTCTCTGTGCAGGTACCCGCCTCCTGTATTACCTCTATAAGAGACATGTCTGGTTCCGCTCTGCTTCCCCAGCGATTTGGGGGTGATCCAGTTCAATGCAGAGGGTTTCTCAACCAGGTTGAGATATACTTTGAGATGCTGCCCCAGACGTTTCCCATGGACAGAAGCAAAGTAGGTTTCGTGATATCTTTGCTTTCTAAGAGAGCCTTGGCCTGGGCAAACCCTCTATGGGAGACGCAAAAACCCGTGGTCCTGAGTTACCCAGAATTTATGGCTTCCTTCAAAAGGGTATTTGATGTTCCCGCATGCTCCGCTTCTGCTGCCAAGAGCCTCATGTCCATCAAACAGAGTACGAGAACTGTTGCCGATTACGCCATTGAATTCTGTACCCTGGCAGCAAAGGTAGCTTGGAACAATGAAGCCCTCGTAGCTGCCTTCTCTCATGGTCTCTTGGATAACATCAAGGATGAGATAGTAGCCCGAGATATACCCACTGAGCTGGAGAGGTTGATCACATTTGCCAACCTCATTGACTCCAGACTCAGAGAAAGACTCTCTTTTAGGGAGCGCTGGTGCAAGCCTCCTGTACATTTGTCTCCGAGCTTTGCAGTCTCACCCTTGCCTCCCTCACCTCCCATGTCTCCTGGTACCGAGTCGGTCTGTGAAGATGAACCCATGCACTTGGGCTTCACGCATCTCTCTGCGGATGAGAGAGCCCTTAGGAGGAGGGAGAGATTGTGCCTTTATTGTGGCCAAGCTGGTCACTTTTTGAAGTCTTGTCCTACCCGTCCAGGGAACGCCCGAACCTTGAAGTCCTGTCACGGACAGACCTTAGGTGGCGTTGTTTCGTTTCCAGTTTCCCAGAAAGATAAGCCCCTGGTTTGGGCTGAGTCATCCGTCGAGATACAGGCTCTAATCGACTCTGGGGCTGCAGGCCTGTTCATTGATGCTGCCTTTGTATCGAAGCACTCGATTCCGCTGCAGCTGCGTGACACTCCACTTGCCATTGAGGCTCTTGACGGGAGACCCTACAGCCTGCCCATGTGGCTCATGAGACTGTTCCATTGTCCATGGCTGCAGGGGCCCTTCACCATGAGATAATCTAATTCCAAGTTATTTCCTCTCCTAAGTTTCCACTGGTTATTGGTTATCCTTGGTTACAGAGGCACAACTCTTATTTTAATTGGCTCCGTGCTGAGGTTCTGTCCTGGTCGCCACAGTGCAGTGAGAGATGCTTCCAGAAGGTAGCCAAGGTCCTGTGCACCTCTTCACTCTCCTCCCTGCCGGAGTACCTTGATTTTAGCAATGTCTTTGACAAAGGTCAAGCCGGTACTTTGCCTCCACACTGGTCATATGATTGTGCAATTGACCTTCAACCTGGTACCATACCCCCTCGTGGCTGGGTTTAAAATTTGTCGGTTTTGGAGGATAAGGCCATGGAGGAGTATGTTGAAAACACACTTTTTTGTGGTTTCATCCGCAAATCCTTGGCTCCTGCTGGTGCTGGTTTCTTTTTTGCGAAGAAGAGTGGTGAACTGAGACCTATATCGATTATAGGGGTCTCAATCGTTTCACGATTAAGAATGCCTATCCCATTCCGTTGATTATAGAGTTATTTGACCGCCTCAAGGGAGCAACGGTTTTCACGAAGCTTGATTTGAGAGGGGCATACAATCTTGTCAGGATTAAGGAGGGCGACGAGTGGAAACCTACGTTTAATACCAGATCAGGTCATTATGAGTATCTCGTAATGCCTTTTGGCCTTTGTAACGCTCCGGCAGTTTTCCAGGAATTCATTAACGATGTCCTCCGAGATTTGTTGCAGTTATGTCCTCATATTTTCCAAGTCCCCGGAGAGCCACCACAAAGATGTCTGTCATGCGCTTCAGAGACTACGAGAGAACAATCTCTATTGTAAATTGGAAAAGTGCGAATTCCATTGTGAACAGGTGAAATTACTGGGCTATGTCATTTCCACTGCTGTTTTTTTGATGGACCCAGAGAAAATTTCAGTGGTCCTACAGTGGCCTTGAACCATGGGTTTATGTCCTCTGCAGCGTTTTCTTGGCTTTGCCAACTATTATCGGAAGTTTATTCGTAACTTCTCGTCTCTGTTCAAGCCCCTGACTGATATGACCAGGAAAGACGGCAACCCACAGAGTTGGTCTCCGGAGTCCATTAAGGCCTTTGAAAGTCTCACGGTTGCCTTTGTTTCTGCTCCTGTGTTGGCACACCCTTATCCTACATTGCCTTTTATCCTAAAAGTTGATGCTTCCGAGACTGGAGTTGGCGCCCTTCTGTCTCAACGTCCTAACTCTGAGTGCGCTATGCATCCGTGTGGCTACTTTTCCAAGAAATTGTCACTGGCAGAGTGCAATTACGAGATTGGTGACAGAGAGCTGTTGGTGGTTATTTTAGCCCAGAAAGAATGGAGACATCTCCTTGAAGGTACCACTGTGCCAGTTCTCATTCTTACTGACCATAAGAATCTCACATTCTTGTCTGAAGCTAAGGTGTCCTTTTATGAAACTGAGATCAGCGGCGATCCCGAGTCTCACCGCTGATCTCAGCGCTTTACCAGTTTATGAAACTGAGATAATCAGCGGAGAACATGTTCTCCGCTGATTATCTCAGCACAGTGAGAATTCACAGAAACGGCCAGTTTATGAAGGTGCGATCTCCACACCTCACTGGCGATCTGTGACAGAATTCTCACTTTCTGATTCACCATTTCAGAAGTGGAGAATCAGAGTGAGAAGACTGAAACTGGCTGATATTCTGGAGAAAGAAAGAAGTCTTTTGACTTCTTTCTTTCACCAAACAGTCAGAGCACACCTTCCCCACCATTACACACCCCAAAACCAGCAGGATAGGAATTTATAGAGTGTATATATATATATATATATATATATATATATATATATATATATATATATATATATATATATATATATATATATATATAAATATACATCTATATATATATATATATATATATATATATATATATATATATAGCTATATATAGATATATATATATATATATATATATATATATATATGTATCTATATATAGCTATATATATATATATTTTTTTTTTTAGATGTTCACGTCTCTGGCTGGGTTCACACTTGTGCGATGCGTGAACCAGCGTGATTCCTGTGCGGGTTTTCACATCGCACCTACATTGACATCTGCGCACCACTGCGGGTGTCAATGTAAAGTTAATGACACCCCCAGATCATTTCACAGATCGCAGTGCGAACTATGTAATGGTGCAGGAATCGGATCGCATGGGTGTTCACACCCATGCGATCCGATTCCAGTGCGGACCAAATAAAGGGTCCTGTACCATTTTGGTGCAAATGCAATATGATTTAGGGCCAGTTCCCACTGCTGCGGTGTCCGAGATCGGATGTGATTCGCACCGCAGTGCAAAATCACATCCGATCTCTGTGCGATACGATTTCAGCCATACAGATAGTATTGCTAAATTTGCATTGCCCTCGGACCAAACTCTTACAGGACCCTTTTTTTGGTCCACAGCAGAATCGGATTGCATGGGTGTTCACACCCATGCGATTCGATTACTGTCCGAGTTTGCAGATCGCACTGCGATATGCAAACTGATTTGGGGGTGTTAACTTTTAGGCCCAGTTCACACTTGTGCGATGCCGGACATCGCACAGGCATCGCATGTTATTTGCAGCACACTGCCATTCACATTACATGCGATGTCTGTGCGGTGCGATATCAGCTGTACAGATAGTATGGCTGATATCGCACCGCATTCGGTGCAAACACGCACAGGACCCTTTTTTCTGTTCGGACCAAAATCGGATCGCATGTGTGTTCACACATATGCGATCCGATTCATGTCCGAACTGTCAGTTCGCAGTGCGATATGCAAGCTGATCTGGTGGTGTCCTTAACAATGTATTGATACTCCCCAGCGATTCGCATATGGCAGTGTGAACTGACATGCGAGTCGGTGCGATGCGGGAACCCGCAGTGGATTCGCAGTGTTCTCGCATCGCACCAGTTTATCAATTTTTATGTTTATCTATAATGAAATATATTTTATTTTAATTTATTAATAAATATTTATACTTGTATACTTTATTAAAATTATTTTTTTAATGATTATAAATGTATTTTGCATTTATATGAATGGTGTATAGCTGCATTACATATGTGCATTACATTCATTTACTATACACCATTCACATTTAAATAGGAACATGTATGATCTTTAAATATTGATAAAAACTATTTTTTTTTATAATTAGGTTAATGTATATTGTGTAGGGGGAATTTATCTTTATTATTTTATTAATATGTTGGGGAATAATGTGTGCTGATTTGTGTTAAACTTTTGTATTTTATGGTTCCTCATACTGTAATCCCGCTATATCACACGAGATTACAGTGAGAGGAGCCATTCTCAGGAGTTCCCGGCGTTTGTAGATCGCTCCTCAACTCAACATGAGAAGCGATCTACACACTTTCATAAACAGGCACTCAGAGGAGAGCGATCTCCTCTGAGAATGCCTGAGAACTGAAAAGCGGTATTTTACCGCACTTTCATAAAAGGACACCTAAGCGCCTCTCTCCCAGAAGGGTGCGATGGGCTCTTTTCTTGTCAAGTTTTAATCACATTGTCTCATTCTTACTCGGTACTAAGAATGTAAGGGCTGACGCCTTGTCACTATTTTCCTCCATTTCCAAGATGGAGTAGGTTCCGGTTCCTGTGATTCCTCCTGATCGTATTCTGGCTACGGTTTGCACCAGTCTTACTTCTCCTTTGGGTGACAAAATTCGTGCTGCTCAGGTCGATGCTCCTCCTGAGAAACCTTGTGACCGCTGCTTTGTTCCTGAGAGTCTCCGTACTGCCATGCTCCAGACTTACCATTCTCCCAAGGCTGCTGGCCACCCTGGGAAGAATCAACTTTTTTGGGCCATTTCCCAACAATTCTGGTGGCCTAGTCTACGTGACCGTCTTCGTAGCTGCCTGTTCCGTGTGTGCTCAGAGTAAGACTCCACAACACCTTCCAGTGGGTCTCCTACAACCCATACCCAATGGAGAGAGGCCCTGGACCCACCTGTCTATGGTTTTCATTGTGGAGTTACCCAAATCCCAGGGCAACACAGTTATCCTTATGGTGGTTGACCGGTTCTCGAAAAAGTCGCATTGTATTCCACTGAAGATGTTGCCTACTTCTAAGGAACTGGCTTCTATTTTTGCTCGGGAGATCTTCTGCTTACATGAGCTAACCAAGGTGATTGTCTCAGACAGGGGTAGTCAGTTTGTGTCCCGGTTCTGGTGAGCCTTTTGTGCACAGTTGGGTGTTCAGCTTGCTTTCTCCTCTGCGTATCACCCACAGTCTAATGGGGCCGCAGAACGAGCCAATCAGTCCTTGGAGCAATTCCTACGTTGCTATATTTCTGACCATCATAACAACTGGTCAGACCTCTTACTGTAGGCGGAGTTTGCTCACAATAGTGCCTTGAATTCAGCTTCCCGTTTGTCCCCGTTTATGACGAACTATGGTTTCCAACCTTCCGTGTTGCCTGCCTCGTTTGTTCCGCAGAGTATTCCTGCATTAGAGGAGCATCTCCGTGGTCTTCGTTCCACTTGGGCACGAGTCCAGGAGGCTTTGCGACATGCTAACGATAGGTACAGACTCCATGCTGACTGCAGACGCCTGCCTGCGCCTTCCTACCAGGTTGGGGACAGAGTCTGGCTGTCGTCTCGCAACCTCCGATTTTGTGTTCTGAAGTTCGCACCTCGGTTTATTGGGCCTTTCCGTATCATTCGCAGGATTAACCCAGTGGCTTACGCATTGGACCTTCCTCCTAGTATGCCCATCTCTAATGTGTTTCATGTCTCCTTATTGAAACCTTTGGTTTGCAACTGCTGTACCACCTCGGTGCCACGTCCTCACCCTATACAGGTTGAGAATCATGAGGAGTATTAAGTACAATCCATTGTTGAATCCCGTAGGTTCCATGGGCGCATACAAAACCTAGTGCATTGGAAGGGGTACTGTCCGGAGGAACGCTCTTGGGTCTCATCCTCGGACGTACATGCCCCTGCCCCTGTTTTCCATAGATGTTTTCCCCTCAAGCCCGGTGGTCCTCTGCCGCTGGCCGCTCAGCTGTCGGCTAATTGCCAGCTCCTTTCTCTCCACAGTGACTCAGCTGTTGATGATCTGTCAGTCTTGCCTACTTAAAGCCGTCCAGCTCACTTCATCTCTGCCTTTGCCTTTGGTTACATCTCTGAGACTTTCTCCTGCATTCCTGTTGAAAACTTGCTCGGCTGACGTCCCTTCTGGCTCCTGATCCTGCTTGCTGTACTACTACGTTGATCTCTGGCTCTCTGACATTGGCATTGGCTGACTACCCGATCTGGTTACTGAACTCTGGCTATGTATTGACTACGCTTACTCTGCTTACCTTTTTATTATTATTAAACAAGTGTGATTAACTGTACTTCTGTCTCGGTCTGATTCATGGTTTCTGACACAAACTGAAGAGCAGTAACGATCGGAAAAGCACGAGGCTGAAAAACGTGAATCATGTCTCACCAAACTTCTACTAACACGAGATTAGCAGAAGGAGCCCAAAGGGTGGCGCACTTGGTATTGAAATTTTCTAGTGCCGTCATACGTGTTGTACGTCACCGCGTTATTGACGTTTGGAATTTCCGACATCATTTGTGTGACCGTGTGTATGCAAGACAAGTTTGAGCCAACATCCGTCTGAAAAAATCCATGGATTTTTGTTGTCGGAATGTCCAATCGTGTGTACGCAGCATAAGTATGCTCCTGCTTGAATTTTGTAACCTTGTATCTGTTGCGTCCTTTGAGCATTCCAGTGTCCTTGTGCCTCTGTTCCCCTTGTATACCTTTGCCAGCTTTCAGCCTTCCAACCCTCAGTGATCTCCTGTGAAATCCTACCTGCTATTTGTTAGGATCACCATTGTCTGCAGTTTGCTTCAATGTCTCCCAGTGGATTTCTTGTCTCTTTTCTGCTCAGTGTCCTTGTGCACTTTGTTTTTTTGTCTTGCTAATCATTCCTAGTTGTCCTGTGTGTCTCTTGGCACCTGTCCCCAGTGTCTGTGTGTTTCCATGCACATCCGCCAGCTTGAGCTGTACTCCCTGCTGCCCTGTGATCCCTGAACCTCAGTGCTGCATGGGACTCTCAACTGTTTTTCAGCCCTTTGTTCCCAGTAGCTTCTTGCTTGGATGAGTCAGAGAAATGTGCCTGTAGCACAACCCATCTCCACCTTCAGGAGATCTGAAGAAGACCAAGCATTTTCTTGGACTCTGCACTAGGGCCCTTCCAAGGGACCTCACCTTTGCTGTATGTGCAGGCAGGCTGAGTTCTTCCCCACCAATACCAATAGGTATCCTTGCTGTCTTAGACAACTTGTGTACCATAGCTGTATCCTTTAAACATATATTACATGGTGCCCTCTGTGCACTTCACCCCATACATATTACCCCTGCATTCCTGTAGGCTTAGCATCCTGCTGCTGGAAGACTCTTCAGTCTCCCTGTGAGCCCTGCACCCCAGTGCTGTAAAAGTCTCTTACTAGTATTCCGTGCCCTGCCTGCCTGTAAGAACAGATCCCCAATGCTCTACCCGCCATTGGAGTGAGCTGTGTATTCCGTGCTTTCTCAAATCCTTGTTTCTGTGCTTCCCTGTACCAGGTCAGCTGCAGCCTGCATGGGTGTATTGTACTTTCCGAGCTCTCTGCCATCCATCATGCATGATTCTAGTCTATTAATAAAACAGAACATCAACATGATTAGAATATTAAATACATTTTCAGAGGATCCATGATCACAACCATTCATGACTGTCCCCACTCATGACAATTGTGTAATATCAGTAAGCATCTTTTTGACTAAAGCTGGCCATAGACTGTTATATTTTTTTCCAAATCTAAACAAAACAAAATCTAACACATTCCTATGTTATACAGTGCAGATGGAGGAATATCCCAATGTAGCCATTGTATTCTGAAAGCCAGCACCAGCAGCAGTTAGAATATCCAAACAGCGGCTGAAAATCATTGAATGCAGCCACTGTTTAGCTGGAGATGATCCAACTCCTTAAACTTTTCAATTGAAGGAAGGATGTCAGAAATTTGCGTAATATATGACCAGCTTTAGGCCCCTTGCAGACAGGTGGAATCTGTCCGCTGATCCTCACACGCTGAGCAGGCGGATGACAGGTCTGTGTTACAGCCCACTTTCCTATATAGGCGGTTGGATGGAAACGGACTGTCTGATCAACGAACACATGTCCATTGACATCCGCCATTCAATAGAGAGCAATGAATGATCGGGTCCGCCTAAAAAAACTTGTTTTTGTACTAAATGTAGTTCTTTGCAATTTAGCTACTAAAGGCACAGTATATTAGCAACGTCACTTAGAGCCTGTGTACACAAGCTTTTGTTCTTTTTCGGAACTGCCTTTCTCTCCATACAAACCAATAGGAATGCAAAAACAACTTGAAGCAGCTTGCTGCAGCTTAGAAAATGATCAACAAGCAACAAGGGTACTAGGCACAAGTCAAATGCACCTGTCAATGAACTCTGACTTTTAACTGCTGTTGTAGTCAGCTATTAGCCACACAATGGAGGGTATCAATTCTGCGAGTCACCCGACTCATAGACTTTGTGAGAGGGCATGGTAAAGCACAACCATTGTGCAGCACTATAAAGCAGAACTTGAGCATGTAATGAGCATTGACTGCCCCCGTGTAGGGTTGCCATGTTTTCTTCAAGCCAAACCCGAACACTTTAGCAGTGGCATTTTTTTGGGAGGGTATACGCTAAAAAATTGTAAAAGATGTGGGACATTTTTGGTGGAGAGAGAGTAGTAATGTGGCGCATAGCTCACCACAGCAAACATGGCTGAATTGTGAGTTTTCTGCACAGAATGCAGGGGTCAGATATGTCCTGGGGAGAGGGCTAGTGCTAGCAGGGGGGTGGGGAGAGTTAGATATGTGCTGCGATGCAGTAGCGGCTGGTTCTCAAAATTTTTTTGGGTGGGGGGGCACAAACAAACTGAAAAATTCTGGAAAAAAATATCAGTTGCAGGCTCACTGTGTCCCATAAAAAGCAGCCATTGTGCCTATCAAATGCAGCCATTGTGCTCATCAAATGCAGCCACTGTGCCCATCATATGCAGCCACTGTGCCCATCATATGCAGCCTCTATGCCCATAAAATACAGCCACTGTGCCCATCATATGCAGCCTCTGTGCCCATCATATGCAGCCTGTGCCCATCATATGCAGCCTCTTTGCCAATCATACAGCCTCTGTGCCTATCATATGCAACCTCTGTACCAATTATACAGCCTCTGTGCCCATCATATGCAGCCTCTGTGCCCATCATACAGACACCGTGCCCATCATATGCAGCCTCTGTGCCAATCATACTGCCACTGTGCCCATCATATGCAGCCTTTGTGCCCATCATACTGCCACTGTGCCCATCATATGCAGCCTCTGTGCCCAACATACAGCCACTGTGCCCATCATATGCAGCCTCTGTGCCAATCATACAGCCTCTGTGCCCATCATATGCAGCCTCTGTGCCCATCATACAGCCACTGTGCCCATCATATGCAGCCTTTGTGCCAATCATACAGCCTCTGTGCCCATCATATGCAGCCTGTGCCCATATGTGCTGGGGGCGCTTGGGGGGGTCAGATATGTGCTGGGGGAGCACTTTCTGAGAGAAGAGGGCCAATGCAAGGGGGAGGGGTAGGGGGGTAGGATATATGCTGGAGGGATCCTTTGGGAAGGAAGAGAAATAATGCAAGGAGAGGTTGCCAGATTTCAAATCCAATCCACACTTCTAGCATTTCTTCCCCCTGCCAAAGACCCCCCAGCACATATCCTCCTAACCACACAACACACATTGATAAGATCATGTACATCAAACTAATTTCTATAACATTTATCTGAAATGCTAAAAAGATTATACAGTACACTGCCCTTCTAGCAGTAATGAGGGTGTCACACAGATGTAGAGTGACTGGGTAACTGTAGCCTCAGGGCCTTGTGGCAATGAAGTTGTGCTCCTGTCTAGGTTTTCTGTAATACTCCATGGCTACGGAATGTATTTGTTCTGAAAACATCCATAGACAGTTTGAAAGATTCTAGTCTATTATTAAAACAGAACACAGACATGATTAAAAAATTAAATTGATTTTCAGCTCATTAATTTTGGAAGCTAAATTATCAGTAGGGAAGCTAATCCTGGAATACAAGATGTAATATCCTTGATGTAAGATGAGAACGGCAAACTGAAAAAAGATAATGCAATATTGGCATACAACCACTGAAGCATTTTGGAAATAGTCATGTACCATTCATTAAAAGATCAGTTTTTATAAGTGACTTTTTGACAAATGAAGGAAACTCAATAGATATGAATGTGTCAAGTGCCTCCTGAGATCTTTGTTCAACTTTCCCTCTAATGAATGCTCAACAGCAAGATGTTTCCTTTTGATAAGACTCTCGTAGAAGATCCTAGTATTAAAGCTGCCTTGTGAAACCTGGAAACTCTTTTGATAAACAGCAGGATTAACTGTGCAATTGTTTGTACATCAATCTTTCTAATGAGAGAGCTTCATTGCTGTGTAGTTGCAGCATACACTTCACCTAGCCCTGAGAACAAATTCTCTTAAAGAAACCTTGTCCTGAGAAAATATGCAGACTGCCAATGTTGACCTCTGCTTCTGATATTTACTGCCATGCCAAACTAATGGATTTAAAGTCTACTGTATGTGAACCCTTAACTTGTAAAACAACCCATTCAAAAAAGAAATGCAAATTCTCTTTTTTTTATTCTTTATTTAGAAGTATGCAGTGTAACATCACAGCGTGACATGACAAACCATAGTTGATGATATCCGTTAACAGAAATGTAAAAACATGAACAAAGAATTTATTGATATCAATAAACAATCAGACAAGATTCCAGAACTTCAGTATAAGGTGTCCATAAACTTCAAGCTGTAGCCTCTATCCTACACTGCGACAGAGAACATATAGAAAAACAAATGACATATCACACTGAAAAAAGAGAAAAGAAAAAACATTTTATGGCAACAACTAGCATGTATGGAACCTAAATGGGTTGGGGAACAGAACATAAGCAATACATGGTGAAGGGCGGGCCCCTTGTCTCTTCCCCATACTAGTTGTATCCAACTATCAGAGTATACCAAGTAATATTTTTTTGGTTTATGGAAGGAAAGAGTAGACACCCTATATGTCTATATAAAGGGTAAAAGTAAAAAGGATGAAAAGGAGAAAGAGCGCAAGGAGGATGGGGTGCTTCGGTGGAGTCAACGGCACAAGGCATCAAGTTCCCCTAGGGGAAGGAGCCTCAATTTAAGAGTAAGTCAAATATTCATCTGGGAAGCGGAACACATCCCAGAGCAGCCAGCGTGTGTTGTGTTCCTCCGTCTTGTCCCTAAGTGCAGACGTCATCTCAGTGTTGCCAACTTATCAAATTGAAATTTACTGGCACGACACCCAAAATTTACACAGCCTAGTTTTTACTGGCATTTCACAAAAGTTACAAAATTAAATTTTTAGGTTCAAATTTCAGTATTCAGGCTACAAACAAGTACGCTAGGCAAATAGCAATAAGGTAAAAAAACATATTTTTGTTATTTTCTATATAATAAGGGCCGGATTATTTAGTCCAATTACCTCCTGCCTCCATCACCTGTCACCAGCACCCCTGCCACCATCACCCCTGCCTCCATTACCTGTCACAAAAGGAAAATGAAAAATACATGCACACCCAGGGGTCTCCTCATATCCGATTTATTGAAAAAATAAACAGCACCACAATACACAGCTCTCCATCGTGAACCTAACCTCCCCCACATATACCCACCACACCCCATAAATGAACCATCCCTCCCTCCTACAATTTACAAAAAGCACAATCCCATAAAAATCCCCCTCCTTCCCCTCCACATGATGGGACCACTATAAAACCTCTCCTTTGGAGCAGGAACCAGAAGACTGTATAGAACAACCCCCAAGGTGGTACCCCTGATAATAGCACCTGTATCCAAGACCCTACCCAAGGATTGATCTAGAATGGAATGCTCCCAGAAGCCTGAAAGGAAAACTCTGCACCTTATAGCCACAATGGGTGAATACAATGGCCTTATCCGTTACAGGAAATTGTGGGAGACAATCTGACTGGTGAGCGGTACTGGCTACCTCTGTTGGAATGCCTCTTATATGTGTCACATAACCTAATTCCAACTGTGCGGGTATATGTAAGTCCCAGTGAGCCTGTCTGGATGACCGCTGCAAGGGATATAAAGATAGACAAGTTGCTGGATGATAAGGGAAGTCCTTCATTCAAACGAAAAGGCACTGCTGAGCATGCTACTCCAGAACACCCAGGGGTTGATCAGAAGGAGACTGTTCCCACAATATGGATTCAACCAATCAATGTCACATAAGAGCATGGATAATTACATCCGATGCAGCCAGTATAAAAGTGGAGTGTGGTGGGTATATGTGGGGGAGGTTAGGTTTCACGATGGAGAGCAGTGTATTGAGGTGCTTTTCAATTTTTCAATAAATCAGATATGAGGAGATAACCCCTGGGTGTGCATATATTTTTCATTTACTTTTTTGTGACAGTTTGATTTTTGTGAACACACCCTACTATTATTTATGGAGGTACCCTCAAGTTTTTTATGATATTGGGCTCCCAGTTTGCATTTTTCTTTTTCCTTTATATGCCTCCATCACCTGTCACCATCACCCCCTGCCACCATCACCCCCTGCCTCTATCACCCCTTGCCTCCAAAACCCCCTGCCACCATCACCCCCTGCCACCATCACCCCCTGCAGCCTGCCACCATCACCTGCTGTCACCGTCAGCTGGGCTGTCACTCCGTCCCCGACTCCCCATAGACTCTGAAATCTGGATTGCCTGGATGCAGGGCTCCTCTGTTCCCCGTGCTTCTCAGCCTCCTGCTCCAGTGTTCCTGGTTACAGGTTTTAAATGCTGATGCACCTGGCGGGATGTGCTAATACATCACTCGCTTCGCCAGTACAGCGCGCCGCACAGCCTCTGTGAAATCTGCCCCCCCGCCTGCCAAATACAGGATCTGCTCGGCAAGCTCCAGAACTGCGCAAGCGCAGTTCCAAGCTGGACCAGTCACTGCTATTTTTTACTGGCACTTTCCCTCTATTATTGGCATTTATGGGGCGGTTGGCAACACTGCCCCATCCGTTGAATGTCATTCACCCTGGAAAACCAATAGGGCACAGTAAGTGGAGATTGTTGTTTCCATATGCTGGGGATGCAGGCACTGGTTGCAGTCAGAAGATATTTCAGCAGGGATTTACGGTATCTCTTACTGGACATTGGAATCAAGTTAACCTCCCTGGCGGTAATCCCGAGTGTGGCTCGAGGTGAATTTTCATTACCAAAAGCGGTAACCCCGAGCCAAACTCGTGGGTTGCATCGCAGTATCCTGTGAAAGTTACTTTCCTTGTCCCCAGGATCCTGTGATCCTGCTGTGTGCCGGGCTCCATTCCCTGCGAGCGTTGCGAAACACACTGGGATGGAGCCCGGCGCTAAATTCAAAAAGTGCAAAAAGCAAAACACACACATACACTGTAATCTTACCGATTAATGTATGAAATCATTTCATATCCCTTTTGCCCCTAGTGCTTTGTCCAGTGCCCTGCATGAAGTTTTATATTATATATACTGTTCTTTCTGCCTGGAAACTTGAGATTGTCCATGGCAACCAAAAAGTGTCCCTTTACGTCAAAAGGGTTTTATACCAGCTGGAAAACAGCAATAGTAAATTAGAATCACTTGCAGAATTGAGCGATAGTGATTTGTGGGGAAATTCATCATCAGATACCAAAAGTAACGACAGTGACAATTCTGCAACTGAGAAAATGTCAGTGTTTTTGATTTGATTACCCTATTGTATACATTTTATTATTATTTGTTATAATTATTTATCGTTATTTATTATATTATTATAATTTATGATTTCGGGTTTCAAACTTTATCATACCCGGGATGTCTACTAGAATCTTGTTGGACAGATTTAAGTGAGTTATTACTAAGAATTACAGGCCTACAATATAAAACGCGAAATTTCCATGTGAAACAATGTACCGCATTGAGATGCAAAAATCTGACATAATCATACCACCACGGAGGTTAAGGAGCACTGCCACTGGATCGTCCAAAAGGGAAATATCTCTGAGTTTGTGTAAAATTTGCCTGTTGCCAAAAGGGACACAACTTTGGACAGTCCCAAAAGATATGGAGTAGCGTGCCCGTCTGAGTACCACATCACAAGCACAATGGGCTGTGTCCATGGAATATTGACTCTAGTACAGCTGGGGTCTGGTACCAATACGACAAGGTTTTAAATGTGATTTCTTGATATTTGCTGCAAAGAAGAGAATCCAGGTCTTTCGATCCTCCGAGAATGTAGTATTAACATCTTTTTCCCATTTGCTCAGATATGAAGGATCATTTTGAGATGTAATCGCCAGTAAAATATCGTAAGAGTAGGAGAGAAATTTCCGTAAAGGGCCATCTCTCAGACAGAGATCTTAAAATGAAGTGAGTTGTCTCCGGAAACTGGCATGGTCCAGGAGGGACCGAAGAAAATGGGACAATTGCAGGATCTTTCACCTACCTAAGATAGAGAGTTAAGGGCGCGATATAAATCTGACAGACTGGCCCAACCAGAGGATCCAAGAGAAGTGGAAGATCTAACCAGGTTCAGGTCTGGCTGGAGTTGGAAGGCTTTGTCAGAAAAACCTGGTACAAAGTCCAGGTGGGCTCGATCAAAGGGTGTGAAGAGGAGAATCGGAAGTAATGAATCCCCGTCCATGGAAGATCAGCTTAATAGACCGGTACCGATTCCTGTTCCAGGGATACCCATAGTTTATGGGAAAAGTGACTACACCAGTCCACCACTCTGTTCATGTGAACCGCTGTACAGTATAAGGCTGGGTCCGGGAGACCAAACCCCCTCTAAGCTTTGGTCCTTGCAGAAGTGCCCTTTTGAGACGGGATTTTTTTAATGTAGCGTGGGTTGTCAGCACCCGGGGCAAGGCAAATAATTTGCGCTAACCCTAACTTACTTACAGTAGAGTGGCCAGCCAATAACCCAGATGTAATGCTGTTACATCAGGGTTACAGGCTGGCCAGAAAGAATGACAATAAAAACCTGTTATAGGGGGAAACGCCACTCTGTTATGCAACTTTTACACCTGCAGCAGAATAAATTTGATTCTGCCCGCAATTACAAAACACACTACAATCGCAAAACGCAGATTCAGGTGTCATCATTTTCAATGACAACTAAAATGCAGTGCAGTTTTGCTGCGATTATCATGCAATTTACTGCACTGCAATCGCGGCAAATCGCATGGCATAAAGTTTGTCATGTAAAAAGGAACAGAAGCTTCTGTTGGGCGAAAAGCTTCACTCAATGTAATGTTGTGCAATTGTAGTGTGTTTTACTGCATGGCAATTCGCATCACATGAAGCTTGTTGCCCAAAAAGGAGCAGTAGCTTCTTCTGGGCGACAAGCTTCACATTATGCAATTTGTCACGCGATGATCATGGTAAAATCGCACTACGTTTTAGGTGCCATTGAAACTAATGGCAGCTAAACCTGCAATTCTGACGCGATCCCAAAATGGCCAGGTGTGAATGGAGTTGCCCTATTTCAACATATGCGATTCTGCATACCTTTTCAAACTCACAGGTTAGATATTATATGTTCCTATTGAGGTGGTTCACACAGATGCGATCCACACGCATTGCGCTTTGAGTGCTGTTACGAAAAGGGTCCTGTGGAAGCTTGTATAGGTTTGTTCCAGACTCGTAAGTAATAGAGTAGAGTGGTATGCGGAAATAAGTGTTCACATAGGATTGCTATTGACAGAAGTTTTGCAGTGAAGTTCCCTTGTTCCCTTGTCACCTCCTCCCATGCTCGCCTCCAGGCCTTTTCCAAGCCTCTCCAATCCTTAGGAATTCCCTATCCCAATATGTCTGACTATCTCCTACTCTATCCACTTTTAGGCAATCCCTGAAAACTTTTTTCTTTAGGGAAGCCTATCCTGCCTCCCCCTAACAACTGTACCTTTATTTTCTCAGCTCATCCCTTATAGTTATCTTTTAGTAGGCTCTAAAGAGCAGTGCCCTCTGATTCCTCCTGTATTGAATTGTATTGTAACTGTACTGGAAAAATTATGAATCAAGCTAATTAATATTAACCACTTACTTACTGGGCACCTAAACCCCCCTCCTACCCAGACCAATTTTCAGCTTTCAGCGCTGTCACACTTTGAATGACAATTGTGTGGTCATGCTACACTGTACCCAAATTAAATTATCATTTTTTCCCCACAAATAGAGCTTTCTTTTGGTGGTATTTGATCCCCTCTGGGGTTTTTATTTTTTGTTAAAAAAATGAAAAAAGACAGACAATTTTGAATAAAAATACAAAACAGTTTTATATTTCATTATAAAATTTTGCAAACAGGTAATTTTTCTCCTTCATTGATGTACACTGATGAGGCTGCACTGATGGGCACTGATTGGCTGCACTGATGGGCAATGGTAAGGCGGCACTGGTGGGCACTGATAAGACATCACTGGTGGGCACTGATGAGGTGGCACTGATGGGTACTGATGGGAGGCACTGAAGGACATTGATAGGTGGCACTGAAGGGCACTAATAGGTGGCACTGATAGACGGCCTCCCGGCAATGTAGGTCCGCGCTGTAGCCGTCATTCGACTATAGCGCGGACGGGAACAGGTTAATATAATTAATAAATGAGCCAAGAACAATTGGACTAATGAAATATTAATAAATACAGAAATTGCAAATGAATGTGATAAATTTGTAAATTGCAAAATAGTGCAGCAAAATTGTGAAATGTCCACAATAATATGATGTGTTTAAAAATACCACCAAATTTCAATGATGTCCATCATCCATCACCAAAACACTTGTGAATATCCACCACCAGCTGAAGACAACCCTTACCAGCTCCGGTGGACCCCTTGTTATAGGGGGTCAGGATGGACCTATGGCTTAACACCCAGCCGGTGCCTTTTCCACGTCTCAACGATACTTCACACTTCCGGTGTCACCCGCCTTTTACGCGTCTCAACGATACTTCACACGCACAGGACCATCCAGAGAGAATTCAACACATGGAATCCAAGATGGGAGAACATTTCATGTTGCATAATGATCTGGTAGGCTCACATGTTGACTATGAATCTTTGGCTGCTGTAGGTCTGCTGGCACCTGTGTTTCCACAAGCTTGTGCTCTGCTCTTGCTGCACTGACTTGGCAGTTCTAGCTCTAGAAGTATCGCTGAGACGTGGAAATGAGCCAATTCTTTTTGGCTCATTTATTAATCATATTAATATTAGCGCAACTCATAATTTTTCCACTTTTGTTTGTGTTTGTGTTGCACTAAGAATTGCTGCTTTACTTTTTCATTTTTCTTGTATGTATTATTAGAGATTCATTTCACATGGTTTTACATTCTTTTTTTATTTACATTGTAACTGTATTGTTTGCCCTCATGTTGTAAAGCTCTGCACAAACTGTTGGAGCTTGTATAATAACAATAATGGGAGGAGTTTTTGCATTGAAGTCAATGGGACGCAATTGTGCATTGAAGTCAATGGGGCGCGATTTTACACTGAAATCAATGGGAGACAGTTGTGGAGAGAAAGAGACAAAGTCACACCTGTACAGAAATCTCACAGAAATCGGAATGACATTGCGATTTCATTACACATAGGTGTGAACCCAGGTGCCAGGATGCAATTTCAAGTTGCCATGGCAACCCGCTGCTGGGATTTGTCGAGCCCTGGACTAGGAAATTCAGGAGATAGGAGGGGGTGAATGTCTGTGCATGTCTGTGGAGCCCAGGATGACAAGGGTGGTTTCTTGCACACACTGATCGCTGGATCAGTGAATTTTAGCTTGGAAGCACAGAGATCTGCTGGGTAGAAGTATGGAGTCAGGTCACCAGCTGGGTTTGACAGTCAATAGGCAAATAGGTACAGGATCACTATCAGGTTCCAGCTCGGGAACAGGTAAGAGCTGGCAACATGTTGGCAGTGAGGTACAAAGTCAGGAGGCAGGATTGTGGTCAAAAGTCCAGGACAGCGTCGGTAACACAGATGAGCAGCAGGCATAAAAGGCAAGGAAAATCAGAAGAGAAGTGTCAGAAATAGCCAGGTCAGTAACAGGAAGAATACAGAACACAGGGATCAGACCTGAAGACAATCTAGCAATGAGGCTGGGCAGACTTCTGGTTTAAATAGGGCACTGGCGCCAGGATCTATGGGCATGCCGATGTGTGCACATGCTCATGCACATGTGCATTTCTGTCCTTGCAAGTTATCTTAATATGCCCATGTGCGCAAAAATGAGCACTTCCTGCATGAGGTTCCTGACAGTGCATCACAGCTCGAAATGTACAATAGAAGTCAAGATTTTCTCATAACGACCCATGCTTACTGTATAGATAAAGGTAGTGACGAGAGCCTTGTGGAAGGAGACAGCTTGCCCACATCCCTATAAGACTATACAGTAGAACGTGGTTTTCCTCTAATGGGGCTTTGTAAGGCAAGAGTCTTAAAGCAATGTATCAAAAAATATATACATAATTTTATTGTCAAAAAGTTAAAAACATAACACAAATTTAGTATTTGAAAGTAAAAAAGAGGATGCTGACAATTCAATTATTGGTAACAAGAGCAAAATACAGATCAGTGTACAATGATAACACAGAAAACCCACAGCTAAGGGCTGTACAAACAGTCCGACGCGTTTCGAGGTTTATAAAAGTTGGAACCTCTTCTTCAGGGGCTGATGGCGAGATGAATGGTTATCTAAATATTTCACAAAGAAAAAGCAGAACATCTTAGGAGACATACATGGTATAATATTCACATATTACCAAAAAGCATGAGAATCAAAATGCGTTGATATATTTAAATGATATTCTCACCAAGTTACTCATAGATCAATGCTAGACGACATCCAACTTCAAGAGAAGACAAAAAGTGAAGAAAATAATTTGCCAACAGGGATCGGGGCCAAGAGCCGGTGCTATCACTGAGGAACATGCATAAGTACGCCACCCAGAGCAGAGCACAAAGGGCGTCCCACAGGCAGAAAGGTGACGCCACTGGAAACGGCTGTTCCAGGTTGTGTTTGTCACCTAAAGAACAAGGAGAGGACAGTCTGGTAAAGTCCATCCCAGGGGTGTAACCAAAACTTGGAGCTAGATTGAGCATACATCCATTGTGTATAAGTATAATTTGGATACCAGTGTGTCCTATACATACCTATGGGCTCATGGGTAATGAACCACTCCTACTAAAGATAGGGAGAGATCATGCAGGACACTAATTGAGAGGTGACGGACGTTGGATCCCTCCTTATTTGTCATTCTGATGAGGACAGAAATGCATCTTCCACAAAAATTCAGGAGAATGATTGACACCTAGGGCCTTAAAGGAGAACAATTGGATCATGTTTGCAAGGGTTTTATAGGAAAAGAGGTGTATTCACCTCGGGGGGATCCCACTCGGGGCCCCTGGATGTGAAACCCTCCAAAAGGGGTCGAAAATAAATGGCGTCATTTAAGACGGGAGGCTTGGTAGCCTGCAGGCGATAGATCCACTTCTGTTTTTTCTGCAGCAAAATTTTATTCCAATCCCCACCACGCAACCCTGGATGGACGCGCCTGCTCCAAAACTAGACACAAGCTCATTTTTAAGACAGAAGCCCAGAAGAATCAAACCAATCCAATTCG
The DNA here is from genome assembly GCF_042186555.1 of Aquarana catesbeiana. Taxonomy (NCBI): domain Eukaryota; kingdom Metazoa; phylum Chordata; class Amphibia; order Anura; family Ranidae; genus Aquarana; species Aquarana catesbeiana. The sequence goes on from NC_133326.1 coordinate 167,872,998, forward strand.
CATAATTACAAAATTCTCTAATCAACACGCTAGGATTAAAAGTATTGTGGAACGATATTGGCATGTCCTCAAACTAGATCCCATCATTGGCCCTTTCGTACAGGACAAACCATCGTTCACTTTTAGATGAGCGAGATCCATAAGGGATAACCTGGTGGCTAGTGAGTATACAGGCGCTGGTGCGAGTAAACGAGATCCGTGTAAACGACCTGGGGCCTTTCGCTGTGGCAGTTGCCCTTACTGCCAATTCATGAATGTCAAGCCCAATATCAGATTACCAGATGGTCAAAAATACACACCAAAGCATTTTGCAAATTGCAGAACAATTGGTGTGGTATACTTGTTAATGTGCGACTGTGCATGCTATTACGTGGGCAAGACAAATCAGGAATTTTGGCGGCGGGCATATCGCCACATCGCCTCAATGAAAACATGCAACCCCAGTCTACCACTGGGTAGACATGTTTCCAACTTTCATGCGGGTACTTTTCCCAAAGTATCCTTTGTAATTTTGGATCGTGTTCACCCAGGATTAAGAGGTGGGGACTGGAATAAAACGTTACTGCAAAAGGAGCAGAAATGGATTTACCGTCTTCAAGCCACCAAAGCACCTGGCCTCAACGATGCTACCACATACAGACCCTTTTTAGAGGGCTTTACCTTGGGGGGGATCCGAGTGGGAACCCCCTGGGGTACATACCCCCCATTTTTGGTAAAAGTGTCTGCCAATACAGATTCCACTATATTGTATGCGACTCAGAGGACCGGTTGGCCCTCTCTAAGATGTCTTTTTCAACCATGTTACTTTTGATTTTGTCCAAACAGTATTAGACTATATTGGAATAGGTAGGGAGACATACTCTAGATATTATAATGTTAATTAAGCATGTATCCTTTTGTAATGACTAAATTTCATATGCATTTATTTTCTTTCTGTTTCTTAATGCTGGATTGTCATATAATTTTGACATTACAGCGCATTCTCCATTGTATAGTCTCTTCTCTCTCTTTTCCCTGTCTTCCCCTATTTACTCCTTGTCATCTGTCCTGGTGCCATTATGGGTTTGAACTCTGTGCCGATGCAGATCTGGATGACTGCTTGGTCTGCACCTGGATACCCCACTCGGCGCACGGGGGCCAATGGCGCCATATTTACTTGGCAGCATTTGGCCCTCTCCTCTTGATCGCCTATGGCCGAGATAGTTTACCTCGTTGCCATGGCGATCCGCGGGCCGCTGATGCGGACGTCAGCTCCCTCCCAGCACGGATCCTCTGTCTCCAGGATATGACGTTTGTCTCCCTGGGCTGGCAACCGTGCGTGTGGTTAGGAGGCTGGCCTGCGCGCCAGGGACTCGGAGGGCGGCCTCGCCCACCGGCGATCACGCTGCCGCCTGTCAGCTGAGGGACATCCCTTTGTAATTAACAATGGCATTTAAACCATAAGTGGAGACGCCTCACTCCAGGTTGGAGTGGACGCCGGATGGTGTATGCTCAGCTGTTAAACCTTCAAAGGTAAGCCATGTCGCTCTCCCCTGTACAATGCTTGAATAGCAATGACCCCCAAGCTCAGCATGTAATGTACATGCAAAGCACAGGGATGTCGGCTCATGCATGAGGAAATTTCCAAATGCTGATCCTTCAGTGATCATTGCTTCTATTTATTATGCTCACTTCAGCTGGACTAGAGAGCCCACATTTATTTCTTTTTCCTCTTCTGTGTTTTGACTACAGTTACTGGTTGCAGAGGCTACTTTGGTGATTCTTCTTTGGTGCTGAGACCAGACAGCACTCTTTGGGGACACCTTCATTTTTAGTTTGTTACTAGGGCTAACTACCCTGTATATGCACGGCCAGGTATGTACCTACTATATAGAGATATATATATATATATTTATAAAAAACTTTCAGCAGGTGTGAGTCTAATTTAGACATCACTCCGTTTATATATATATATTTTTTCTTTCTTTTGGTTTTTTCTTTTTATGTATGGGATAGACTTCTCTACACTATACATATTTTCCTCTTTCTTAGCCAACTACACATCATTACTGTTAAAACATCAACAGTGCCATCAGCTGGTGGGCGGGACGCCCTTTGTATCGTGTCCTAGGTGCGGGAAACATCCAGTCCCTTAGTGATAGCAGAGGCTTTTCAGTTTTTGACCCCCATTGGCAAACCATTCTATCCCTTCAAAGCTTTTAAATTGGATGCTAAAGGATGCTGATCAAGGAATAACACGGTTAGAACCTTTTCTTTATATAGTACTGTGATGTATATCATGCAATAGGGAACAATGTGCTATGTTTGGTCTATACGGTGTTGTTTATTTTGCTTGTTGATGTTCATTGGTTATGTTCCCTTTATTTATATATATTTTTTCTTTTTTTTTTTTTTTTTATATTTTTCTTGCTCATAAAATGTTTTCAGACAGATTAAGTACCTCACCACCAGCCCCTGAAGAAGAGGTCACAACACTGATAAAACCTCTTGCTGGAACAGTTTTTGTGGGGATAAGTGTATCGTTGCAATCTGTCTTACATTACTGTTGTATCATCATCATTGAAATTTAGCATCCGCCTTTTCTTTGTGTTTTTTATTGATTGTCATGTCTTTTTAACTTTTTGATAAAGAAAATATGTAATTATTATTATTAATACTTTGTTGACATTGTTTTGAGACTCCTGCCCTTTAAAGTCCCACAAAGAGGAAATACCCCATTGTGCTTCTAATGGATGAATACCAACGAATACCTGACCAGGATCTAGATAAGTTTGAAGTGACCAAGGATATTCAACTATTCGCACGCAAACTAATCTTGAAACAATTATATTATTCCCTGACTAGTTCCCTATATCGCAAACCAACATCTGGTAATTCTATTCTACATGCCACCAGTTTTCATCCCCAACCCCTGATCCGTTCGATACACTATAGTCAGTACCTACGGGTCAGAAGGAACTGCACTGACGACAATGTCTTTAAAAGAGAGGCAGACATGTTGAAGGAGAGACTCCTGGCACAGGATTACTGTAAGACATGTTTAAAAAGGGCCTTTAGACGGGCATGCTCTAAACCCAGCCACGAACTCATTTTCAATTCAGAATCCAACAGTAACAAAACCAACCCTATCAGGATAATAATAAGGTTTTCCAATCAACATAGGGCCGTGAAAAATATCGTTGAACGGTACTGGCATGTCCTTAAACTGGATTCCACCATTGGCCCCTTCGTGCAGAACAAACCATCCTTCACTTTTAAGCGTGCTAAATACATCAGGGATAATCTAGTATCCAGTGAGTATTCTGGGGGTGGTGTGGGCAAACGAGATCCCTGCAAATGCCCTGGCACCTTTCGGTGTGGCGGGTGCCCGTACTGTCAATTTATGAACATCAAGCCCAACATCAAACTACCCAATGGTCACAAGTATGTTCCCAAGCATTTTTGCAAACTGCAAAACAATAGGTGTAATATACCTATTAATCTGTGACTGCGCATGTTATTATGTTGGCAAAACTAGTCAGGAGTTTTGGTGGCGGGCATACCGCCACATAGCCTCAATGAAATCCTGCAACCCCAGCTTGCCGTTGGGAAGACATGTCTCAGCGTTCCATGTGGGGAATTTCCCAAAAGTGTCCTTTTTGATTCTGGATTGTGTGCATCCAGGGTTGGGTGGTGGGGATTGGGATAAAATTTTGCTGCAGAAAGAACAGAAGTGGATCTATAGCCTGCAGGCTACCAAGCCTCCCGGCTTAAATTACGCCATTTCTTTTCGACCCTTTTTGGAGGGTTTCACCTCCGGGGGGGCCCCAAGTGGGATCCCCCCGGAGGTAAATACACCTCTTTTCCTATAAAACCCTTGCAAACTATGATCTAATTTTCATTGTTTGTTCTCCTTTAAGGCCCTAAGTGTCAATCATTTTCCTGAATTTTTGTGGAAGATGCATTTCTGTCCTCATCAGAATAACAAATATCACATAAATTTACAACAATGCAAGCTAATCAGGACGGATGCACATATGGGTTCTTATGGACATCCTATTTGGATCATATGTCATACGCTCGGAGGATATCCCATGTTTGTTTGTTTGTTATACATAGTTACACTGGTCCACTAATTGGTACTTTCTTTGCCAGTGATCCCACCCTCAGTATGGCCATTGGCAGTATTATCGTTACTATTTCCATCTGCTGTTCTCCCTGCTCCATAAGTGTGTGTCTCTATTTCTGGCTCTGCTCTCTTATATTCCTGTAGTTTTTATCCCCTCCTCTTTGAGTTCCCAGTATGAGCGCTTGATGCTGCTCTGAATCTGGACCCTGGGCTGGTGCTGTGCTGTGGGACTGGCTGGTGTTTGCCCAGGTAGCTCACTCGGCGCACGGGGGCCAATGTGTCATTTTTCCTTTGGCGCTTTTGGCCTCCCGTCTGTATGATTGCACATGGCCGAGACTTGTTTATCTCATGGCTGTGGCGATCAACGCACCGCGGGCCCCCGACGTGGACGCCGGTTCCCTCCCAGCACGTGTCAGTTGTCAGAGTTGGATGGTATTTCCCTCTGCACACTGATACGTGTGTGGGATCGAGGGGGCGGGCCTGCGCGCCGGGGACTCGAAGGGTGACCCCTCCAACTGCCAATGACGCTCATCTGACGGTCTCAGCTGTTACCAACATGTTCACTGACGAGAGGCACTATATAAACCACACGCCCAGACGGCCAGTCTCATGCCTAACAGGTGTCAGACCGGTCATTTCGTTTGGCTATCCCTCAAGGTAATTAGCTTCTTTCTATTGTGCAGCATACATACTGCTTTTTCACATAGGATAACTTATAGGCTATGCCATGCAAGTACATGCCAATCCACTTACAGATTCAATTGTAATGTGGATGGCATCTAATAGGATCCCACTTGCAATAGTGTGATCTTATATGCTGGCTATTTGTGATTCTATCTAATCACAATGTACTTCCCTTCCTCCCCAGCTACTGCACGCTGACATACTTACCTTATTTCCTGTGGTGGTGTGATCTCTGTGCACGGAGGGATCCAACGTCCGTCACCTCTCAATTAGTATCCTGCATGATCTCTCCCTATCTTTAGTAGGAGTTGTCATTACCCATGAGCCCATAGGTATGTATAGGACACACTGGTATCCACATTATACTTATACACAATGGATGTATGCTCAATCTAGCTCCAAGTTTTGGTTACACCCCTGGGATGAACTTTACCAGACTGTCCCCTCCTTGTTCTTTAGGTGACAAACACAACCTGGAACAGCAGTTTCCAGTGGCGTCACCTTGCTGGTGGTGGGACTCCCTTTGTGCTCTGCTCTGGGTGGCGTACTTATGCGGGTTCCTCAGTGACAGCACCGGCTCTTGGCCCCGATCCCTGTTGGCAAATTATTTTCTTCACTTTTTGTCTTCTCTTGAAGTTGGATGTCGTCTAGCATTGATCTAAGAGTAACTTGGTGAGAATATCATTTAAATATATCAACGCATTTTGATTCTCATGCTTTTTGATGATATGTGAATATTATACCATCTCTGTCTCCTAAGATGTTCTGCTTTTTCTTTGTGAAATATTTAGATAACCATTCACCTCACTATCAGCCCTGAAGAAGAGGTTCGAACTTTTATAAACCTCGAAACGCGTCGGGCTTCTGTTTGTACAGCCCTTAGCTGAACCAGTTATGTGGGTTTTCTGTGTTATCATTGTACACTGATCTGTATTTTGCTCTTGTTACCAATAATTGAATTGTCAGCATCCTCCTTTTTTACTTTCAAATACTAAATTTGTGTTATGTTTTTAAGTTTTTGATAATAAAATCATGTATATATTTTTTGATACATTGCTTTAAGACTCTTGCCTTACAAAGTCCCATTAGAGGAAAACCCCATTCTACTGTACATGCTTACTGTATATCTCTGGACCTTCCTATAAATATGACGTGTGTTCCACTAGAAAGTAACCTCTTTGCATGCATTTTTTAGTTCAGATTGTCTAGATTTGTGTCAGATTTTAATATATTAGTAAATTGCTTTCTTAAAAGTGATATTGGTGGCTGAAAGGGGATTGTTGGTGTGATTCTTTATTAAGAAGCTAGCATTTCTCATAAATAGCAGGTAGTGGGGGTTATTTACTAAAACTGGAGCGTGCAAAATCTGGTGCAACTCTGCATTGTTACCAATCAGCTTCCAGTTTTGTTAAAGCTTAATTGAACAAGTTGAAGTTAAAAGCTCACTGGCTACCATGCACAGCTGCACCATATTCTGAGGGCACCGGTTTTAGTAAATGAACCCCATTGGGTTTTGTTGCATTGTTCCCCTTGTTTGTCCATTTACAAAAGGTTGCAAGACCTTTTGTAAATGAATACATGCAAGAAAAAGAAAATCTGCTACTGAATGACTCTCAGTGTTACAAACAAAAAGCAGATCTGTTTATTGATATGCAATCCTAAGGCGATGGTTTTTCGAAAATGACTAATGTTCTGAAAAACAAATGTCTAGTCTGATGGGAACACATTAGAAAGTCAAAGTGAAGTCAACGTCCCTGATCTGCATTCTTCTTCAAGGATATTCTTTGAATATTAAAACTATTGCATGAAAGCCAAAAAAGGAACATTTTAAGTGGACATTTTCAGCAACAGTAGTCTCCATATTCTGGCAGTACAAGTTGCCTTTAATCTCATTTGGTAAAATATTATGTAATTCACTATTCTATACACCTTTGGTGGAGTTACACTTATAATGTACTATCATCAAAATGAAAGGCTGATGCGTGCGGGCGTAATGTGACTCAGTCCTATATATAAATGCAGTAATACTGAGAAAAAGGGGAGTACCTAATGGACTTTGTGAGACACATCAAAGGTAAAAACTTATATTTTATTGGAAATAAACATAATAATGCTCAAACTAACTATTTAAACCTCAATAAACATACACAGAACATCGACATACATATAAATGTGAGTATTTACAGATATTTTCAAAATCATAAATGATTCATAGTGGACGGGCTCTTGCAGGAATCTAGGCGCATATTAAGAAACAACATTCACTTCCCCAGGAGATGTGGGAACTCATAAATGTCTACGGGGAAACCAGGTTGTAAGTGCAAACACAAAAAAACATGAAACCATATGTAATACTTACATATCCAATATAAGTAAAATGAACCAACAGGATGCTGGCCCATACACAAAAGGTTTGGTGGGGATATACCAACCAGCCCAAAACCTCCTGAACGAGAGTTAAGAGAGACCAGACGGCCCACGAGAGGCGCCAAAAACAGAGCCAAGAGAGGAAGTGGCTGAGCTGCAAAAGCTGGGGGACATGAGAAAAGGCATACTCAATTCATAATGACAAACAGCAAAACAGAAGGAAAGAGAAGACAGAAGAATCGAGTACTGGATTCAAGGACCCACACTGCCAAGCTACCACCGGATGAATAAAATATGAATAAACTGAATAAATAAAATGAAGGTAAAATGGAAAGCCAAAGTATGTGAAGCCAAAAGCCCACTAAATACTCAAGAAACTAATAGAAAAATGATGCATAAAGTAAAATAATGAATTAAATAATATAAATGTGCCTCAAATATGAAGGAGAACAATTTAAGTTCACATAAGTGAAGATGAGGCAAACACCAACATTTAAAGATGTGCAATGAACAATAATGACAGAAATAGAGTGATACTAATTACTTTATTCATCAGGTGGTATCTTGAAAGTGTGGGTCACTGAGTCCACTACTCGGTGCTTATGTCTTTTTTTTCCTTCGGTTTTGCTGTTTGTCATTATGAATTGTGTACGCCTTTTCTCATGTCCCCCAGCTTTGCAGCTCAGCTACATCCTCTCTCAGCTCTGTTTGTGGTCCCTCTTGTGGGTGGTCTGGTCTCTCACAACTCCCAGTCAGGATGGATTGGGCTAGTTGGTATATCCCCGTTATACCTTTTGTGTATGGGCCAGCATCCTATTCGTTCCTTTTACATTTATTGGATATGTAAGTATTACATGTGGTATAATTTTTTCTTTTTGTGTGTGTTTGCACAAATTTAGCAATAGATCTGTAGTTCCAAAACTAAAAGTATTCAGTATAGAACCAAGTTATACTTGCTTTAGATTACTGTTACTAAACCCAGAACCTGTATTCCATTTCTGGTCTCCCACAGTACACAGAACATGGAAATGCAATTATTTTAGTAAATATAAACTGATAAATACCTTTTCTCATCAGCAGTATATAGCAGCCTTGTGACTTCTATCAGTTCCTAGTAAAGCTTGTAGGAGGAGTTTTCATTCTCCCCTGATCCTCTGTCTGTCTGGACATGTGTGGACAGTGTCGACTGGCCCTGTGCTGATCACATGCACCATCCCAAGAAAAATAAAAAAAACTCTCTAGCAATACACACCAAACTGAGCATTTGCAGCCTGTCCCCTGGCTTTGTAAACATCAGGTTATTTTTTGGAGATAGTGGAAGAAGAGGAGGATCAGAGAGAAACGATCAAACCCTTTATACACGATGCAAAGGATTAAACCCTTAGGTTCCACAGTGAGTATAACAAGCATGCTTTACTGCATATACAGACTAATTTTACTGTTGTGGGTTTAGTAACACTTTAAGTAATGCAAAACATTGGATAATTATGATGGAGGTTTGATCCTCAAGTCCCTAAAAGATTAATGCATGCAGTCCTTACTTAACATGTGCTTTACATGCTGAAATACAGTCAGGTGTTAGCTGTGCTGTGATGTGTCTTTTTTCATATTATTTTTTAAACTATGTCAAGTTATCAGTTATCTACCACTGATATGATATCAACTGGTTATATCTATGTAAAGTTATGGTTGCAGTTGTGAAAAAAGGGCCTTATAGAGTCTACATATGCTATCTATATGTTTTAATACCAAACACCTCAAAAGCCCTAGCCTAAAATTGTAAATTTAATTGACAGATTAAAAGATATTTTGGCCAGGCAGCATATAAGGTGCTCCTACACTTGTATTGTGTCCCTGCTCACATTGCCCATGCCAATCCATTCTATAGTGGTCGCTGTTTCCGGTGTTGTGGCCATCGGGGTGTCATTATATGTATATGGTGAAAATGTCCTAGACTAATTGGCTTCTGTTTTCGGGTATTTGGCCTTCTATTCACGTTGTTTCACCTTCCTGTACCAAAAGAGGCCTGTTGAGTGCTTCCGTCATATACCACTTCCTCCCAGTCTGTATACAGATATCAGATATTCCAACCACTCACAAAGCACAAAACAAGGCGACACTTGCTTGTTGCTAACATGAACTGTTTTATTTAGAATCAAAATTACAAGACTTTATATGCCGTTGGAACCTCCTCTAACAATACAACTGTAACCTAATTAACATAATTAACATGAGCTAATTAACAAAAAAATTTACCCAGACCAGATGACAGACTTGTGGGCACCGAGCTTCACACAGTAGTATAAACACAATAGCTGGAGCTAATTACAATTAACAATACAAACAACAAACTCCCCCCTCCTCAGCCTAGTCATCAACAGTTTGTCTCCTAGCCAGTGCTGGTGGATAATGTGATCAGCTCACTCAATTAACATAAACACAGGTAGTTGGAGTTGATGACACCAGCATCTCCTCACAGGATGTGTCCCAACAGTATAATTCAGTCTTATCATTCTAATATGGCATATAAAGGGTTCCCAGAGTCTGTGTGTTTTGGGGGGACATGGAGCTGAATCCAAAGTAACACCAACCCCAGGGTCCCCAGGCATACAGCTCACAGAGAGCACCATTCCCCCAAATGCTAGGGCCCATAATCGGTGGGCAAGAGGCTTGCGTTCAGTCCCCTCCAATAGCCTCTGTCCCGGGTGAGTCTGTCACAAGGCCAATTTTGCCTTATTAAACTGTCCAATTCCAGGGCTATTTTCTTATCAGTGGAAACTTGCCTCCTACTTATTTCTGTCAGCCAAAGGAACAATTGCCCAAACCAGGGAAAAAGCTATCTGTCCCAGCATGGCCGTGTTGATGCTTAATGAACAGATGTCGAGCATCTGCAGGGACACTCATGCCAAGTTCCTAAAAATTTGGGAACCATGGCTGTCATATGCCTTTTATACCCTCCCCCCAGCTAGCTTGGGCCACCTGTGACGGACGATCCAGATGTTCCCGAGCCCTTCCCTTTTCCCTTCTGGCCTCCCTTTCTTTCCAAACTCCCTCTCTTTAGCTTCACCTTTCTGCCTAACTTTCTTATGTTTTCTGCTCCTCTATTCTTGTTAGTTCAGTTTTGGCTCTACATTGCACCACCTTTTGGGTTTCGATGGGGCTAGGGGGTGCCCCGTAGTTATGGGGAGCCTCTCTGGGACCCCTGGATTCTGACAGTATCATTCACACTTAAATTTACTACTGTTTTGTTAGCTCTCATTTTTTATGTTTGTGTAGCTTTATTTTTGCCCTTCTTTTGAGCTAATACTTGTTCCAACTATAATGCTAGCCCCTGCATGGGCAGAACTTTTGCATATTAAAGCGGAGCGCCGCCGAAAATTTTTTTTTTAAAAGTCAGCAGCTACAAATACTGCAGCTGCTGACTTTTAAAACATGGACACTTACCTGTCCAGGGCGCCCGCGAAGTCGGCACCCAAGGCCGAACCGTCTCTCCGTCCTCGGGTGTTGCCGCCTCCATCTTCGGTAAGGGAATCAGGAAGTGAAGCCGTGCGGCTTCACTTCCCGGTTCCCTACTGCGCATGCGCGAGTCACGCAGCGCAATACGGATGGTCCCTGCTGCCTCTGGGACCCGTGTGTTTCCCAGCAGGCAGCGGGGAGGGAGCAGGAAGTGGCGTAAATAACCGCAGATTCTGCGGCTATCTATGCCGGAAGTGGGTACAGATACCTGTAATATACAGGTATCTGTACCCCCCTCCCCCCTGAAAGGTGCCAACTGTGTCACCGGAGGGGGGGAGGAATCTGATGAGTGGAAGTTCCACTTTTGGGTGGAACTCCACTTTAACCACTTATTTAAACTGAATTAAAAAAACGATTGAAACAGAAAAGATATTTTGGCCGTTTTTATTTATTTTTTAGTTATTTGTAAAATCTAATGCTAAATTCTATCTAGTTGGTTTATAGCTCTTTTGTTTAATGTTTGAGCACCTTCGTAGACTTTACACGTGGTCTCATTTTACAAACATAAAAAACGCTATCTTACATTGGCTTTTTTTACCATGAAAACCACAGCTTCCTGATTCTGCCTTGCACAGAGAATTGCAGTATCAGAGTAACAATGAAGCAACTTCCCTGATGACTTGTACACAGAAATATCAGCAGCAGGAAATAAGACAACTGTAATTACCGAAGTTGTTACATTTTATAAAGTATCTTTTTTATCTAATGTACGTTTTTTCTTAGGTCGATGCTCCAATGTGAGCGTGCTCTTTTAGACCCCTTTCACACCGAGGGTGTTTTGCAGGCGCTATAGCGTTAAAAAGAGCGCCTGCAATCCGCCCTCAAACAGCTGCAGCATTGTCTCCAGTGTGAAAGCCCGAGGGCTTTCACACCGGAGCGCTTCACTGGCAGGACGGGAAAAAAAGTCCTGCCAGCAGCTTCTTTGGAGCGGTGAAGGAGCGGTGTGTTTACCGCTCCTCCACCGCTGCTCCCCATTGAACTCAATGGGGCAGCGCTGGGATACCGCCGGCAAAACGCCGCTATTGCGGCGCATTGCGGGCGGTTTTAACCCTTTCTCAGCCGCTAGCGGGGGGTAAAAAAACCCAGCTAGCGGCCGAAATGCGCCGCTAATCTGATGGTAAAATGGCGCTAAAAATAGCGACGTTTTACTGACAACGCAATGGGCAGCCCGGTGTGAAAGGGCTCTAAGTGTGTTCCTAATTCACAGTATAGAGCTTTCCAAGGGTCAGAGATCTTAACAGGCTGTAATTCCAAAAAAATAGAACTACAAAAAGAATATGGTTTTGAATTCTTTTATCAAATACTATGCACATCCCTGGTGCCCAACCCGCATACGGTCCTTTTGATGCTTATTGTGCAGCCCTTGGGACTCAGCAGTCTGTAGTTGGAGTGAGACCATTGATATGTAAAGAGACTTTAATGGCAGTGACCTTCTAGCAGTCTCATTTGCTCTAAGTTTCACACTTCCACGGTCTGTTGCAGCGCATTAAAGCACATGCAATGACGTGTTGCGAGGGGGTTAATGTGGTTGTAAAGGCAGGACTTTTTTTTAATAATACAATTAACACCTGCACCACTGGTGGATAAAACACAGTTAAAATATACATAGGACTTTTTTTTTATCTCAAAGGAGAAGTGCAACCAGAGCACCTGTGGATCACAGGAGTGCAGTTTGTTCTGCACTTCTGCAACCTGTTTTCAGCAGACAGCAGGCTGAAGCCCGCTGTTGGGTGATGTCATAGAGCCGGTCCAGGCTTGGGCAAGATCGCAACAATGTAGTCGGGATCCACCCACATGCCTGGACTGGAACGCAGCTCAGCCTTTCAGAGAGCTGCTGACTGACATTCACCAGCTCTCTGCTTAGAAAGCTGTGGGAACCAAGCGATCAGTGGTGTTAGATCACTCGGTTCTCAGTGTTTGAGGCGCCGGGGGACAGATGCAGCATTAGACCGATGCTGCATTCAGCTAGGTAAGTATGATTCTTCAGTGAAAAAAAAAAAACATACATCGCTTTTAATGCATTCCCTACATTCACGTAAAAAAATATTCCAGCTGTTGTATTGCCCCCCCCACCGCATTATACTTACCTGAGTGATATCCAGCACTGTGCCCATCTGCAGTGGCACTCTCCTCGCTTTCTCTCTGCTGCTGTCAATCAAATCCTGTGAGGAGGGAGTAGGGGCGGGGCCATGCTGCGCTGTGTTTGTCTATGGATGCACACACAGCATGGCTCCGGAGTGAGCGCACAAGTGCGACACGATAATAAGCCACTGACTATATGAGAGCACAGAAGCATACAGATAAGGAAGAACTGAGAACACCAGTGGAGGAACCCAGAATAGGAGGTTTTGGGCCTCTCTGTGCAATATCATTGCCCAGAGCAGGTAAGAATATCAGTATATACTGTATATATATATATATATATATATATATATATATACACACACACACACACACACACACACAGTATCTGACAAAAGTGAGTGCACCCCTCACATTTTTGTAAATATTTTATTATATCTTTTCATGTGACAACACTGAAGAAATGACACTGCTACAATGTAAAGTAGTGAGTGTACAGCTTGTATATCAGTGTAAATTTGCTGTCCCCTCAAAATAACTCAACACACAGCCATTAATGTCTAAACCACTGGCAACAAAAGTAAGTACACGACTAAGTGAAAATGTCCAAATTGGGCCCAAAATGTCAATATTTTGTGTAGCCACCATTATTTTCCAGCATTGCCTTAACCCTCTTGGGCATGCAGTTCACCAGAGCTTTACAGGTTTCCACTGGAGTCCTCTTCCACTCCTCCATGACGACATCACAGAGCTGGTGGATGTTAGAGACCTTGCGCTCCTCCATCTTCCATTTGAGGATACTCCACAGATGCTCAATAGGGTTTAGGTCTGGAGAGACGCTTGTGATTGCCAGTCCATCACCTTTACCCTCAGCTTCTTTAGCAAGCCAGTGGTCATCTTGAAGGTGTGTTTGGGGTCGTTATCATGTTGGAATATTGCCCAGTCTCTGAAAGGAGGGGATCATGCTCTGCTTCAGTATGTGACAGTACATGTTGGCATTCATGGTTCCCTCAATGAACTGTAGCTCCCCAGTGCTGGCAGCACTCATGCAGCTGCAGACTATGACACTCCCACCACCATGCTTGACTGTAGGCAAGACACACTTGGACCATAGGACATGGTTCCAGTAATCCATGTCCTTAGTCTGCTTGTCTTCAGCAAACTGTTTGCGGGCTTTCTTGTGCATCATCTTTAGAAGAGGCTTCCTTCTGGGATGACAGCCATGCAGACCAATTTGATGCAGTGTGCGACGCATGGTCAGGCTGATCCCCCACCCCTTCAGCCTCTGCAGTAATGCTGGCAGCACTCATACGTCTATTTCCCAAAGACAACCTCTGGATATGACGCTGAGCACGTGTACCCAACTTTTTAGGTAGACCATGGCGAGGCCTGTTCTGAGTGGAACTTGTCCTGTTAAACTGCTGTATGGTCTTGGCCACCGTCCTGCAGCTCAGTTTCATGGTCTTGGCAATCTTCTTATAGCCTAGGCCATCTTTATGTAGAGCAACAATTCTTTTTTTCAGATCCTCAGAGAGTTTTTTCCCATGAGGTGCATGTTGAACTTCCAGTGACCAGTATGAGAGAGTGAGAGTGATAATACCAATTTTAACACACCTGCTCCTCATTCACACCTGAGACCTTGTAAAACTAATGAGTCACATGACATCGGGGAGGGAAAATGGCTAATGGGGCCCAATTTGGACATTTTCACTTAGGGGTGTACTCACTTTTGTTGCCAGCTGTCAGGGAAGACAGGCTTTCCATGTAAGCACCTGGCGTGCATGCATGCATACAAGCACTTTAAGACACACACCTGTCACTAATACTGAAGTCAGGCGGACTATTTAAACAGGGCTCCTACAGAGGTTCATTGCTGTTTGGTCTGCAGCTTCTGTGTTGTATCCTGTTTCCTGTGTGATCTCTGATTCTGATCCAGCTTGATGTTACCTGTGATTGCCTGCTGCCTGTTCTGATCCCGGCTTCCCTTAGACTCGGATCCTGTCTGCTGATTCTGTCTGCTGATATTCCGGTACTGCTTGGCTTGTGACCTGACCTCTCTTCTGCCTACCGTCTATGCCTGATCTGCCTGATTATTACCGACCCAGCCTGTCTGACCCTGCATCTCGCTCATCCAGCCTGCTACAGCTCCCAGCTCTGCAAGCCTGCATCTGGTACTGCTCTGTGGTTCATCCCAGCTCATCTACTATATGCCTGCTGATCACCGCTACTACACGGACTCATACCCCACCGTGCTCCTGTGGCTGCTGTATCACTACCAGTAGTCCGCGAGCCGGAGTTGTACGAGAGGCCTTCCTCTGCACGTCAGGCTCACATCCCAGGTACGTAACACCAGCGGTTTAGACATTAATGGCTGTGTGTTGAGTTATTTTGAGGGGACAGCAAATTTACATGGTTATACAACCTGTACACTCACTACTTTACATTGTAGCAAAGTGTAATTTCGTCAATGTTGTTACATGAAAAATATAATAAAATATTTACAAAAATTTGAGGGGTGTACTCACTTTTGTGAGATACTGTATATATAGACAAATTAACATGTTGACATACCATGCTGTAGCACAATACAATATACATGGTATATGCTTTGTGACCCTTTCCAATGCATGTAAGAAACTGTACAGTGCATTGGTGTGCTATTCCCAATGAATGGCAGGGCAACACACATAGGGCCATTCACTGATCCAGTTGCATTTCTGCATGTCTCCAAGCAAAAATGTAGAATATCCATAGTCTCTGACCATCTCTCATACTATGTCTACCGGCTCTGACATTCAACTGTAGCATTACGTATACAGAATAGTGTGCAAGCAGGATGATCGGGGGAAGCAATAGATAAGGAGAAAGCCTTTTGCTGACCATACAGCCATACATTTCTCTCCTTCTGCCTGCGGACTGGATTAGACAAATTTATTGGATTCTTCCATTCGTGCTAAGCAGTGAGCATAAAGAAATTTCTCCTGCCTGCTGAATGGTGATTGTATCTGACTGTAATTTTCCTTCCGATTGTAATTTTCCATCTGATTGTAATTTTCCTTCTGATTGTAATTTTCTACTTTGCACCTTCAATTTTCAATTCCTAGTTTGTCGAGCTGGCTGGTGCTGATAGGGTCAGACACAGCTTGAATTTTGTCAGATTCAGAAGAAACTTACATGTTCAAATTCTGTTTGGCCAGCTTCAGTTCAGCAAACTGAGGCAGAAATAGTGAGGTTGATAGAGGAATAGGTTGCTAGAGGATAGGATAAGAGAAGCAAAAAAACAGAGGTCAATGAACAGAAGCATAGAAGAGGCAGGAGAGATGGGTGGGCAGATCATACCATGATGGTAGTCTCAGGGTCATGAAAGGGAAGATGAAAAGTAAGAAAACAACCTGGCGGAGGCTTTTAGGATCTGCTACTGACAGCTTGGTGCTAGATATGGTTCCAGATATCACTTCATACCCTCAGAGGTCTAGTGGAGTCAACGCGTTGACAGATCAGGACTGTTTTGGCGGCAAAAGGTGGACCTACACAATATGGGGTGTGTAGTCATAATGTTACGGTGGGTGGTCATAGTGTTTTGGCTGATCAGTATATATCCTGCATAGGTCAAAAACAGACACATTGGTCTCTGAGGGAGGCACATTCCATATCAGAATAAATATTTTCTGTCTGCAATGCTATGCTGCAAATCACTAAATTCAATAGAGAGACTACCTACATAAGCCAAATAAGTTCAAAATTTTATTTTGTACAAAATGATCTAGTTTAATTGACCGTGGTAATCTCTCATTCTTTAAAACATAGAGTGGACATAATTAAACATTTATCTTTAACATGTTTAGAAGAGCAATTCGAGAGAACTGCGGGAAGGCTGTTGAATGAAGGGTGGTTGGTGGCTTTATTCTGATTATTTTGATATCCCTAACTATTTGGCAACGCAGGCAGAGTTTTACATAATCACAGAGTGCTATCAACCAAGCAAATGTTAGTAATCAATTATCCTAGCAATTGTCCCTATGGAAACTACTGGAACCAGTTCAAAAAGCTCTGCAAGCTTTTATCCCCACCAATATTAGACTGAAATGGCTTGAATTTATTAGGAAATGATGCAAAAGCAGTGTTGCTCATTCTACCACCAGTCAATACAGTAGCAAACCTGTAATAACTCAATACCTAGGGTGCCTCTAAGGTGTAGTCTATCAGGAACCATGAATCAGACCGAAACAGAAGTATAGTTAAATCACACTTGTTTAATAATAATAATAATAAGGTAAACAGAGTAAGCGTAGTCAAAACAAGCCAGAGTTCAGTAACGGGATCAGGTAATCAGCTAAGCAAATGTCAGAGAGCCAGAGATAAAGGTAATAGTACAGCAAGCAGGATCAGGAGCCAGAAGGAACATCAGCCGAGCAAGTCTTCAACAGGAACGCAGGAGAAAGTCACTGTGATGTTGACAAAGGCGAAGGCAGAGATCAAGTGAGCTGGATGGCTTTAAGTAGGCAGGACTGACAAGCAGTATCAACAACAGCTGGGTAACTGTGGAGAGAGATGGGAGCTGGCAATTAGCCGACAGCTGAGCGGCCAGCTCAGAGAAGGAAGGGCTGAGCCCAGCTCTGACAGTACACCCTCCTCAACGACCCCTCCCCCTTGGAGGACCACCGGGCTTGAGGGGAAAACATCTATCAAAATCACAGAGGAGGACAGGGGCATGTACGTCCGAGGATGAGACCCAAGAGTGTTCCTCTGGACCGTACCCCTTCCAATTCAACAGGTACTGTATGCGCCCATGGAACATACGGGAGTCAACAATGGATTGTACTTCATACTCCTCATGGTTCTCAACTTGTATGGGGTGAGGACGTGGCACAGAGGTGGTAAAGTGGTTGCAGACCAAAGGTTTCAATAAGGAGACATGAAACACATTTGAGATGCGCATACTAGGAGGAAGGTCCAAGGCGTAAGCCACTGGGTTAATCCTGCAAAGGATACGGAAAGGCCCAATAAACCGAGGTGCGAACTTCAAAGAAGGAACACGAAGTCAGAGGTTGCGAGACCACAGCCAGACTCTGTACCCAACCTGGTAGGAAGGCGCAGGCAGGCGTCTGTGGTCAGAGTCTGTACCTATCGTTAGCATGTTGCAAAGCCTCCTGAACTTGTGCCCAAGTGGAACGAAGACCATGGAGATGCTCCTCTAACGCAGGAATACTCTGTGGAACAAACGAGTCAGGCAACATGGAAGGTTGGAAACCATAATTCGCCATAAACGGGGACAATCGGGAAGCAGAATTCAAGGCACTGTTGTGAGCAAACTCTGCCCACGGTAATAGGTCTGATCAGTTGTTATGATGGTCAGAAATATAGCAATGTAGGAACTGCTCCAAGAACTGATTGGCTCGTTCTGCGGCCCCATTGGACTGCAGGTGATACACAGAGGAGAAAGCAAGCTGAATTCCCAACTGTGCACAAAAGGCTAGCCAGAACCGGGAGACAAACTGACTACCCCTGTCCGAGACAATCACCTTGGGTAGCCCATGTAGGTGAAAGATCTCCCAAGCAAAAATGGAAGCCAGTTCCTTAGAAGTGCCCAACTTCTTAAGTGGAAAACAATGATACATCTTTGAGAACCGGTCAACCACCATAAGGATAACAGTGTTGCCTTGGGAGTAGGGTAACTCCACAATGAAATCCATAGACAGGTGGGTCCAGGGCCTCTCTCCATTGGGTATGGGTTGTAGGAGGCCCACTGGAAGGTGTCGTGGAGTCTTACTCTGAGCACACATGGAACAGGCAGCTACGAAGACAGTTACATCAGCCTGTAGACTAGGCCACCAAAATTGTTGGGAAATAGCCCAAACGAGTTGATTCTTCCCAGGGTGGCCAGCTACCTTGGGAGAATGGTAAGTCTGGAGCTCGGCAGTATGGAGACTCTCTGGGACAAAGCAGCGGTCACAAGGTTTCTCAGGAGGATCATGGACCTGAGCAGCAAGAATTTTGTCACCCAAAGGAGAAGTAAGACTGGTGCGAATCATAGCCAGAATACAATCACAGGAACCGGAACCGACTCCAACTTGGAAGTGGAGGAAAATTGTTGTGACAAGGCATCAGCCCTTACATTCTTAATACCGGGTAAGAATGAGACAATGTAATTAAAACTTGACAGGAAAAGAGCCCATCGCACCCTTCTGGGAGAGAGAGAGAGGCGCTTAGCCTCAGACAAGAATGTGAGATTCTTATGGTCAGTAAGAATGAGAACCGGCACAGTGGTACCTTCAAGGAGATGTCTCCATTCTTTCAGGGCTAAAATGATCGCTAACAGCTCTCTCTCACCAATCTCATAATTGCACTCTGCAGGTGACAATTTCTTGGAAAAGTAGCCACACGGATGCATAGCGCTCTCAGAGTTAGGACGTTAAGACAAAAGGGCGCCAACTCCAGTCTCAGAAGCATCAACTTCTAGGATAAAAGGCAATGTAGGATCAGGATGTGCCAACACAGGAGCAGAAACAAAGGCAGCCTTGAGACTCTCAAAGGCCTTAATGGACTCCGGAGACCAACTCTGTGGGTTACCGTCCTTTCCTTTCTGGTCATATCAGTCAGGGGCTTGACCAGAGATGAGAAGTTACGAATAAACTTCCGATAATAGTTGGCAAAGCCCAGGAAATGCTGCAGAGGATGTAAACCCATGGGTCGGGGCCACTGTAGGACTGCCAAAAGTTTCTCTGGGTCCATCGAAAAACCAGCAGTGGAAATGACATGCCCAGGAATTTAATCTGTTCATGATGGAAATCGCACTTCTCCAGTTTACAATAGAGATTGTTCTCTCTTAATTTCTGAAGCACATGACAGACATCTGTGTGGTGGCTCTCTAAAGACTTGGAAAATATGAGGATATCATCGAGATAAACCACCACACATAACTGCAACAAATCTTGGAGGACATCATTAATAAATTCCTGGAAAACTGCTGGAGCCTTACAAAGGCCAAAAGGCATTACGAGGTACTCATAATGGCCTGTTCTGGAATTAAACGTAGTTTTCCACTCGTTGCCCTCCTTAATCCGCACGAGATTGTATGCCCCTCTCAAATCAAGCTTCGTGAAAACCGTTGCTCCCTTGAGGCGGTCAAATAACTCTGTAATCAACGGAATCGGGTAGGCATTCTTAACCTCCCTGGCATTATGATTATTTCATATTTTTGTTGCTGAAAGCGGTACAATTATTTTGCATGGAAATTTGGCGTTTTATATTGTAGACCTGTAATTCTTAGGAATATTATAATAAAGAACCTTGTTATAGGTAAGATATAAGTATGCAACTAAGTTGCCAAAATAAATACTGATACAAATCTTTCCTAAATGATAAGTGAATATAAATATTTACCACAAACATGTAACTAATTGTGATGTGAAATAAATAGATACAAATCACAAGATCAGCATTCTTAAAAGTTCACAAACCATGAGTAAGCAAATAAATAAATAAATAAACAATAGTCCCAATGTGTAGTAAAAAAATATATCAGCCGTAATTCTTCTGTGCTTGGGAGAATATCAGTGCTCTTTCAGCCCACAAATATTTAAATTAGCCGCTTACCAGATATGTTGGACCTCAGATTATAGATGCATGCGGTGATCTTGCTCATCCAATCTGAAAAAAATATTACCAACAAGTGGATTGACTGTATCTTCTGAATTCATGGCCTTCGCCTACTATCAGGAACCATGGATCAGACCGAGACAGAAGTATAGTTAAATCACACTTGTTTATTAATAATAATAATAATAATAAGGTAAACAGAGTAAGCGTAGTCAAAACAAGCCAGAGTTCAGTAACCGGATCAAGGTTGGTCAGCCAAGCAAATGTCAGAGAGCCAGAGATAAATGTAGTAGTACAGCAAGCAGGATCAGGAGCCAGAAGGAACGTCAGCCGAGCAAGTCTTCAACAGGAACGCAGGAGAAAGTCACTGTGATGTTGACAAAGGCGAAGGCAGAGATCAAGTAAGCTGGACGACTTTAAGTAGGCAGGACTGACAAGCAGAATCAATAACAGCTGGGTAACTGTGGAGAGAGATGGGAGCTGGCAATTAGCCGACAGCTGAGCGGCCAGCTCAGAGAAGGAAGGGCTGAGCCCAGCCCTGACATAGTCACAAATAATCGCTTCCTAAATGTCCCAAGTCAGCAGTTATGGAATAAAACTTTTAAACTAAACTTGTGACTATGTCAGACCTCTATTGGACGCTGCAAGAATATCTAATTTTCTTTTTTGTAAAATATTTGCTTACCATAAGATCCAGGCACTTTGATGGATTTAGTCACCCTGCCGGTGTGGTCGTTCTCCTCCAGCTTTTTATTTTTTTACCTCTATTGGCCCTATTACACCCTGTATTGGGTGTTGAGGAGATGCAAAAATAGGGGACTTAACAGAAACTATTAATAGACCTGCTCACATTTTTGCTATGGCAGTGCCTGTTTTTGTTGGTTATGTGAGAGCATGAGGCACTGTGATCTTGGGGAATGTAGAATTCAGCTTTACTTGCATATGAGAACAGCATATATGTGTGAGAACAGTATTACTGGAGAGAGCAGAGAAAAAAAAAGATTCTTTCCTGTGCAGAGTATACAAGCATATGTAAATACACAGATGCTAGTATATCACTATAGCACCATTAATAATTTGAAGTGCATAGTACATGCTGTTGTACTTCTAACAGTTTTAAGGTAAGCAGAGTGCTTTACAATAAATAAATAAATAACTCTGTATATTTTTTTTGTGAATTTTGTTGCTCTGGGTGACTACACTATGACACAATATGAAGCTACAATAATTGAATAAAGTCAGGCTATATATTCGTTAATTCTACTCACTACCTTGTCATATGCTGCTCTTCTCTTGTCATGCCGCTCTTCTGCATCCTGCATCTGCATAAAAAATAATAGCTATTGGCTATTACTTATTACCTTTCCCATAATTTACTATTGCCTGTATAGCTCAAATCGCCTACAAAGGGAACCACTTGTTATGCAGGACCCCATGCATCAATCTGAAGAAGAAATAAAAGAGATGTGTGGTGACTCCCATCACCACAAATCAATGGAACCAAAGAAAATCAATAGAGACAAAATGGTGTAAAATCCTCAAAAGCAGCTGATGCCTATTCAAGACTTGCAAAAAACCTAAAGCCAAAACTCAGAAGCAAGAAACATTATTTCTGTAATACCAGAACTTCATTTATAGATGCAAATATTACAGACATGTCAAATGACTCTCCTAAATAGTTCTGCTTTAGTAAATATAGAGAGTGGGCGTCTGCTTATCTTCCAGTAAAAAGTACAACGTTGTCTTTTTTTTCCTTTGACTTTTTATTTTAAAAAGAATAAAGGTATCATCAACCAATAGTAAGGGGAAATACCTCACAGGATATATGACTCATATGGGACAGTGTTTAGTTGCCTTTTGAGTATTAAACCAAAAGAACCTAACCCAGGATTGACTATCTGTTGGTGTGTGGCTTAGACTTAGATGACTAGTACTACATACAGTATGTGCTTGCTAAAATATATTTCTTGTGCAGTTACTTTTTGGAGTGTATCAATTTACACATTAGTTGCAAAATTCTTATTGTTTGGAAAATTGTAGCTTTCGTAAAGTTATTGCTGTTTTAAAAAGCATCCCATTTTTCAAATCATAGTAAACAAGGTTTTTATGTTAAAGCTTAACTTCAAACTTTATATATATTGTGATATTGGGTTTTTTTTTAGCTTCCTTGTAGAGTGTACCTGTGAGCTGAAACATGCTAGACATGCAGTTTAAGGGCTTTTTTGGCCCACGTTTATTAAACAAAAAGAAATATGTCCATCCAGGATTGCCCACGCAGGGATTTCAGCTTCACAGCAATAATCACAAATGGAAAATACCGAGCCACCTGGCTCTTTAGAACCACCGCTGCTAAGGCTTATGCTTCAGCTCTCTTGGCTCTATAACAGAGTTCCTGTACAGACACTGTACCTCTATTCCAGCTTTCTTGCTGCTTAGCCCACAGGCTTGGGCTCTCTAACTGACTATACCGTGCAGACATGCACACTTCTCCCTTGCTCGCCTGGACTCCTTAGGAGGGTGGAGCCCAGAACCCTGGTCCTGACTCTACTATCAGGCCCACACACACCTGAACAAGCAGTGTTCCGGCTAGCCCTAAAGCCTGGTCCCAGTATTGGAGATTTCCTCCCACCCAGATCACTGCAAAATCTCCAGGCTGCATGTCCCCAACTGGACTTTACAAACCTCAGAGAAAACTGACACACAGTTTCCTCCAAAACGCGTCCTAGAGCCCCTCAACCTGCCTGGTTGACAACCCTGGGTGACATACCAGCTCACCGCTAACTGCACTGTCACAATATATATATACTATATCACAAAAGCGAGTAGACTCCTCACATTTTTGTAAATATTTTATTATATCTTTTCATGTGACAACACTGAAGAAATTACACTTTGCTACAATGTAAAGTAGTGAGTATACAGCTTGTATAACAGTGTAAATTTGCAGTCTTCTCAAAATAACACACAGCCATTAATGTCTAAACTGCTGGCAACAAAAGTGAGTACACCCCTAGGTGAAAATGTCCAAATTGGGCCCAAAGTGTCAATATTTTGTTTCGCCACCATTATTTTCCAGCACTGCCTTAACCCTCCTGGGCATGGAGTTCACCAGAGGTTCGCAGGTTGCCACTGGAGTCCTCTTCCACTCCTCCATGACAGACTTTGTGCTCCTCCACCTTCTGTTTGAGGATTTAGGTTTAGGTCTGGAGACATGCTTCTCCAGTCCATCACCTTTACCCTCAGCTTCTTTAGCAAGGCAGTGGTCATCTTGAAGATGTGTTTGGGATCGTTATCATGTTGGAATATTGCCCTGCGGACCAGTGTCCAAAGGGAGGGGATCATGTTCTGCTTCAGTATGTCACCGTACATGTTGGCATTCATGGTTCCCTCAATGAACTGTAGCTCCCCAGTGCCAGCAGCACTCATGCAGCTGCAGACTATGACACTCCCACCACCATGCTTGACTGTAGGCAAGACACAGTCTCACCTGGTTGCCGCGACACACGCTTGACACCATCTGAACCAAATAAGTTTATCTTGCTCTCATCAGACCACAGGACATGGTTCCAGTAATCCATGTCCTTAGTCTGCATGTCTTAAGCAAACTGTTTGTGGGCTTTCTTGTGCATTATCTTTAGAAGAGGCTTTCTTCTGGGACGGCAGCCATGCAGACCAATTTGATGCAGTGTGCAGCGTATGGTCTGAGCACTGACAGGCTGACCCCCCCACCCCTTCAACCTCTGCAGCAGTGCTGGCAGCACTCATACGTTTATTTCCCAAAGACAACCTCTGGATATGAAGTTGAGCATGTGCACTCAACTTGACCATGGCGAGAGGACTGTTCTGAGTGGCACCTGTCCTGTTAAACTGCTGTATGGTCTTGGCCACCATGCTGCATCTCAGTTTCAGGGTCTTGGCAATCTTCTTATAGCCTGGGACATCTTTATGTAGGGCAACAATTCTTTTTTCAGATCCTCAGAGAGTTTTTTGCCATGAGGTGCCATGTTGAACTTCCAGTGACCAGTGTGAGAGAGTAAGAGCGATAACACCAAATTTAACACACCTGCTCCCCAATCACACCTGAGACCTTGTAACACTAACAAGTCACATGACACTAGGGAGGGAAAATGGCTAATTGGGCCCAGTTTTGATATTTTCACTTTGGGGTGTACTCACTTTTGTTGCCAGCGGTTTAGATATTAATGGCTGTGTGTTGATTTAATTTGAGGGGACAGCAAATTTACACTGTTATACAAGCTGTACACTCATTACTTTACATTGTAGCAAAGTGTCATTTCTTCAGTGTTGTCACATGAAAAGATATAATAAAATATTTACAAAAATGTGAGGGGTGTACTCACTTTTGTGAGTCCTACTCACTCTGAAGGCAACACCCTTGACTTCGTCTTTTCCCACCTATGCACTCCATGCAACCTCTCCTACTATCCTTACGCTCTCTATGATCACTACCTTATTAACTTCACTCTCTCCCTCACCTCTGCCCATTCACCCTCCATACAACTAACGGTTACCCGTAGAAACCTTTGCCATCTCAACCCTTCTCTTCTCTACTCTGCTACTGACCACCTCTATGACAAAATCGCACCTCTGTCCTGCACCAACCTAGCTACTTCTGTCTACAACACTTCACTTCTAGCCTCACTGGACACACTGGTCCCCCTCACTACACACAGAGTCAGGCCCCGTCCCCTTTAACCCTAGCAAACAGATCACACTAGAAGTCAGAAAAAACACAGCCATGCTCTCGAGCGCCTGTGGCGTAAGACGAAGTCCCAGAAAGATTTCAGCCAGTATAAATCTGCCCTCCAAAAATACAATTCCAGCCTCCTCCCTGCCAAGCAGACCTATTTCATCACCCTCATTAAAAACTTATCATCCAGTCCCTATCAACTCTTCTCTACCTTCAACTCTCTACTTCGCCCTCCACTGCCTCCACCCACTAACTCACTTGTTGCTCAGGAGATCACCAATCACTTCAAACAGAAGATTGATACAATTCGCGAGGAGATCTCTACTGTTCAGACACCCTCCATGCCTTACACCTCATGTCCACAGGTACAATCATTACTTCCCTCTTTCGACCCCATCACTATAGAAGAGGTTGCTAAATTACTTGCTAACGTCCATCTTACCACCTGCCCTCTAGATCCTGTTCCCTCACAAATTCTACAGTCATCCTCTAGCTCTATTCTACACTCTCTAACCCACATCTTCAATCTCTCCCTCTCTTCTGGCATCTTCCCCAATTCCTTAAAACATGCACTTGTCCATCCCATATTTAAAAAGTACGCACTGGACCCATCCAATCTTAACAACTTACGCCCCATTTCCTTGCTCCCTTTTTATCCAAACTCCTTGAACGGCTAGTCTACAACTGACTGAGCGTCCATATTGCTGATATAGCCTTCTTGATCCCCTTCAGTCTGGATTTTGTCCTCAACATTCCACAGAAACTTCTCTCCTAAAACTAACAAACGATCTACTAACGGCCAAAATTAAGGCACACTATTCTGTACTCCTACTTCTGGACCTCTCTGCTGCCTTCGATACTGTTAACCACCCCCTCCTCATCAAAAAAACTCCATGCCTTTGGACTCCGTTACTGTACTCTTCGCTGGTTTAATACCTACTTATTTAACCGCACCTTTAGCGTTACCTACAATTCTACTGCCTCCTCTCCTCTTCCTTTCTCTGTTGGGGTCCCCCAAGGTTCTGTTCTTGGACCTCTCCTATTTTCAATCTACACCTCCTCCCTGGGTCAGCCTCCCACGGCTTCCATTACCATCTCTACACTGACGACACTCAAATCTATGTCTCTACCCCTCAACCCACTCCTTCAGTCTCCTCACGCAGCACTATTTTACTATCAAATATATCAGTCTGGATGTCACACCACTTCCTCAAACTTAATCTATCCAAAACTAAACTTATCATTTTTTCCTCCACACGTGCCTCTTCCTCTAATCTCTAATTGATGGCACAACTATCAGCCCATCCCCACATGCCAAGGTACTAGGAGTAGTCCTGGACTCTGAACTCTCCTTTAAGCCCCATGTCCAATCACTGTCTAAATCTTGCCGCCTCAACCTCCGGAACATCTCCAAAATACGCCCCTTTCTAACCAATGACACAACAAAGCTCTTAATTCACTCCCTGGTCATCTCTCGCCTCGATTACTGCAACTCCCTCCTCACAGGCCTACCTCTGTATACTCTATCCCCCCTTCAGTCCATCATGAATGCTGCTGCCAGACTCATCCACCTTACCAACCACTCTGTCTCTGCTACTCCTCTCTGTCAATCCCTCCACTGGCTTCCACTCACCCAACGAATTCAATTCAAAATACTAACAGATACCTACAAAGTAATCCACAACTCTGGCCCCAGCTACATCACTGACCTAGTCTCAAAATACCAACCTAATCGTTCTCTACGTTCTTCTCAAGACCTTCTGCTCTCTAGCTCTCTCATCACCTCCTTCCATGCTCATCTCCAGAGCCTCTCCAAGCCTATGGAACTCCTTACCCCACTCTGTCCGTCTATCTCCTACGCTATTAGATTTTAGACGATCCCTGAAAACCCTCCTACCCACAACTAACAACTGTATTTTTATTTTGTCCATCTGATCATCCCCCACAGCTACTCCCTCTGATCCCTCCTGTATTGAATTGTATTGTAATTGTACTGTCTTCCCCAATGTTGTAAAGTGCTGTGCAAACTGTTGGCGCTATATAAATCCTGTATAATAATAAATAAATAAATAAATATATATATATATATATATATATATATATATATATAGTTGTGCTGATAAGTTTACATACCCTGGCAGAATTTATGATTTCTTGGCCATTCTTCAGAGAATAGGAATGATAACACAAAAACATTTCTTTCAATCATGGTTAGTGTTTGGCTGAAGCCATTTATTATCAATCAACTGTGTTTACTCTTTTTAAATCATAATGACAACAGAAACTACCCAAATGACCCTGATCAAAAGTGTATACATACCCTGGAATGTTTGGCTTTGGTACGGACACAGAAGGTGGCACACACAGGTTAAAATGCCAATTAAAGGTTAATTTCCCACATTTGTGGCTTTTTAAACCACAATTAGTGTCTGTGTATAAATAGTCAATAAGTTTGTTAGCTCTCACATGGATGCACTAAGCAGGCTAGACACTGAGCCATGAAGAGGTAGAAAAGAACAGTCAAAAGACCCGCGTAACAAGGAAATGAAACTTTACAAAGATGGAAAAGGATATAAAAAGATATGCAAAGCCTTGAATATGCCAGTCAGTACTGTTCCATCACTTATTAAGAAGTGGAAAATGAGGGGCTCTTTTGACACCAAGCCACGGTCAGGTAGACCAAGAAAGGTTGCAGCCACAACTGGCGGAAGAATTGCTCAGGATACAATTGTTCAGGATATATATATATATATATATATATATATATATATATATATATACAGTGGGGACGGAAAGTATTCAGACCCCCTTAAATTTTTCACTCTTTGTTATATTGCAGCCATTTGCTAAAATCATTTAAGTTCATTTTTTTCCTCATTAATGTACACACAGCACCCCATATTGACAGAAAAACACAGAATTGTTGACATTTTTGCAGATTTATTCAAAAAATAAAGCTGAAATATCACATGGTCCTAAGTATTCAGACCCCTTGCTGTGACACTCATATATTTAACTCAGGTGCTGTCCATTTCTTCTGATCATCCTTGAAATGGTTCTACACCTTCATTTGAGTCCAGCTGTGTTTGATTATAATGATTGGACTTGATTAGGAAAGCCACACACCTGTCTATATAAGACTTTACAGCTGAAGAGCTCAGAGACAGAATTGTGGCAAGGCACAGATCTGGCCAAAGTTACAAAAAAATTTCTGCTGCACTTAAGGTCCCTAAGAGCACAGCGGCCTCCATAATCCTTAAATGGAAGACGTTTGGGACGACCAGAACCCTTCCTAGAGCTGGCTGTCCGGCCAAACTGAGCTATCGGGGGAGAAGAGCCTTGGTGAGAGAGGTAAAGAAGAACCCAAAGATCACTGTGGCTGAGCTCCAGAGATGCAGTCGGGAGATGGGAGAAAGTTGTAGAAAGTCAATCATCACTGCAGCCCTCCACCAGTCGGGGCTTTATGGCAGAGTGGCCCGACGGAAGCCTCTCCTCAGTGCAAGACACATGAAAACCTGCATGGAGTTTGCTAAAAAAACACCTGAAGGACTCCAAGATGGTGAGAAATAAAATTCTTTGGTCTGATGAGACCAAGATAGAACTTTTTGGCCTTAATTCTAAGTGGTATGTGTGGAGAAAACCAGACACTGCTCATCACCTGTCCAATACAGTCCCAACAGTGAAGCATGGTGGTGGCAGCATAATGCTGTGGGGGTGTTTTTCAGCTACAGGGACAGGATGACTGGTTGCAATCGAGGGAAAGATGAATGCGGCGAAGAACAAGGATATCCTGGACGAAAACCTTCTCCAGAGTGCTCAGGACCTCAGACTGGGCCGAAGATTTACCTTCCAACAAGTCAATGACCCTAAGCACACAGCTAAAATAATGAAGAATTCATAACAACTCCGTGACTGTTCTTGAATGGCCCAGCCAGAGCCCTGACTTAAACCCAATTGAGCATCTCTGGAGAGACCTAAAAATGGCTGTCCACCAACGTTTACCATCTAACCTGACAGAACTGGAGAGGATCTGCAAGGAGGAATGGCAGAGGATCCCCATATCCTGAACAATTGTATCCTGAGCAATTCTTCCGCCAGTTGTGCTGCAATCTTTCTTGGTCTACCAGACCGTGGCTTGGTATCAAAAGAGCCCCTCATTTTCCAATTCTTAATAAGTGATGGAACAGTACTGACTGGCATATTCAAGGCTTTGCAGGGGCTGGCTAAATTGCCTGTGTTAATTAGAGGATACTCTACAGTAGGGATGAGCTTGATGTTCAGGTAGAACATGAGTTCGACTAGAACATCGGATGTTCGCCTGTTCGCCGAATATCGAACATTACGGGGCATTCGTGGGAAATTTGAGCGCCCGCGGAACGCCCCATAATGCACTGCGAGATTGCAGTGCATTGCTGTATGATGATTGGCCAAAGCATGCACCTGAACTGCATGCTTTGGCCAATCCCAGCGCCCTTTGCTAAGAGAGCCATAATTGGCCAAAGGCAAGGTGCCTTTAGCCAATCATGGCTCAGGGGGAATAAGTCCACGCCCCACACTATATAAGGCTGCCTGCACGGCTGCCTTGTGTAGTGTTGTTGGCGTAGACGGAGACATAGCTTGATTTAGAGTTCAGCAGGCAGGTTATTCAATTAGTGGCAGTGTATTTAATATATATATATATATATATATATATATATATATATATATATATATATACATATATATATATATATATATATATATATACAGTCAGTCTAGTATTTATATATATATATATATATATATATATATATATATATATATATTTATATATATATATATAGTTGAACAGGGGCAGAAAAATTGGGCCTTTGGTGGTGGTGGTGGTGTTGCCACAACACTGTAAGCCCTCACAGTTACTCTTGGTGGGCGCAAGAATGGGCCCTGCTGTGAAATATTAGATCAAGAATTGTAATTACATGTCCCTGTTGAACAGGGGCAGAAAAATTGGGCCTTAGGCACTGGTGCCACAACACTGCAACCCCTCACAGATGCTATAGTTGGAGTGCAGGAATGAGCCATGCTGCAAAGTATTGCATCAAAAATTGTAATTATACACCCCTGTTAAACAGGGGCTGAAAAATTGGGCCTTGGGCACTGGAGCTGGTGCCACAACACTGCAACCCCTCACAGATACTATAGTTGGATTGCAGGAATGAGCCCTGCTGCAAAGTATTGCATTAAAAATTGTAATTATACGCCCCTATTAGACAGGGGCAGAAAAATTGCCACAACACTGCAACCCCTCACAGACGCTATAGTTGAAGGGCAGGAATGAGCCCTGCTGCAAAGTATTGCATCAAAAATTGTAATTATACACCCCTGTTAAACAGGGGCTGAAAAATTGGGCCTTGGGCACTGGTGCTGGTGCCACGACACTGCAACCCCTCACAGATACTATAGTTGGATCGCAGGAATGAGCCCTGCTGCAAAGTATTGCATCAAAAATTGTAATTATACGCCCCTGTTAAACAGGGGCTGGAAAATTGGGCCTTGGGCACTGGTGCTGGTGCTACAACACTGCAACCCCTCACAGATACTATAGTTGGAGCGGAGGAATGAGCCCTGCTGCAAAGTATTGCATCAAAAATTGTAATTACATGTCCCTGTTGAACAGGGGCAGAAAAATTGGGCCTTAGGCACTGGTGCCACAACACTGCAACCCCTCACAGATGCTATAGTTGGAGCGCAGGAATGAGCCCTGCTGCAAAGTATTGCATCAAAAATTGTAATTATTCGCCCCTGTTAAACAGGGGCAGAAAAATTGGGCCTTGGCCACTGGTGCTGGTGCCACAACACTGCAACCCCTCACAGATACTATAGTTGGAGCGCAGGAATAAGCCCTGCTGCAAAGTATTACATCAAAAATTGTAATTATATGCCCCTCTTAAACAGGGGCAGAAAAATTGCCACAACACTGCAACCACTCACAGATGCTATAGTTGAAGCGCAGGAATGAGCCCTGCTGCAAAGTATTGCATCAAAAATTGTAATTATACGCCCCTGTTAAACAGGGGCTGAAAAATTGGGCCTTGGGGACTGGTGCTGGTGCCACGACACTGCAACCCCTCACAGATACTATAGTTGGAGCGCAGGAATGAGCCCTGCTGCAAAGTATTGCATCAAAAATTGTAATTATACGCCCTTGTTAAACAGGGGCAGAAAAATTGGGCCTTGGCCACTGGTGGAGGTGCCCAGAACCAAAAATGTTCTTACAAGCTATCAGCATGAAAATTGAGGAGGAAGAGGATTGTGACTCAGCATAACAGGATAGTCACTCAGCATCAGCATAGGCAGTCTTGAAGGGATCTCACATTAAAAAAAAAATCAATCGGTTACATCAGCATCAGGTGCTTGGTAGCTGGTGATCCAAGAGTGATTCATTTTTATGAAGGTCAGTCAATTGACCAATTCGGTGGACAGGCGCACCCTTTGATCGGTTACACAAAGCCTCCAGCAGCAGTGAATGTGCATTCGGAAAGAACGCTGGATGCAGCACAGGCCAGTAGCTCAATTGCATACTGTGTAAGCTCTGGCCAGTGATCCATCCTCAAGACCCAGTAACCCAGAGGATTTTCAGTGGGAAACGTGTCCAAGTCTGATCTTGCCCTAGGTAATCCTGCACCATGTGAATCAGACGCTGGTGATGGTTGCTTGAACCGATCAGACCTTGGGGCTGCGGACTAAAAAATTGTCTGAACGCATCTGTCAGACGGCCACCTTCTCCACCGCTCCTTCTGCGACTGACCGAAGCCTCAGCAACACATTGTCCGGGTCCAGGAATTTGTAACCTCCCAGGCTCTGGAAACGCATTGCACAAACCTTTCTGCAAGGCCTCCTGAAAATGTTTCATCCTCTGCTCCCTCTGCGACGGCTGGATAAGTTCCGCAACCTTACCATTGTAAGGTGGATCAAGGAGGGTTGCCAGCCAGTACTGATCCCTCTCCTTGATACCGCGAATCCGAGGGTCCTTTCGCAGGCTTTGCAGGATCAGGGAGGCCATGCAGCGTAGGTTTGCTGAGGCATTCGGTCCGGAGTCCTCTGGGTCACTAAGGATGACCTGATCCACAGTCACCTCCTCCAAGCCACGTACAAGTCCATGGGTTTCTGGGGACTATAAACGATCCCTTGAAGACTGCTGCTGATGCTGACTGCTATGCTCCACCTCTATGCTGACACAATCCTCCTCCTCCTCTTCGTGTGTGATCAGCGGGCCCGCAGGAACACTGTCTGGATAAAGGGGGCCTTGAGAGGTAAGGAAGTCCTCCTCTTCCTCCCTCTGTTCTGCCTCAAGTGCCCTGTCCATTATTCCATGCAGCGTGTGCTCCAACAGGTAGACAAGAGGGACAGTATCACTGATGCGTGCACTGTCACTGCTCATCATCTTCATGGCCTCCTCAAATGGTGACAGGACAGTGCATGCATCCTTGATCATGAGCCACTGGCGTGGCAAAAAAAAGCCAAGCTTCCCTGACCCTGTCCTGGTGCCATAGTCGCACAGGTACTCATTGATGGCCCTCTGCTGCATGTGCAGCTGCTGCAGCATGGCCAACGTTGAGCTCCATCTGGTGGGCATGTCATAGATTAGGCGGTTCTTGGGCAGGTTGTATTCCTTTTGGGGGTCAGCCAGCCGAGCACTGGCATTATATGGCCGGCGGAATGCACACAGACTTTCCTGGCCTGCCTCAGGAGATCCTGTAAGCCCGGGTACCTGCACAAGAACCGCTGCACCGCCAAATTAAGGAGGTGAGCCAAACAGGGAACATGTGTCCCTGTCGGAGGGCGGAGAGGAGGTTGGTGCCATTGTCGCAAACCACCATTCCTGCCTGAAGCTGACGTGGTGTCAACCACCTCTGAGCCTGCCCCTTCAGAGCTGACAGAATCTCTGCTCCAGTGTGGTTCCTGTCCCCTAAGCACACCAGCTCAAGCACCGCATGGCATCTTTTTGCCTGAGTGCTTGCGTAGCCCCTTGAACGCCTACAGAGCACCGCTGGTTCCGAGGACAAATCTATAGAGGAAGAGGCCATGAAGGAAGAAGAAGAGGAGGGGGTGGAGGAGAGAGGTGTGTCAGAATCACCACTAATAGCATTTTGGAGGCGTGGCGGCGGAACAAGCTCCAACAATATTGCACCCTGTCCTGCATCCTTCCCAGCTGCCAGCAGGGTCCCCTAGTGCGCCGTGAAAGATAGGTAACGTCCCTGTCCATGCCTGCTGGACCATGAGTCAGCGGTAATACGCACCTTACCGCTGACCGCCCTGTCCAGCGAGGCCAAGACATTGCCTTCCACATGTCAGTAGAGAGCTGGAATAGCCTTCCGTGAAAAAAAGTGGCGTTTGGGAACCTGCCACTGAGGTACCACACATTCCACAAATTCACGAAAGGGGGAAGAGTCTACCAGCTGAAAAGGCAGCAGTTGGAGTGCTAGCAATTTAGCCAAGCTAGCATTCAGATGCTGAGCATGTGGATGGCTGGGACCGAATTTCTTTCGCTGGTTTACCAACTGGGGTAGGGAAATTTGCCTGCTACAATCAGACATTGGTATAGCGATAGCAGATTGTCCGCAAGTACTTGGCACACCTAATTCTACACCTTCATTCCTCTTAGTGCAGGTTTCTGAGAGAACCGAAGGTATAGTGGGGTTGGAGATCCCAGCTGATGAGGAGCAAGGAGAGGTCCGCCTTGTTCTTTGGTGTGGGTCTTTTAAGTACGCTTGCCAATGGACTGCATGGGAGTTCGACATATGTCTGGTCAAGCATGTGGTGCCCAAGCGGCTGCTGTTTTGGCCACACTTGATACACGTCAGACATATGTTGCAAACATCAACGGTGAGATCTGCTGCACACGTCTCAAAAAAGGCCCACACCAAAGAACTTTTGGAAAAACGCGTGGATTCAGCAGCGCCCTGCACATGCGGAGCTCTGCGGTGTGATGTAGTCAGTTGGCTGCCCTTAAGCTGGCCCCTGGGGGGCATCCTGCCTCATTGGAGATGTGCCTCCTCCTCATCCTCTTCCTCCTCCTCCTCCCTCCTATCAGGCACCCACGTAGAGTCAGTGACCTCATCATCCCCTCCCTCCTCATCACTGGAGCAAACCTGGCAGTATGCTGCAGCTGGGGGAACATGACTGCCAGTTTGTTGTCCTTCTTGGGCACCTCCTCTTTCTGGGCTCACGTTACTGCCTTCCTCAATCTGGGTACCATCATGAGAGCTGTGCATCCTCCTGCAGCATGTACCCAACACTGTGGTCGAACAGTTCGGGGGACTCCTCAGGGCATGATGATGGGGCTAGGGAAAGAGTGACTGATGACATTGAGCCGATGGAAGAGGCCGCTTTGGCAGCTGCATTGGCAGCCAAAGTACTCTGAGCCTGGGTGACAGAGGATGAGGAGGATGAGGACGGCTTGGCCATCCACTCTACCAACTCTTCTGCATGTTGTGGCTCAACACGGCCAGCTGCCGAAAAAAAGGACAAGCGTGCCCCACGGCCACGTGCTGAGGATGCACCGTGTCCACGACCAGCAATGTTGGCTGCAGACACAGAGCCTGCTTGCCCTTTTTTTAGTGGCCTGTGAGAGTCTGCCTCTCCTTGTTGGCCTTTTAGACATACTGTATTTTAATTATTTGTAATGTAGTTGAATAGGTACACCAGGAATGGCCTGCAGTGAGATGTAGCTGCACAAAGCTGGGATGTATATATAGTGATTCTGAATATACTGCAGCTAACTGAATCAACTGCCTGCCTGTAGTATATTAGGAACAGAACAACAGGAACTGTCCGCAGCGAGATCTAGCTGCACAGGATACAGTACTTAATATATTGCTGCTAACTGAATGAACTGCCTGCCTGTAGTATATTAGGAACAGAACAGCAGGAATGGTCTGCAGTGAGATCTAGCTGCACAGGATGCAGTACTCAATATATACTGCAGCTAACTGAATGAACTGCCTGCTTGTAGTATATTAGGAACAGAACAACAGGAACGGTCTGTAGAGAGATCTAGCTGCACAGGATAGAGTACTGAATATACTGCAGCTAACTGAATGAACTGCCTTCCTGTAGTATATTTGGAACAGAACAACAGGGACAGTCTGCAGTGAGATCTAGCTAAACTTGATCAACTGCCTGCCTGAAGTAGATTACAAATAGTACAGCAGGAACGGTCTACAGTGAGAGCTAGCTAAACTGGATCAACTGCCTGCCTGAAGTAGATTAGAAACAGTACAGCATGAACGGTCTGCAGTGAGATCTAGCTAAACTGGATCAAATGCCTGCCTGAAGTAGATTAGAAATAGTACAGCAGGAACGGTCTACAGTGAGATCTAGCTAAACTGGATCAACTTCCTGCCTGAAGTAGATTACAAATAGTACAGCATGAACGATTTGCAGTGAGAGCTAGCTAAAATGGATCAAATACCTGCCTGAAGTAGATTAGAAATAGTACAGCAGGAACGGTCTGCAGTTAGATCTACCTAACTGAATAAACTGCCTGCTCAAAGTAAATGAAATGACACACTCTCTCTCTCTCTCTCTCTCTGTCTCACTACACAGGGCCGACATGCAGGCAGCCTTATATAATGTGGGGCATGTACTTAACCCCCTGAGCCATAATTGGCCAAAGGCACGGTGCCTTTGGCCAATTATGGCTCTCTTTACAGCGCTGTGATTGGCCAAAGCATGCGGGTCATAGTGTGTGCTTGGTCAATCATCAGCCAGCAAACCACGGCGATGACGCAGTTCATTATGGGCCGTGACACGCCGCTCAAATTTGGCATGAACGGCCCATAATGTTTGATCTTCACCGAACGATCGAACATCCGATGTTCATCCCTACTCCTTATGCCGCGTACACACGAGTGGACTTCTCGTCAGACTGAACTCCGAAGGACTTTTCGATGGAGTTTCAGACTCGTGTTTTTTCAGATCGTTTAATTGTTGTTCAGTTTGTGCTTGTGGGGTTTGTATATGGTTTTCAGTGCGTGTACTCCTTATGCCGCGTACACACAAGTGGACTTCTCATCAGACTGAACTCCAAAGGACTTTTCGATGGAGTTCCGCTGAAATGGACTTGCTTACACACGATCACACCAAAGTCCAACCGTCTAGAAAGCGGTGACGTACACCAGGTCCGACGGGACTATAAAACAGAAGTCCAATAGCCAGTGCGCCACCCTTTGGGCCCCTTCTGCTAATTTCGTGTTTATCTCGTGTTAGTAGAAGTTTGGTGACTGACGATTCGCGCTTTTCAGATGCATATTTGTTTAGATCGTTTAACTGTTGTTCAGTTTGTGCTTGTGGGGTTTGTATAAGCTTTTGAGTGCGTGTAGTCAGTTTGCATTTGTTAACACAGTGCGTTCTTGTCCGCTTGTTGCTGATTTTCAGCTTGCTCTTCACAGGCCTTGCTGTTCTTTAGTGCATTCTGTTAAGTTCGTTCTGACCAGCCGACCGTTTTGAAGCCATGTTGAGTGTACGTACTCGTCCTAGAGTTCGTGCTTTGCTTGGGCTTGGTGTTGGGGTTCATTCTTCGACCCAAGCCCAGTCCATGAACAGGGTGGGGAGGAGTTCTTGGATGAAGAATTGATTGCTTCAGCATGACCAATTCTTTCACATGCCTTTGATTTGTGAGATCCGTGAGAATAATCCTGACAATTTCAGGGCCCCATTTTTCACCGTTTGTTGGCTTTGCTGACCCTTTATATCAGGAGGCAGGATACCTGCATGAGGCAAGCCATCACTCCAGAGCAGAGGCTAGTCGCCACGTTGCGTTACTTGGTGACTGGGAGAAGCCTGCAGGACCTCAAGTTCTCAACAAATAAAATAACCCCCTCGGATAGTTGGTGGGACTTTAACGGCAACGGAGTAGTAAAAAAACGGTTTTATTAATACAAATATACAAAATACAAAAATAAAGAGATCAACATATAAATCAAGTAATGTATAGAAAAGGCTAAAAAATAGATATGCTGGTGTGGAAGTCGAGAAAATATATTCGTGCAGTCTTCCACTTGCACCTACGCATTTCGGGACTGAACAGAAAGTACCTTCATCAGGGTCAACTTGTGGGAAGAATCACACTGCATGGTAGAATATAGATTTAGAGAAAAATATAAGTAAATACAAATCATATGCATTACAACAATTGCTTGCATCGCAGACCATTCAGCCCGGTTAACCCATCAAAGAAGATATACAACATACCCAAGCATATTTAATATGAGAAGCTCACTGTCAGGTCCCGGAAGCAAACCCGTCAAAAACGCCCCGAAATACCAAAGGAAGACGGGGCGTATGGCTGGCCCCGCCTTGTCCACACTGGTCCACCCGTATGACGCCAAAATTGGCAAGGCTCGCCGGAGAAAAAATGATAGTGTCTTAGATGGAACATAGGTTGGTATCTAGAAAAGAGAAAACTGGATAGATCAATATCTATATACAAAATAACAATAATAGCGTGGACACAGGGCTATCTAACTGCCATGTGAGTCTGTGTCCAAGCAAAACACAAAATAAGTAAATGTGTGCGTCTTACCCAGATGGTAGTAGAGAACCTCAAGGCTGAAGAAAAACGGGTGGGGGAAAAAAACAAAAAGTACAGGGACGAAAAAAGGGGGGAAGAGACCACCCTATGTACGTAGGTAGCTCCGATGGATCTATACAGTAGGTGGTTCCTTCACAAAAGCAGCGTCTGCAAGTGAAAGGAAAAACAAAAATGATAACAGGCAGCAAATTGTGCCCTCGGCATGTTCCATTTCCACAAACAGGGAGAAAAGGGAAAGATTACCATAAGGGTCTGGAGCTAACACCCACTGCTCTTCAGAGAACGGTACTCGTCCATCCGAATGAAACCGTCACCGACCAGGACAGTGACAGTGTCTCACGGTCCGATGTGGCTTTATATGGTTTCAGGGAGGCGGGATCAGGTGCGACGCTGATGGACATACAGGTGCCGCACGTCATTGCGTCGAAGGTGGAGAAAGAAGTCGTCAACAGCTACAAGGAGGCGTCGCATTCACTGCGGCGTCCTCCTATAATGGTATAATGTGGCCGGGAGAATGGACACGCAAGGCTCCTCCCACACGTGTGTGAGAGGAGGCATATGCTTGGGATCAGTCTCCTAGCAACAAAGGAGGGGGGAGAAAACATAAACAATGGACAGCGGGATGCATAAGAGTAACACAATTTAAAAAAAAAAAAAAAAAGGGGGAGTGTCGGGGCGGATGGTGAGCCAAATCAGTCAAGAGGCTGAAGAGAGGCACTAACCACCACTGCACATATATCCCCCACGGGGAGCGATGCCAAAAGCGTCAAAGAAAAAGGGGGGACCCTGAGCCGCCGCTGCACGGCACCCCCCACAGAGGGAACTGGGGGGGTCATGCAACCGCAGCCCACTGACGCAGGGAGGCGGCCGGACCGAGACAGCTAGGGAAGCTGCCCAGCACTCACCGCTTAGGCCGGACGCCAGAGAATAAGGTCCCCCCAAAAAAGGATCATAGATCCCGGGAGGCCCCCCTGCGCCGGGCGGGACAGGGGGGGTCAGTAGATACATCCTGACAGAGCCTGCCAATCACGGGAGTGACAAAGAGCTTCACTGGACAATAAGGTAAATGCGTACATAAAGAACAAAAGTATAAACATGAATGGGTGAATCAACATAAACAAGGCGAATACATAACCAGATCAAGTTCAGAAATACAACACATACATGGGTGAACAAACACAGGCAAATCATCAGCAAATCGTCAGAGATAGAAAAGATCACAACAAGTAACAAAGACTATAAAAAGAAAGAAGAAAATGTTCAATTGACAGAGAATTGGGGCACATATTCCTCTTACAGCATGAGGCCCGCTGGATCGTGGACCTTGCTGCCACCTCACCCCCCGGGTTAAATGAACAATTGAGCTATAGACCCTTTCTGGAGGGATTCTCCTCTGGGGTATGCGAGAAGGAGTTATAGGCTCCATGAGTTTGGATCTGGAATATGTGCCCAGATTCTCTGTCAATTGAACATTTTCTTCTTTCTTTTTATAGTCTTTGTTACTTTTTGTGATCTTTTCTATCTCTGACGATTTGCTGATGATTTGCCTGTGTTTGTTCACCCATGTATGTGTTGTATTTCTGGACTTGATCTGGTTATGCATTCGCCTTGTTTATGTTGATTCACCCATTCATGTTTATACTTTTGTTCTTTATGTACGCATTTACCTTATTGTCCAGTGAAGCTCTTTGTCACTCCCGTGATTGGCAGGCTCTGTCAGGATGTATCTACTGACCCCCCCTGTCCCGCCCGGCGCAGGGGGGCCTCCCGGGATCTATGATCCTTTTTTTGGGGGCCTAATTCTCTGGCATCCGGCCTAAGCGGTGAGTGATGGGCAGATTCCCTAGCTGTCTCGGTCCGGCCGCCGGCCCGGCCGCCTCCCTGCGTAAGTGGGCTGCGGTTGCATGACCCCCCTCACAGTTCCCTCTGTGGGGGGTGCCGTGCAGCGGCGGCTCAGGGTCACCCCTTTTTCTTTGACGCTTTTGGCATCGCTCCCCGTGGGGGATATATGTGCGGTGGTGGTTGGTGCCTCTCTTCAGCCTCTTGACTGATTTGGCTCACCATCCGCCCCGTACGTCTCCTATTGACGCTCCCCCCCTTTTTTTTTTTCTTTATATTGTGTTACTCTTATGCATCCCGCTGTCCATTGTTTATGTTTTCTCCCCCCTCCTTTGTTGCTAGGAGACTGATCCCAAGCATATGCCTCCTCTCACGCACGTGTGGGAGGAGCCTTGCATGTCCATTCTCCCGGCCACATTATACTATTATAGGAGGACGCTGCAGTGAATGCGACGCCTCCTTGCAGCTGTTGATGGCTTCTCTCTCCACCTTCGACGCAATGACGTGCGGCACCTGTACGTCCATCAGCGTCGCACCTGATCCCGCCTCCCTGAAACCATATAAAGCCACACCGGACCGTGAGACACTGTCACTGTCCTGGTCGGTGGCGGTTTCATTCGGATGGACGAGTACCGTGCTCTGAAGAGCAGTGGGTGTTTGCTCCGAACCCTTATGGTAATCTTTCCCTTTTCTCCCTGTTTGTGGAAATGGAACATGCCGAGGGCACAATTTGCTGCCTGTTATCATTTTTGTTTTTCCTTTCACTTGCAGACTCTGCTTTTGTGAAGGAACCACCTACTGTATAGATCCATCAGAGCTACCTACCTACCTACATAGGGTGGTCTCTTCCTCCCTTTTTTCGTCCCTGTACTTTTTGGTTTTTTTCCCCCACCCGTTTTTCTCCAGCCTTGAGGTTCTCTGCTACCATCTGGGTAAGACATACACATTTACTTATTTTGTGTTTTGCTTCGACACAGACTCACATGGCAGTTAGATAGCCCTGTGTCCACGCTATTATTGTTATTTTGTATATAGATATTGGTCTATCCAGTTTTCTCTTTTCTAGATACCAACCTATGTTCCATCTAAGACACTATCATTTTTCTCCGGCGAGCCTTGCCAATTTTGGCGTCATACGGGTGGACCAGTGTGGACAAGGCGGAGCCAGCCATACGCCCTGTCTTCCTTTGGTATTTCGGAGCGTTTTTGATGGGTTTGCCTGACAGTGAGCTTCTCATATTAAATATGCTTGGGTATGTTATATGTCTTCTTTGATGGGTTAACCGGGCTGAATGGTCTGCGATGCAAGCAATTGTTGTAATGCATATGATTTGTACTTTGTATGATTTACTTATATTTTTCTCTAAATCTATATTTTACCATGCAGTGTGATTCTTCCCACAAGTTTCCCCTGATGAAGGGACTTTCTGTTCAGTCCCGAAACGCGTAGGTCCAAGTGGAAGACTGCACGAATATATTTCCTCGACTACCACACCAGCATATCTATTTTTTAGCCTTTTCTATACATTACTTGATTTATATGTTGATCTCTTTATTTTTGTATTTTGTATATTTGTATTAATAAAACCGTTTTTTTTACTACTCCGTTGCCGTTAAAGTCCCACCAACTATCCGAGGGGGTTATTTTATTTCCTTGTATCAGGGATGGTGGCAACTTCCATGACCTAATTGGATGGTATCCCCTTTTTATTTTCAAATTCTCGACAGGCATCTCCCCCAGGCTCTGGGGATCATTATCCCAGAGACCTGTTCTGCTTTCATTCAGGTCCTGCAGAAGGACTATATTAAGGTAAGATTTATCCTTTAACATCACATTTTATTGTATTTAATGTTTGCTAATGTATTGTATTTCTTTCCTCAATCTTTAATTACCATGATTGCAATATGCTGTGAATGTCCCCTTTATCCTCATGCATGCTGTAATCTTTTAATGCTCCTTTTTTGTCCTTCATGCATATTTGCCTTCTCTAATCTCCCCGGCATGCTATGCTGGGCCCATATCCACCTAGTCTAGGCACTTAACAATGTATTTTGTCAGCTCCATTGTAGTGCTTTACCCCAAATACCCCCCTTAAAATGTGTCCAAATGGTCTGTGTGTCCTTAAATTAATTTATAAGCCCCCCTTAAAATGTGTCCAAATGGTAAGTGTGTCCTTAAATTAATTTATAATCCCCCCCTTAAATTTTATCAATGGGCCCTCAGAGGGGGTGAGGAATCTGATAAGTGGGCCTTATATTTTAGTCTTTAAATAATACTTAAAATAAATGTTATACTGATGTTGGGCAAGAATGTTTTTTGTGTAATGTGCTTGCAATGTTATGTGCAAAAGTACTTTTTTTTTTTTTTCTTGTTTGACTCCCCAGTTTCCTTCAACGCCACAGGAATGGCAGATTGTGGCATCCCATTTTGCCACCTGTTGGGACTTTCCCAACTGTGGAGGGGATATAGATGGGAAGCACGTCCACATCGTGCCACCATCCCATTCGGGATCATACTATTTTAACTATAAGGGGTTTCTTAGTATCGTGTTAATGGCGGTGTTGTCGGCACAATATGAATTTCTGTATATGGACGTGGGAAAGAATGGCCGGATGTCGGATGGAGGAGTCTTCGCACAGACGGAGTTCTACCAGTGTCTCCAGAGTGGTGGCCTGGGATTGCCACCTGATGCGGATAACGTGGAAGGACTCCCCTTTGTCTTCATTGCAGATGAAGCCTTCGGTCTGGGCGAGCACCTGATGAGGCCATTCCTCCAAAGGACCCTCACTCCGGAGAAGAGGGTTTTTAACTACCGGCTGGCCAGAGCGAGAAAAGTTGTGGAGAATGCCTTCAGGATAATGGCCAGCCGGTTCTGCCTGTTTCTGACAGCAATCCATATGGCGGACTACAAACTTAACCACTTGACAACTGGGCACTTAAACCCCCTTCCTAACCAGACCAATTTTCAGCTTTTGGTGCTCTCACATTTTGAATGACAATTACTCAGTCATGCAACACTGTATCTATATGAAATTTTTGTCCTTTTTTTCCACACAAATGGAGCTTTCTTTTGGTGGTATTTAATCACCGCTGGGTTCTTTATTTTTTGCGCCGTAAAAGAAAAAAGACCGAAAAATCTGTAAAAAAATACATTTTTCTTCATTTCTGTTATAATATTTTGCAAATTAGTAATTTTTCTTCATATATTTTGGCCAAAATTTATACCGCTACATATCTTTGGTAAAATTAACCCAAATCGGTGGATATTATTTGGTCTTTGTGAAAGTTATAGAGTCCAAAAGCTATGGTGCGAATATCTGAAAATTGATCACACCTGAAGTACTGACGGCCTATCTAATTTCTTGAGACCCTAACATTCCAGAAAAGTACAAATACCCCCCAAATGACCCCTTTTTGGAAAGAAGACATTCCA
Organism: Aquarana catesbeiana; assembly: GCF_042186555.1. Lineage (NCBI taxonomy): Eukaryota > Metazoa > Chordata > Amphibia > Anura > Ranidae > Aquarana > Aquarana catesbeiana. The sequence goes on from NC_133326.1 coordinate 167,915,912, forward strand.
AGGTATTTAGAAAGATGCATGGTGAGTTTTTTGAAGTTGTCATTTTTTCCCACAATTCTTTGCAAAATCAAGGTTTTTTTTTTACTTTTTTTTTTTCCCACAAAATTGTCATATTAGCAGGTTATTTCTCACACACCGCATATGCATACCACAAATTACACCCCAAAACACATTCTGCTACTACTCCCGAGTACGGCGATACCACATGTGTGAGACTTTTACACAGCGTGGCCACATACAGAGGCCCAACATGCAGGGGAGCACCTTCAGGCGTTCTGGAGCACCTAGGCCAATTCTGACATTTCTCTCCTACATGTAAAAATCATCATTTATTAGCTAGAAAATTACATAGAACCCCAAAACATTATATATGTTTTTTTAGCAAAGACCCTAGAGAATACGGTATTTGCGCAGCAATTTTTTAACGCTTTTTTTTGGAAAAAAAACTGTTTTGTGCTTTACAAAAACCAAAACAGTAAAGTTAGCCTAATGTTTTTGCATAATGTGAAAGATGAAGTTACGCCGAGTAAATAGATACCCAACATGTCACCTTTCAAAATTACACGCGCTTGTGGAATGGCGCCAAACTTTGCTACTCAAAAATCCCCATAGGCGACGCTTTAAAATTTTTTACTGGTTACATGTTTTGAGTTACAGAGGAGGTCTAGGGCCAAAATTATTGCTCTCGCTCTACCGATCGCAGCGATACCTCACATGTGTGGTTTGAACACCGTTTTCATATGTGGGCGGGACTTACGTATGCGTTCGCTTCTGCATGCGAGCACACAGGGACAGGGGCGCTTTAAAAATTTTTTTTTTTTTTTATTGTTCATTTTATTTATTTTAGTTTGATGCTTTTTTCCCAAAAAAAAAAAAATTTTGACCACTTTTATTCCTATTACAAGGAATATAAACATCCTTGTAATAGGAATATGGCATGACAGGTCCCCTTTACAGTGAGATATGGGGTCAATAAGACCCCACATCTCACCTCTAGGCTGGGAAGCCTGAAATTAAAAAAAAAAAAAAACGATCCTGGCTTCGATCGTAGCGATGAGTCAGTAGAAGCGCGGGGGGGGGACATCCCCTCTCGCCTCCCGTAAGAACGATCAAACAGTGGAACAGCCGCTATGATCATTCTTATGGTGTAGGGAATCGCCGGCTGAAAAAGCTGATATCTGAATGATGCCTGTAGCTGCAACCATCATTCAGATATCTCCGCACAAAGTCAAGGACGTTGTATGACGGCCGGCGGGCGGGAAGTGGTTAAAACGCTTTTTTTTTTTAACACAAAGTTGTCCATTTATACAATATTTCTACCACATAACATGTACATACCAAAAATGACACCCCAAAATAGATTCTCCTGCTCCTCCTGAGTACGGCGATACCACATGTGTGAGACTTCCACAGCCTGGCCACATACAGAGGGCGAGTACAGCTGAGCATGGCTCAGCATGGCAGGGTATGGCGGGGTATTGCGGAGTATGGCGGGGTATTGCGGAGTATGGTGGGGTATGGCAGGGTATTGCAGAGTATGGCGGGGTATGGCGGAGTATGGCGGGGTATGGCGGAGTATGGCGGGGTATGGCGGGGGCATGGCAGAGTATGGCGGGGGCATGGCAGAGTATGGCGGGGGCATTGCAGAGTATTGTGGGGGCATTGCAGAGTATTGCACAGCATTGCAGAGTATTGTGGGGGCATTGCAGAGTATTGTGGGGACATTGCAGAGTATTGCACAGCATTGCAGAGTATTGTGGGGGCATTGCAGAGTATTGCACAGCATTGCAGAGTATTGTGGGGGCATTGCAGAGTATTGCACAGCATTGCAGAGTATTGTGGGGGTATTGCAGAGTATTGCACGGCATTGCAGAGTATTGTGGGGGCATTGCAGAGTATTGCACAGCATTGCAGAGTATTGTGGGGGCATTGCAGAGTATTGCACAGCATTGCAGAGTATTGTGGGAGCATTGCAGAGTATTGCACAGCATTGCAGATTATTGTGGGGGCATTGTAGAGTATTGCACAGCATTGCAGAGTATTGTGGGGGCATTGCAGAGTATTGCACAGCATTGCAGAGTATTGTGGGGGCATTGCAGAGTATTGCACAGCATTGCAGAGTATTGTGGGGGTATTGCAGAGTATTGCACAGCATTGCAGAGTATTGCACAGCATTGCAGAGTAATGTGGGGGTATTGCAGAGTATTGCACAGCATTGCAGAGTATTGTGGGGGTATGCAGAGTATTGCACAGCATTGCATAGTAGTGAGGGATGGCTGAGCATGGATGGATGGATGGATGGATGGATGGATGTCTCTGTGCAGCGCTGTGAGCACTACACATCCAGCCCACAGCGCTGCAGACATCCATCTATCCCCCCTTCCGCTCACAGTGTACCGATCGGTACACAGGAGGGGAGGAGAGGAACCGGCGTCATCAGATGACGCCGGTCTGTTTACATGTGATCGCGCCGTCATTTGACGGCGCGATCACATGGTAAACGGCCGTGATTAGTGGCCATTTACCGGGATCCGTGATGCGCCGGGTCCTCCCAGAGTTATCCAACCGCCCTGCAGCCGTCATTCGGCTATGGGCCGGTTGGTAAGTGGTTAATCATATCATCCTAGCATGCTGCATCCTGCACAATTTTTTAAGAAAAAATTCTAGAAATTACATTGCCTCAGTAGAGCCTGAGGCCAGACTTATTCCAGAGAATCCTCTGACGGGTCTGGATACTGGCCGTACTGGCTTGGCCCCCCAAAGCGCCCGTGAAATTAGGGATAAATATGTTAATTTTTTTTTACGGGTAGGGGGGCCATTGCAATGCCAGACAATGTCTAATTTTTATTAATTAAAAAAAATGATCAGATTAAATCTAGAAATGTATTTATTGCTTGCTTTTTGTCTCCTAGGTTTTCCTAGTGCACTTGTAGTGCCAAGTGTATTTTCCTTTAGTAAATAAGCCCCATTGTCACTGTAAACACCAAATTACTTACAAAACTGGTATTTTTTTCATAATTTAATCTTTATTGAGGAATTTTTCCCTTTACAAAATACACAAAGTTCTATATATATTAAAATTTTTATCATACATCCTCCTTTTCCCTTTTTTCCTCTCCTTTCTCCCTTCCCTTCCCACCTCCTCCCTATCCCTCCCCCCTCTCCTTATCCCTCCCCCCTCCTTATCCCATCCCCCCCCCCGATCTGTTGTTTTTGCTTCTTTTCCTTATATTATTCCTGTCTTTTTTCACTCATATTCTGAGCGTACTTCTCTGAATTTTTGTTTCATCTAATTTCATGCCCAATTCTTGTTCCCATTTTTATATGAAGGGGAGAGACCCACGTCCTTCTAGTTCTGTTAATATTTCATACATTTGAGATATTCCATGTTTTAAGTGCATTTTTATATTACAGAGCTTTTCAATTGAAGTTAACGCCTTCTCTTCTCTAATCGGTTGAGGGATTGTGTTTAAACGATGTCTCATTTGTAAATATTCCCAGTCATTAAGTTGGTGCCACCCGTGAGTCAGAATTAAATTGTGCTTTGTCTTAATTTTGCCGTGTGTAACAATAAGTTCCCCAACCGTGTACCATTTTCTGGGATAAAAAAATTTGTGCCCGTTAATGGAATCAAAGGGGAATTATATTTCCATTCTTCTTTTCGGTGTAGTGTATCCCATACTTTAAAAACATTGTTCGTTAACTCATGTGTGTCTTTACTGTGTGTTCTCAGTTTAGGCGGAAATCCAAATGTTTTTTTTTTAATTGTGCCGTGTTTAATGTGTCTTCCATTTTCACCCACCTCTTGCTAGTGTTTGTGTTAGCCCATTCTATTAATCTAGCCAATATGGTTGCCTTGTAGTATCTTTTTATGTCTGGAAGTGCCAACCCACCATTTTTTTTCCTAGTTAAGAGAATATTGTTTACTCTGGCTTTTTTATTTTGCCATAGGTATTTCAAAATTATTGATTTTATTACTTTAAAAAAGCTTTGTGGCAATTCTATCGGGAGCATTTGAAATTTATAGATTATTTTTGGTAAAATCACCATTTTTAACATATTTATTCTCCCTATCAATGAAATTGGTCTCCTTGATATGTTTTTTTATCTCTATTTTTACTTCATTAAGTAGTGGAATAAAGTTGGCCTGGTATAGCTTCTCTAGAGTAAGTATGTCAATTCTTCTCTTTCCCAGGTGAAGGGGAATTCCTGTTGTAGTGCTTTTTCCTCTTTTTTTATCCACTCCTAGGTTTAATATTACTGTCTTTATAGGATTAATTTTGAAATTCGTGAGCTCACCATATTCTTTTAGTTCCTTTATTAGGTTGGGTAATGACAGCCTTGGTTTGGTCATATATAGAAGTATGTCGTTTGCATACGCCACCACCTTATGCGCTTCGTCTCCCACTCTAACCTCTCTTATATCCACATTGTTCCGTATTTTTACTAACAATGGTTCCAGTGCAATTACATATAGGAGCGGCGAGAGCGGGCATCCTTGTCTTGTTCCATTGAACATCTCGAAAGCAGACGACATACGCCCATTGACCCCAATCCTGGCTGTCGGATGGTTATATAGATTATTAATCCATCTCATCATTCTTGGTCCTACACCTGTGCTCCGGAGTGCCTCCATCATGATTCCACAATCTACTCGGTCAAATGCTTTTTCAGCATCGATCGAAATAAGTAGCGTTGGGGATTTCCTCATCCTATCTTTATTCATTATTAACAAAGTCCTTATACTGTTGTCACTTACCTCCCTTTCTGGTACAAAACCTGCTTGATCTACGTTTATCAATTCTGGCATGAGATATTTTTAGGCTCGATGCCAGAATTTTAGCATATAATTTTGTGTCTGCGTTTAACAAAGCTATGGGCCTGTAATTGGAGCATACAGTTTTATCTTTCCCTATTTTTGGTAATATTGAGATATTGGCAGGGAGGGATTCTCTTCTTATTTCTTCGTTTTCTCCTATTTTATTAAAGTAGTTACATAGTACAGGGACTAATTGTTCTTTAAATTTTTTATAATATTTTATTGTAAACCCATCCGGACCTGTTCTTTTCCCCCTTGGTGTTTCTTTAAGGGTGTTGTAGATTTCCTGTTGAGTAATTAATTCTTCTAGTGATTCTACACTTCCTGATGGTATTTTTGGTAGATTGGCTTCAGCTAGATATGCCTGTATTTTAACTTTTCTACTTTTTTCCTCCTGTTGTGTCTCTTTACTTTTTATTGCACATAAAGCACTATAATATGTTTTAAAGGCCTCTAGAATATCAGTTGTTATATATTTCATTTCCCCTTTCTCATTTTTTATTTTTTCTACATAGTTTAAAGTTTTTTTTTCCTTTGATATTTTTGCTAAGTATTTTCCAGGTTTATTCCCCCTATTTATATCTTTCTTTTACAACATTTTTAAATACTTTTCTAGTTTCTTGTTCCATCAGGTCCCTTAGCTGGCCCCTTTTTATGATAATCTTCTGATGTGTTGTCGTGTCTAATTGTATTTTGTGAATTTGTTCTAGGTCCTAGGTCATGTAGTTCTTCTATTACATTTTTCATGGTTATTTCTCTTTCTCTTTTTTCCCATCTCCTATTGAGATCAGCTTTCCCCTAATATAGGCCTTATGGGCCTCCCAAATAGTCGACTTTGTTACATCTGGTGTGTCATTTATTTGTACTGAAATATTGTTCAATTTCTGTTGTTATTATTTTTTTTACTTCTATGTCATCTATTAGCTCTTCATTTAGTCTCCAGGACCCTTTTTATATTCTTTTTCGTTGAATCTTATCTTTACTGTTACAGGAGCATGATCGGAGATTGATGTTATACCAGTTGAGGCCTCTACTACATTTTGCAGTATTTCGTGATCCACCAGGATGTAATCTAATCTTGAGTACGTGTCGTGTACCGATGAATGTAATGTGTAATCTTTTTTACTTGGATATGTTATTCTCCATGAATCGATTAACTGCTGGATGTGCATCTTTTTCTTTATCAGTTTTAATTGTTTATTTTCCCGAATCAGTGCACGAGACATACTGTCAAGATTGTGGTCCAAAGAGAAATTGAAACCACATGACCTTATTTAAAGTCTGATAAAGTGTTAAGAATCCCATTTAAGTAGTTTTTGGGGATATCTGTTGGGGCAGTACATATTGGCTAGTGTATATTTTTTCCCTTGAAGGGATCCTTTCAGGAAAAGAAACGCTGTCTGGGTCGACTTTTCTTTCTTCCAAAATGAATCCGATATTTTTCCCAATACCTATGGCAACTCCTTTTGCCCTCTTGTTTGTGGAATCCCCGTAGAACCAGGTTGGGATTGCCCGTGAGTATAATTTAATGTTGGAGTCTAGTGCTATATGTGTCTCCTGTAAGAAAACTATTTCAGCAGAGTTCCTTTCCAATTCGTTTAAAACCATGTGTCTTTTTTCTGGAGAGTTCAACCCTCTTACGTTATATGTTATAAATTTAACGTCAGTCATTATTTGATCTTCTTTTTCTTTCTCCTCTTCCCTTTTTTTAGTCCAGTAGACCAATTTTTGTGAAAAGACAGACAGATCATCCCCCCCCCTCCCCGCTACCATCTCTCCCCCCTTTCTTTTCCCCTTAGGGACACCCTTGTCCCCCTGCTCTTTTTTGGCCTGAGGTGGAGTTCTATGTGGCGCTGTCTAGATCTCCCCTCTTATATGGTACTGGTATTGAGCATTGAGAGAAGAAGCCACACATTGTTGATTAGCAAACTTTTTAATTTGTGCACATTCACATGTGTGTTTATTAAAAAATTTAAAATATATATATTTCTTTTTTTAACAATATATATATTTTTTTGTTTAAAAAATTTTTTTTTTTTTTTTTTACAAACAGACATGTTTTAAAACATAACATACACACAACTCTGGAACTTACAAAGTTCAACATCTATAAAATGACAGCAATATCAGACATTATAGTGTCAAAAATGTCTTGATATTGCCATAAATCAGATGGGGTGATGTCACCCCTGTAAAAGCCAAATTTTGAAGATACACACAAATTGGGATTCCAAATGGGTAATGTGAATGTCAACATGTGCTATCTCCCATCATGGGGGATCAATGGACGTGTTTTGTGGGTGCAATCCCTTCCTCACACCTACTAGCGTTATGAGGAAGGGGTTGCACCCACAAAACGTGTACATTGAGATGTACAATTGTCTGTTTGGGAAGAGATCCAAGTTGAAGACATGATTAAAATTCCCTTTTAACCAAACTGCAATACTTACCTTTTTTGGCCAAGCTTCACAGATGAGACACCCCAAGTATCTCCTGGAGCCCCTGTGTGGGTTACCCTAAAAAATGTTCTCTGGTGTCCCACACTAGTGCTCCTGAGTCCAGATGTGTAAACAGCTGCCGAGTGTCCTCTCCTTACATTCCACTGAATTAAATTTGCTATTCATTCTAGTTTCAAAGACATCAAGACAGCAATGTCCTAAACTTCTGTTAATAAGACAAATTAGCAAGACCAAAATGTTGTTTAAACCCTGTATCAACTAAATACACCGTATATATTTTCAAGCAATGTTTCCTACGAACGATGTTTCCTACGAACGATTACTGTGTCCACGAACATGAAAGTAGCCATTTAAAACTGTACAACAGTAAAGAAAAGCACATGGAGCAGTATGCAGAATAGGAACACACGACAAGTACTTACTTTTTTGATGCACTTTCTTTATTTTTCTGTACTGAACCTCAGTTTAAGGTCAGACCAGCGTTTCCTTTATTAGTCTTTGGAGCTGCGTACCCCAAAATTCTGCTGCAGAGTCTTCACAACTTTTGACATGATTTTGGCCTTGCGCAAATTCGGCTGGGTGTACGGTCCATGCTTCCCATCATAATCGCTCCTCTGCAAGATGTCCACCATCTCCACCATCTCTTCAAAGGCCATATTGGAGGCCTTCAATCTCCTCTTCCCGGATTGGGACGTTTTGGGCTCCGAGCTTTCCTTGTTACTGGAATCATTTCCAACCACCTGCTGTGTCTCCGCCATGTTGCTCCTACTGCGCACCGTAGAAAGAAGGGGCTGGGAATATTCGTGAAAAAGAACGTCAGGGGCGGGCGATGCAGGCGGAGTTTCACATATACGCAGTGTATATAAAGCTAACACGAATGTGCCGTACGTACGTACGTTCTGTGCATAGTGAGAAGGGGCGGGTAATATTCGTGAAAAAGAACATCAGGGGAGGGCGGCGCAGGCGGAGTTTCACGCATGAGCAGTGTATATAAAGCTAACACGCATGTGCCGTACATGCGCGGAGGAAAAAGGAACGGAAGTTGCGGGCATCCGAAACAAAGGTAATTTTTTACTATTTTGGAACATCAGTGGCCTATACTGCTTAAAGATTGAGGTCTATATTGGGATAAGATTATGAGAGTTTAGGCTAACATTAGTGTTTTTGTCTTGTGTATTGTCTTACAGAAAAAATTAATAAGTTTAAGGAGCCTGAATTTATGTACAAATTTATTGACAAGTACAGGGAGATGAAGAATCTGTGGGAGGTCAAACATAGTTTATATTAAAATAAACAAGCAAGAAAGGCAACGCTGGAGACACTTCTGGAATTTGTGCAGATTTTGATCCTAGAAGCAACCATGAAGATTTTGGAAAGTAAAATTGGGATCTTGAGGAACATGTATAGGAGGGAGCATAAGAAGAACCAGGCTTCCCTGAGATCAGGAGCATCAGCAGATGATGTGTATGTACCCAGGCTGTGGTACTTCCAAAAACTGCGTTTTCTTGACGACCAGACTGAAGCCAGGGAATCTCTTTCGAAGCTTCCCTCCACCCTTCCCTTCACCCTTCCCTCCACCCTTCCCTCTACCCTTCCCTCCCCTCCACCCCTCCCTGCAGCCTTCCCTCCACCCCTCCCTGCAGCCTTCCCTCCACCCTTCCCTCCACCCCAGCAGAGGCTGACGAGGAACAACCTGGGCCTTCCATTCTGGAAGAAGCGGATGTGCCCAGTTGGAGCCAGGTATATTATTTTTATACATATTTAGTGTCCTAATATTAATGATGTTAACTAGAGCTTTTAATTGATTACCTATTAAGGATTTTATCCATAAAATGATGTATACATATCAATTGACAGTAGTGGCCAAAAATGTATTAACATTGAATTTGCAAGTCATGAGCTGAAAATTGTGTGTGATTGATGAACCAAAAACTAAAACTCCTGTCCCTTTTTTATACACAGGATGAGCTAAGCCAGTAGGAAGTTCTGGAAAGTGTCAGGCAAGAGGAGGCCGGGCCCAGTAACAGCCAAGAGGTGGCCATGCCCAGTGACAGCCAGGAGGTGGGTGGGCCCAGTGTCAGCCAGGAGGTGGGCGGGCCCAGTAGGAGCCTCACCCAATCGCAGGTGCCTCCCCTCCGCCTTCATGCAAAAGGGCCCAGGAAGGGGACGGTGACACAGGAGGCATCACTGCGCCTCATTAGGGAAGCTACGAATGTCCTCAGGAGCCCCCTCGACGCTGAAGAGGCCTATGGCTGCTATATAGCCACCAGGTTGCTCGAATTGGAGAAGGGCCAACGCCTCCTCTGTGAGAGAATTTTTTTGATGCCCTTCAGAAGGGGCTGAGGGGCCTGCTAACTGAGAATAGCCAGATATATGAGCAAGCCCCTCCTCCTCCTTCTCCTCCTCCTGCCACAAGTCCACCACCACAGCCACAGCCTCTAAGGAAGGCTGCAGTGAAGGCTGCAGGGCAGCGTGGAGGGAAGGCTGCAGCGAAGAGAAGAAAGTGATGACCTGGGTTCAGCCTGGTCTGACAGAAGATGCAGGCTGGTGTAGTACCACAGCCTGGGGACATATATGTCATCTGCTGCTGGTCTTGATCTCTGGGATTCCTGGACCAGATTGTGCTCCCTATTATATGGACTCCTGAAGATCCCAATTTTCTTTTCCACAGACTTGATGTGGGCCAAAAGGCTTCACAAATTCCTAAAGTTTCTCCAGCGTTGCCTTCATCTTTATTTTGTTAACCAGAATAAATGGACATTTTATTTTCTGAAAATACTTGCCTATGTGTTTTTATTCAAATACATTTCTAAAAGACAATGTCAAATTAACAAGGGACACCAACCTCCTTGAGGTTCCAAAAAAAAAAAAATATATATATATAATGTTATTGTGGTAACTTGACACACAAAAAAATATATAATGTTATTGTGGTAACTTGACACACAAAAAAATAAAACATTAATAATGTTATTGTGATAAATTGACACAAAAAAAAAATAAATAAATATGGAGATCACTAGAAAATAGAAAAACATTTTTAAATAATCCTAAAAAAAAATCTTGATGAAATCAAAAATAATAAAAGATGACTAAAAAAAAATTTGTAAACATTATTATGGAGATCGGGCTTTTAAAAAATACAATATTATTCATGAGATCAGGAGAAATAATCCAGAAATCAGTTTGTGAGAACTCTGTGTGAATATGAGCAGCAAAACAACTTCGTTCTTCTAGCATTATGAAGAAGACAATAATGCGCTGCATTAAATGATCACAGAATTTGCAACGGGAGGAATGTGCTAGCTCCAATACGAACACTAGTTTTACCAGACCGAGCGCTTCCGTCTTGTACCTGCTTCAGAGCATGCGTTGTTTTTGGTCCGTCAGAACAGCATACAGACGAGCGGTTTTTATCGATAGGAATTGGTTCCGGCGGAAGGATGTGAAACTTGTTCTATTTCTAGGTCCGTCAGAATTTTTGAAAAAAAGGTCCGATGAAGCCCACACACGATCGAATTGTCAGCCGGAATGATTCCGTCGGACCTTTGATGCCGAAAAGTCCGGTTGTGTGTATGCGGCATAAGAGATGTGAAGGGATCTCTGCAGTAATAACAAGAACAATAAAGAGCACCACTCTGGGTGCAGCATAAAACACCCCACAAGTTTATTTACACAATTAACAACTCACATTTAGGAGGTAAAAACAACCACTTGTTAGCCCTCTGGATCGGAGTAGCCACTGTCTTATTGTGATGTGAAAAGTTTGGGGGATCCACTGCTCCACTCACATGAGGAGGAACCGCTGCTCACCACTGTTCTCCCAATAACTGGGAAAGCCTCCCAGGGCCGTGGAAGCCGGGCTTGGCTGCCGATCAGCAGTCTTTTTTTTTTAACTGTTTATTTGCTCGGTTCTCAGTCTAATGCCCTGTACACTCGGTTGGATTTTCCGACGGAAAATGTGTGATAGGACCTTGTTGTCGGAAATTCCGACCGTGTGTAGGCGCCATCATACATTTTCCATCGGATTTTCCGACACACAAAGTTTGAGAGCAGGATATAAAATTTTCTGACAACAAAATCCGTTGTCGGAAATTCCAATCGTGTGTACACAAATCCGACGGACAAAGTGCCACGCATGCTCAGAATAAATAAAGAGATGAAAGCTATTGGCCACTGCCCCGTTTATAGTCCCGACGTACGTGTTTTACGTCACCGCGTTCAGAACGATCGGATTTTCCGACAACTTTGTGTGACCGTGTGTATGCAAGACAAGTTTGAGCCAACATCCGTCGGAAAAAATCCTAGGATTTTGTTGTCGGAATGTCTGAACAAAGTCCGACCGTATGTACGGGGCATTAGAGGCAGTGGGGAACAGCTGCAGCTGGGATCGGTGCTGCAGGCATCTAGGTGAGTATGGTTGTTTTTTGTTTTTTTTAAAACGATACTACTCTTTTAAATAAAGTTTTTAAACTAGAATTTAACATAATTTTTTCTGTGCTTTTACTTGCAATTTTTAAGCTGCTTTTTTTTCAAATTAAGATTTTAAACAACAATAAGGATAATATTTCATGGGACCAATCGCCGTTGAATGTTTACCCACCGTTTAATCACAAAAAGCTAATTTTTTTTATTAACCAGATCACCATTAACCTCCCTGGGGGTATGATTATGTCTGATTTTTGAAGCTCAAAGCAGTATATTGTTGCGCATGGATATTTGGCGTTTTATATTGTAGGCCTGTAGCGCTCCGAACCAGTGTTGCAGCCTTCACTATATTAGGGTCTTTGCAGCCATCGCTTGAATTGACAAAACAAGGACTGTAAGCAATCTAAGTAAAAAACAACAGACCAGAGAAGCGCATGCCCTTGTAGCACAATAAGCGTCTTTATTAGGCAAAGATAAAATTATACATAATGCACTCACAATCTCATGGAATGACACCAAGCTCATCACACAACTGTGAGAATCCACCTTCAGAACCCCTGTATGGATGCCACTAGATATAATCCACTCGGCTAAAGGCTCCTCTGCCCGTGTCAGTGTGTAAGAAAAGAAAGAGAAAAGCGGGGAGATGGGATGTGGATTGTGTATAACAGCCTCCCGGATTATTGAGGACCGGCAATCATTCAATAGAGAGGCGTGCATCCAAAGGAGGCTGTGTGGTTGAGCACGCTGTTGAGATTTAATAATAAAAGTACAAGTATTTGTGAAGAGCTCTTCTGTTGAGCTCTGCCCATTGGTTAAGCACAGGGAAGTTAAGATGATAACGAGGTAGCAGTTATGAGTTTCTCCAAAAGGTGATGCTCTGTTAAAAAACTACTGTATGTAGAAATACAGTATGTGCGTCGTTTTTGGGTTGAACCAATGTAAACTGATTGAGTTTAGAGACCAGGTAAGTACTGTATATCTACAACATTTTGGGGTTGATTTACTAAAGGCAAATAGGCTGTTAATATTACATGGGAACTTACTCTTAGCTCTTTTTTTAAAAAATTTGCCTTGCACATGATTTAGATGTCTTTATAAAGTGAAATTTCACCACATCCACAAGCTAAGGGAAAAGTCCCTTACAAGGTGAACAGCCAATTTATCTTTAGTAAATCAAGCACTTTAAGTTAAAGGGCATTACTGTGCAAGATGGTGTACAGAAACCACTCATTGTTCGGGTCATCTGGCTCAATCCATCAACAACATGTGTGAATATGACAGGTACATATGGTACCATGGGCCTCCCATAACATTATTATCATTTAGCATTGATCTATGTGCTAATCCATCATTAATTTTAATTTAACAAAATAAAGCTGATCAGATGGTAAATTTGTCTGCCGAAAATTTATTAGCCTGCTAACCAACATTTGTCAGAGGAAAGTTGGCCAACAATTGTCTGATGGAGCGTACTAATGATCAGATTTGAGGCAAATAGTCTGTCATCACACAATTCCCTGCTGAAAATCCGATCGTGTGTATGAGGCTTAACACAACCCTTTCTTTAGATTGAGAATGCTACTGACCAAAGGTAATTCTGTTGCTCCTCCATCTAGAGTGGAGACACCCTAGAGCTCAATTCACTTCAATGGGAACACATGAAAACATCAAATCAAGCATTTTCAAATGTTTTTCAGTGTTTTTTTAGGCATATTTCATTCATTGTTGAGCCTGTAAGAACTATTTTCTTCTTCCTAGTGCTTTAAACTGGCTAAAACAAAGTGCCTCAATCTTAAATACAAATATAAAATTCTTTAAATATGCTTCTAAAACCCTAATTTTTACACACAAAAATGCTCTAAAAAAAAGCCTGAAAACTACTCTGCTCAGGTGAGAATGTAGCCTGTGACAGGAGGTTTGTTACTGGCTAGCTCACCAGCTGAAAATAATGTAAAGAAGCCTACAAAGAAAAATAATGCAGCCACCACATGGTAAGCTGGAATATATTACATTTTTGGTTTGGGGGTTAATACTGCTCTAACATAAATTTTAACTATGGCCAAAATAAAAAATGACGTACATGATACAGTCTGTCACTAGAATTGAACCAACAGTCTGTTTTTCCAAATCCCCCTCGTAACATAGTTTATTACCTGGTTATTCGGTCAGTAAGTCTGTTGTGTTTCAACTACCTTTAGAGAGGTTGTAACTCTAAAAAAAAAAGAGATCCTGTTCCCTTATAGCCGATTAAAAAGCGAAGTGCTTGTGCTGTCTAAAATGTCCCCCTCTATGCTGTAAAAAACCTGGTTGATCCTGCCTGTTCCTGTCTCCCCCATTGTGTGCTGACCACGGTAATCATGGATCAGCAGCCAGGTCAGGTTACGTGCCTCCGTCATCCCGCTACTCTCCTTTCTCCCCCTCTTCCCCTCCCTCCCTGCCTGTCAGCTCCTGTGTGTTTACCGCCCCTCCCCTCCTGCTGCTATTAGTAGCTGGCAGTAAAGGTAAAGAAATATTACTGCCAGCCCTCTGTTCTATCAATCCATCCTACACTGTATAAATGTTTTTATAAAATGATGCCTGTAAATACCTTATCTCAGATCTTTTATGGCCGGTCACGTGACCTCCAGCCGCTCTCCTCCCCATCTAAGGGCTACAGCGGGGCTGAGCGGCCAGCTACAGCGGGGCTGAGCGGCCAGCACAGCGGTCACGTGACCACCCCAGCTGACATCAGAGGGGGATCTCGGCCCCTCCCGCTATAGACCTTAGATCGGGGGAGGTCAGGTGACCGAGCATAAAAGATCTGAGATAAGGTTTAAAGGCATGGTTTTATACAAACACAGTGTAGGATGGATTAATAAGGTGTGATATTTCTTTACCTTTACAACCACTTTAACAGATCTAGGTTCCAGGAAAAGTGACAGTTAGAGGGTTGAGACAAACTATATACCCCTGAGAGGAATGCTTGCAGCCTTTATGTAAAATGTTTTTCCCAAATGAAAAAAAAAATACCACTGTAACTGTTTAAAATGTAATACCTGGAGAGTTGGGTTTTACATTGTTAGTAACTAATGTAAAGTTAATTTAAATCTACTAATCCATTCAACACCACCCTTTCCACTGATTGACTATGCAGCTGTCCAAGGGAGGCTATGTTGCTCCCCCATAGATGCAGCGGAGGAGTGAATGTAACCAAAATAAGATGGAAAGTGTGTTACTGGCCGATCACCAGGTTGAAAATAATATAATAAAAGCCTAGAAAAAATTAAAACTAATGCAGCCACCACATCCATTGATTTGTAAGCTAAAATATATATTTTTTAATTTTGTTTTTTTGGGTTTAGTTATGCTTAAAGCAACTACTCAGTTTCACTTTTAATAAATCTGCTCTAATATCTGGTGTATATATTGAGGGAGTACAGTTTGAAATTATATCTGTAACCAAGTTCTTTCCAGCTTGGCTCCTCCATACATTTTCTTTTTAATGCTCAATTAATCCTTAACAATATATTATTGTAATGCAGTGGTTGTGCTTACCAGTTACATTAAGTGTAAAGAATATCAGATTTATAACTGTATATGCAGCCTTTCTACATTACAGTAATAAATTGCAATGGTTCTATTGGGCTTTTATTTCCTAATATAATTCCAAGCAAAATTTCCTCTCTAAACACACCATTCTTGTCTTCCACACTCCAGATACCTCTTCACATTCCACCTTCTGGACCTGCCACATTTTTCTCTCCCTCTCTGCAATTCACTTCCACATGCCATCTGACACTTTCCAATTCATCATGCCATCAAATTAACTTTTTTTTCCTAGGTTTGAGTAGATTGCTGAACAGTTAAAAGTTTTGGCTTTCTGTGTGCTTGGGAGATTCAGTCTCACATTCTCTTTTGCTTAGTGCTTTCACTAAAGTAGGAGAAATCTTTTCTGCCAATGCCAGCTATTGTATTTTGACAGCCAGCACCCGTGGCTGTCAGAATACCTTAACAGTAGCTGCATTTGATTGGATGCTGCCACTTTTCGGCTGACAATTTTCCTCTCAAAAATTTCCTGCTGAAATTCCTCCTGAAAAATTAACCACTTGCCTACTAAGCTCATTTACCTCCTTCCTGCCCAGGCTAATTTTCAGCTTTCAGTGCTGTCACACTTTGAACGACAATTGCACGGTCATGCAACACTGTACCCCAACAAGTACAAACAAGTACAGTGATACCTCAGTTCACGAACGCTTCTGTTCACGAACAGAAAAGAAGATTTCACAAAAATTTGCTTCAGTTCACAAACACGAGCCGCGGCCATCTTCCTGCTCTGCCACGTGGTCACGACTTCCTGTAGGTGAGATTGTGGTCACAGTACTGTACTGTACATCCCTGTGCACACTTGCTGTAAAGCTTTTTTGTGTACTTTTGATCACATACTGTGCTGTACTGTACTGGACATCCAGCATGGCTCCAAAGAAAATTCAGAGCTAGCATGATGGTAAGAAGAAAGTGCAGAGCAGTAATAAAGGTGACAAGATTTTTCAGAGCAAGTATGGTGGTAAGAAGAAAGTGTAGAGCAGTATCGAAGGTGACAAGAATGTGCAGAGCCGTAATTCAGGTAACAAGAATGTGCAGAGCGGTAATGAAGGTGACAAGAAAGTGCAGAGCAGTAATGGAGGTGACAAGAAAGTGCAGAGCAGTATTGAAGGTGACAAGACTCTTCAGAGTAAGCATGGTGGTAAGAAGAAAGTGCAGAGCGGTAATGAAGGTGACAATAATGTGCAGAGTGGTAATGAAGGTGACAAGAAAGTACAGAGCGGTAATGGAGGTAAAAAGAAACTGCAGAGCGGTAATACAGGTGAAAAGAAAGTGCAGCGCAGTAATGAAGGTGAGAAGACTCTTCAGAGCAAGCACTATGGAAGAAAGTGCAGAGCAATAATGAAGGTGACAAGAATGTGCAGAGCAGTAATAAAGGTGACAAGAAAGTGCAGAGCGGTAATGAAGGTAACAAGAAAGTGCAGAGAGGTAATGAAGATGACAAGAAAGTGCAGAGCAGTAATAAAGGTGACAAGAAAGTGCAGAGCGGTAATGCAGGTGACAAGAATGTGTAGAGCAGAAATGCGGTGACAAGAATGTGCAGAGCGAAAATGCAGGTGGCAAGATTGTGCAGAGCGGAAATGCAGGTGACAAGATTGTGCAGAGAGGAAATGCAGGTGACAAGAATGTGCAGAGTTGTAATGCAGGTGACAAGAATGTGCAGAGCAAGCATGGTGGTAAAAAGAAAGTGCAGAGCGGTAATGAAGGTGACAAGACTGTTCAGAGCAGGAATTGTAAGAATAAGGTTGTGAAGAAAGTAACCATTGAGCTGAAGAAGGAAATTGTAGAAAAGCATGACCGTGGTATTCGTGTGACTGATCTGGAGTACAAGATGGCGAATTGGACAATCTCGACTATTTTGAAGAATAAAGCTGTCATCAAAGGAGCTGATGTAGCAAAAGGAGTAACAATGTTAACCAAGCAGAGGACGCAAGTGCTGAAAGAGGTGTAAAAACTTTTGTTAGTGTGGTTGAATGAGAAATAGCTGGCAGGTGATAGCATTAGTGAAGCTATGATCTGTAAAAAAAGCCAAGAAATTGCACAGTGATTTACTGCAAAAACAACCCTCTACAAGTGCAGCAAATGAAGAATTTAAAGTCAGTAGAGGGTGGTTTGAAATATTCTGCAAGAAAAGTGGCATCCACAGTGCGACAAGACATGATAAGGCTTCCAGTTCTGACAAGGCCGGTGCAGAAGCCTACAAGAAAGAATTTGTGAAATTCATGAAGACAGAAGGATACGTCACTCAACAAGTGTTCAACTGTGATGAAACAAGGCTCTTCTGGAAAAAGATGCCAAACAGAACCTATATCATGCAAAAGGAAAAGGCACTGCTGAGGCACAAGCCCATGAAGGACAGATTGACCCTTTTGCTGTGTGTGAACTCAAGCGCCGATCTGAAGATTAAGCCACTACTGGTGTACCATTCCCAGACCCCTCGTGCATTCAGGGAACAGAATGTGAACAAGGCCAGACTGCCTGTCATGTGAAGGGCCAATGCAAAAGCTTGGGTCACAAGGCAATTGTTCATGGAATGGCTGCATGAGGTGTTCGCACCCACCGTAAGAAAATATCTTTCTGACAACCATCTGCCTGAAAGGTGCCTTCTTCTTATGGACAATGCCCCGGCACACCCTCCAGCCTTGGTGGATGATATGGATGCTGAGTATGACTTTGTAAAGGTAAAGTTCTTCCCCTCCAACACGACACCTTTTCTGCAGCCCATGGACCAGCAAGTGATCTGCAACTTCAAGAAGCTGTACACAAAGGCACTCGTCACTAGGTGTTTTAATGTCACTAAAAAGACGTATTGAGTCTGAAAGAATTCTGGAAGAAACTTTTCAATGTACTCCACTGCATTAACCTCATTGACAAACCCTGGGAAGATGTCACTCACCAAACCTGAAACTCAGCCTGGAGGAAACTGTGGCCAGAATGTGTCCTCCCATTTCTGGAGGGTTATGCACTGCAGGAAAAGTGACATTGGACAGATTTTTCACCAAAACTGAGCCTGCAGCTAAGAGACAAAGAAGAGAGGAAACCCCTGAAGGAGATCTCCCTAAAGTCCTTATGGAGGGGGACTCTGCCTCCCATCCGCCTTCCTCCACGCCAGAAGTCGTATCAAGCAAGGTTAGTGTTCTCTCTCTCTTCATACTGTACTGTACTTTGCTTTATATTTTTGTAGTTCAAAAACAAAACAAAAAGTTCAGAACGGATTATTCTGATTTACATTGAACCCTATGGGAAAATTTTCAGTTTGCGACCAGAGTCATTTCACGATTTAAGTTCGTGAACCGAGGTATCACTGTAAAGCTTTCTTTTGGTGATATTTAATCACCACTGGGTTTTTTATTGTTAAACGAAAAAAGACTGATAATTTTGAAAAAAAAATAAGTCATTTTTCTCTTTCACTGATGAGGCTGCACTGATGGGCACTGATAGGCTGCACTGATAGGCAACACTGATGGGCACTGATGAGGCGGAACTGATGAGGTGGCATTGATGAGGCGGCATTTATGGGCACTGATAGGGTGCACTGATGAGGTGGCACTGGGGGGCACTGATGAGGCTGCACTGATAGGTGGCACTGATAGGTGGCACTTATGGGCACTGATAGTCGGCACTGATGGGCACTGATTGGCAGCACTGGTGGGCATGGATTGGTAGCACTGGTGGGTACAGTTTGGCAGCATTGGTGGGCACTAGTGGGACTGCACTGATAATTGGGACACTGATAATCAGTGCCCTGATTATCAAAGTAGATGCTCCTTTTACAGAAGCTGGTTATCTGCTCTCAGGACACATTTCCCGTTCAGCCAGGAGTAGAATGTCTCTCTGTGTGCTACATCATGCACAGACTAACCCTACCAGGCAGGCAATATCTTTGAAGTCCGGACGGGAGAAGTGGTCAGAGTGGCCCTGGCTCTTGTGGTGTTAGTTTGCCGCCCCCCAAATATTGAGCACCAGCTACCATGCATGCATGAGGGAGCCGCGATTCACAGCACAGAGCTCGGAAAGGAATGGCACGGGTGGCCATTCCTTCAGAGCGCATGTGCTAGTGATGTCACTGGCTGCATGTACAGTAAATATATTTACACTACCTATAGGTAAGCCTTATTATAGGTTTACATATAGGTAAAAGGCAATGAAGGAATTTTACTCCCTCTTTAAGTCGCTCAACGAAAGTACATGTTCCACTGAAAACTAATATGGCCATGTGGCCATATAAGGTCAGTGATGTCACAAGCATCCCCACCCCTTTGTGTACATGCAACTACAGGGAAGGCTATGCCCTGGGACCAGCTGACTGGGCCAGAAGGATGTGATCATGTGACAGCTTCCCACAGGTTCTGCCAAACTGGGATTGAACTGAGTTTGGACCAAATCCAACTCATTCCTATTTGTGGAAATTTCCTCTCACTTCCTGTTGTGTCACTAGGACAGTATGTGTTTGGGGCTTCCTCTTCTATCCAAAACTAGAAAAAAAAACTCTATGGAGTTTCACTTTAAAACTAACCACTTCAAAAAAACATCCACTTCTGCTTTCCCCCACACTGACAAAGGCATGTGCTGTTATCTTCAGATTACTCTTACCACTCTCTTCTGTCTACCACTCATTCGTCTAGATTGTAATCTTGAACAGACAGATGACTCTTCCTTATTGTGCCTTACAATTCTATTACTCTATAATCTATCACCTACTTTGTTATGCTCACATTGTAAATATCCATGTTGTAATATAATGCAAGTTTGGAGTTTCCTGATACTTTAAAGTGATTGTAAACCCTTTACAACCACTTTATACTACAGGCAAGCCTATAATTAGGCTTACCTGTAGCTATACTGGATATCTCCTAAACCTGCACGGTTTAGGAGATATCCCTGTATTTGTATGTGCCGACGTCATCGACACATGCGCACTTAAGCAAACTGAAGCAACGGCATGTACGTGCCGTTGCTTCAGTTATACTGTGCCGTTACCGGCGGCATGTGTGCGGGAGTGACGTCATCGCAGCTCCTGCCAATCACAGCACCGAAGCCATGATACCCGAAGTGACCCCCGGGAGAGATGTTGGCTGCCGGATCGGTGAATGAGGACCGCTGCGGGGGCTTCGATATAAGGTAAGTAATTCATAATGAGCTAGTATGCTATGCATACTAGCTTATTATGCCTTTGTCTTGCAGGTTTTATTCATTTTATTTTTTTTTAAGGGTTTACAACCACTTTAAGGCCTCCTTTAAGTGGGCATCTGGGGGAAAAAGAAGCCAGTTGAGCACTTCAAGTCTACAATATAGCAGGAGGGAGCTATTCACCATACCATGGCAAATTTATTGCAAAATATCGAGTTGACAGGTGGCACCGTGTGTCAAATTTGGCCATTCGGTGGGGCTTGGCTTTTAGTTGTGGTACATTAGTCCCATTGTAAATTGCCATTTGGGAAAAGAAAAAAGAGAAAAAAAACAGGCATTTGGGAGGTGGCAGTATCACCATCTGAACACCTGACAGAGGCTACTTAGCATGAGTCTGAAAAGCAATCCACCACAGACTGCTTTTCAGGGAATGGGACAGTGTCAACTTAGCCTTGAAGTGTGCTAGCCTTGAACTATGTTACCCTAAATATTTTTTTTCTGTTGGTTTTCATATATTTTGGAAATCACAGTCTCTATCATTTTCATGCACTTATTCCATCTAAAGTAACCAGTTCCTGCCAGTTACCTTTCTTCATTGTTCAAAACTGACTACACAAAGCACAGAAGCTGATCTGTGTTAGCATGGTCAATTTTCATCCTTTCTGGCCATTCAGCAGTACAGGACACTGTGTAGACACACAGCATGCCTGTATTGGGTAGTTTGTTCAGCCACCAAGCCCCCTGACCATTTACAGCCTGCCTCTGTCACATGGTCCTTCCCAATCACAGCCTGCCTTATGAACATCCTCTCTGCTCAAGCTAAGCCTGCATCTTGTTTCAGGCTGAACAGACTATGATATGTGTGTCTGCATAGTGTCCTGTAACCCCCCATTATTAGGAAAAAGAGAGAAGCATGGTCACATGACAGAACTTTTTACCTTGTAAAAAAGTAAGAAAGATCATTTTTGAAACTAAGCTAAACCAAATATAGTTCCTGCATAGTTATAACTTTATTAGGAAATGTCTATAACATTGTATGTTCACAACTACTTTAAGTGGCTTACTAATTAGAAGTTAATAAAGCTATATATATACCGTATATACTCGAGTATAACCCGAGATTTTCAGCCCTTTTTTTTAGGCTGAAAGTGCCCCCCTCGGCTTATACTCGAGTCACTGCCGTCTGCCTACCTGATTAGCATGTCATGCAGACAGACGGCGGCCAGAGTATCATATAAACATTCGTCGGCCATTCCAGTGTTCAAAAGCGGCGCCTCCTCCTCGTCTGTGATAGGCAGAATACTCAATTTCCCAGAAGTCAGTGTTCAGCCTATCACAGACATCCTCTCATCCTCGTCCGTGGTATGAGGATGAGCGGATGTCTGTGATAGGCTGAACACTGACTGCTGGGAAATTGATGAGGAGGAGGTGCGGCTTTTGAACACTGGAATGGTCGCCGAATGTTTTTATAACACGCTGACCGGGCAATGGTGGCAGCAGATCGGCACACAGAGGCTGCAGATCGGCACACAGAGGCTGCAGATCGGCACAGAGAGGATGCAGATTGGCACAGGTAGGCTGCAATGGACACAGGGAGGCATGAACAGAACACAGGGAGGTATACACAGGACACAGGGAGGCATGCACAGAACACAGGGAGGTATACACAGGACACAGGGAGGCATGCACAGGACACAGTGAGGTATGCACAGGACACAGGAACACATGCACAGGAAACAGGGAGACATGCACAGGACACAGGGAGGTATACACAGGACACAGGAACACATGCACAGGACACAGGAAGACATGCACAGGACACAGGGAGGTATACACAGGACACAGGGAGGCATGCACAGGACACAGGGAGGCATGCACAGGACACAGGGAGGTATGCACAGGACACAGGGAGGCATGCACAGGACACAGTGAGGTATGCACAGGACACAGTGAGGTATGCACAGGACACAGTGAGGTATGCACAGGACACAGGGAGGCATGCACAGGACACAGTGAGGTATGCACAGGACACAATGAGGTATGCACAGGACACAATGAGGTATGCACAGGACACAGGGAGGTATACACAGGACACAGCGAGACATGCACAGGACACAGGGAGACATGCACAGGACACAGGGAGACATGCACAGGACACAGGGAGGCATGCACAGGACACAGGGAGGCATGCACAGGACACAGGGAGGCATGCACAGGACACAATGAGGTATGCACAGGACACAGAGAGGCATGCACAGGACACAGTGAGGTATGCACAGGACACAGTGAGGTATGCACAGGACACAGGGAGGTATACACAGGACACAGGAACACATGCACAGGACACAGGGAGGCATGCACAGTACACAGGGAGGCATGCACAGGACACAGGGAGGCATGCACAGGACACAGTGAGGTATGCACAGGACACAGTGAGGTATGCACAGGACACAGGGAGGTATACACAGGACACAGGAACACATGCACAGGACACAGGGAGCCATGCACAGGACACAGTGAGGTATGCACAGGGCACAGGGAGGTATACACAGGACACAGGGACACATGCACAGGACACAGGGAGGCATGCAGCTGCAGATGGGCATTGTTGACCCTCTTTTCCACCTACAGTAGCTGCTGCATTTCTCATCCTCGGCTTATACTCGGGTCAAAAAGTTTTCCCAGTTTTTTGTGGTAAATTAGGGGCCTCGGCTTATATTCGGCTCGACCTATACTCGAGTATATACGGTAGATAACTAAGTAAAAATGTAAAATCAGAGAGGGTCTCCCACTTTCAGATGTCACCCTACAGGCACAAATAAAGTGAGGGCTGGTGATATATATATTTTTTTAGGGGGGGCGGTAAACAATCCACCATAGAGTAAATCCTGACTGATCTACCTAGATCAGTCAGGATTTACTCCAGCAGGTCCTTAATGTCATATACCTGTAGCACCCTGGTGTTTAGGCAGGGTTGCTCTCTAAATTGGTATAGCTACCTTGGCTCATTGTTAGGGATCAATTGATTTCATTCTAAGTCTGTAATTGCTGCACTTCTCTCTTTTGCCACTAGGTGGCCGGGCACTTGGTGGCATTAGATAAGACAAGGGCAATGCAAGGCCAGATTATGAGTATATGGGGTATATCAGCCAATGGACAGGGGTTTTCTTAAATCCCTTGATCTGCTGGGAGAACCTATATATTTTGGTGGAGTCAGGTGATCAGTGTTCTGTGCCACCTGCACAGCTGTCTGGGTGGACGTGTGTTGTACTGCCTGGGCTGCGAATTTGGGCCTATTCCGGGCACATCTGGCTGCTAGGCTGTCTGAGGGCCTATCCAGAAGCAAGAGAGCAGTGCAGGGTTGGAATTGTGGCTTGCAGTCCAACCAGAAGTGATGGTTCTGCCGGCCGGAGAACCTGTCGTGGTCGGAGGTAGAGGGGAAACTGTCGGCACCAAGGGACCATCCACCTTATTACCAGGGACCACAGTGAGTAGCTGAAGCAAGTACCGGAGCAGAACTCTCACTAACCGGGAAACTTCAGCAGGTGTCAAGCCAGGGACCCAGCCAGCAGAGGTGACGCTTGCAGAGCAGCCTTGGTGTCTTGCTGGATGCCTTTCCCTGCATAGCTGTCTACCTGTAGAAGTCTCAGAGTCTGCCAAATTAACATTGCAACTGCCAAAGGTGTCCTGGCCCTAACCCTCTCTCCCAAAGTTCTTTTCAAGAGAAATAAAATCTCTTTGTATTCAAGAAGTGTCTGGCACCCACGAATATACTTTACACTACACCCACTGTGCCTTACAACCCACTCTATATGGAAGGATGTCAGCAGCTCCTGGCTCTGGAGGTTCTCATTAGACTGAAGAGGGTCTGGGACCTTGCTACATACCTCTCCCAGCTGAAAGATATTCTGCTAGTGCTTTTATCTACAGATGCGGAAAAAAACATTTGATAGTGTTGAGTGGATTTTTCTTCATGCTACACTAGACCATATAGGTCTCAGAAAAGGGATGTAAAAATGGTTATTTGCACTTTATTCCACTCCGTAAAAGTTAATGATGTAAGATCCGATGCCTTTGCCACTATTTATACTCACTCTAGAACCCTTTTTAAAGCCAGTTAGAGCTCAACACAACATATGAGGCCTTAATACTAAATGGGGTGAACATAAACTAGCTACCTATGCTAACAATTTCCCACATTCGCTGTGAATTAATATCCCTAGTAACCTGCACAGAGTTTTTGAACGTAAATCGTTTGTTACCCTAACACTTCATATTCCTGATATGTGCCTGCTGTACCATGTACTTGTATGAGAAAGTATCCTTTTCTCTTTGTATTGGTTTCATTATGTGAAATCCCTGGTGTTCCTGCCAGTGTCTCTGCTTTCCTTTTGAAAACTGACCACACTAGGCAGGAGAACACATCGTGGTCAGTTCTCTAGCTGTGCTGGGAACTCAGTGTGCTCTCCTCCAATGATCAGACACGCCCCTGCTGCACAGCCTTTCACTGGGAAGTTCAGTGTACTGCTGCTTCTCCTCCCCCCAGCTCTTATGCAGCTGAGAACAGAGGGAATGTGATCACTTATAAAAAGGTAAAAAAATGTATGTTTTTTTATATCTATACAAAAATGTTTTGCCTTTCATTTCTATTTTCAACTGAATGTGTTGTTTTGCAAGGTGATTGTTTGCAATCACTTTAATTTTGGCCTGCTAGTCAGAAAGTTCAAAACAGATCTCCAGCGCTGGGATAGGGAAGCCCTTACATGGTGGGGTCATAAAAGTATTATTAAATGAACACTGTGATGTGCCTCCTATACTTACTACAGGCGTTTCCGGTGAAACTCCCTGCAGGGTTTCTGAGGGACCTTAGAACCAGCTTTCTCAATTTTTTATGGGCTGGAAAACCTGCAAGACTTAAGACATCAATGCTCACTCTTTCCAAGATGAAAGGGAGAAACAGATTCCCCAACCCAGTGAAATACCAAGAGGCAATCCACTTAACAAGGGTGGTCGACTGGAGTAAGCAATATGACATGAAACCCTGATTTCAACTGGAACAAACAGTAATTGACTCCCCACTGGCGGGGCTCCCCTGCTTACCAGAGAGGTCAATTACAGCATCTACCAAACTGCACCCACTCATAGGAGTTACTCTACAGGCACCCAGGGTGATTTATCGATCTACATCTCTCTACATCTCAGGGGCGGATCCAGGGGGGGGGCAACGGGGCAATTGCCCCTCCAAGAAATGCAGGTGAGTGACTGTCACTGTGAGAGAGCCCGCCGGGCGGCTCCATAGGTGAGAGAGCCGCCGGGCGGCTCCGTGAGTGAGAGCCGCCGGGCGGCTCTGTGAGTGAGAGCCGCTGGGCGGCTCCGTGAGTAAAAGAGCCGCCGGGCAGCTCCGTGAGAGAGAGAGCCGCTGGGCCGCTCCATGAGTAAAAGAGCCGCTGGGTGGCTCCGTGAGAGAGAGAGAGCCGCTGGGCGGCTCCATGAGTAAAAGAGCCACTGGGCGGCTCCGTGAGTAAAAGAGCCACCGGGCGGCTCCGTGAGTAAAAGAGCCGCTGGGCGGCTCCGTGAGTAAAAGAGCCACTGGGCGGCTCCGTGAGAGAGAGAGAGCCGCTGGGCGGCTCCGTGAGTAAAAGAGCCGCCGGGCGGCTCCATAGGTGAGAGAGCCGCCGCTGACATGTGCCGCTCGATGTGTCTGTGAGCGGCTGCTGGCCAATCAGGGAGCAGGCGGGCAGGGGAGCAGGGAGATGACATCATCTCTCACCGCCCGGCGCCCGCCCTGCATCCCTGCAGTCCCCCCCCCCCATGCAGGCAGCTGTGGCAGCAGAGAGATTACATCATCTCTCTGCTGCCTGTCTCTGGGACACAAGAGACCACCTTAGCAGGTGGCAAGTGACAATCTCCATCTGGTGACAGGCGACATGGCAAGTGACAATCCGCAACATGTGGCAGGCGACGTGGCAATTGACATGGCAAGTGACAATCCGCAATGTGGCAGGCGACGTGGCAAGTGACAATCTGCATCTGGTGGCAGGCGACGTGGCAAGTGACAATCTGCATCTGGTGACAGGCGACGTGGCAAGTGACAATCCGCAACATGTGGCAGGCGACATGGCAAGTGACAATCTGCATCTGGTGACAGGCGACGTGGCAAGTGACAATCCGCAACGTGGCAAGTGACAATCTGCATCTGGTGACAGGCGACGTGGCAAGTGACAATCGCAACATGTGGCAGGCGACGTGGCAAGTGACAATATGCATCTGGTGACAGGTGACGTGGCAAGTGACACACTCGGGGCTCCCACTGATTCTGCATTATGGTGAGTTAAACTATTTAATTTTTTATAACAATGTAATAATAGTAATAATGCGCTTCAATCATCCTGACACCATAACAAACATGGTGCCGTGATGATTGAAGCGCCAACACCAGCCATTTCCCCGATAGATGTACCCCAAATAAATATATTTTCTGGCAGTGCCCCTCCCGAGACTAGACTCTGGATCCGCCCCTGCTACATCTACATCTCTCTCACCCTCTCACAGTCCTAGGATTCCTGTACTGGGAACACCAGACTTTCTGCCCCTATTTAACAGGGACCTTCCTCTTGTTACACTTCTCCACCAGCAACTATCCAATGACGAATCTGAAACTAGAGAACAAATTAATGACTATTATAAATTTCCTGCATCATGCCTAGTTGGGAGCTTACCTTCATGTTCTTCCTGTAGACTGTAAAAGGGCGAGGAAGCCATCCTCATTTGAACAAATTTGTTTGGATAGAACATCTATAAGGCACCTTATCCCTGCTATATGCCTCCTTGGTAGAGGTGTGGTTCCAACAGGCACTCCCATTCATATAGCAGCGTTGGGAAGCTGACTTAAAAATGATATTTTCACAACCACAAAAGGAGAAAAAATTCTCTTTGCACATACATCTTTCATAGCCTGAAAATTTCAAAAACGGTACAGGACCCCATTGTATGTTTCTATCGACTTTCTATTAACTTCTGATAAATGCTGGCGCTGTGTGGAGTCAGAAGGCACCTTGCTGCATATTTTCTGGGAGTGTCCAAAACTTAGGGACTTCTGGTACATGGTTGAACATGGATGGCATCCATCCAAGAATCCTAAAAAATTTGAGCTCTGTCATTTCAAAACCTTTGTTTTCTAATTTTTAGGGACTCATTATGACTGAAATTGTACCACTGGATTGGCGTAGAGCCAATGTGGTGTCCATATTATATAAAAGGGATCAAAGTCTTTACCAAGTAACTATAGACCTGTTAGTTTAACTTCTATAGTTGGGAAGATATTGGAGAGTTTAATAAAAGACCACAAAGATGAGTTCTTTCTGGAAAAAAATATTTTAAGCAACAGACAGCATGTATTCATGAAAGACTGAAGTTGTCAAACAAACCTGATTTCTTTTTATGAGGAGGTAAGTAAAACCTTGGATAAAGGGGTGGCTTTTGACTTGGTATATTTGGATTTTGCAAAAGCATTTGACACAGTTCCCCACACACAGCTAATGTGTAAGGTAAGGTCTTGGAAAGATCAATTTGTAAATGGATAGAAAACTGGCTAAAAGACCAAATTCAGAGAGTAGTGGTTAATGATTTTTACTCTGAATGGTCTAAGGTTATCAGTGGTGTACTCCAAGGTTCAGTGTTGGGGCCCCTACTTTTTAATATCTTTATAAATGATATAGGGTCTGGGATTAAAAGTACTATTTTAGTGTTTGCAGATGGCACCAAGCTATGCAGTGAAATAATGCCTGTATAGGATGTCTCCAATTTACAATCCGACCTCAATGCACTGTTTAATTGGGCAACTGTGTGGCAAATGAGGTTTAATGTTGATACATGTAAAGTTATGCACTTGGGGGCTAAGAATATGCATGCATCATACATATTAGGGGGAGTACAACTGGGGGAATCAATGGTGGAGAAGGATCTGGGGGTTTTGGTACATCATAAGCTCAATAATAGCATGCAATGCCAAGCTGCGGTTTCCAAAGCAAGCAAAGTACTTTCTTGTATTAGAAGAGGTATGGACTCCAGAGAGCGAGATATAATTTTGTCCCTGTACAAATCATTAGTAAGACCTCATCTGGAATATGCAGTTCAGTTTTGGACACCAGTTCTCAAAAACGATATCAAGGAACTGGAGAAAGTGCAGAGAAGGGCAACCAAACCGATAAGAGGCATGGAGGAGCTCAGCTATGAGGAAAGATTAGAGGAACTGAATTTATTCTCTCTTGAGAAGTGGCGATTAAGGGGGGATATGATCAACATGTATAAATACATAAGTGGTCCATATAGTGAACTTGGTGTTAAGTTATACACTTGAAGGTCATCACAGAGGACAAGGCAGCACACTTTATGTCTAGAGGAAAAAAGATTTCATCTCAAATACAGAAAGGTTTCTTCCCAATAAGAGCTGTGAAAATGTGGAATAGACTCCCTCCAGAACTGGTTCTGGCCAGCTCAGTAGAGATGTTTTAAAAAAGGCCTGGATTCTTTCCTTAACGTACATAACTGGGTAAAAACATTTATAGGTAAAGTTGATCCAGGGAAAATCCGATTGCCTCTTGGGGGATCAGGAAGGAATTTTTTTCCCTGCTGTAGCAAATTGGGTCATGCTTTGCTGGGGTTTTTTGCCTTCCTCAACTGTGGGTGAAGGATTGTGTATATGGGATTGTATGTTTTTTTTTCCTTTGGTTGAACTGGATGGGCGTTTGTCTTTTTTCAACCTGACTAATTATGTAATTAAAAAGCTCACAGATGTGTCTCTTGGATGGAATCTTGCAGCCTACTTATTACATGTTACCACCTTAAGAACTCTCTGCTGAAACCTGTCCTTAAAGCAGCAAAGCCTGTGTTTCGTCACATATGGCGACCCATCACATTTGGCTACGGAAGTGACGATCCGCTGAGAAATTTGGCACTGCGCATGCGTAACTTGCCGATATGCGTTCCAAAAGTTTTTACGGCAATACGGAGCAGTGAAACCGTGAGATAATGTCACGGAAGTGACGTTACAGACAAGCTCTTCTTCTGTATAATTATTCATTGTAAGCCACCACTTTGCAACAGGGACCCTCGTGGGCTCGCTTCGCTCGCCACGCTTCGGGCACAGCCTCGCTTCGCTCAGCATAATTATATTCTGACTCTATGGGGGTTATTTACTAAAGGCAAATCCACTTTGCACTACAAGTGCACTTGGAAGTTCAGTCGCTGTAGATCCAAGTGGGACATGCAAGGAAAATAAAATAACAGCATTTTAGCTTGCACATGATTGGATGATAAAATCAGCAGAGCTTCCCCCTCATTTCAGATCTACCCCTCATATTTAAAGCGACTGCACTTCCAAGTGCACTTGTAGTACAAAGTGGATTTGCCTTTTGTAAATAACCCCCTATGTCCACTTGGATGGTGGGGCTTGAATCTGGACTTAGGAGTGGAGCCACATAATAACTGCGCAAGCGCAGTTCAAAGTCAGTTTCGTCACACTATCTGAAGGTTTTAGTGTGCTGTTTTGTCGTAAAAGTGTTGGAACGCATATGGCGGTGTTGCGCATGCGCACTCCAGCGGGTAGCCAAATGTGATGGGTCGCCATATGTGACGCTACACCTGCATACTGGTGCTGTGGAAGCAAACATCGCCTCCTACAAAATTGCAGAATTAAAGAAATCCAGCAAATGGAGAAACTTATTAACAAAAAAGAGGAGAAGTTCTGGAGTACTTCCCAAACTTAGGATGGGTTGTATCTTACTCCTCCAAAAATCCAACTGCTAGCTTACTAAAGCAGAAGGTGGAGACAACTCTATCATTTCCCAACTTTCTCACCTGCCTCTCTTTCCCCTCTTCCCACCCCCCCCAGTTTTTCTTTTCTTTCTCCTAAAGTTCGATAAACTAAACCATAACAACCTAGATAAAAATAGATTGACAGCCCCTGTAACTTCAGTGGTACTATTACTATTATACTAAAGTATTGATTGTTACAATTGGTAATTCTTGCAAACCTGTATTTATTTAATTTTTTTGTACTGTTGCTTCTCCTAAATAAAGAATTTATTTAAAAAAAACCCCAAAAAACTGTAAAATCACAGATGTAGGAGCAAAATACTACTGATTACATGCTACTCTATTGTTAGGTAGACTGGAGTAACTTAGTATTTCTCATATTTGTATGTTTACTCAATTATAACTGTCTTATGCTTTCCATGTCAATGATCCAAACAAAAGCAGGTGAAAAAATTTGCATGGTAATCCACATAATTGTGAGAATTTACTTCTAAATGTGACTTTGATGAATCAGCCGTGGGTCTAGATGTCATCCGATGATTGGTACATGCCAAATGGAAGTGCATCTGCAATGGAAATGTCAGTAGTGTTGTGATTTTTTTTCTTGTGTGCATATGGGACTGGGAAGCCAAACCAGAACAATCTGCATGCAGAATGTGAACATACCTCTACAGTGACTTTGATGTATAGTCCTCTATCATCCAGATTGCCGAATTAGATCAATACCATCTGGAGGCACACACATAACTGCAGTGTGTCTAAGTGATATCTTCAAGTGAGGTCGTACTGCTCTGGAAATTCAATATAAATAAAAAGAAAAACTCAGCCCTTTTCATGTACAGATAAGGCTAATTTAATAAGGCACTACAAAGAGAGATGGCAATGTTTACAAAGAAGTAACCCATGGCAACCAGATTTCATTGGCAAAGTCTCAAGAGTGAAATATGAACTCCGATCGGTTCTTAGGAGTTACTGTACTGTTCCTAATTAACTATGACTGCTAGTCAGTAGTATTGTTTAATAAATGAATGCCAATGTTTCTAATGGAAAATGCTTATAAAATAACAAAAGTGAAGTGATTTAGTATAATCTGATTGATTGGTTTTATAGAAGAAAATGTACAAAGAGATGCAAACATTAAAGGATCTATAGCAGGGATATGCAATTAGCGGACCTCCAGCTGTTGCAGAACTACAAATCCCATGAGGCATTGCAAGACTCTGACAGCTACAAGCATGACACCCAGAGGCAGAGGCATGATGGGACTTGTAGTTTTGCAACAGCAGGAGGTCCGCTAATTGCAGATCTCTGATCTATAGTCACAGCATACACTTTAATTTAACACAGAGGGACCCTTGAAATAGTTTTCCGGTCTCAGGAAACCGCTGCTAAAAATTACTATATCTACAGCCCATAATACATTAGTGTAATGGCCAGTGCTGTGATGGAAGAATGCTCTTTACACTTGGGGTCATTGGGAAGAACTACCCCCTTACAGATAGCTAAAAAGACCAATGGTGTCAGTGGAAACTTATCTAAGAGGGAGAAATTGCTCATTGCTCAAGGAACCCCTATAAACCTTTGGAGGAAACCTAATGTTCCATGGAACCCTGGTTGAGAAACCCTGTATTAGGGTATAAGAGACTTAAACTGGAAGAGGGTCCCGTAGATGTCCTATTCTATCTAGTTCTACCCAAATTTTGCGCTCTGAGTCATTTGCCTCCATTACACCCCTGTAGTTATAGTTTATTTGTGTCACCTTAAAGTACCCTCTTATGAAAAAAATATGAGGATTGCTTGCTTCTTTCCTGGCTGTACTGGCTTCAATACTCTGAAGTCACAGACCAAGAAAAATCATCCTGCCAAGGAAAGCCAAAGAAAAGTCAGCATTCTTCTTTGTCAAGAAAAAAGATACTGTGTTGATATGCTGCCAGCTAGGGATGGGCTGACTGTTTGAGACGAACATGAGTTTGACTCGAACATTGGCTGTTCAGTCGTTCGACGAAGATCAAACATTATGGGCCGTTCGAGCCAAATTTGAGCGGCGCGTCACAGCCCATAATGCACTGCGACATCACAGTGCATTGCTGGCTGATGATTGACCAGGCATGCACTATGACCCGCATGCTTTGGCCAATCACAGCTCCAAAAGCAAATAGAGCCATAATTGGCCAAAGGCAGGGTGCGTTGCTGTGTAGTTTGTTACTGGTGGACAGAGAGATAGATAGAGAGAAAGAGAGTGTGTCATTTCATTTACTTTGAGCAGGCAGTTTATTCAGTTAACTAGATCTCCCTGCAGACCGTTTCTGCTGTACTATTTCTAATCTACTTCAGTTCAGGCAGGCAGTTGATTCAGTTAGCTGCAGTGTATTTAATATATATATATATATATATATATATATATACAGTCATTCTGATATATATTTATATCCACTGTATCCAGTTTAGCTAGATCTCACTGCAGACTGTTCCTGCTCTACTGTTTCTAATCTACTTCAGGCAGGCAGTTGATTCAGTTAGCTGCAGTGTATTTAATATATATATATATATATATATATATATATATACAGTCATTCTGATATATATTTATATCCACTGTATCCAGTTTAGCTAGATCTCACTGCAGACCGTTCCTGCTCTACTGTTTCTAATATACTTCAGGCAGTCTGTTGATTCAGTTAGCTGCAGTGTATTTCATATATATATATATATATATATATATATATATATATATATATATATATATACAGTCAGTCTAGTATATATACAGTGGGGACGGAAAGTATTCAGACCCCCTTACGTTTTTCACTCTTTGTTATATTGCAGCCATTTGCTTAAATCATTTAAGTTAATTTCTTTCCTCATTAATGTACACACAGCACCGCATATTGAAAGAAAAACACAGAATTGTTGACAGTTTTGCAGATTTAATAAAAACTGAAACATCACATGGTCCTAATTATTCAGACCCTTTGTTGTGACACTCATATATTTAACTCAGGTGCTGTCCATTTCTTCTGATCATCCTTGAGATGGTTCTAGCTGTGTCCAGCTAGAGTCCAGCTGTGTTTGATTATACTGATTGGAATTCATTAGGAAAGCCACACACCTGTCTATATAAGACCTTACAGCTCACAGTGCATGTCAGAGCAAATGAGAATCATGAGGTCAAAGGAACTACCTGAAGAGCTCAGAGACAGAATTGTGGCAAGGCACAGATCTGGCCAAGGTTATAAAAACATTTCTGCTGCACTTAAGGTTCCTAAGAGCACAATGGCCTCCATAATCCTTAAATGGAAGAAGTTTGGGACAACCAGAACCCTTCCTAGAGCTGGCCGTCTGGCCAAACTGAGCTATCAGGGGAGAAGAGCCTTGGTGAGAGAGGTAAAGAAGAACCCAAAGATCACTGTGGCTGAGCTCCAGAGATGCAGTCGGGAGATGGGAGAAGGACTCCAAGATGGTGAGAAATAAGATTATCTGGTCTGATGAGACCAAGATAGAACTTTTTGGCCTTAATTCTAAGCGGTATGTGTCGAGAAAACTAGGCACTGCTCATCACCTGTCCAATACAGTTCCAACAGTGAAGCATGGTGGTGGCAGCATCATGCTGTGGGGGTGTTTTTCAGCTGCAGGGACAGGACGACTGGTTGCAATTGAGGGAAAGATGAATGCAGCCAAGTACAGGGATATCCTGGACAAAAACCTTCTCCAGAGTGCTCAGGACCTCAGACTGGGCCGAAGGTTTACCTTCCAACAAGACAATGACCCTAAGCAAACAGCTAAAATAACGAAGGAGTGGCTTCACAACAACTCCGTGACTGTTCTTGAATGGCCCAACCAGAGCCCTAACTTAAACCTAATTGAGCATCTCTGGAGAGACCTAAAAATGGCTGTCTACCAACGTTTACCATCCAAACTGACAGAACTGGAGAGGATCTGCAAGGAGGAATGGCAGAGGATCCCCAAATCCAGGTGTGAAAAACTTGTTACATCTTTCCCAAAAAGACTCATGGCTGTATTAGATCAAAAGGGTGCTTCTAAAAAATACTGAGCAAAGGGTCTGAATACTTAGGACCATGTGATATTTCAATTTTTCTTTTTTAATAAATCTGCAAAAATGTCAACAATTCTGTGTTTTTCTGTTAATATGGGGTGCTGTGTGTACATTAATGAGGAAAAAAGATGAACTTAAATTATTTTAGCAAATGGCTGCAATATAACAAAGAGTGAAACATTTAAGGGGGTCTGAATACTATCCGTCCCCACTGTATATACTGTATACACTGTATACAGTTTAGCTAGATCTCACTGCAGACCGATCCTGGTGTACTGTTGCTAATATACTTCAGGCAGGCAGTGAGCCCAGAGAGAGGGGGTGCCCAAGAAGGACAAGAAACTGGCAATCATGTTCCCCCAGCTGCAGCATACTGCCAGGTTTGCTCCAGTGGCGAGGAGGGAGGGGATGATGAGGTCACTGACTCTACATGGGTGCCAGATAGAAGAGAGGAGGAGGAGGCACATCTCCAACAAGGCAGGATGCTCTCCAGGGGCCAGCTTAAGGGCAGGCAACCGACTGCATCACACCGCAGAGCTCCGCATGTGCAGGGCGCTGCTGACTGCGCGTTTTTCCAAAAGTTCTTTGGTGTGGGTTTTTTGAGACGTGTGCAGCAGATTGCACCGTTGCTGTTTGCAACATATGTCTGAAGCGTATCAAGTGTGGCCAAAACAGCAGCCGCTTGGGCACCACATGCTTAACCAGACATATGTCGAGCTCCCATGCAGTCCGTTGGCAACAGTACTTAAAAGACCCACACCAAAGAACAAGGTGGACCTCTCCTTGCTCCTCATCAGCTGGGATCTCCAACCCCACTATAACTTCAGTCCTCTCAGAGACCTGCACTGAGAGGAATGAAGGTATAGAATTAGGTGTCCCAAAAACTTCCAGGCAATCTGCTAGCGGTCACAAACATCGGATTGTAGCAGGCAAATTTCCCTACCCCAGTTGCTAAACCAGCAAAATAAATTCGGTCCCAGCCATCCACATGCTTAGCAGCTGAACTCTGCCCCTTTCGAGAATTTGTGGAATGTGCGGTACCTCAGTGGCAGGTTCCCAAACGCCAATTTTTTTCTCGGAAGGCCATTCCGGCTCTCTACCGACATGTGGAAGGCAATGTCTTGGCCTTGTTGGACAGGGCGATCAGCAGTAAGGTGCATATTACCGCTGACTCATGGTCCAGCAGGCATGGACAGGGTAGTTACCTTTCTTTCACGGCGCACTGGGTAACCCTGCTGGCAGCTGGGAAGGATGCAGGACATGGAGCAGTATTGTTGGAGCTTGTTCCGCCACCACGCCTCCAAAATGCTGGTAGTGGTGATTCTGCCACACCTCTCTCCTCCACCCCCTCCTCTTCTTCTTCCTCTATGGCCTCTTCCTGTTTAGATTTGCCCTCGGAACCAGCGGTGCTCTGTAGGCATTCTAGGGGCTACGCAAGCACTCAGGCAAAAAGATGCCATGCGGTGCTTGGGTTGGTCTGCTTAGGGGACAGGAGCCACACTGGGGCAGAGATTCTGTCAGCTCTGCATGGGCAGGCTCAGAGGTGGTTGACGCCACGCCAGCTACAGCCAGGAATGGTGGTTGCGACAATGGCACCAACCTCCTCTCCGCCCTCCGACAGGGACACTTCACCCATCTTACCTGTTTGGCTCACGTCCTTAATTTGGTGGTGCATCGGTTCTTGTGCAGGTACCCGGGCTTACAGGATCTCCTGAGGTAGGCCAGGAAAGTCTGTGGGTATTTCCGCCGGTCATATAATGCCAGTGCTCGGCTGGCTGACCTCCAAAAGGAATGCAACCTGCCCAAGAACCGCCTCATCTGTGACATGCCCACCAGGTGAAACTTAACGCTGGCAATACTGCAGCAGCTGCACACGCAGCAGAGGGCCATCAATGAGTACCTGTGCAAGTATGGCACCAGGACAGGGTCAAGGGAGCTTGGCTTTTTTTTTCACCACGCCAGTGGCTCATGATCAAGACTGCATGCACTGTCCTGTCACCATTTGAGGAGGCCCCGAGGATGGGGAGCAGTGACAGTGCATGCATCAGTGATACTGTCCCTCTTGTCTTCATGTTGGAGCACACGCTGTGTGGAATAATGGACAGGGCACTTGAGGCAGAACAGAGGGAGGAAGAGGAGGACTTCCTTACCTCTCAAGGCCCCCTTTATCCAGACAGTATTCCTGCAGGCCCACCTATCACACAGGAAGAGGAGGAGGAGGAAGAGGATTGTGTCAGCATGGAGGTGGAGCCTGGCACTCAGCATCAGCAGCAGTCTTCAAGGGATCATTTTCAGTCCTCAGAAACCCAT
Organism: Aquarana catesbeiana; assembly: GCF_042186555.1. NCBI lineage: Eukaryota > Metazoa > Chordata > Amphibia > Anura > Ranidae > Aquarana > Aquarana catesbeiana. The sequence continues at coordinate 167,952,513 of NC_133326.1, forward strand.
GGACTTGTACGTGGCTGGGAGGAGGTGGCTGCGGATCAGGTCGTCCTTAGTGACCCAGAGGACTCCGTACCGAATGCCTCAGAAAACCTACGCCGCATGGCCTCCCTGATCCTGCAAAGCCTGCGAAAGGACCCTTCAGATTTGTGGTATCAAGGAGAGGGATCAGTACTGGCTGGCAACCCTTCTTGATCCACGTTACAAGGGTAAGGTGGTGGAACTTATCCAGCCATCGCAGAGGGAGCAGAGGATGAAACATCTATGAGAGGCCTTGCAGAAAGGTTTGTGCAATGTGTTTCCAGAGCCTGGGAGGTTACAATTTCCTGGTACTCATGGACAACGTGTTGCTGAGGCTTCGGTCAGTCACAGAAGGAGCGGTAGAGAAGGTGGGTATCTGACCAATGCGTTCAGACAATTCTTTAGTCCGCAGCCCCAAGGTCTGATCGGTTCCAGCAACCATCGCCAGCGTCTGTTGTACATGGTGCAGGAATACCTAGGGGCAAGATCAGACTTGGAGACCTTTCCAACCAACTGGGTCTTGAAGATGGATCACTGGCCAGAGCTTGCACAGTATGCAGTTGAGCTACTGGCCTGTCCTGCATCCAGCGTTCTTTCAGAACGCACATTCAGTGCTTCTGGAGGCTTTGCAACTGATCACAGAGTGCGCCTGTCCACCGACTCGGTTGATCGGCTCACCTTCATAAAAATAAATCGGTCTTGGATCACCAGCTACCAAGCACCTGATGCTAATGTAAGCGATTAATTTTTTATGAATGCGAGATCCCTTCAAGACTGCCTATGCTGATGCTGAGTGACTGGGCTCAACAAGAGTATCTGTGAGGGGTTGCAGTGTTGAGGCACCACCACCAGTGCCTAAGGCCCAATTTTTCTGCCCCTGTTTAACAGGGCCTGTAATTACAATTTTTGATCAAATATTTAACAGCAGGGCTCGTTCCTGCGCTCAACAAGAGTATCTGTGAGGGGTTGCAGTGTTGTGGCACCACCACCCCTGCCTAAGGCCCAATTTTTCTGCCCCTGTTTAACAGGGGCATGTAATTACAATTCTTGATATAATATTTATATTTATTACAGAAAACTAAATAAAATGACAGTCAAGAATCGTTACCCACTTCCATTAATTCCAGAACTATTTGAGAGACTAATAGAGCAAAGATATTTACAAAGCTTGACCTGCGGGGTGCATATAATCTTGTTCGCATCCGACCTGGAGATAAATGGAAGACGGCCTTTCGGACAAGATATGGGCATTAGGAATCCCTAGAAATGCCTTTTGGACTCTGTAATGCACCAGCTACCTTTCAACATTTCATAAATTTATGTTTTCAGAGACTTGTTAGACCAATTTGTGGTTGCTTATCTGGATGATATACTTATCTTTTCGACAGGAGCACCAGGATCATGTCTATACTGTCTTAGAACGACTATGACAAAATAAATGATATATTAAAAAGAAAAAATGTGATTTCGAACAGACCTGTATACAGTTCTTGGGCTACATCATCTCTACTGAAGGGCTGAACATGGATTCCAGCAAGATCCAAGCCATCGTAGACTGGGCTACCCCCAAAAACATAAAGGATGTACAACGGTTCCTGGGGTTCGCAAACTTTTACCGGAGATTTATTAAAAGCTTTTCTAAAATTGTCGCTCCAATTATTCATTTTACAAGAAAGGAGGCACGCTTCCAGTAGTCCACAGAGGCGGAAATGGCTTTTTCACATCTGAAAACCTTATTCACCTTTGCCCCTGTACTGGTACATCGTAACCCAGAAATTCACTTTATAATAGAAGTAGATGCCTCCAATACATCCATTGGAGCAGTTCTTTCTCAGAGAATTGATGAAAAAATTTTATTACACCCATGTGCATTTTATTCCCGCCAAATGTTAACTGCAGAACAGAACTATGATATCGGCAACAAGGAACTTTTAGCAATAAAAGAAGCCTTCTCTGAATAGAGACACCTTCTGGAGGTCACCACACATCCCGTAACTGTCCTTACTGACCACAAAAATCTTGAATTTATTAAATCCGCAAAGAGGCTAAATGCAAGGTAGGCAAGATGGACTCTTTTTTTTTTTTAAGTTTCAATTTTGTAATTTCTTACAGACTAGAATGTAAAAATGGAAAAGCAGATGCTTTGTCAAGAATGTCAGGTGACTCTTCTACCGAATTAGAAGTATTATCTTACAAGACAGACACTTTGTGGGAGTAATGTACCCTGCAGAGCTTCTTTCAGAAATTAAAGAAACTTATGATAGGGACCCACTCTTAAACAATCCACCAGGAAATTTGCACATGGACTTTCATGAGGGCCGCTGGACCTTTGAAAAAAGAATGTATGTCCCTGAATAAGCACGACTTAAGGTCCTTCAGCTGGTGCATGATTCAAAATCTGCTGGTCACCCTGGAATTAGGAAAACGGTGACCTCCTTTTGGTGGCCTTCCTATCGGAAAGATGCAAAGGAGTATGTTCTCTCATGTGAAACCTGTGCCCGACATAAAGTACCACGCTCCCTCCCAGGAGGTCTACTACTGCCTCTCCCTGTGCTATCACAACCAAGGGGATCCACTTCCATGGATTTTATGGTGGACCTACCTCCTTCCATTTACAACTGTCATGGTAGTGGTGGACCGTTTAACTAAGATGGTTCAATTTGTGCCCATCACTAGCATTCCTACAGCTGAAGACACCACTGAAATATTATTACTAGAAATTTACAGACTGCTCCCAGATGAAATATCTGGACTCCCAGATGAAATATCAGATCGAGAAGTCCAGTTCACATCACGAGTAGGGATGAGCCGAAAACCCCCCGGTTTGGTTCGCAGCAGAACATGCAAACAGGTAAAAAATTTGTGCTAAACAACCATTAGTCTATGGGACGCGAACGTGAAAAATCAAAAGTGCTCATTTAAAAGGCTTATATGCAAGTTATTGCCATAAAAAGTGTTTGGGTACCTGGGTCCTGCCCCAGGGGACGTGTATCAATGCAAAAAAAAGTTTTAAAAACTGATTTTTTTTCAGGAGCAGTGATTTTAATAATGCTTAAAGTTGAAACAATAAAAATGAAATATTTCCCTAAATATCATGCCTGGGGGTCTCCTTAGTCTGCCTGTAAAGTAGTGCATCTTTCCCATGTTTATAACAGTACCACAGCAAAATGACATTTCTAAAGAAAAATAAGTCATTTAAAACTGCTCGCAGCTGTAATGTATAGTCGGATCCCGGGAATATAGATAAAAATCATTGAAGGAAATGGCGTGGCCCTATGGGCCTGGTATAAATATTAAGGGGAACAAAAAAAATGGCGTGGGGTCCCCCCTCCAAAATCCATACCAGGCCCTTACCAAGCCCCACAACCCTTGCCCGGTGGTTGTGGGGCTTATCGGAATCTGGAATCCCCCTTTAACAAGATGGCCCCCAGATCCTGGCCTCCCCATGTGAATGGGTATCGGGTACATTATACCCCCAGACATTCACCAAAAAGTGTCAAATTAAAAATGACAGGAGACAGTCATTTTTTTTTTAATTTGTATGGATTTTAGGGGGGACCCCCACGCTATTTTTTTCTTTTAAATTTTGGCACAGGGTTCCCCTTAATATTCATACTTTACCCAAGGGGCCTGGTAATGGACTGAGGGGGGGAACTCACACCATTTTTTTTAATGATTTGTATGTATATTGCTGGGAGTCGGCAATGCATTACAGGCACAAGCAGTTTAAAATGACATTTTTTCCTTTAGAAATGTAATTTTGCTGCTTTCATTCATTACACTATGTAAGCAGTCTTACATAGTGTGGGGCATGGACTTAGCACCCTGCCTTTGGCCAATCATGGCTCTCCAGCGAAGCGCGCTATGATTGGCCAAAGCATGCAGGTCAGGTGCATGCTTTGGCCAATCAGCAGCCGTCAATGCACTGTGATCTCGCAGTGCACTGACGGTCTTGCAGTGCATTATCGGGTGTTCCGCAGGTGCTCAAATTTCCCGCAAACGCCCCATAATGTTCTAAATTCGGCGAGCTGTCGAACACCCGATTTTCAAACTAACGTTCAACTCGAACATTGGGCTCATTTCTAATCACGACTATGTAAAACATTCTGTTCTACGCTGGGAATTGAAGTTAACATATCAACTGCCTTGCATCCACAATCATAAGGACAGTTTGAGAGAACAAATCAAATTTTAGAGCAATATCTTCGTTGTTTCATCTGCCATTTTCAGGACGACTGGACGGAATATCTACCGTTAGCAGAATTTGCTTACAATAACTCCTGCCATAGTTCCATCTCTCAAAGCCCATTCTTCGCCAATTATGGATGTCATCCATCTTTTATCCCCGAAATTCCTGTAGAGTCATCTTTACCAACTGTAAATGCAAGGGTACATGAAGTTCAAGAATCCTATAAGGAAATTGCAAATAGACACAGACAAACAATTCCTTCCTATTCATTAGGTGATAAGGTCTGGCTATCCACTAAACACTTACAACTTAAATTTCCTTCTCAGAAAATTGGTCCTAAGTTCATTGGATCCTTCAAAGTAATTGCATGAATTAATCCTGTGGCCTACAAACTTAAACTACCACCTTCTATGAAGATCCATCCTGTTTTTCATACAGCTCTTTTAAAGCCTTTCAGAAATAATCCTTTTTCTGGTCGTACACATCCCCCACCAGACCCTGTCCAGGTGCAATGGGAAGAAGAATTCATATTGGATAAGATTTTTGACTCCCATATACATCATGATAAACTACAACACCTATTAAGATGGAAAGGCTATGGACCACAGGAGGATTCTTGGGAGCCTGAGGAGCACATTCATGCCCCTAGATTAATAAAAGAATTTCACCAGAGATTTCCTCAAAAACCTGGCCCTAAGACATCCAGAGAGGAGAGGAGTACCTGGACTGAAACCCGGGACCTCTTCTGTGTCTGGCATTGATTCTTCTCGCTGAGCTATCTGGCATGCTGGACAGCTCCCTGCCTGATCTATTGGACAATCCTGCCTGATCCATTGGAAAACCCTGACTTGTCTTGATTGCTGTTGAAATTTGAACTCCTTGCTCCTCCCATGAACTTCCTATATAAGCCTTGCATCTGCACTTCCCGTTGCCAGATTATTGTCGTCTGATCCTGCTTATGGCTTGGGCTACTGCTGTTTGGAAATTACTTTGGCTTGTGACCCCTGACTATGAAACTCTCCTCCTGCACTGACCTTGGCTTGTGACCCCAACACTGATCATAGGTCTAGCTATTCAGACTTTCCTATCTCTCGCAGAACTGAGCTTGTCTGACGTTGTCGGCCATTGGTCTCCACTTTTTACAGGTATTCTCCTATCAAGGGCAATCTTAGAAGAAAACCTGTTAGAGTCTGCAAAAGACTTGAGACTGGGGTGGAGGACAACGGCCCTAAACATGCAGTCAGAGCTACAATGGAATGGTCTCAATCAAAGCATATTCATGTGTTAGAATGGCCCAGTCAAAGTCTAGACCTAAATCCAATTGAAAATCTGTGGCAAGACTTGAAAAGTGTTATTCACAGACGCTCACATGTCTGCATGTGTGTATGTATACATGCTTGCATGTGTGTGTGTGTGTGTGTGTGTACGTGTGTCTCTGTGCGTACATGTATTTGTATATGTGTGTGTGTGTGTGTGTGTGTATGCCTGTTACTTTTAATCCTGACCCTCTATTCCTGTACCATCACAACTGCTATTTTAGGGCTCCTCTGAAAAGCAATCCATGCTCAGGTGTCTTTTCACAAGCATCTGGCAGGTGATTAAAGAGCCAATATGTTGTCTTCTCACCACCTGTTTCAACCCTCCAAATGCAGCATCACCACACTACAACCGCGTGCAATGCACACGGTTGCGGGGTGGTTGCAGTGCAGCCTCATTTACCCTGGGTTTACTTCCAGCCATGGCCACATCATGTGTACACTTCCAGCTTCTGCCTTTGCATCTAAAGGGGGAGCAGTTGGGGGTGGTAAAAACAGCTCAACCATGTGTTTTTACTGCCCCCAACCTCACATGTGAACAAGCCGTTGGTTTATCTGTGCTGCGTTCAGGGCAGCCCATTCATTTCAATGTCTACCCTATCTGCAGAAATGCAGGGAAAGAAGCCACCTGCCTTTTTTTTTTTTCTAGAGGACTGTGAGAAATTGTAAACCTAATACATGAAATGAGGGTCAGAATGTGGATAGGCTACATTTTTTGGCTGGGGATGGCTACAGAAGACAATACAAAGCTGGGCACATGTTACACACATGTCTAGTAAGGATCAGTGCTATTACCTTAAGCAGTGTCCCCACTACAGACTGCTGAGGTCAGAAGGCCGCACATCATATACTAAAGGGCTGCATGCAGCCCTCAGCCCACAGGTTGGGCACAAGGGCCCCACCTGCTGCCCATTAACCACCTGCGTATTGTCAATTGACGGGTGGGTGGAGGATATCTCGTTCCGGTACGACGTCATATGACGTCGTCCTACTCTCACTGACATACAAGCTCGCCGATCGGTGGTGAGCTCTATCCCTGGGATAGAGAGCATCACTGTTCTCGGTAAAGAGCCAACGACGAGGCTCTTTGGACACAGCTGATCACATGGGTAATCACAGCTGATCACATGTAAACAAAGAAATGCCGGTTATCTGCATTCCTTTCTTCATACTGACAGTGTGTGAGGAAAGGAGAGAGGTTCTGCGGCATTTCTTCACAGGGTAGATCTGCACAGATAATCAGGGCACTGATTATCAGTGAAGCTCCAACAGTGCCCATCAGTGATGCCAGTTAGTACTGCAAATCAGTGCCACCTATCAGTGTCCATCAGTGATGCATATTAGTGCCTCCTCATCAGTGCCGCCTCATCAGCGCACATCAGTGTAGGAGAAAAATTACTTATTTATAAAATTGTATAACAGAAAAGGGTGTTTTTTTGTTTTTTTTTAGCAAAAACTAAAAACCCAGTGGTGAATAAATACCACCAAAAAAAAGCTCTATCTGTCTTAAAAAAATTGATAAAAAAATTGCTTGGGTACAGTGTGGCATGACTGTGCAATTGTCATTCAAAGTGCGACAGCGCTAAAGGTGAAAATTCGCCTGGCCAGGAAAGGGGTAAAAGTGCCCAGTAGGCAAGTAGTTAAAGTGGGAGTAAACTCCCATCTCTGACTTGTACCTATAATAAGGCTTACCTATAGGTACTGTAAATATCTCCTAAACATGCACCCTTTAGGAGATATTTGCTGTATATGCAGCTGATGATGTCACTGTTCCTTCAGAGTCCTGTGCCATAAATGGTGGCTCTCACGCGCATGCACTGGACATTATCGCGGCTCCCAGAAGAAAGACTGGGTAAAGATGGAAGTGGCCTCTAGTGGTGACAGTGCATCGCTGGAATGCTTCGTTTTCAGGTAAGTTTCACATAATATGCTTGTATGCGATGGATATTAGCACATTATGGTTTTACCTTTCAGGTCAGGGAAAAAAGAAAAAATCACCCAGCGGTTTACTACCACTTTAAGCTGGTCCATGGGAACCATTATGGATAATACAATCATGTGAGTTGGCAGGAGGAACCATAGTGTGCAGCGAGGGTAGCAGGTATTCAACACATTCAACTGGTCAAATACTTGCATCAGCTGGGGAGCAGCAAAGTGGCGGTGTTTCAGGAACACTGGCTGCCAGAAAGGTAAGTATATTGCCTTTCTTTTAGCAGGTATGTTATTGTATAGAAGTGACTTTAAGCCACTTTAGGGCTGGTTTAACACTTGTGTGTTGTGGCAATGTGGGGTAAAATTTTCATTATCACAATGTATGTCAACACACAATACTATGTGCTACAATGTGTCGGAGGGAGGGGGCTTTACTAGGAGACTGATATAGTAAAAGATAGGAGATTAGGGCGCTCAAAACTTCATTATAGCAAAAAGTCTCTATACAAAAGTCCAATCATAGTGGTAGTGACGATAGTATGGAGAAATCTTCAACACTAATGACTGCAGCTTAGCAGAATGAAGCAAAATCTATGAGAACACAAGCAAACAAAAGGCGCCTCTAAGTGCAGAAGAAAACATGTTTTAATATCCCAACAGGGTTAAGAACACTTACAGGATGGAGAGATAAAACAGGCACATCATAGGAGTGTATGAGTAGATATGTTCTGCGGCATTGGAAGAGTTCACAGCGGGAGAAAGTCTTCAGACTGGTGGATGTGTGGCACACTGGATCGATCACAGTCCGCAGCAGGACAAAGGAACCATCCAGAGTTCCGAAACGCGTCCCTTTCTTATGACCTCACTTCCTCCTCTCTGCACTGCGGTCCAGGCTGGTTTGCAGTCTTCTAGCATTGACATCACTTCCGGGTCCTTCTCCTCTTCTCGTGGATGACGTCAGTTCCTACAGCGTTCCAGCGTTTCATCCTGTTGCGGACTGTGATTATTTGTTATTTGTGTGGAAAAAAAAGATAAATTAATTTGGGTACAATGTTGCATGACCAAGTGTGACAGTGCTGAAAATTTTGCCTGGGCAGAAAGGGGGTGAAAGTGCCCGATATTGAAGTGGTTAAAATACTTGATTTCTCCGTGCTTTTGCTCCAAATTTTTATTTACTTTGATGACAGGGTGACTTTAAGACAACATGCCTCGACGCACAAAAAAAAGGGTAACGCACACACAAGTGTGAAGAAGGGGCCCCAGCGCTTTTTTGCCCAGTGTCAATTTAAAATCTCACCAGAATGCAAATAAATGACATTGTCCATAGGAATGCTATCGTTTTCCTGCCGCATGAAATGTGCGCCTATTAGCTGCTTATCTAATTGTTTATTCTGCTTTTGACATAATGCAATATGCAGGCAAATGAAAATAAATTCACAGATATAACTGGAACAGCTGCATTTTGTCAGGTAATTATTCTTAATGTTTTAAATGAAATCACATTCCGCAGCATTTTGCAGGATAGTATGAAAATTAAATTTCCAGTCAAGTAAAAACTGATGATGGAGGGGATGTGGCTGAAAATTTGTCTTCCCAGACTATTACCACCTGCTGACCTCTAGTGGTGGTAAGTGGAGTAGCCAGGAGCGAAGCTAGGCAGGGAAGTGACACAAGGGCAACTCAGGCAGGATAAGTTCGGTTATGGCTCATCCTCAATGGGTCTTTATAGCTCTAAATATGAATGAATACAGAAAATGAGGACATTTAACTAAGATTAGAGTTTTGATGACGCTATGATCGTATTACTGTGCAATGTGCAGCATTAGACAGGACACTTATGTATAGATCAGAAGCAAATGTAGGACATTGCTACTGCAATCCAGATAACAGATGATCAGTTTAGATTTTAGAAGTTTAGATCTTATTTCTAAACTGGATGACCTTAGATTTTTTTCGAGATATCGCTCTCAACGCCAGCATTCAAGATTTGGCAGCATTCGGGAATCCAGCCTTAAAGTGACAGGAAAGGAATTTAAAAAAAAATAAAAACGACAAACATGTCATACTTGTCTCCACTGTGCAACTCGTTTTGCACACAGTGGCCCCAATCCTGTTCTTCTGGGGTCCCTCGGCGGCTGTCTAGGATCCTCCCCCGCTGTCTCGGATCCTCCCCCACATCAGATAACCCCCTAGGAGAAGCGCTCTCCCGGGGGGTTACCTTGCGGGCGCGCTCCTGAGTCCAGCATTTAGCATCATTGGATTTGATTGACAGCAGCGGGAGCCAATGGCTGTGCTGCTATCAATCTATCCAATCAACAGCCAAGAACCCCCTAGCAGAGAGAAGGTGTGTCCCCCGTGGGACAAGTTCGAGGGTTCAGGTAAGTAAAACGGGGGGGGGGGGGGGGGCTGGGGGCCGGTCACTGACAGGTGTTTTTTCACCTTAATGCATACGATGCATTAAGGTGAAAAAACACAAACTCCTTTAAAGTGATTGTAAACTTCAGATATGAAATACAAACAAAGCATATCCCTCTATAGTGTGTACCCGTTTCAATCCAGAGCACTAAATTTCATTTCTGTCTGCTGTTTCGTTCCTCTGCTATCAACATGAATCACTTCTGACAAGTTTTCCTGACACCAAGAAAAAAATGGTGGCAGGGGAGGGAGCTCCAGCCTCAGTTCTGTTCCTGTGTGCTGTGTGAAGGAGGGAGTGGGGGTTGGAGGAGGGGGGGGTTGGGTGTTCCTTCCATCCAATCAGCTCTCAGAGCTCTCCTCACTGACAGAACTTCAGCTCTCCATCCCCTGCTTTTCAGAGCTGAGAGATCCTATGTAAATTCAGCACTTGTAATAAATGCACACTAGAGAAAAAGTGGCAAATAAACAGGTACAACTTATGTAGGGGGATTTGTTATATCTCTGTGTATCACTTGAGGCCAGTCACTTCACTAGGGTATATGTAAGGGTTTACAACCACTTTAGGTTGTGCATAGAAATTTGTTGATGTTTATATAGGATTGTAGGGATTTGTTTAGATCAACATAAAGTGGTTCCTTGTTACACTATCAGATACTAAAATATATTCTCTTATAATCTGAAAAATATCTTTTTTTGGCAGTTCCTGGCCTTGTACTTCCAGCTATATCACCTAGGCAGGAATACCTTTCACCTCCATCTAAAGCCTCCTTGGACATCATGCATCCCAGGAGACTTCAAACTATCTCCGCTGCATTGTGCAAGCACCAGGTGATTTCCCTACATGTGGATACATCGTGGTGCATCATCAGGAGTCGGCTGCAAGAACCAGAAAGAGACGGCCAACCCCCTGATGATGTCAGAGGAGAAAATGGCAACATGAGATCTGGTGTGCTGGTGGTTTACATAATACAATGCTGAATTCCCTAGGATCAATTATGCCTATTGGTACAGATTGATTGGAAAAGAAATCAATCATTTATGGAAGTGTGTATGGCTTAGTTTATACCTGGGTTGCTCTGCGGTGGATCGCTTATCAGAGGGCAGTACAGGTGTGGATGAATGGGATAATGGGGGCAATACAGCTGCCTCCTGAATGCTTTTTTTTTTTTTTTGACAGCCGTACAGGTGTTTATTATTATTATACAAGATTTATATAGCGTCAACAGTTTACGCAGCACTTTACAACATGAGAGCAGACAATACAATTACAATACAATTTAAGAGTAGGAATCGGTGGGCCTTGCTCACTAGAGCTTACAATCTAATAGGGTTTTCCACTGTTTACTTGAATGGGTTGTGTTTGGTGGCAGTTTTGGCTGGAAAGCATTACAGGTGGTAATATTTGTGGTGCGCAGAGATGGCACAAAGGGGTGGGCGGGAGGGGGCAGCTGCCCTTGGCGCAATGGTTTACTGTAGGGATGGAGGTGCCTTTCTTTGTTACAGGGCTGATGGGAGTAGTGACAGTGGCAGGGCTGTCTTAATGCATGGGCACCCCTGGGTACTGCCCAGCTGCCCCAGGTGCATGGGCGGCCAATGATCATCTTGCATTACATCATACTTTCCAACTGTCCCGATCTTCCGGGACAGTCACTCTTTTTACTAAGCTGTCCTGGGATGGCAGTGTCCCGGGAATCATCCCAGTATTGTGCCCTTCCGCCTCCCCCCATACTGTGCCCTTTGTATTGATTAGTCTTTGATTTATGGCATGTTTTCTTATTGTTTAAAATTGAATTTATTGAAAATGCTAATAAATATGTTTAATTTTATCAACTCTTTATACTTTAATTCTTGAGAGTAGGTGGGTAAATTGGGGCAGGCTGGTAGGTGCCCCAGTGTATTACTTTGCCCAGGGGCCCATGATGCTATTAAGACGGCCCTGGATAGCGGCAAGGGCGTGACTGCTCCCTAAGCTTGCATGTCATGAATGGGGTGGAGGGGCACAGTTTGGCATTTTTGCCCTGGGCGCTGGATGACCTTGTACTGGTGCCGCACAATGACACATGTGTACAAGCTGGTCTGGAGTTTATAAAAGGGAGGTGGTAAAACCTTGGCTCAACCACCTATTTTTACCCCCCACTGTAAGTGTAAAGAAGATTGTCTGATGTATGTGCAGCTTTACAATAGGATGAGGAGGTCATTTTCAGATGTCCATGAACTGTCACTTTTGTGATGGTGTGATCCCCGGGCAGAGCTGTCATGCATGGTGTGGGGCAGGCAGCTTCCTCTCTCCTATGCTAGTTCCGGGGCTGGCTCCGGTGGGCTCCTCTCCCCCCCCGGTGGGCTTCTCTCCCCCCCCCCCCCCCCCCCCTGGGCTCCTGGCACTTCTCGGTGCAGTGATCAGTGGGATCCGGTAGGTCCAGCCCCCAGGATAGGAGTCTTCTTGACGTGTGCGGAATTTTGGTGCAATGCGAATTCACTCCAAGTGATTAGTGAGTTGTCAGGCTGATCGGGGCTCCTCCGTGTGACAGGAGAGCGGTGTGTACCGAGTGTCATCATCAGCCGGGAGTAGGGGGAGCCCAGCCCGCAGAGTGACACCCCCTCCCCCTCCTCCTCCTCCTCCCCGAGCACAGCGCCGTGCACACAAGGACAAGGCGCTCCTCTCCTCCACCGATGCCTGCCCGGCTCCCCCGGGGATGAAGCTGACTTGTCACCAGGAAGTGTGAGAAGTCAGACAGCCCGGAGGAAGGAGCTCTGTGCCCGGTACCCTCTGTGCCCGGTACCCCCTGTGCCCGGTACCCGCTCACCATGGCTCTGGAGAACGGAGAGAACAGCTCCTCCTGGAAGAAACAAGTGGACGACATCAAGAAGATCTTCGACTTCAGGGAGGTGCTCGGATCGTAAGTACCCCCGTCTACTACTTACCTCTCCATACATGTGTGTGTGTGATCCGTCCGACACGGGAACTTTACCAACACACCTGCACTGCCCCATAGATGACTATTACTGGGGGTACCTACCGACCAGTGCTGACAGTGGGTCTAGGTAGGTGATACTGGGAGATTCATGGGTTATACCTGCTGACCAGTGCTTACAGTGTGCCTAGGTTGGTGGTGATACTGGGAGATACCTGCTAACCAGTGATCACAGTTGTCTAGATAGGTGGGTTATACTGGGATCACTGGGAGATACATGGGTTACACCTGCTGACCAATGCTTAGAGTGTTCTTAGGTAGGTAGGTGGGTGATGCTGGGATCACTGGAAGATACATGGGTTACACCTGCTGACCAGTGCTTAGGTAGGTAGGTGGGTGATACTGGGATCACTGGGAGATACATGGGTTATACCTACTGACCAGTGCTTAGGTAGGTAGGTGGGTAATACTGGGATAACTGGAAGATACATGGGTTACGCCTGCTGACCAGTGCTTAGGTAGGTAGGTGGGTGATACTGGGATCACTGGGAGATACGTGGGTTACACCTGCTGACCAGTGCTTAGGTAGGTAGGTGGGTGATACTGGGATCACTGGGAGATACCTGCTGACCAGTGCTCACAGTTGTCTAGATAGGTGGGTTATACTGGGATCACTGGGAAATACCTGGGTTACACCTGCTGACCAATGCTTAGAGTGTGCTTAGGTAGGTAGGTGGGTGATGCTGGGATCACTGGGAGATACATGGGTTACTCCTGCTGACCAGTGCTTAGGTAGGTAGGTGGGTAATACTGGGATCACTGGAAGATACATGGGTTATACCTGCTGACCAGTGCTTACAGTTGCCTAGATAGGTGGGTTATACTGGGATCACTGGGAGATACCTGGGTTACACCTGCTGACCAATGCTTAGAGTGTGCTTAGGTAGGTAGGTGGGTGATACTGGGATCACTGGGAGATACATGGGTTATACCTACTGACCAGTGCTTACAGTTGCCTAGATAGGTGGGTTATAATGGGATCACTGAGAGTTACATGGGTTATACAGTACATGCTGACCAGTGCTTAGAGTGTGCCTAGGTCAGGGGCTATACTGGGATTACTGGGAGATACAATACATGGGCTCTACCTACTGACCAGTGCTTAGAGTGTGCCTAAGCAGGTGGGTTTTACTGGGATCACTGGCAGATACATTGGTTATAACTGCCGGCCAGTGCTTAGGGTGTGCCTAACTAGGTGGGTTATACTGGGATCACTGGGAGATACAATATATGGGTTATACCTGCTGACTGGTGTTTAAGTGTGCCGAGGTAGGTAGGTTATACTGGTATGATAGGGAGACACACGGACTGTAACATCTGTCCAGAGTTGCTGGGTAAATGGATTATACTGGAACTGGGAACTGGGGATGCATGGGTTTTACCAGCTGTTAATGCTTATGTCTAGGTAGGTAGATTACACGGACATCACTGGGACACACCAAGGTTTTGTCTGCAATAATATGGGCTCTGCCTGCTGTCCTATGCCTAGGTAGGTAGATTATACTGGGATCACTAGGTGGGCTCTACCTGCTGTCCAGTGCTTGGGAGTATGCTTGGGTGGGTGGATTATACTGGGGTCACTGGGAGATACATGGGCCCTACCAGTGCATGGGTAGGTGGATTATACTGGGATCACTGGGAGATGCACAGGTTTTGCCTGCTGTTTAGTGCTCAGAGTGTGCTAAGGAGGTTAATTATACTGGGAGATGCATGGACTGTTCTTGCTGCTTGGTGCTTAGAGTGTACTTACCTAGGTAGGTGAATTATACTGGGATCACTGGGGGGTACATGGGCTGTACTTGGTGCTTAGTGTGTACCTACCTAGGTAGGTGAATTATACTGGGATCACTGGGAGATACATGGGCTGTTCTTGGTGCTTAGAGTGTACCTACCTAGGTAGGTGAATTATACTAGGAGATATATGGGTTATTCTTGCTGCTTGGTGCTTAGAGTGCACCTAGGTAGGTGAATTAGAGGTGGGTAAGACACAAGCCTTAGTAATTATATAATATATACCATACCCAGGGCAATATGCTTCCTAGTACTGTCTGGGTTAATGTTATCTGTCATTGTGTTAGGATGTTGCACTCTTCAGACTCTTCATGATGGATGGAATGATCTGGGATGGTGCTGTGTAGAGGAACACATCTCCCATAGACAAGTAGCAATCAAGAAGTTAAATTCTTATGTTGTTGCACTACAAAGTAAATATGTATTGTACAGCTAAGGTATGACAGTGTAGGCTTAGAACCCACACATTGTGAGTATACAAATGACAGAGAAGAATAATAATAATAGTAATATTTGTTAAACACAAGAGAATACAGTGTATCATGTAACAATGGTATATTGAATTTCATAGCTACTAGTATAACCTGCTCATACAGAGCTCTTTTATGTTAGTGAGATGAGAACTAGGTGAACTCGTATAAATAATTGTGCAAAGTTTGAGGATTGGGTTGTCACCGATGATTGCCTGGGCAAATGTATTTACAGATGGCAGTCTGTTGGTTACTTTTTTTTTTTTTTTTTTTTTTTAGGTAGATCATCCATCCAGACTTTCTGATATATTACTGTTTTGTTATAAAGTATTGGAACTTTTGATGCAAGCAAATTTGAAAGGACAAATAGCAATGAGTCTCGAAACAATCAATCACATTTGCTTTCATTTTTCAGTTTGTACCAGACAAATGTCAACTAGGTGATTGGTTGCTCTGGGCAATGCTCCTGCTTTTAGAGATGAGATATTGTACATTTTGATACATTACTGGATTTATAACAGAGCCGTGTAAAGTATCATGACTGTGCAAAGGACAGAAACCCTGTAGTCTACTGATCAGATTTCAGGTTTTGTAGTCCTGTTATATTTGGTCACACTGGGTTGCTGTTGTTTATCCTTAATCACTGCATCTTCCACTATTATAGTAAGAAAACACGTATTCTTACATTTTATAGGATTTAATAGAATTTAAATGCAGTTTGATTTTTAAATATGCATTAGAGGATGCGTGCCAGGTAGGTGTTTTTTTTTATCTGTATGACAGTTGGTGTAGAATGAGTCAGCATGAGCCTAGAGTAAAGGTCATACCATGCACTTTTGACAGTTGATTATTTTTTTAAAATGTACAGTAAAATCTGTCTATTTGTAAGGTTAGATGTACAATGTTGAGATTTCTAATGTAATAATTACAATCTAAAGATGTTTTTTTTTTTGCATTGCTGTTGCACACAGGCCAACTTCAAAACGTACAACTGTTTATTGCTGTCATTTGATAAGACATGAAAGTTGTAGCAGGTGCATTGCCTGCAGTGTTGGAGAAAGCGGGATGTGAATGAAATTAAATGAGCAGAAAGTAGAAATGGAGCTCCTGGGAGCCATGCTTGCTTCTGGGTTTGCATGTACAGGTACCATGGAAATAAATACTTTGGTGTTTTTCCAAATCACTGGCTGGATTATGAGGGCACAAAGCATGCCTAGTGTTCAGCCGTTCACAGGGAAGTTAAGAGTCATTATTTTCTTAGCTGATAATATATTTTAAGGAGTCAATGTTGTAATTAATGGAAGTTCATAATTATAAAGGATCATCCACGAACTGTTTTATATCTGCCTACTTCATTTTCTTGTCAAATTTGTTTATTGAATGTTAACAATTAACATACATAAGTACATATGGTGGCAGCAAAAGAAAAGATCACATATCTAGTAATAATAATATTGAGTTGTAGCTCCAACATAAACTAAAAGTAGTTTAACCTCCCTGGCGGTATGATTATGTCAGATTTTTGATGCTGAAAGCGGTACATTGTTTTGCATGGAAGTTTGGCGTTTTATATTGTAGGCCTGTAATTCTTTGGAAAGATTTAAGTGTGTTATTCCTAACAAGAGTCTAGTAGACATCCCGGGTATGATAAAGTCTGAAACACAAAATCATAAATTATAATATAATAAATAACTATAAATAATTATAACAAATAATAATATAATAACTATACAATTTATTCAATAATGTAATCAAATCAAACACTGAAATTTGCTCAGTTGCAGAATTGTCGCTGTTGTTACATTCAGTGTTGACGAATTTCCCCACAAATCACTATCGCTCAATTCTGCAAGTGATTCTAATTTATTATCACTGTTTTCTAGCTGGTCTAAAACCGATTTTGACATAAATGGACACTTTTTGGTTGCTATGGACAATCTCTAGTTTCCAGGCAGAATGAACAGTGTATATATAATATAAAACTGCATGCAGGGCACTGGACAAAGCATTAGGGACAAAAAGGATGTGAAATGATTTGATACAGTAATGTAATCTGTAAGATTACAGTTTACTGTATGTATTGTGTGTGTTTCACTTTTTGAATTTGGCGCTGTGCTCCGTCCCGGTGCGTCGCAATGCTCGCAGGGAACGGAGCCTGGCACTGTGATAGATCGAGCGGAGGACACAGCCCGCACACACACAGCGGGGAGACATCACAGGATCCTGGGGACAAGGTAAGTAACTTTGCCTGGATCCTGCGATGCGATCCTGAGTGTGGCTCGGGGTTACCGCTTTTGGTACTGAAAATTCACCCCGAGCCACACTCGGGAATACCACCAGGGAGGTCAACTAAAACAATTTAAGCATAAATCTAACTACTCAGAAGATTACGTCATACATTGTATAAGAGAGCATAAAACCAACTTAGACCAGGTTAATATAAGATGACCTCAGATTTAAAAAAAGGTCTTAATTATTATCAAGATTATAGTTTTTAAATAAAAAATAAAATAAAAAAATTAAAAAAATAATTTATTATAGAATCTAAAATGTCATACTACATATTGGAACTATGTACAATTGGTATAATGATTTCTTGTGAAAAAAAAAAAAAACAATTGGTATAATGATAACCAAGGAAATAAAAGTTCTGCTACCAGAACTATATAAAGAATAAATTAAAAGAGAAGAGAGAGAATAGGGGGGAAAAGTAGAAGAGAGAAAGAAGATAAAAGTAAAAAGTAGTCAGGTAGGAGAAAAAATAGATGGGCAAGACAGAAATGAGAGGTAGTAGGGGTCCCCGGGATAGTACATGGTAATAAACACATACCATGAATGCAGAGAATGGAAGTATAAATTGAGATTACCAAGGTCTTAGTAGAGAAGCATCAAAGTTGGAAGGCAAAAAGTGAGTCACCCAGGGATTCCATATATTCTTAAAGTTGGATATTTTATCTTGAGTTGTAGCCTATGTTTTGGCATGGATCATTGCTTGATTCTATTTTTAGTTTCAGCAATTATTAAGGACAGGGATTTCCAAACTTTGGCTATTGTTTGTTTCACTGCTGTAGTGATCTGTAATAGGAGTTTGAATTGGCGGTAGGAGAGAGTGGCCGGTTTTAAGTTTAAAAGTGCTATTGTAGGATCAGGATTGATAGGGATTTCAAACCGCTTTGAAATCATAAGAAATACATCTTTCCAGAAATTGTGCTACCGGAAAATCCCCCCAAATATGGAGATGTGATCCTAGATCATCACAGCCACGAAAACAAGATGGAGAATATTTTGGAGCATATTTCGCAATTCTGACAGGGACCAAATACCACCGCGTGAGTACTTTGTAATTTGTCTCTAAAGCCTGGTACACACGATCAGATTGTTGGCCAACAAAGCGTCAGACTTTTGTCCGAAGGGCATGTGCCAGGATGTTGTCTTGCATACAAACAGTACACAATTGTTGGCCAACAAACACGAACGTAGTGACGTACTATGAGGAATTTCAGCTCTTGAGTGCCACCCTTTGGGCACCTTCTGCTAATGTTGTGTTTGGTGAGCATTGATTCTGAGCATGTGTGTTTATACTTTCAACTTTTGCGTGACGAACTTGTGTACAGACGGTAGGAAGATCTGACAACAGACCGTTGTCCGCCAAAAATTTACCAACCTGCCATCCAACATTTGTTAAAGGAAAATTTGACAAAAATTGTCTGATGGAGCGTACTAGCGGTCGGATTTTAGGCCAACAGTCTGTCATCACACAATTTCTTGCCGAAAATCTGATCATGTGTATGAGGCTTTAGGCAGCTATTTTTTATGAGGAACATTTAGTTGTAATCCAAATCTTATCCCAATTGGCTGCTTCCCACGAAAACCCAAGATCCATCTCCCACTTAGCCACATATGATGATGGGTCTGAGTTGGGTTTAGTAATAAGATGAGTGTAAAGAGTTAGTAATAAGTCCCCTAGTGTGTAGGTCACGTTTACATATATTTGCAAAGCACGTTAATTTATCTAAATTCATTCTTCCTTGTATATAGGGCATAACATTTTTTTTTTAATCTGAAGATATCGAAAGAGCTCTGAATTAGGACATTTGTGACTTTCACATAAGTTAGGGAAAGTTTGGAATGAAGTAGAGGATACTAGTTTAGAGTTGGGTTAGATTAGTGGATGTCCATGCTTTAAAAGATTTCGGGGAAGTGCCTACCTAATTTTCATGAAAAATGTCATTAGTTTAATACATCCTGCCTAAGCTCTGAACACAGAAAGAATAGAGTAATTCAATTTGGGTTAGTATAGTGCTCTTTTCTTCTTGCAGTGCTATCATCTACGCAATATTAATAACATAGCACAAGGAAATAAGGTAAATAATATATCGCTCAAGAAAAATACAATTTTCAATATACAGTATATCAAACAAAAACTTATTTTATTAATACATTTCATAAAATCATTGGATACAACCAATTTTCAATTGAATAAGTTAGAACTAAAGTCAAAACTTTTTTTAAAATTTTGGAGTAATAGAGGATTATGAACCAACCCTGTCGGGTTTTTCTGTTTTCATCTGCATCCCATTGGAAAGATTTTCCTTCACTCCCAGTCCCATAGCCAAAACAGAAAGTGAGAAGAAATCCCTCAAAAGTCAGGGAATATCTGGTTGTTGTCAGGGTCACCAGAACTAGTGTCCATGTTGGAAGATGTCCCCTCTATTATTGTTCTGGGCACAACCCCAAATTTGGTCTTTTCTTTCACTTTTGGTAATAGTGGTAAACATGACATATAGTGAAAGTGAATCTCCCTGGTGGGTGCACACACAGAAATAAAAACCTAAAAAATGTTCTAATCCCTCTCCACTCTATTCAAATCTAAAATCTAGAAGCAACTTAAACGAGGAACCATTGGGTGTCTTTAGTATGGAAACTTGTTAACTCTGATGATACAACAGTGCCACGTCCCAATATTTTCAGTACAAAAGGAAATACGGTAGTTGAACCGTGGTTCATGAACTTTATGGACACAAACCAGACAAAGTAAGATAAAACACAAAACTTTATCAATGCACAATAAAAGGTTAAAACCATGCGAATAAAAGACATGGTAGCATTCTATACCCTAAATCATACAGGGTGGCGGTCCCATTCTAAATAAGCAACCTGTTAAATTACAGGCTGAAAATCTGAATAGTATAGAGGGTTCCACCACCCCTTCACAAAAGCTTATAAACTCCATGAACCACGGTTCAACTTTTTTTCCTATTCAAAACTTAAAAAGGATTGTCTTAATTATACTTTAAAAACAGTCCAAGGTGCAATTCGGTTATATGTTCAGAAACATTTGACCGCTTAGATCAACATTTCTCAACCTCTTTAAAGAAACCCTTTAAATAGATTTTTTTTGGTCTCAAGGAACCTCTGCTAAAGTTATTTTCTTTAATATTAATAATAATATTTTTTAGTGGTCAGTGAGACTGGCCTTCTTATATTGGTGGTCATTGGGAGAAGGACTTCTCTATACTGATCCTCAGTGGGAAGACTTCTCCTTACTGATAACTAATCACTGACTCCAATGATCTTTTGAGCTATCAGAGAGGAAGAAATTGTTCACTGTTGAAGAAACCCCTAGCAACCTCTGGTGGAATCCTAGGGTTTAATGGAACCCCGTTTGAGAAAGGCTGACTTTCAGGTTGGCATTTGTACATTTATTACATCCTTTCAAAAGGTCAGCCCATTTTGTAAATTATATCCACTTCTTCATGCCCAGTATTAAAGGAGTCAATATCAAGCAGTCGTCATATAATGTATTAGCACCATTGGAGAAAGCTTGAAAAGATATAACCAGTATGGTAGACTTAATTTTCTCTCTGCTTCCAAGCCTACGAGTTTGTTCCTGCCTACTTCCTCCCTACTAAGGCCCAGCCAAAGGAGGGTTATTGCAACCCTCTTTAATTAGCCTAATTCTCAATCTCAACCTTTTCAAAACAGAGGAAAAACTACTGTGTCTACTCATGATACATTAGTGTGATGGTCAGTGGGACATATGCTCCTTACACTTGTGGTCATGGGGGAGAATTGCCCCTTACAGCTAGCTAAAAAGATCAATTGTGGCAGTGGGAACTTATCAGAGAGTCAGAAATTGTCCATTGCTTAACCATTTTGAGAAACCCTGATCTAACTGGTCAATTGTTTCTGAACATTGAACTGTTTTTTTATTAATTGAACACTGGTTGTGTCCAAGGATTTTATGATATCCTTGGACACAACCAGAAAAGGTTAGCGCTACCATCAGTCCTGTGTCATGCCAACAGTAAAGCATCCTAAGACCATTCACGTGTGGGGTTGTTTCTCAGCCAAGGGACTGGGCTCACTCACAATTTTAACTAAGAGCACAGCCATGAATAAAGAATGGTACAAAAACATCCTCTGAGGGCAACTTCTCCCAACCATCCAAGAACAGTTTGGTGGTGAACAATGCCTTTTCCAGCATGATGGAGCACCTTGCACCTTGCAAAAGTGATAACTAAGTGGCTTGGGGAACAAAACATCAACATTTTGGGTCCATGGTCAGGAAACTCCCCAGACCTTAATCCCATTGAGAACTTGTGGTCAATCCTCAAGAGTTGGATGAACAAAAAAACCCCACAAATTCTGACAAACTCCAAGCATTGATTATGCAAAAATTGGTTGCCATTGGTCAGGATGTGGCCCAGAAATTGATTTATAGCATGCCAGGGCAAATTGCAGAGGTTTTGAAAAAAAAGGTCAGCACTGGAAATATTGATTCCTTGCATAAACCTTATGCAATCGTCAATAACAACCTTTAGGGTCAATTCACTAAGAGATAAAATAATGGCCAATAAAATGTGGTAAAATAATGCTTTCGGGACAAATTTCTTTACTTTTGATTGCTGGCATTTTTTTTATACATTTAGCTGTTAGTGGGGAACCCGCTGACAGTTGATGAATCATCTGTTGTTAAGGATGTGGCTCCTGGCTTCCCTGCCCAGCTATATGATACTGCCAGCAAAACCCTGGGGATAAATATTGCATGTTTTTTTACTCCTTTGTTCTGTTTGTGAATTGGACTTAAGAGCTTACTGCATGTTTTTTGACGATATTTACCGGCATGTTTTTCATTTTGCGGTAAATACTGCATAATTGTGTGTGTGTGTTTTTTTTTTTGTGAGTTTTACTTTATTCACTGCATGCGATCATTTATGCAAATTAGTCATGCGACCGTGTTATCGCATGCAGTAAATGTTAGTGAGTTGACCCCTTTAACATTTATTAAATGCTTGTAATTATACTTCAGTATACCATAGTAACCTCTGATAAAAGATCTAAAAACACTGAAGCAGCAGACATTGTGAAAATTTATATTTGTGTCATTCTCAAAACTTTTGGCCTTGGCTTTACAGAGAAACACCCATCAATCACTCTTGCAGAAAGAATAGAAAGGCATTGTGCTCCCACCAGACATTATTCAATTAAAAATCAAAGGAGTCAGGTAGAAAACCAGATGCAGCCACTGTAAAGGTATTCTGACATCTGTGGGTACTGGCTTTCAGAATACAATAGTCCTTGCTTAACCAACACGCGTCCGCGCTATAGCCGAAAGATGGCTGCAGTGCGGACCTAATTTGCCAGGAGGGCATCCATAGACATCCTCCTGTGCTCAAGCGGCCTACAAGCCTCGAGTCTATGAGACTCGACTGATCACAGATCGGAGTAAGGGGTCGATCCCGACCCCTTACCACGTGATCAGCTGTCTGCCAATGGCAGCTGATCATGTGACGTAAACAGAGCCGGTAATTGGCTATTTTTTCTCCTCACGCTGAGAAAAAAAAAGCCAGTCACCGGCGGCTCTGAGAGGGACATCAGTCCCGATCGTGGAGGGCCTCTGCAGAGGCCTCTGTGCCCACCAGCGCCACCTACCAGTGCCCACCAGCGCCACCTACCAGTGCCCACAGTACCACCCATCAGTGCCCACAGTGTCACCCATCAGTGCCCACAATGCCACCAATCAGTGCCTCATCACCAATGCTGCCTATCAATACCACCCATCAGTGCCACCCATCGGTGCCCATCCGTGCTGTCTTATCAGTGACTATCAGTTTCGCCTTATCTATGCCCATCAGTGCAGCCCATCAGTGCCCATCAGTGCAGCCTCATCAGCGAATATCAATGAAGGAGAAAAATTACCCATTTGCTAAATTTTATAACAAACTATGAAACATGTTTTTGTTTTTTGTTTTTTAAATGTCTGTCTTTTTTTGTTTAGCAAAAAATAAAAACCCCAGTGGTGATTAAATACCACCAAAAGAAAGCTCCATTTGTTTGAAAAAAATGATAAAAATTTCATTTGAGTACAGTATAGCATGAAAGCGCAATTGTCATTCAAAGTGTGACAGCGCTGAAAGCTGAAAATTGGTCTGGGCAGGAGGGGGGTTTAAGTGCCCAGTAAGCAAGTGGTTAAGCAGGATATATACTAGAATACAATAGCCGGCAGGAGAAATTCATTCCTCCACGCTGTTGTGGATGGAAACAGCTGATTTCTTTTGTTCAGCCCATGCGACTGAACAAGAGCCATCTTACAGTGTATGGCCAGCTTTACTGGCCAGATTGCCAGGAAAAAAGCCTAAAAAATGAAAGCTAATGCACCCACCACATTTAAAGCGGAGTTCCACACAAAAATGGAACTTCCGCTTTTCGGAACCCTCCCCCCCTCCGGTGTCACATTTGGCACCTTTCAGGGGGGAGGGGGGTGCAGATACCTGTCTAAGACAGGTATTTGCACCCACTTCCGGCATAGACTCCCATGGGAGTCTACGCCTCTTCCCGTCCCCACCGCGCTGTCTCCTGGGAACACACAGCTCCCAGGAGAGAGCGGGGACCATTTGGGACGCGCAGCGCGACTCGCGCATGCGCAGTAGGGAACCGGGAAGTGAGGCCGCAGCGCTTCCCTTCCTGATTCCCTCACTTAGGATGGCGGCGGCAGCTGCCGAGAGCCGAGCGGGTCCTCGGCGTCCCCTGCCGACATCGCTGGACCCTGGGACAGGTAAGTGGCCATGTATTAAAAGTCAGCAGCTGCAGTATTTGTAGCTGCTGGCTTTTAATATTTTTTTTTTTTTGGCGGTGTGGGTGAACCCCCGCTTGAAGGATTGGTAAGCTGCAATATATTACATTTTTGCTTTTGGGTTTAGAAATGAATGCAGCAGTTTTTAATTCATATTAATTGCATTGTAATGTTTTGCATGTTAACCCATGTATTCTGGTGCAAATGAGGTACAGTAGCTGCAAAGCAGAAGGCACATCTGACTCATTAATTTCTCATTAGAAGCTGTTGTTCTGTTACAAATAGAAAATTCTCAGTTTAACTGTTTACTAATTGTATTTATTTATTTATATAGAGTATGGATTAATTGCATAGTGCCAAGAGCACTGAACTATTTCCATCAGTCAGTGTCCTAGGAAAAGTTGACATTCTGATGTCCTTACTCCAGTAATATATACACACACACGCAAAGCTGAATCTGGGTAAACATCAATACATATTTGTGGTGTTGGAAGGAACCAGAACCCTTGAAAAACTCAAACTCACTCTATTTCCACCAGTGAATCTTGATTCAAGGTGAGCCTCAAGCAGTTGTACATAGCATTTTCAATGCAATACATCATTATCACTATAAATGCATAGTGAAGTACATATTTGTTTACAAAGTTGTAAGCTATAACTTCAACATATATAAAATTGGTGATGGTTTCTCTAGCACAGCCATTCTCAGCAAGCGTTCCTCCAGAGCAGGGGCCGCATCAGCATTATGATTGTCCTCAAAAGGGCCGGTTGTATCTGTAGATGTCCAGCGCATCCCCTCCCCTTACATTAGATGTTCAGAGCCACCCCACCATCAGAAGTTGAGTCCCCTACTCCTACCTAACATTACAGTGCACCCCCTTTCCTTATGCTGCTGCTGGGAAGAAGCTGGATGCATTGTTTGAAAGCAAAAAGTAGGGGTTGCAGGAGAGGTGCGAGGGCCACATGAAATGGCCTGGAGGGCCGGATTCGGCCCGTGGGCCTTGTGTTTGACACCTGTGCTCCAGAGGTTGCTAGGGGTTCCTATAGCTGTTGCTGATTGAACTTCCATCTGATGGTGGTGGAATTGTTCTGGGGCCAACACCATTTAGAAGAGCCAGTAGCACGACACCAAAATTATTTATAGCTGTCTGTAAGGGTGATATCTTAATTTCCACTGTAAGGGGGGCATTCTACCCACTTAACACCAATGTCGGGTGCATTTTTCTCACTAATGCTTGATTATTTTCCTTTAGCAGGGGTCCCTTTAGAAAAGTATTTCAAGGGTTCCTCTTGATTAAAAAGGTTGAGGAATACTGCTCTAGCAGTCGATTAGCTTTGCTTTCCTCTTCTTGTAGCATGTTCTATGATAAAATGAACTCAACAATGTTAAACTTTGATAATTGGGTCACTCTCAAGCAAAAGAGCGGGTTTCTTTTTTGTTGCTTGAGAGTGGACTTTATAGGATGGACAGTGATCGCTGGAGGTCTGCAGCATGTGTTGGGGGACTGAGGGGGAGGTACCCTTCACTGTATAAGTGATTGTCTTCTGTTTACTTCCAGATAACTTAATTTATTGATATGTGGACTTCTCAAAGGTTGGCTGCTGTAGGCTTTCATGATAGCCCAGGGATATATAGCATATAAGGTTTTGTATGCCCAGTAAAGCACTATACAGCAACGATGAACATGTGCTGCAAAGGATTCACATGTACAGTGGGGAAAATAATTATTTGATCTCTGCAGGTTTTGTAAGTTTGCCCACTTACAAAGAAATTAAGGGTCTATAATCTTTATGAAAGGTGTATTTTAAATGATAAAGACAGAATATCAACCAAAAATCCAGAAAAAACACATGGTACAAATGTTATAAATTGAGTTGCAGTTCAGTGAGTAAAATAAGTATTTAATCTCAAGCAAAACATGACTTGGTACTTGGAGGAGAAACTCTTGTTGGCAAGCACAAAGGTAAGACGTTTCTTGTAGTTGGTGACCAGGTTTGCACACATCTCAGGAGGGATTTTGATCCACTCTTTATAGATCTTCTCTAAATCCTTAGGGTTTCTTGGCTGTCACTTGGCAGCTCGACGTTTTAGCTCCCTCCATAAATTTTCTTTAGGATTAAGGTGTGGAGACTGGCTAGGCTACTCCATCACTATAATGTGCTTTTTCTTGAGCCACTCCTTTGTTGCCTTGGCAGCATGTTTTTGGTCATTGACATGCTGGAAGACCCATCCACGACCCATTTTCAGTGTTCTGGCTGAGTGAAGAAGGTTCTCAACCAAGATTTTTCAATACATGGCCCTTCAATGCAGTGAAGTTGGCCTGTACCTTTAGCGGAGAAACTGCCCCAGAGCATAATGTTTCCACTTTTGTGCTTGACTGTAGGGATGGTGTTCTTAGGGTCACGGTCAGCATTTTTCTTCCTAGAGAGATCAAAGAGATCAATTCTGGTCTCATCTGACCACAGCACTTTCTCCCAATCCTTCTCTGAATCATTTAGATGTTAATTGGCAAACTTCAGATGGCCCTGTACACGTGCTTTCTTGAAGGGGACCGTACGGGCACTGCAGGATTTCAATTCATGGCGGTGTATTGTGTTACCAATGGTTTGTTTGGTGGCTGTGGTCCCAACTGCCTTGAGATCATTCACAAGCTCCTCCCATGTAGTTCTGGGCTGATCCCTACTTTTCTCATGATTGTCCTTACCCCATGAGACAAAATCTTGCATGGAGCTCCAGACCAAGGCGATTGATGGTTATTTTGTATTTCTTCCATCTGCGAAAAATCACTCCAACAGTTGTCTCCTTCTCACCAAACTTCTTGCTGAAGGTCTTGTAGCCCATTCCAGCCTTGTGCAGGTCTACAATCTTGTCACTGACATCCTTTGAGAGCTCTTTGGTCTTGCCCATGATGGTGAGTTTGAATGGAAGAAAGCTTCTGTGCACAGGAGTTGCCGTTAGGAGTACCTTCTTCAATTGAGAGGACCGTGGGAGCCAGAATTATTGTTGGTTGGTAGGGGATCACATACTTATTTTACTCACTGAGCTGCAACTCAATTTTTTAACATTTGTATCATGTGTTTTTCTGGATTTTTACAATGCAAAGGTTTTTCTATATACACTTGCATATCTTTCTTTCTCCACTTTGTTACTCATTCCCCTGTTCTTGGGGTTATTTGGGATGCTGATTTAGAAAATTGCATTGGCTAGACCATGGGTAGGCAACCTTGGCCCTCCAGCTGTGGTGAAACTACAAGTCCCATGAGACATTGCAAGACCCTGACAATCACAGGCATGACTCCTAGAGGCAGAGGCATGATGGGATTTGTAGTTTCACCACAGCTGGAGTGCCAAGGTTGCCTACCCCTGGGCTAGACAGTATCAGCTCTAGGTTCTTAGATATGGTCAAATTTATATCATTCTTAGTCAGTTTTTGAAAATATCTCGCTAATACCTAGTTTGTGCTTTTTGTGTGCATGCTAGCAGATATAGTGAGAGTGTTTATGTACTTCCAACTGTAATTTTACATTGGAAACATACGGTTGTAAAGTTTAAGTTATTAACTGTATTACAGTTATGATCGTATAGGAGGTGTATGTATATTGCCACTCGTTTCATTTTAGCAGATCACACACCATGGAGGTTATGGCTACTTTGCGACGGTGCTGCCTGAATCATCCCAATGTATTTTGCTATATTTATATCCTGATTTTTGATGGTTGACCAAGAGTAGTGAATATTGGTATATGGCATTTATGTTGTATCTAGAGCTGATAGGGAAAAATTGGTGCCATTTTTGGAATCAGCTGGTCAAATATACCCAGGAACAGGTCTAACATTGGAGGCATCAAAATGTGTGTTGGCCTGTGAAACGATTGGGCTTGATACATCTACAAAAATGCTGAATTTGACAATGATGCCAAACTCCTTTCTCTGCTTATAAAAGGGACTTTTTTGTGTTCTCCTAATTGGCCCCATTGGGTTGGGTCCCCTCTGATACAAATATAAAGCTGAAGACGAATTCTCCCCTGTGATGTGAAAACACAGCTAGGACACACAGAAAACTAGATATACAGTAATACACATGGAAGTCATCTTTGCCCTCGTATGCAACCTGCACCTTGTAGTATTGGTTTCCTTGTAAGGTATTTATTAATACAAGCTGCTGGGTTGTGAAGTGAACAGGTGGACCAAGCTCATGTTTTCTCAGCACCAAATCGGCGGTTATCGCGTAACCCTAGTAGCAGGAGATTAAACAAACATTTCACTTTTTTTTAAAAAGAGACGGAAATGGCTATGGAGCAGACAACTTCTGTTTCATGTTAAACAGCTGTTGCTTTAACCCATTCTCTAATGTGTATCATTTGATCTCCAGGCTGCATTACAAGAATATACAGTACAAGGATACAAATACAAGGATAAAAAGGATAAATATATTGACATTCAATAATATATATATATATATATATATATATATATATATATATATATATATATATATAATTTTTTTTTTCTGCAAACCCTTTTACGGCACTTTCTTTGCCCTATAACATTGTGATGTTGTTGATCCTTAGGTTTCTCCCCTCCGTGGGTTTGTGACAATCTCTGATTTCCTACCCAATGAACCATCGCATGTTTATATTTGCCTGCACTTTGCACATCATGCTCTGTGTATCCATAATTCGCTGTGACTTCACTGAATCGCCTAGAGCTGACTAATCATTCAAGAAAAAAAGCAGGCATGCATCAGACGTAGAGTGGAAGTGGGGTTTGTGCTTTTTCTCTTGCTTGCAGATAAGCATATCCTTCCTTCTCTGAGGTGCACATGTCTTTCCTGATCATCATAAACATACGTATCTCTCACATTCCATTTTCTGTGACTCACATATGCATTTGTGTGTTGTGTGCTTCTTTATGATGTACACAGGGATATTGTAATTTCCATGTGACTGATACAACTCTCTGTAGGCTAGTCAACACATTTTAAAGATTGTAGCTTTTATCTGCCTTTGTTGATTTTATTATTATTTTTTTTTTTTTTTAGAATATGAAAAAATTAATGTTTGGTTTTGTATTTTGTACAGTTTAGTTTAAATATGCTCATGGCTCATTTTCACACTTTACAAGCTTTTTTTTTTTTTCTTACAAATCATACGGCCTCATTTCCACGAGGTGGATCCGCTCAGCTCTGTCCGCCAGCTCTGCAGGAGATCTCTCTCCGTTGATCTCTGCTGACCTGTCGGACGACAGGTCCATCTCTGCTCACTGAGCGGGGAGGGGCCTGTAAGAGCACCCCTGATTCCTATGGAGGGATCGGATCAAAACGGACAGCATGTGTATGTCCGTTTTCATCAGATCTCATCCGATCCTCCAGGACGGCTGCGAACATATCGCCATACATCTGATTTTAGTGGATCGGATCAGATGTGAGTGGACATGGTAACCGCTGTCATCCTTCGCTCCATAGACCTGCATGGAGCGTCCGTTCAGATCCGCCTAAAAAACTGACAGGCGGACCTGAACGGTCCGTTCGTGTGGAAGGGGCCTAACAGCTCAGGCTCAAATTTTGCACATGCAAGCGAAATGTTCAGACAGGCCAGAGAGCTTGCTTTTGGGTGACAACATTGCCATTTTTAACTTAGTGGAGGGTGGTGGTATTTTTCAAAATGTTTGTACCACATTTTTGATCATTTTTTTATAGTAGTTAACTACTTAGTAGTGAAATACGTTTTTATAGCCATTTTATATAACTACAATAAGTTTTATAGTATAAATTTTATAGTAGTTAACTACCATATTTATCGGCATATAACACGCACAGACGTATAACATGCACATTCATTCATTCAATAAGGAAGTTTGAAGCAAAATAAGGGTCAGTTGCCATCTGCAGCCTCGCCATTGCCATCAATGCAGCCTCATCAGTCCACATCAATGTAGCCTCCCCATTGCCATCAATGCAGCAGCCTCACCATTGCCATCAATGCAGCAGCAAAATCTCCTATGATAGAGAGAACAGTGGTCCAATGGCGGCCCAGGAGATGGGACTTCCTATTACAGAGGCCGCCAAGTAAACAGGAGATTCTCACTGTATGTAATCTGACGGCGCTCGTCCCGCCCCCCCCCCCCCTTCGGGGCAGCTAAAATTGAAGTATTGGTGTATAACACGCACACGCTATTTGCACCAGATTTTCATGGGGAAAAAGTGAGTGTTATACGCCAATAAATTCAGTACTTAGTTAGTAGTTAACTAAGTAGTTAAAGGAGAGGTTTGGGGTACTTAACCACTTCAGCCCCGGAAGATTTTCCCCCCTTCCTGACCAGAGCATTTTTTACAATTTGGCACTGTCGCTTTAACTGGTAATTGTGCGGTCTTGCAGTGCTGTACCCAAACAAAATTTGCATCTTTTTTTCTCCCCACAAATAGAGCTTTCTTTTGGTGGTATTTGATCACGGTTGATGCGGTTTTGTTTTTTGCGCTATAAACAAAAAAAGACTGACAATTTAAAAAAAAAAAAATTTTTTAAACTCTTTGCTATAATACATATCCAAAAATAAATAAATAAAAAAACAAATTTTTTTATCAGTTTAGGCCGATTATGTTTTCTTCGTATATTTTAGATATAGGGATAACATCCTAATTAGATGAGTCAATGAGCCCCCAAGTTTGGTAGGGTACTTCCAATAACCTCTTTTTAATTTTTAATCACAGTAAGATGTTAAAAAAATGCCAAAAATGACACAAAGTCTTTGAAGATTCCATTCAATGAAATCCCACGTGCCTATGATCCTTGAAGTAGCTTGACAAGCACAGTCATAGGGGAAACTTTTCTTACCCCTAATGTAGGCATTGATTGTGCTGTTGAATGAACCACATTTCATGATTTATTTGATCCTCTGCAGGGTAATGGTTTGAAACTGCTGCTAGAGGAAAACAAGCTTTAGTTTTATACATCTGCCATTTGAAGTGATCAATCAAGGATAGTTTTTATGGTGGAGAAAAATAGGGCTTGGCACTACTTTAGCCAAGGGGTAAGACAATGAAGGCATAGTCCAAGATTTCAAACTGGGTTTCAGTAGGATTCTTGTAAGAAATGAATGCTTCCACAGCCATAAACAGATATTCCCTTTAGTTGTTATTACTAAGAATCAGCGATAAGCTAGGTTGTTTTTGTCATTGTTCAGTTGTGTTAACATGCTCATTTCCTGATTTGTGTTAATGTGATGGTCCCAACCTGGCTATAGTGGTGGTCACTCCTTGGTTTAATTAGTGGTGCCTTTCTGGCTGTTGCTCTTGTCTTTGAATATAGGGGTGATTATTCCTGGATTGCCAAATGTAGTAATGCCATATGTAGTTAGTCCCTGTGAACACTGGAGTTTTGGTTGTAATTGTAGCCATTTGATGGCTGTAATATTGGTCACCCAATATGTCCATTATGATCAGTCTCTGGGTCTAGTAGTAGGGCAGTCATAAATCCCAGGTTGTAGCATTGTTTTTTCTTGTGTCTAACGGTGGTCTGTCTTTGTGTTCAGTAGTGGTCACTATCCCTGTGTTTAGTGGTAGTCAGTCTATGGGGGAGATTTACTAGAACTGGTGCAAAAAGAATCTGGTGCAGCTGTGCATAGTAACCAATCAGTTGGTAACTTCAGCTTGTTCAATTAAAGTGATTGTAACGTTTCATTTTTTTCCCCCTATAAAAATAACAAACATGTTATACTTACCTGCTCTGTTGCAGTGCTTTTGTGCAGAGCAGCCCCAATCCTCCTCTTCTCGGGTCCCTCTTTTGTGATCCTGACCCCTCTCTTCTGTTTAGTGCCCCCACAGCTCCCTGTGTCCATTCAGACACAGAGCCCTGACCCAACCCCATGGCCCAAGGCAATCAGAGAGCATCATGCGGATAAGAGTAGAGGTGGCAAATTATGGATGGAACAAGTCATGTCAAAGGACTCCCCAGACACGAAGCAAGTTTATACTATTTAGCAGGACTCCAGGGCCCTTTTTTTATACTCACCACAGTGACCACATGCCTGTGTTTTAGTCTCTTATTATTAGTATTATTATTATTATTATTATTATGTAGAAAAGTAGTTGGAGTATTTGTGCGTAAAAATTAAAAGATTTGTGGCTTTAAAATATGGCTTTAATTATAACCTGTCTTTAAGCGCAAAGCAAAGTATCACATATTTTAATCTCCATTTTAAATCTCATAGGGCATTGAGGACACTGGCAGAGAAAGATTAGGCTCCCATTGCAGTTTCATAGGCATTTGGCTACCTGGCTACTACTGATATATGGCCTTACTGTATGCAGTCAGTAAATTTTAAGATTAGCGTTTTTACTGAAGACAAGAACCAGTGAGGTTTATGATGGTATGACCAGAAAATTGCTATATAACCTCTATAGCTGGAAGTAAACTGTTTATGGCTTTTGAACATGTGTAAACAAGTTGACCAACAACTGTTGCTTGTTTTCAGGCTGATGCTAAGACATGCACTTAGCAGACACCCCAGGCTGTGCTGAGAATAGTGTTGCCCTAACCTGAATTTGCTAGTTGTCTGGTTGTCATGCAATAGCATCTATACATTCTAAGTAAAGCTGTCCATATATATCTCAAAATATACTGATTCCTGCTAAATTGGCTGAAATTCAAGGCTTGAATGGCTCTGTTGGCACCACCTGGCTCGCCAAACCTGGAGTGAAAATTGAAGAGACCGGGTGGAAAATTGTTCACTGAATAGTAATTGCATCCTATCAGATGTAGCCACTATTCGAACAGCCTCCGATGCCTAGCAGGCAGGGAACATTCCTCTATCTGCAATGTTTAGCATGGAATCAATTTGATTTCTGTCATTCAGTTGGTGTATGGCTAGCACTAGTGACCAGTATGCATACAAATCAACCAAACGGCCGGCTTCTTTCAGACTGGCTGACCTACACACGGACCATGTTTATTGAACTGGCTGATGTCTCCCTTACAACAAGGCCGAATGTCGGGGCTTAAGAGTAAGCCAGTTATCTAGTTTTTTTAGGAAATTGCCAGTGGTATATTTCTTTCAGTAATGTTTCTATTTAAAGTGACCTTCTCTTCTAAAAATAATCTAAGCGGCATGGGCGTCCGCAGAACTTTTTTCATGGGTCACCCATGCTCCGCCCCTTTTCCACAATGTCATCAAGGGGAGGAGCTTAGTCATTATCACATAAAGCGCAGGCATGCAAAGGTTTGAGAAACCTGATGCAAAAGCTTAATAGAAGGATCAAGCTGCCATTGTCTGTTTAGCCATTTCTAATGTTTTTATGTTTACAGAGGTTTCCACTTCTGACTTTTCTTTCTGAAAATGCCAGCACCATGGCTCTGTTCCAATATTTAGATTCATTAACCCGGAGGAGATATGCAGATAAGAATTTTTAACTTTCCTTAAACTTTTCTGTGCATACCGACTCTGGCTTAGAAAGCATTCAGACCCACGGGTCAGCATTATAGCCAGGTAAAGAGCATTTTTAGAAGGTTAGCAATAATATCTCCCACATATCTATATCATGAAATGATTACGGTAATTTAACACCTTGACCGCCATTATACAAATGGTGCTGTTAGGTGAGCTGGACACAGGCTGCCTCACCTCAGGCAGGTGCTGATGCAGGTGGACAGCTCACACTCAACTCTTCAGGTATGCTCCCTTCCTTCCCTCAGGCTCTGAGCCGCGCTGCCTGGAGAAGACAGAGGAGGTGGGTGGAGCCAAAATTGACCAGGCGCAAAGGAGGAAGACGTTCCTCCTCCACTCTGAATGCTGAGGCCTCGCAGGGAATGTCGAACCAAAATAGTGCAGGGACTACTGTGAAGTCGGCATGACTTGATGTCCTACTAATATGAATGGTAGTCATTGGAAATCATGGGGAACGACTTGTCATACGACTTTGCAGTCCCAAGTCGTAGGACAAGGCTTACAAGTGTGAAAGGGGCCTTAAGGTTTTGCTGCCTCTGGTACAAAGAAACATAACTGCCCTCATTTAAATTGAAACTTTGTATTTTGAGTATACACGTCTATGTAAATTCACACTCTTAAAGTAAACCAGGTTTGTATAATGATTAGTATTTAGACAGAAAAATTGATGGCTGTACAATGTGTCCCTTAGGCTACTTTCACACTGTAGCACAGCCGCGTTAGCGGTAAAGCGCTGCTTGTCTTAGCGGCACTTTACCGTAGTTTTAGCGGCGCTTTTTGGGCACTAGCGGGGGGGGGGCTAGCGGCCGAAGAAAGGGTTAAAACTGCCCTTGTTGCGGCGCTTCCGAAGTGTTTTTCAGGCACTTCGAAATCGCTGCCCATGCATTCCAAAGTTGCTGCTTGCAGGACTTTTTGTAATGTCCTGCAAGCGCACCGCCCCAGTGTGAAAGCACTCAGGCTTTCACACTGGGGTGGCATGGGAGGTGTTTTTCAGGTGCTTTACAAGCGCTATTTTTAGCGCTAAAACACCTGAAAAACGCCTTCAGTGTGAAAGTAGCCTTAAAGATATTCTAGATGGTTACAGTTCTTATGCAATCCTATACAGAGAATCTCCTTTCCATTAATCTTGACAATATTTTTCAGTATTCGGGCATGAGGTAAAGTTCCAAGGTCACAGAATTGATAATTGGATTGAAACCCAGCACTCCAGTTTGTCCATAAATGTCATTCTTAAGCAGAGCAATTAATTGCTGGGATACATGTTTAGAGATGACAGCTAAGTCACCAAATGCTTATGGGTGTCATCACATTTCTAATCTATGTACATTGTGAAAGCAGCTGAAGAGAACATGATTCACATTCTGACATCGGGTGTGCAGTCCAATTATCTCTTCATTCTGTGTCTTAAGGCCTGTACACACGATCTGAAAATCAGAAGAAAAATACCGCTTTCAGCGCGATCGTACAATAATCAGATCCTTAGTACAGAGCTTTCGAGCCTTGAGAAAGTCACGTGTCAGTGATGCAACGCATGGGAGGAGCCTAGGACACAGTCTGCTGAATACATTGTATCAAGCAGCAGCAGCTTGCGTAGCAAGCTTGTCCTTACAAGCCAGCTGAGATCTGCCTATCTACTTATCTGCATGCCTAAAACAAGTCAGGCACATGTGAGTGTATCACTGTGCTGTTTTGCCTGTGAACATTTATTGTAACAATATTGCGCAATGTTTTCTCTCTGTGTTTATTTTACATAAAACCACTTGATACTGAGAAAATTACCATTCATTGTGGCTGTGGAAGAAATAGCTCAGAAGGTGAACAAATAAGTACTGCAGGAATCCAGATATCCCAGATTACTGAGGATTGAACTGTCGCCTGTTACTTATCCTATCTCATGAATTTAATCATCTATATTTAATCAGATTCTATTGGCACTATTTATCTATTTATACTCATCAATTGTATATATATTGCACCTTTATAAGCATATCATTTATTTATTTTTTATTATGGAGGATTCAACATTTATCACAGGGAATATATCTAATTTATTTATTTATTGGCACTAATTTGGATTGATTACTATTTGCAAACGCATTTTTAGTATATCTATACACAATTGTTGCTTAGTTTACTTTGGAGATATCGCACCACTTCCAGTGGATTTGTATAACTGGAGGAACACAGTTTTTAAATATTTGCGATTTTTTCATATATTTGCGATTTTATATATATGCGATTTTTTTTTTTTTAGCGATTTGGTAGCAATTTTTTTCACATTTTTTTTTAGCACATAAAATTCTTTTCTCACATTGATTGAACTTTGTATCAGAGCGCATCAATCTATGTTATGTTTTAATTTTTAGGGGATTCTGACCACTATATAATTGATAGCAGCTTGATATCATTGTCAATCTAACAATTTTTATTTAATTAATTGCACGTGCATTCACATACATTTGATTTACACATGTTTGATTGTATATGTCACGCTAGAACATTATTGCGCTTGGTGTTTTTGTTTATTTACTTCATCCGATTATTATTCGATCGGACAAGCATGAAAATTTTCCTTGTACGATTTTCGTTTAGTCAGTATAGGTGTCCGAAAATACAATACAAATACACTACAGCACATGACATTACTTCTGATTTTTTTTTTTCTGTCGTACGAGAATTTTCATGACTTTAGTAACCTATTCAATTTATGCTTGCGACTAGTAAGCGAAAAAAGTCGGACGATCTGTCGTCCGATTTTCGGATCGTGTGTACGGGGCATTATGCCTCATACACACGATGAGATTATCGGACGAATGACCGTCCATTTTTGGTTGCATGCTAGTCTCTATTTCAAAAACGAAGAGGTTACTAAAGTTACGAAAATTCTCGTAGGACAGAATTAAAAATTCAGAAGTGATGTCATATATTGTATTTTCAGGTGAAGACTGTACTATTTAACCACTTCCCGCCCGCCCTATAGCGGATTGACGTCCGGGAAGTGGTTCTGTTATCCTGACTGGACGTCATATGACGTCCAGCAGGATAACATGCCGCAGCGCGCCCCCGGGGGCACGCATCGCGGCGATCGGTGGAGGCTCTTTACCATGTGATCAGCCGTGTCCAATCACGGCTGATCACACTGTCAATAGGAAGAGCCGTTGATCGGCTCTTCCTCACTCGCGTCTGACAGACGCAAGTAGAGGAGAGCCGGTCGGCGGCTCTCCTGGCAGGGGGGGTCTGCGCTGATTGTTTATCAGCGCAGCCCCCCCGCAGATCACCACACTGGACCACCAGGGATCGCCACTAGGACCACCAGGGAAGGGGCAACATGTGGATGGCCAGGTATGTACCCCATGGCCATCCACATGTGCCCAGTGTGCCAAATCTGTGCCAATCAGTGCCCACAAATGGGCACTGATTGGCACAATTATGTTGCAGTGATGCCCAGCAATGCCACCCTTAGGGGCATCACTGCAAACAAGTAATGCCATCAGTGCCACCCAGCAGTGTCCATTCATGCCACCTGTCAGTGCCCATCCGTGCCCATCAGTGCCCATCTATCAGTGCCCATCCGTACCCATCTGTGCCAACTATCAGTGCCACCCATAAGTAACCATCAATGCTACCTACGAGTGCCCATCAATGCCACCTATGAGTGCCCATCAATGCCACCTATGAGTGCCCATCAGTGCCGCCTATAAGTGCCCATCCGTGCCACCTATGAGTGCCCATCAGTGCCGCATACCAGTGCCACCTATCAGTGCCCATCAGTGCCACCTATCAGTGCCCATCAGTGCCGCCTATCAGTGCCCATCATCAGTGCCCGTCAGTGCCACCTCATCAGTGCCACCTCATCGGTGCCACCTCATCAGTGCCCATCAGTGCCGCCGTATCAGTGCCCGTCAGTGCAGCCATATCAGTGCCCGTCATTGAAGAAGAAAACGTATTTATTTACAAAAAGTTTTAACAGAAACAAAGAAAAACTTGTTTTTTTTCAAAATTTTTGTTGCGCAAAAAATAAAAACCGCAAAGGTGATCAAATATTACCAAAAGAAAGCTCTATTTGTGGGAACAAAATGATAAAAAATTTGTTTGGGTACAGTGTAGCATGACCGCGCAATTGTCATTCAAATTGCGACAGCGCTGAAAGCTGAAAATTGGTCTGGGCGGGAAGGTGTCTAAGTGCCCGGTATTGAAGTGGTTAAACAAAAAACGTACGATCTGGTATCATACGAGAAAATTTTAGTGTTTGTCCCTTCGGATAATATTGGATGAACTATGGTGATCGGCTGTCGGGTGATCGGCTGTGACCTAATGATCAGATTATCGTATGATCACTTTGAAAGCGGTATTTTTCATTACGATTTTCTGATCATGTGCACGGGCCTTTAGGACTAGTTCAAACCTGAATTATAGCGTGGGAAACCCGCGTTCCAGGCACATTTTCCACAGCGCATTCCAAATGCACTAGGTGGGCAGTCTGCTACAGGAGTCAACAACACCCCAAACACAGATGGCAAAAGCACTGCATTTGCCTGCACCAGATTGCATGATACTGCAGTATCATGTGATCTGGTTGCAGTGTGTTTTTAAAAATAGTGCATGCACTACTTTTGGTGTGATCCAGTGCGATTTCAGCCTGTTCAAACAAATGGCCTGAAAATCTCATCACATTGATTTGCATGTCTAACTAACAGCAAAATCTTTTTGTTTTGGACGGGATGGAGAGGGAATAGAATACCTATCAATTTTTTGTTGCTGTCTGTGCCCCCGTTAGGGAGATTTACCCTCTCTATTTGTCCTGTTTACCATTTATCATGGTTTTGTGTTGTCCCCAGAAAAGTAATAGAGGGCAAATATTCCAATGGGGACACTAGTTCTGGTGACCTAGGGGGCCCCAAGGTATTCCCATATTTTCAGAGATTTCCTCTCACTTCCTGTTTTTCTATGGTACACGAAGTGAGGGGAAGTCTCCCCAATGGGACACAGATGACAAAAAACTTTACAGGTGTTGTACCCTCCCTAATAGGGATGAGCTGAACACCCCCCCGTTCGGTTCGCATCCAGAACATGCGAACAGGCAAAAAATTTGTTCGAACACGCAAACACCGTTAAAGTTTATGGGACATGAACATGAATAATCAAAAGTGCTAATTTTAAAGGCTTATATGCAAGTTATTATCATAAAAAGTGTTTGGGGACCTGGGCCCTGCCCCAGGAGACATGTATCAATGCAAAAAGAAGTTTTAAAAACAGACATTTTTTCGGGAGCAATTATTTTAATAATGCTTAAAGTGAAACAATAAAATTGTAATGTTCCTTTAAATTTCGTACCTGGGGTGTTTAGAACAGTCTGACAGCAAAATTAAATTTCTAAAGGAAAAAAAGGTAATGTAAAACTACTATCGCTAGTGGCGGCTATAATGAATTGTCGGTCCAACAATACACATAAAAGTTCATTGATAAAAACAGCATGAAATTTCCCCACAGGGGAACCCCGAACCAAAATAAAAAAAAAAATGCGTGGGGGTCCCCCTAAATTCCATACCAGGCCCTTCAGGTCTGGTGTGGATATTAAGGGGAACCCCGCGCCAAAATTAAAAAGAAAATGACGTGGGGGTCCCCCTCAAAATCCATACCAGGCCCTTCAGGTCTGGTATGGATTTTAAGGGGAACCCCGCGTCAAAATTTCATTCCAGACCCTTATCCGAGCACGCAACCTGGCAGGCCGCAGGAATTGAGGGGGGGACGAGAGTGCCCCCCCTCCTGAACCGTACCAGGACACATGCCCTCAACATTGGGAGGGGGCTTTGGGGTAGCCCCCCAAAGCACCTTGTCCCCATGCTGATGGGGAGAAGGGCCTCATCCCCACAACCCTTGCCCCCCCCGTGTGAATTGGTAATGGGGTACAAATGTACCCCAACCATTTCACGAAAAAGGTGTCAAAAAGGTTAAAAAACACAAGAGACAGTTTTTGACAAGTCCTTTATTTCTTCTTCTTTCCGCTTCTTCTTCCATCTTCTTCTTTCTTCTGGTCTTCCTTCAGTGTTCTTCTTCTTCCTCCATCTTCTTCTTCATCTTCTTCTTCTCCATCTTCTTTTTCCTCCGCTCTTCTCGTCCCGCATCTTCCCCCGGCTTCTTCTCCGCTCCGTCTGCACGATCCACCTCAGTGGGAGTCTTCCGCTGTGTGACGCTTCGGTTCTTCTGACACTTCTTATATAACGGAGGGCGGGGCCACCCAGTGACCCCGCCCTCCTCTGACGCACTGGGACTTCTCTATGGCTTTCCCCGTGTTGTCAGAGGGGGGCGGGGTGAAAATTTAACTTTTTGGTTATCGAAGAAAACGCTATGTCTGGCACAAATCCAACACATCACATCACCCAACAGTGAAACATGGTGGTGGCAGTATCATGCTGTGGGGATGTTTTTCAGTAGTCGGGACTGGGAAACTGGTCAGAGTTGAGGGAAAGATGGATGGTGCTAAATACGGGGATATTCTTGAGCAAAACCTGTACCACTCTGTGTGTGATTTGAGGCTAGGACGGAGGTTCACCTTCCAGGAGGACAATGACCCCAAACACACTGCTAAAGCAACACTTGAGTGGTTTAAGGGGAAACATGTAAATGTGTTGGAATGGCCTAGTCAAAGCCCAGACCTCAATCCAATAGAAAATCTGTGGTCAGACTTAAAGATTGCTGTTCACAAGCACAAACCATCCAACTTGAAGGAGCTGGAGCAGTTTTTCAAGGAGGAA
The DNA here is from genome assembly GCF_042186555.1 of Aquarana catesbeiana. Classification (NCBI taxonomy): domain Eukaryota; kingdom Metazoa; phylum Chordata; class Amphibia; order Anura; family Ranidae; genus Aquarana; species Aquarana catesbeiana. Next base: position 167,992,886 of record NC_133326.1, read on the forward strand.
TGGGCAAAAATCCCAGTGGTAAGATGTGACAAGCTCATAGAGAATGATCCAAAGTGACTTGGAGCTGTGATAGCTGCAAAAGGTGGCTCTACATACTATTGACTTTAGGGGGTGACTAGTTATGCACATTGACTTTTTCTGTTATTTTGTCCTGCTGTGAGCCGCTCCGTGCGGCAGTGTGAACCCAGCCTCAAAATGAATGGTACCGCAGAGCAACAATACATATAATGCATTTTGCCTTGTATTATCGCAATGTAATAATGTGAATGAGCCCATAAAAATTCTTTAATAATAAACCTTGCTTTTCAAATGTCACACAGGTCACATAGGCCTTTCGTAAAAGATACATTGATTTTAATTGCATTTGCATGGCAGAATACAGAAAGCATCTACTGAATTGTGCTCTGGAGGATCAGAGCTGTATGTGAAAATGACAGGTATAAAGCACTGTATGGCACCTAGCAGTACATGAGGCTTAGCCAAACCAGATTCCTAGCTGTTATTGAACAACACACCCTAGCATGACTCCTTTTATTAGAATAATGGTGTTTTATGTGCAGTACAGGAGTTTGCATGGAGTTTGCATATTCTTCCAATGTTTGCATATGTTTCCTCCCACACTTCAAAGACATACTGGTAGGTACATTAGCCCTAATATGTGTGTATAAATTTGCTATGCACATGTGTTATCACATTCTGCATGTCAGTCCTGAACTGAGAAAATAAGAGGGTTGAATAAAGACCGGATGACCTACTTTTTAAATAAATTTGCCAAGAAAATTCAAGGAAAAATTACTTTCAAGAACATTAGACACGGTGCCCATAGAATCGCTGAGAGTCAGGTATGACTGAACAGATATATATGTGTGTTTCTGGATGTTTCTAAATGCCTATTGTTTATATGTGCACGTGACTGTACGAGACATGTAGTCATACCTAAAATAAAAAAATTAGAGGTACAATATATAATTCTACTGTGACAGAATGTTTGTCTAGATTTAAAAGATTATTTATGATTACACATGTGCAATTAAAAAAACTATTTTATTTTATTTGCCGGAGGATAAAAGGAGAGATTTTTGTGGCGTGAATACATTGGTGTTTACAATGATTACGCCTTGCTTAATAATATTTACACATTTAAATATATGTCTTATACCGCACTGGCAGGTGTAGGTTTAAAAATGTTTCATTTAAGTTTAAGGTATAATTTATTTCTTGGCAGTGCAGTTAATTAAAGTGATGGAAGCTAAAAACTGCCCGTGGCAGGTGTAATTTAGGCCTTGTTCACACCTATGCATTTTTTTAGTGCGCTTTCAGTTTTACAGAAACGCACTACAGTCCATTTAAAGCGGAGGTGCGCTGAAAAAAAAAAATTAAAAGCCAGCAGCTACAAATACTGCAGCTGCTGACTTTTAATATATGGACACTTACCTGTCCCAGGGCGCCCGCGATGTCGGCAGCCGAAGCCGATCCGTCCGTCGGCTCTCGGCTGCTGCCGCCGCCATCCTCGGTAAGGGAATAAGGAAGTGAAGGCATGCGGCTTCACTTCCTGGTTCCCTACTGCGCATACGCGAGTCGCGCTACGCGTCCTCTCAGGTCCTTGCTGTGTTCTGGGACCTGTGTGTCTCCCAGAATACAGCGGGGGAGGACGGGGTAGGCGCCAGAAGTGGCATAGATCACCGCAAGCGCCGTGGTGATCTATGCCAGGAAGTGGGAGCAAATACCTGTATTAGACAGGTATCTGCTCCCTCCTCCCCCCTGAAAGGTGCCAAATGTGACACCGGAGGGGGGGAGGAATCCAAAAAGTGGAAGTTCCATTTTTAGGTGGAACTCCACTTTAACATGGTTTCCTATGGATGTAGTTCACATCTGTGCATTTTATGGAAAGGGCCAGGGACTAACAGGATATATAAACCCAGGGACAACAATGTAATATATCACAGCTTACCAGACCATGGATGTGATGGCTGCATAAGGTTTACATTTTTCATGGCTTTAAAAAATGTTACTATAGTCCAGTGATGGTGAACCTTGGCACCCCAGATGTTTTGGAACTACATTTCCCATGATGCTCATGCACTCTGCATACAGTTGAGAATCATGGGAAATGTAGTTCCAAAACATCTGGGGTGCCAAGGTTCGCCATCACTGGTATAGACAATACCAGAAATGTAGTGTCCTAGTCACTTCCTGTGAACGGAACTTAAACAAAAATGTTATCTTCCTTCTGCAAACTACTATTCCCCCCCTTATTTCCCATGTAACAGAGATGTTAAGTGGAAGACATGTTAAGACCAGCCTGTGTAACAACCATGGCTCCATCCATAGGTACTGTGGAGTATAGAGCATAGTTGCTCTACAACAGGAAGTACACTATATTATCAAAAGTATTGGGGCGCCTGCTTTTACGTGCACATGAACTTTAAAAGCATCCCAGTCTTAGTCCATAGGGTTCAATATTGAGTTGGCCCACCCTTTGCAGGTATAACAGATTCAACTCTTCTGAGAAGGCTGTCCACAAGGTTTAGCAGTGTGTCTATGGGTATGTTTGACCATTCTTTCATAAGCGCATTTGTGAGGTCAGGCACTGATGTGGATGAGAAGGCCTGGCAAGCAATCTCTGCTCTAATTCATCCCAAAGGTGTTCTATTGGGTTGAGGTCAGGACTCTCTGCAGGCCAGTCAAGTTTCTCCACCCCAATCTCACTCATCCATGTCTTTATGGACCTTGCTTTGTGCACTGGTGCACAGTCATATTGGAACAGGAAGGGGCCATCCCCAAACTGTTCCCACAAAGTTTGGAGCATGAAATTGTCCAAAATGTCTTGGTATGCTGACGCCTTAAGAGTTCCCTTCAGTTGAGCTAAGGGACCAAGTCCAACCCCTAAAAAAAAACCCCACACCCTAATCCCCCCTCCACCAAATGATTTGGACCAGTGCACAAAGCACTCAATATTGAACCCTACTGACTAAGACTGGGATGCCATTAAAGTTCATGTGCATCAGGCATCCCAATACTTTTGGGAATATTGTGTATATTAGACCCCTTTACACATAAGCGATCTGATCGGGTCCGCCTGTCAGTTTCTCAGACAGACCTGATCAGAAGGTCTATAAATTCCTTCTGGACAGGCAGACACACAGGCCTACCTCCGGAGTCTGATAAGGTCAGTTAAAAAAAAAAAAAAAAAACGGGGGGGGGGGGGGGTCAATCTTCTTCTGTTTTGGCAGATGGGATCAGAGGTAGTGGGTGTAAATGAGCCATAGTCTGTTTACTCCTGGCCACCCATAGAGCAGATCAGGCTCTGTCCTTGGCCGCTCTGCATAAACTGAGCAGATATCCGCCCGCTCTGCTCCGAACAGCAGGGGATCTGTGAACTGATCCCCTGCTGAGTTCAACAGAATCCACCCTGTGTGAAAAAGGGCCTTATTCGTAGGATCACTCAGTTAAGATAAAGGAAAACATTTTTTTTTTTTTAAAGAAACCTAATTCAGCCACCTCATCTAAGGACAGGTAAGTTATAATAAATAGTTTTTGGGTTTAGATACACTTTAAACTTTTTGATTAATATTTGTTTTTTTTGTATGTTGATTGAAATAAGCCAGTTTAAAAATATACCCAGTCCTCCTATTCTCCAACTCTTAAGGGTCTTCTCTCAGACCCATTTGCCCCAAGAGGCTACTTACCCTGTAAAACCCCTGGAAATGGTGATGTCTAAAATTTGTTTTTAAGTTTCTTTGTCGTATGACACATGGCCTTGCTAGTCTTATCACATATGATGTGATCCTGTGGTCTTTAACCACTTCATCCCCAGAAGATTTGGCTGCTGAATGACCAGGCCATTTTTTTGCGATTTGGCACTGCGTCGCTTTAACTGACAATTGCACGGTCGTGCGACGCTGCCTCCAAACAAAATTGATGTCATTTTTTTCCCCACAAATAGAGCTTTATTTTGGTGGTATTTGCTCATCTCATCATTTTTTGCGCTATAGACATATATTTTGTACTTTTTGCTATTATAAATATCCCCATTTAAAAAAAAAAAAAAAAAAGCTATTTTTTTTTCTCAGTTTAGGCCTATACGTATTCTTCTACATATTTTTGTTAAAAAAATCGCAATAAGCGTATATTGATTGGTTTGTGCAAAAGTGATAGCGTCTACAAAATAGGGGATAGATTTATAGCATTTTCATTTATTTATTTTTTTACTAGTAATGGCGGCGATCTGCGATTTTTATTGGTCTGCGACATTATGGCGGACACATCAGACACTTTTGACACTTTTTTGGGACCATTGGCATTTATACAGCGATCAGTGCTATAAAAATGCACTGATTACTGTAAAAATGTCACTGGCAGGGAAGGGGTTAACGCTAGGGGGCGATCAAGGGTTTAACTGTGTTCCTATGTGTGTTTCTAACTGTAGGGGGGAGGGGATTAACCTAGAGGAAATGACAGATCGTGATTCCTAGCTATTAGGAACTCACGATCTGTCACTCCTCACAGAACAGAGATTTGTGTGTTTACACACACACGTCCCTGTTCTGCCTCTCGTGCCCACAATAGCTTGTGGCCAGCGGTCATCGCCACCATCAGCCACGAGCATCGGCACACCCGCAGTGCAGTGGCACGTGCCTCTGGCAGCGTGCGCCTGCTATCCCGCTTAAAGGAGCCGACGTATAGCTATGAGGGCTCGCGACGACCTGCTGCAGTACAATGACGGCGGCTGTTCGGCAAGCAGTTAAACCTTACAGATTGAGTCAAGTTTTGTGGACACCTTTTTAGTTAACAAGTGAGCTTAAATGCGAAAAACCCTGATATCAGGTTTATTTTATTTTGTATAGCGTTATTGTATGTTAAAATACCTGACTGGACCATATTAGACTGCTTTCACTCGAGTGAGAGAATCAGGTAAACTTTCAGTTTTTCTGGAGGACCTGATCGAAGGGTCTATGCATTGCTATGGACAGGCAGATGTAAATAAACTTGTGTCAGTTTCCACCCGCCTACCTCTGGGTCTGCTAAAAAAAATGAAGGGGATCTGTTTAGGCGGATCAGATTTGGAGGGTAGTCAGGTGTAATCGGGCAGCGGAGTACGTTTACTCCCGGCTGTGCATAGAGCAGACCTGGCTCTGTCCGTGTCCGCTCTGCATAAACAGAACAGACATGGATGTGTCATCCGCCCGCTCTGCTCCAATCAGCAGAGGATATGTGAGCTGAGCCCCTGCTGATCGGAACAAAATCTGCCCTGTGTGAAAGGGACCTTAGTGCAGAAAGTATGATGGTTGTGTATTTATCTGTATACACCTTGTCCAAAATTAAAAATAAAATGTACTCTTGCTAACATACAACCAAGAGATGCCTGCAGGTATCTTCTTTTTGAACATGGCCCACTGGAAACCCCCAGGATCTGGGGTGCTCAATTTGCAAATGCTGACTTTCAGCTCTGAAGTCAGAAACTTGTTTCTCTGTTGATCAGAGAGACACAGCACATTGCATTGATGTCTGCACAAATGTGTGGAAGAGCTCTCAGAAACAAGAGCTGGAAGGGGATATTGCATATTTGATTAGTCTAAGATTTTTTTATAGATGCTCATTGATGCTTGCTTTTAAAGATTCATATCCATTGGAGCCAGGGTGGATATAAATCAATGATTTAAAAAAATTAATTAAAAAATCAGATTTTTTAATTTTTATTTAAATCAGATTTTTTTTTTATTTTTATCAAATTTATTTTAATAAAATGCTTTTGGAGTAAAAATCTATCTAAAGATAGTTTTCTATTTAAGATACATTAATAATTGAGTTTATTCAGCATGAAATAGAGCTTAGTTATGTAGTATGAGTTTGTATATTCTGCAATATTTACATTTTTGGTAAACTGATTCAATGAATCCAAGCTCTGCAAGCTGAGATAACATGCACTGCATTGATGCATTCACACAATTTCACAGTAACCATGAGATAAAACAAAGTTCAGGAATATTCAGGAATAGTTCTTTATCCCATTGTTTTGCAAATCTATGTACACTGCCAATTGTATGATTGAATCGGTTCTGATATCGCTGTTTTACTAACCTGACAGCTTATTATTCTAAATAGGAAACCTTCATTTTATTTACAAATATTAAGGATTCTAATTACCAGCAAGAATAAGTCCTTACATTTAAAGAGCACCTGTAATTTCAGATCCATCACGGCAGCGCCTGTTAGTGGGCATCCATTCACCTGCTGCCGCCACATCCCTCACCTTGTTGTGTCACTGCCGCATCACCAGCCATCCTGTTAAAGTGAATGAGACTGTTGGTGAGTCAACAGCGGGTCAGAGGAGGAGCCACTGCGAGACAGAGATGACAGTTGCTATTTAACCACTTCCGGATCGCCGCACGCAGATGTACATCCTCACTTTGAGGATGGATATCGTTGTTATGGCAGCCGGTAGCTGCCATAACCCTGGTATCGCCGTGTTCAGTCGGCAGTCTGTTACAAGCGGATTCGCTGCGAGATTACTTTTATTGGCAGCAGGAGAGGGGCCCCCCTCCCGCCGCGATCCGGTGCTCTCTGCCCCTTACCGGAGCCATCGGCAGCGGCGGAGGCAATCGGATCCTTCCCGTGGCTGTGCATGGAGACGAGTGAGGGGAAGATGGCCCCCACCCATCTCCATGACACTGCAGGGCGGAAGCGATGTCAAAATGTCACTTCCGCCCATAGCTCTTAAAGGGACTTTTTTTTTTTTTTTCATTTTTCTAAATGACAACATTTTTTTTTTTATTATTGCATTTCAGTGTAAATATGAGATCTGAGGTCTTTTTGACCCCAGATATCATATTTAAGAGGTCCTGTCATGCTTTTTTTTCTATTACAAGGGATGTTTACATTCCTTGTAACAGGAATAAAAGTGACACAATTTAAAAAAAAAAAACTGTGTAAAAATAAAAGGTAAAATAAATAAATAAGAAAAAAAATTTTAAACACGCCCCGTCCCGCCGAGCTCGCGTGCAGAAGCGAACGCATACGTGTGTAGTGCCCGCATACGAAAACGGTGTTCAGACCACACATGTGAGGTATCGCAATAATTCTAGCCCTAGACCTGTAACACAAAACATGCAACCTGTAGAATTTTTTAAATGTCGCCTATGGAGATTTTTAAGGGTAAAAGTTTGTCTCCATTCCACGAGCGGGCGCAATTTTTAAACGTGACATGTTGGGTATAAATTTACTCGACATCACATTATCTTTCACAATATAAAAAAAATTGGGCTAACTTTACTGTTGTCTTATTTTTTAATTCAAAAATGTGTATTTTTTTTTTTAAAAAGTGCGCTTGTAAGACCGCTGCACAAATACGGTGTGACAAAGTATTGCAACGTCCACCATTTTATTCTCTAGGGTGTTAGAAAAAAATGTATAATGTTTGGGGTTTCTAAGTAACTTTCTAGCAAAAAAAAACCTGTTTTTAACTTGTAAACAACACATCTAAAAAAGAGGCCCGGTCCTTAAGTGGTTAAAAATTATGATTTAAATCAAGCTATTTTACTAGTGATTTAAATCAACTTGGTTTAAATCAAATCCATCCTGATTGGAGCACTACCAGTACAGACATAGGTTTGCTTAAAGAGGAACTACACTAATTGCTACCACCCCACAGAAAGATCCCAAACCCTTGTTCCTGTCTTAAAATAAAAAAAATAAAAATTACTTAATGGACAATGCAGTCCTGCATTGTTTTGCTTGAAGAAGGGTGCTCTAGAACAGTGTTTCTAAACTCCAGTCCTCAAGGCGCCCCAACAGGTTATGTTTTTAGGCTTACCATTATTTTGTACAGGTGATTTGATCGGTTTCACTGCCTTAGTAATTACCACAGCTGTTTCATCTGAGGGAGATCCTGAAAACATGACCTGTTGGGGACCCTTGAGGACTGGAGTTGAGAAACACTGCTCTAGAATGAATGGCACAGTGGTTGTAGGCAAAAGAGCAGCTATAGAATGTCCATTGTAAAGTTGGCCATAGATGGATTGCAATTTGGACGGTTTAGCGGGAACCAAATTAGTTTTGATCCATGAGTGGCGGTTCCTGCTCGACAGAAGTCGATCTAATGAACAACTTCTGTTGAACTGGCTTGTTGAAAATGTTTTCTCAATCAGAGGCTTTAGCCACTGATCAGTGTATTCTGACAGCAGAGAGCCCCGCAGTCAGAATACAGTGTTTCAGTGGGGAGGATTCCTCCGTCCACCTTGTGTGGACAGAGGAATCCGTTTTGTTTTTTTCAATCAGCCTACTGGCTGATCGAAAAAAAAAAAAAAAAAAAGTAATCTATGGAAAGCTTAAGTACTGTATCATACACAACTGGTTTGTCCCACAATGTTTGAAGAATAAGGTTTCCTGAAGTTAGGCCCATTTTAGCTGCACAAGGGTAGTTTTCTTTACCTTTTTTCTATGTCGTTTTGCTTTTAGATTGTTTGCTACAGGGTGAATGGAGCTGACAGCTCCAAAAATTGGATTTATATGACTCTTATGGTGAACAGAGCACACCTGGTTATCTGGCATTAGCACACAACTAGTCAATCAGACCTGGTCCTTTTGGTTGCTCTGTTAAAGTTATTTGAGTGTAATAAAAAAAAAAAAACAGTAGTACAATTTAAAATGTGAGCTGTGGGCACTTTTCTCTACATATTTGTTTATATATTACCTTCAGGTGTACTTTAAGACTGTTTTGCTGTGCTTTAGGAAATGCTAGTTGCTTGTCCATCTCTGGACTTCATATACTGAACCAGTGACCTGGAATAAGGATTCAATAGATCAGTACACAAAAAGCAATGAAGTGACTAGATCAATGTATAAGACAGACAACTATTTTTAGATGAAGAGGTTAGCAATGGCCGACAATATGTTCCTCAGTAATGGTTTTATTTAAACGAGGGCTTGAATGGGAATAGAGCTGCGCTCAGTATCGAAGGTTGTCACACTTGTGGTTGGGTAGTAAAAGTTGTTTATTGAAACTCACGGTTCACAGGTAATGAGTAGAGCCAAGGGATTTCGGTGGAAGTACCTTCCTCTTTGTCAGGTTAGTATACATCCAAACATTAAAGTGGATGTAATCCTGATTCATGAATTTAGACCTAGGCACATATATATGCAGTGTTTTCTTATCTCTCTCCAAAGCACTAAGTCCCGTGTTTTTCTGCTGCTCCGTTCCTCTGTTATCAGCATGATAACTTTTGACAAGTTCTCCTTCCTCCACTGGGCCAATTAGAAGGCGCAGCGCGCTTCGCGGTAGGGAACCGTCTGTGAAGTCGCAGGGCTTTACTGCCGGTTTCTCTTAGTGGAGATGGTGGCGGCAGCACCTGACAGCCAATCCGAAGATCGGCTGGGGTGCCGACATCGCGGGCTCCCCGGACAGGTAAGTGTCCATATATTAAAAGTCAGCAGCTACAGTATTTTTTTCCCCCAGGCTGGTACATCTCTTTAATATCACCTCTCATTTTGTCGATATATATGTATGTCTATCCAACAATCTATCTTATTACATTGTGATCTCTTACACTTTGATTTCTATTGTAATGCTTTATTGCAATTTTTATTGTAAAATTTAATTTCTCATATAAGTTTTACATTTCATTGCTAGTAATACTTATGAGGTGTTTGTAGTGTTTTGATGTATACTAGCCCTGATGAAGGGGAAGCACTTCCCCGAAAAGCGTTGGCTCTTATTACCTGTGAACAGCGAATTTCAATGAACAACTTTTATTAAACAACCCAAAGGATGACAAGCTTCGCTACCGAACGTGCCTCAATACCTATTTGAATCTCTCTTGCAGAATGACTTTTCAACGCTACATGAAAAGCAGCAGCTGGCACCCTAACAAGGCCTACCCACTTTTTACCTTGACCGTCCATGTACCCCCATGAAGGACAACGGATCCCCTGCTATTTATTGTTGGACAGTTACCTGGAATAGCCAGTGTGTCCTACAAATTACAGCTGATGTTTCATTATCATAAATTAATTTCATTGTTTTTACAAAAATGCTGTCATCTTATTCTCATGGCCCGCTAGAATATACTTAGAACATATAGTTACTCCATAAGACTGAGAAAACTATTTACATTACAACTATTGACAACTGATTACAATATGATTTTGAAAGAAGTATTCTGACAACATAGCTAAATTGTAAGGCTGTAAATTTTTGAAACCTTGTGAGCTGCTATTCTAGTTCAGCACAGCTACCCGCGCTTCCCACACTTCCTTAAAATATATGCAAAAACAATTATGACGAATAACTGCAGCGCTTAACTATATAAACATAAGAACGTCCCTTAAGGGATATAATCAGTGCAAACAAATGTGAACAAATAAAGTGCAAAGTGATAAATATGGAATAAAAATAAAATAAAATTAATCACATAAATCCACAAAGTGTCCTTGTAAATAGATCAAATGTATGTGAAATCAACGTGCCAGTCCACTTTCTCAACGGTGAAAAACAAATGTATAGATAACACGATCTCTTCAGTCATCCACCTCTGTGCATATTATCAAAATCCTGTGCTCCCTCCACCGGGTGTGCCCTCACCTTTATATACTTTAAAATCAATGTGATTGGAGTTCACAAGCAGCCACCAAGGAGAAAAAATACCAAGAGCCAAAAATACCAAATTGTAAGGCTGGGAATTATATTCCTAATATCCTGTGTTAAAAAAATAATCATCTACTCCAAGTCTTCACTCACCTGTGCCTGCTCCTCTAAAATCTTCCCTGTGCAGCCTACTGGACACCACAAGCCCTTCCCTTTAAAAGTCTTCAAGCTCTTCATTGCTATGGAACGTCTTTCCTATACCTTGAAGATCTCAGAGGAGCCAGGACAAGTGAGTCCAGGACAGTGGTTCTTAACTCTTGTCCTCAGGACCCACTAACAGGCCAGGTTTGCAAGATAACTGAAATATATCACAAGTGATACCATTTGCTGTGCAGTGATTGTAGTATTCCAGTCTGCATCTCCCCAAGGTAATACTTAAAATTTGGCCTGTAAGTGGGTCCTGAGGACAGGAATTGAGAACCACTGGTCTAGGACTTAGAGGCATGCTCAGAAGGACAAACCTATAGCAGATTGACAGCTGGGCAGGGGCTTTACCATCCTCAGGGGACGTCACATTGTGTCTCGTGTGCATGTCGCCGGACAAAATCAGCGTGCATGCAGCGCAACACCAATCAGGGTAAAGAGCCGATGACGTAGGCTCTTTACCATGTGATCTGCTGTGTCCAATCACTTCTGATCACATGTAAACAAATGCTGGTTATTGGCATTTCCTTTCCTCAGTGCTGTCAGTGTCTGAGGAAAGGAAAGTTACAGGGGACATTTACGCTAATAATCAGGGCACTGATTGATTAGTGCAGCCCCATCAGTGCAGCATATCGGTGTCCATCAATGCAACATATCAGTGCAGCATATTAGTGCCTCCTGTCAGTGCAGCCTCATCAGTGCCTATTAGTGCAGCTTATCAGTACCGTCTCATCAGTGCCTATCAATGAAGCCTTATCAGCGTACATCATTGAAGAAGAAAAATTACTTATTTGCAAAATTTTATAAAAGAAACTAAGAAAAACAATTTTTTTCCAGAATTTTCAGTCTTTTTTTCATTTGTTTAGCAAAAAATAAAAAACCCAGTAGTGATTAAATACAACCAAAAGAAAGCTCTATCTGTCTTAAAAAAAAAATGATAAAAATGTAATTTGGGTACAATGTCGCATGATCATGCAATTGTCATTTAAAGTGTTACAGCGCCGAAAGCTTAAAATTGGCCTGGGCAGGAAGGGGGTAAAAGTGTCAAGTACTGAAGTGGTTAAAAATGTCTAATTCTATTTTCTTTTTTTTATTATTTAATACTTCTATCATTCATTTTGTCTCCTCATTGATATGCGTGCAGTTTGCCTAGTGCAGTGATAGTCTTTTTTTGAGACTGATCAATTGTACATTCTGGTTAGGGCTTGTGTACACTGGCATTGTTTTCCTCCACATCAAATGCAGGTCAGCAGATTCCTATTTACCTCAATAGTTTAGTGTGGATGACAATTCTGAGGCTTTTGTTTGACCAGCTTTGCTTTGTGTTTCTGTGGAAGCTGCATGTGCTATAGATATGCGTTTGCATTACAGGTAAAGCAGCTCAGATGCAATGATTTGCGTTCCAAAGTTTGCGTTTGAGCACTGCTATGTATGATTTCAAAGGATAGCATTTGACAACAACACTCGTAGAAATGAGGCCTCATTTTATGATAGTCAAACATCTGCTAAAATAGGTATTTTTGTTTGATAAGTGGATGAAAAAAATAGCTGTCACTTCCTAGTTCAAGAGGAATAACCTAAAGCCTCGTACACACTACTAGATTTTCGGATTGAACGAAAAAAAACCTTACAGCTCAGGACGGAGCCGCTGTATTTACAATCCAATGTTAGTACATTAGTGACCCCCCCTGCTCTGTTATTGTGTTCTGACAGGAGGATGCCGCCCCACACCAGAACACTCCGGTCAGCCATTGGCTGAGAGCGCAGATCGGGAGCTGGTCGGCCGACCATTTTCGGTCATGACCCTTCGACAAAAGCTGGTCGGACGGCCGGCTTCTGTCAGACCGGCTGCCATACACACAGGCCAAATGTCAGCCGGTTTCTGTTGAACCGGCTGATGTTGCCCGTCATTCAACCCGTGTGTACTAGGCTTAACACCTTATAGAGATCAGTCTACCTAAACAGGATATATGTGAGTCTGAAGTCTGTATTTAATTATCTGGAGTCCAGAAGGCAGATGGATGAGTCAATATGTGACTTTGATATGAAATCAAAGGGTTACCTAAAACAGGAAATGTTACCTAATTAGTGCACAGCACCTGCTCTCTCAGGTAGTATTTCTGTTCTTAATACGGAGTTCCACCCTACAGTGAAAGCTCCGCTTATCTGCTTCCTCCTCTTCGGTGCCACATTTGGCACCTTTCGGTGGGCTGTTTTTGACAGGTACCCGTCCCCACTTCTGGGTGACCTGGCTGTGTGAGATGCGGCGAGGTCCCCCGGAAGTTCCGGCCCCCTCTCCTCATTACCCCCTGCGGGCCATTCACAAAGCATAGTGCGCTTCGTGCATGCGCAGTAGGGAACCGGCTTCACTGCTGGGTTTCCCTTTATCGGCAATGGCGGCGGCAGCACCTGAGAGCCGGTGGAAACATCAGCTGCAGTGCCAGCTTCGCTGGAATCCAGGACAAGTGTCCTAATATTAAAAGTCATCAGCTACAGTATTTTTTTTTTTTCCCTGGGCTGGAACATCTCTTTAATATCACCTCTGATTTTGCTGATATATGTATGTCTATCCAACAATCTACCTTCTTACATTGTGATCTCTTACACCTTTGATTTCTATTGTAATGCTTTATTGCAATTTTTATTGTAAAATTTCATTTTTCATATAAGTTTTACATTTCATTGCTAATAATACTTATGAGTTGTTTGTAGGGTTTTGATGTATACTAGCCCTGATGAAGGGGGAAGCACTTTCACCGAAACGCGTTGGCTCTTCTCATTACCTGTGAACAGTGAATTTCAATGAACAACTTTTAGTAAACAACCCAAAATATGACAACGTTTTCATGGGGGGGGACCCCCCTCTTTAAATATTAATTTTTATAAGCTATTTATACTGTTAAAAAAAACACAATTTTTGTGGAGTCATTATCCATCCATTTTTTTTTCCCTTTTTCTTTGCTTTTCTATTTTTGGCATATGGAAGAGCCCTGGGGCCATCATAAAAAAAAAACTGAATTCTGACTTTGAAACTCAGAATTCTGAGATTGAAATTCAGAATTGTAAGTTTAAAAAAAAAATACAGAATTCTGAGATTCAAAGTCAGAATTCTGAGATTCAAAGTCAGAATTCTGAGTTTCAAAGTCAGAATTCTGAGTTTCAAAGTCAGAATTCTGAGATTCAAAGTCAGAATTCTGAGTTTCAAAGTCAGAATTCTGAGTTTCAAAGTCAGAATTCTGAGATTCAAAGTCAGAATTCTGAGATTCAAAGTCAGAATTCTGAGTTTCAAAGTCAGAATTCTGAGATTAAAAGTCAGAATTCTGAGATTAAAAGTCAGAATTCTGAGTTTCAAAGTCAGAATTCAGAGTTTCAAAGTCAGAATTCTGAGTTTCAAAGTCACAATTCTGAGATTAAGAGTCACAATTCTGAGATTAAAAGTCAGAATTCTGAGTTTCAAAGTCACAATTCTGAGTTCATAAATATAGTAGTCTTTATTAGGAAGATTTTAGGACCAATGAGCAATAAGGTAGTAACACCCACAGATCATCATTCTGCAGACATACACGTCTTCTGCTCTGTATATGAATATGTAAATCTATCTTAGTTACAGCACACAGTAAAGGGAAGCAGGCAGTGCTGGGTTCTCTGGTTCCTCTACTGTATTAATTAGTTCCTTGGTTTGCTGTCTTATCCTTCTTCTCTGTCATCTGCTCCAACATAAAGAGCCATGCTGAAAACGTGTGTATTGTGTGTGAGTGGGGGGATGCAGCTTCCATAGATAACAGAACACAAGGGCCAGCACAGCTCTGCACCCCAACTTGTAGGACACATTGCACTATTACCCCTACATGAGGGAATTGTGAATGGCTAGAAGGCAGCAGGACAATGTGTGTCTATGGTCATAACAGATTAATCATAGCAATTAATTGTATGAGCTAATAAGGTGTTTCACACACAACTTATCTCATATTCAACATAAAAAGCATTGATAAAGTGTCCTTAGGTTATAGCCTAGTGACTAGAGTAACATGCTTATAGTGTTGAAAGTTGTGGGTTCTAATCCAGTTCAGGGTATAATCTTTAGTAATATATTGATTTTATATTAAACATATTTTAAAATATATTATATATATGTATTTTATTTATATATCCAAATTGATTTCAAGGCATATTAACAAAGACATATTGATAAAACTGTTGTATATGCTGACTACTATAAATTAGAGAGTAGGGATTTTTTTTACAAATCGGTGTATATATTGGGATGATTTTGGTGACATGGGGCCAGTTCTCAATGTCAGGAGATTGTCCCTGGAAGCTGCATGATAATCATCATATCTCACAACTCAGCCCTGAGCTCTGCACTATAATCTGTGTGTACTACAATGTACACACCCATATCTCCCCTTCACTGATTGGCTGCACTTTATCCCCACTGACACCGATGCAGCGCCATTTTCCTCTTAGCTACACCATTGACACAGAAATTTTTTCCATCCAATGACAGCACCGATGCAGGGTCATTTTTCCCATCCAGTGACACCACCGATGCAGGGTCATTTTTCCCATCCAGTGACACCACCGATGCAGGGTCATTTTTCCCATCTAATGACATCACCGATGGAGGGTCATTTTTCCCATCTAATGACATCACCGATGCAGCGCCATTTTCCTCTTAGCTACACCATTGACTCAGAAATTTTTTCCATCCAATGACACATCCGATGCAGGGTCATTTTTCCCATCTAATGACATCACCGATGCTGGGTCATTTTTCCCATCCAGTGACACCACCAATGCAGGGTCATTTTTCCCATCTAATGACATCACCAATGCAGGGTCATTTTTCCCATCCAGTGACACCACCGATGCAGGGTCATTTTTCCCATCCAGTGACACCACCGATGCAGGGTCATTTTTCCCATCTAATGACATCACCGATGGAGGGTCATTTTTCCCATCTAATGACATCACCGATGCAGCGCCATTTTCCTCTTAGCTACACCATTGACTCAGAAATTTTTTCCATCCAATGACACATCCGATGCAGGGTCATTTTTCCCATCTAATGACATCACCGATGCTGGGTCATTTTTCCCATCCAGTGACACCACCAATGCAGGGTCATTTTTCCCATCTAATGACATCACCAATGCAGGGTCATTTTTCCCATCCAGTGACACCACCGATGCAGGGTCATTTTTCCCATCCAGTGACACCACCGATGCAGGGTCATTTTTCCCATCTAATGACATCACCGATGGAGGGTCATTTTTCCCATCTAATGACATCACCGATGCAGCGCCATTTTCCTCTTAGCTACACCATTGACTCAGAAATTTTTTCCATCCAATGACACATCCGATGCAGGGTCATTTTTCCCATCTAATGACATCACCGATGCTGGGTCATTTTTCCCATCCAGTGACACCACCAATGCAGGGTCATTTTTCCCATCTAATGACATCACCAATGCAGGGTCATTTTTCCCATCCAGTGACACCACCGATGCAGGGTAATTTTTCCCATCTAATGACATCACCGGTGCAGGGTCATTTTTCCTAACCAATGACACCACCGATGCAGGGTCATTTTTCCCATCTAAAGACACCACCGATGCAGGGTTATTTTTCCTATCCAATGACATCACCGATGCAGGGTCATTTTTCCCATGCAATGACACTACCGATGCAGGGTCATTTTTTCCATCCAGTGACACCACCGATGCAGGGTCATTTTTTCCATCCAGTGACACCACCGATGCAGGGTCATTTTTTTCCATCCAGTGACATCACCGATGCAGGGTCATTTTTCCCATCCAATGACATTTTGGCCACTAGTGGGGCGCTTTTACCCCCCCCACTAGCGGCAGAGAAAGGGTTAAAACCGCCCGCAATGCACCGCAATAGCTGCGTTTTGCCGGCGGTATCCCAGCACTGCCCCATTGATTTCAATGGGGAGCAGCGGTGGAGGAGCGGTAAACACATCGCTCCAAAGAAGCTGCTGGCAGGACTTTTTTCCTGTCCTGCCAGCGCAGCGCTCCAGTGTGAAAGTCCTCGGGTAGAGTAATGTGAAGTCCATCCAATGACACCACCGATGCAGGGTCATTTTTTCCATCCAGTGACACCACCGATGCAGGGTCATTTTTTCCATCCAGTGACACCACCGATGCAGGGTCATTTTTTTCCATCCAGTGACACCACCGATGCAGGGTCATTTTTTTCCATCCAGTGACACCACCGATGCAGGGTCATTTTTTTCCATCCAGTGACACCACCGATGCAGGGTAATTTTTTTCCATCCAGTGACACCACCGATGCAGGGTCATTTTTTTCCATCCAGTGACACCACCGATGCAGGGTCATTTTTTTCCATCCAATGACACCACCAATGCAGGGTCATTTTTTTCCATCCAGTGACACCACCGATGCAGGGTCATTTTTTTCCATCCAATGATACCACCGATGCAGGGTCATTTTTTTCCATCCAGTGACACCACCGATGCAGGGTCATTTTTTTCCATCCAATGACACCACCAATGCAGGGTCATTTTTTTCCATCCAGTGACACCACCGATGCAGGGTCATTTTTTTCCATCCAATGACACCACCAATGCAGGGCCATTTTTTTCCATCCAGTGACACCACCGATGCAGGGTCATTTTTTCCATGCAATGACACTACCGATGCAGGGTCATTTTTTTCCATCCAGTGACACCACCGATGCAGGGCCATTTTTTTCCATCCAGTGACACCACCGATGCAGGGTCATTTTTTCCATCCAGTGACACCACCGATGCAGGGTCATTTTTTCCATCCAGTGACACTACCGATGCAGGGTCATTTTTTCCATCCAGTGACACCACCGATGCAGGGTCATTTTGTTTCCATCTAGTGACACCGCCGATGCAGGGTCATTTTTTTCCATCCAGTGACACCACCGATGCAGGGTCATTTTTTCCATCCAGTGACACTACCGATGCAGGGTCATTTTTTTCCATCCAGTGACACCACCGATGCAGGGTCATTTTTTCCATCTAGTGACACCACCGATGCAGGGTCATTTTTTTCCATCCAGTGACACCACCGATGAAGGGTCATTTTTTCCATCCAGTGACACCACCGATGCAGGGTCATTTTTTCCATCCAGTGACACTACTGATGCAGGGTCATTTTTTTCCATCCAGTGACACCACCGATGCAGGGTAATTTTTTTCCATCCAGTGACACCACCGATGCAGGGTCATTTTTCTTCTTCACTACTGTTAGCCCCTTATGTGTGCTCCAGTTTTAAACTCTAAGACCCCTTTCACGCCGAGCTGCCTATAGCATCCGCTTTAAAACGCAGCTATTTTTATAGGCGTTTTACCGTCGGATTAGCGGCGCATTTTGGCCGCTAGCGGGGCACTTTTACCCCCCGCTAGCGGCAGAGAAAGGGTTAAAACCGCCCGCAATGCACCGCAATAGCGGCGTTTTGCCGGCGGTATCCCAGCACTGCCCCATTGATTTCAATGGGGAGCAGTGGTGGAGGAGCGGTAAACACATCGCTCCAAAGAAGCTGCTGGCAGGACTTTTTTCCTGTCCTGCCAGCGCAGCGCTACGGTGTGAAAGTCCTCGGGTAGAGTAATGTGAAGTCCTCGGTAGTGTCACTGGAAGGAAAAAAATGACCCTGCATCGGTGGTGTCACTAGATGGAAACAAAATGACCCTGCATCGGTGGTGTCACTAGATGGAAACAAAATGACCCTGCATCGGTGGTGTCACTGGATGGAAAAAATGACCCTGCATCGGTGGTGTCACTGGATGGAAAAATGCCCCTGCATCGGTGGTTGAGTTGTGAGATATGATGGCTATCATGCAGCTTCCAGGGACAATCTCCTGAAATTGAGAACTGGCCCCATGTCACCAAAATCATCCCAATATATACACAGATTTGTAAAAAAATCCCTACTCTCTAATTTATGCCTTTGTTAATATGCCTTGAAATTAATTTGGATAAATCAATAAAATACAATTTAAGTTCTCAGTAACTTATAGTTTAAAATAAGTTTAATATAAAATCAATATATTGAAATATATATAATTAAAAAATGTGGTCTGAATTGGATAAGAACCAGAACTTTCAACACTATAAGCCTGGCACTCTACCCACTATACTATCACTTAACAGTTCTTAATTGTTGCTTTCTATGTTTAATAAGAGGTTAATTCTCTGTGAAACAACTGTATTAATCCAGACGAGTGAATTATGATCGATTTGTTATGACCAGTCTCCTGAAATTGTGAACTGCCCCCCAGGGGAAACTGAAGATGACACCCTAATGATCCCATCTGATCACCCTAATAATATATACACACTTTTTTCTTTGAAATCTCTACTCTCTAATTTATAGTAGGCAGCATATACTACAACTTTGTGTGCTTAATATATCAGTGTGTCTTTGTTAATATACCTTGAAATCAATTTTGGATATATTGATAAAATACAATTAAAGCCCTCACTATCTCATATTTTAAAATATATATGTATAAAAAAAAGCCCTGACCTGGACTAGAACCCACAACTTTACCAATATAAGTCTGCTGCTCTAACCACTATGCTATCTCCCAGTAGTGGTTGTATTAGCTTTTATGTTTAAAATGAGGTTAATTGTATGTAAAACATCTCTATTAGTCTAGACAAGTAATTGCTATGATCAATCCGTTATGAACATAGATACACATTGTCCTGCTGCTTTCTAGCAATTCACAATTCCCTCATGTAGGGGCAAAAGTGTAATGTTTCCTACAAGTTGGGGTGCAGAGCTGTGCTGGCCATTATGTTCTGTTATCTATGGAAGCTGTGCCCCCCCCCCCACTCACACGCAATACACATGTTTTCAGCATGGCTCTTTATGTTGGAGCAGATGACAGAGAAGGATAAGACAGCAGAGGAACCAGAGAATCCAACACTGCCTGCTTCCCTATACTGTGTGCTGTAACTAAGATAGATTTACATATTCATATACAGAGCAGAAGACATGTATGTCTGCAGAATGATGGTCTGTGGGTGTTACTACATTATTGCTCGTTGGTCCTAAAATCTTCCTATAGACTACTATATTTATAAACTCAGAATTCTGACTTTGAAACTCAGAATTCTGACTTTGAAACTCAGAATTCTGACTTTTAATCTCAGAATTCTGACTTTGAATCTCAGAATTCTGACTTTTAATCTCAGAATTCTGACTTTAAATCTCAGAATTCTGACTTTGAATCTCAGAATTCTGACTTTGAAACTCAGAATTCTGACTTTTAATCTCAGAATTCTGACTTTTAATCTCAGAATTCTGTATTTTTTTTTTAAACTTACAATTCTGAATTTCAATCTCAGAATTCTGAGTTTCAAAGTCAGAATTCAGTTTTTTTTTATGATGGCCCCAGGGCTCTTCCATATTGGCAAACTATATTATCCTGTACACTTTATTAATTGCTGGTTAACATGTTTGCACTAAAAGCCAAAAATATTTGTAGCGCATGCCTTTGGGCCTAGGAGAGAGCTACAGGGGTAGGTGGTGATTTGGTTGGAGGGAGTTGGTAATGCTGTAAAAAAAAAAAAAATCTGATTTAAATTCCCCATTTGGGGCTCTTCACGATGATATTTGATGTTGGAAAGCAATTAGAGTGGAAAGGATTGTTAAGAGCTAAATTTGATTTCTAGGTGTATGTAGAACCATTTTTGATATACGATTCCCAATGGTCTTGCTCTGTTCTCAAAAAAACAATAAAAATATTGAAACATAAAAAAATATGAATTTGTTGAGACTCCAACATAATATATGACAGGTAAACTGTGATGTTGGAGGCTTTTTGAAAACTGAAAAGCGATTAAGTTGTTTACAGTCATAATGCAGCAGCCATACTAAGCAGTGGGCATGAAACAAAAGCTGCAATAATTATATAAACTAGATGAGAGAAGAGAGGGACTTTAGGAAGAGATTTGCATGTTTTTGTGTTGGGATCCTAGTAATTAGTATGCAATTTTCTCAGGCCATAGTGTGGTTCTGATTAAACTAATTTGCTACGCAACAAAGGCTGTTGGCCAAAAAGAATTATATATCATTGGACATTGCACCAATCTTCAATGGGTGTATTTTGCATGCTCTGTGTGTGAAAATGAAAAAAATATCATAGGGAATTGTTTGAATATATCAGTTGGGGAAACCAATTTAAAATCATGGATTAGATTAGCTATTCCTTGATTTTCGTGCCAGTTTCACCACAGCATAAGTAATGTTAGCTCTTAGGGGTCATACCCATGAATGTTTAAATTGTGTCAGTGTATATTTCTTGTATCGTAGGAGAGCAGTGCAATAGAAATATTTGATTATTTTGAATCCTGTAAGGATTGCACCCCCTGCATCCTAGGTAGGTTTTAATTGAATTTGAAGGAAATCTTGTGTACATAGAAGAAAAAGGGACACTCTTGGGAGTACAGACAAAGAGGCTGCGCACCCCGAATATTGAATTCAAAAACAGAAAATCCCCCTAATGGGGCTTTAATGCAGCCAATGGTATATGATAAACAGAATACAAAAAGAGTAGTAATGGCTATTTTGTTTTATTAATACAGCAAGTATTGACAACAAGAGTTGAGACGTAAGCTAAAATCCAAAGATGAACAAAATAAGAAAACAATGCCAATAACAAAGGGCAGTGTGCGATAGGGTTACATCATAGGCAACAGTAATACAATAACACAGAGATGTTGATTGTGTGAGATCCTGACGCGTTTCAACCCCAATGGGTCTTCAGAGGATAAATATATGGAAAAACTGTAAAAATGTAAACATGTGTCAAACGTTTTAAAGCCAAGGGAAAAAGAATATATAAACAGTTCCATATGGTGCATCTTTACCAGTCACAATGTACTCAATAGTTGCAGGTGGCCATAATGTAAGGGAGTTTCCCTCTTATTGTATCCCCGATCTCTTAGCCAATGGGAAGTCACAAGGGGAACGAGTGCCACCCACACATGTCTTGCAAGGAATCACACACTAGGTATCCCCAAAGGGTAGGGGGAGAGGAGGGGGTGTGCACTGCACCTGCGATAAAATCACAATGTATATTGAGTAACGGATTCCAAAGTAGGGTTTATAAGACAAAAAAGACAAAAGAAGAGTATGTCTATGTGGCTATTTAAGTTCTAGGGGTTAAAGCTGAATAGCGGACGTGATGGGATGACGGATCCATACAAAGGGGAAGACATCGAGGATAACAAATTGTGAGGAAGAGGGTGGAGGAAGGGGGGTGAAGGAAAGGAAAGAAAGGAAGATAAGTGATGAACAGAGATGGGATGGAGAGGGAGGAGGAAGAGGGGGGAAGGCGGGGAAGGGAAAAAGGGGAAAGGTACAATGGGGAAAGAAAAAAAAAATTATAAAAAAAAATTAAAATAAGGTAGGGGAAGAACATATATATTGTATGGGTCGACTCCCAAATCACGTCCATGTTTGTGGGTGAGGAGGCTGAGACACTGGGGTGTAAGTGTGTGGAAACCAGTAAGTGTGGGGGAGGCCCCTCAAGGAGCCAAAAAGAGTGAAGGTGAAAAAACAAAGATGAACGTGAACAAAATAAAACAAAACAAAAAGCCCCCATGCAGGTGTAATGAGTGAGTGACATGTGAAAAAGGCATGTGAGGTGGGAAGGTGAGTGAGGGGGGCATTGATTCAGTGTCAAAATTGATTAGGTCACAGAGCAAATGATCAGAAATGATCTATAATGACACAAAGTGTTGAACAGGTAGGTCAAAATTATTGGCAAGATACAGGAAGGTATCACAGTCGTGGTGTGGGCCACGCATCATGAATGCAGTGAAGGGATATATGAATCAATAGAGAATGTGTACTTACCACCAAGTTGAATGATAAGGCAGCACAGAAGCGTCCAGTGGCAACAAGTAATCCCACTGGACCTTTCCTAATGCCAACATAGTTTATAGAGAGACTAATTTGCCTAAATGTCTCGCAGGTGCAGGTATCCCTCCCCCTCCATCCATTCCCCCATGAGGGGAGAGCGACGCAATAGCGGCGCTCTTGGTGTGACTCCCTCGGCGTTCCGGAAGAGAGGTTCTCCCGGAAACACCCGTCACCTCCGCCGCAACTGCATAGGCGCCGTGACGTCACGCGCACGCACGTGGTACCGCGCATGCGCGGGCGACCAAGGCACCGGAGGGGATCCGGAACGCCGCTGGCAGGGATATGGGTAGCGTCCACCTAGTGGGCGCGTGGGGAGACGCAGGACCCTTGCGTCTCCCCACCCTGCCAGGAAGACATGTGTGTAGCAGCTCCACCCCCCAAGTGACAATTTGTTATCCTCGATGTCTTCCCCTTTGTATGGATCCATCATCCCATCACGTCCGCTATTCAGCTTTAACCCCTAGAATTTAAATAGCCACATAGACATACTCTTCTTTTGTCTTTTTTGTCTTATAAACCCTACTTTGGAATCCGTTACTCAATATACATTGTGAAATTATCGCAGGTGCAGTGCACACCCCCTTCTCTCCCCCTACCCTTTGGGGATACCTAGTGTGTGATTCCTTGCAAGACATGTGTGGGTGGCACTCGCTCCCCTTGTGACTGGCCCATCGGCTAATAGATCGGGGATACAATAAGAGGGAAACTCCCTTACATTATGGCCACCTGCAACTATCGAGTACATCGTGACTGGTAAAGATGTACCATATGGAACTGTTTATATATTCTTTTTCCCTTGGCTTTAAATCGTTTGACACATGTTTACATTTTTACAGTTTTTCCATATATTTATCCTCTGAAGAAGACCCATTGGGGTCGAAACGCGTCAGGATCTCACACAATCAACATCTCTGTGTTATTGTATTACTGTTGCCTATGATGTAACCCTATTGCACACTGCCCTTTGTTATTGGCATTGTTTTCTTATTTTGTTCATCTTTGGATTTTAGCTTATGTCTCAACTCTTGTTGTCAATACTTGCTGTATTAATAAAACAAAATAGCCATTACTACTCTTTTTGTATTCTGTTTATCATATACCACTGGCTGCATTAAAGCCCCATTAGGGGGATTTTCTGTTTTTTAATTCAATATTCGGGGTGTGCAGCCTCTTTGTCTGTACT
This sequence comes from Aquarana catesbeiana, assembly GCF_042186555.1. NCBI lineage: Eukaryota > Metazoa > Chordata > Amphibia > Anura > Ranidae > Aquarana > Aquarana catesbeiana. The sequence continues at coordinate 168,016,807 of NC_133326.1, forward strand.
CCCAAGAGTGTCCCTTTTTCTTCTGTCTAAATTGGGTGGTTAAACACCCCTCCCCCCGCCGCTTTTGACACTCGAGTTCAGGCACTAACTGTGAACTGCTTTTTGTGCCTCGGTCCTGCGAGGGTTTCTCTGGCAGGCTACACCCTTCTCTGCGAGGACTTTCCCTGGCAGTAATATCTTGAAACTCATCCCTATGAAGGATGCATGCTACTCAAATTTTGAACCTTTCCCCATGGGATTGTACATGTTGATTGAAATGCTTCCTTAATGTACAGACATATTATCCAGGAATTTTTTGTTATCCATCATGTCCAGTTGGACATTTGAACCATAGTAAACAATATTTTGCATTTCTCAGTATTCCACAGTACAACCCATGGGACTCTGTATTACTAATAAATCATTTCGTTTTTACAGGGATGTCGTTTGGCACATCAACCAGTTCACAGCTTCTCTCTTTGGAAATTGTTTTGTTTTGTTTTGGTTGTAATATTTTGTTCATTGTACCCAATTTTTCTATGTTTATGAGGGGCAGTGCTAATTATGTGTATGTAATTATCAACATACGATAGAATAATCCATTGATGGCCCTATAACTATCTTCTATGGCTTTCCCTTCTTCCCCTTTCTCCATGTCATAGCCACCACTTAGTGGCTTTGGTGGGCCATGCCACTTGGGGGGTGGAGCTGCTACACACATGTCTTCCTGGCAGGGTCGGGAGACGCAAGGGTCCTGCGTCTCCCCACGCGCCCACTAGGTGGACGCTACCCATATCCCTGCCAGCGGCGTTCCGGATCGCCTCCGGGCGCCTTGGTCGCCCGCGCATGCGCGGTACCACGTGCATGCGCGTGACGTCACGGCGCCTACGCAGTTGCGGCGGAGGTGACGGGTGTTTTCGGGAGAACCTCTCTTCCGGAACGCCGAGGGAGTCACACCAAGAGCGCCGCTATTGCGTCGCTCTCCCCTCATGGGGGAATGGATGGAGGGGGAGGGATACCTGCACCTGCGAGACATTTAGGCAAATTAGTCTCTCTATAAACTATGTTGGCATTAGGAAAGGTCCAGTGGGATTACTTGTTGCCACTGGATGCTTCTGTGCTGCCTTATTATTCAACTTGGTGGTAAGTACACATTCTCTATTGATTCATATATCCCTTTACTGCATTCATGATGCGTGGCCCACACCACGACTGTGATACCTTCCTGTTTCTTGCCAATAATTTTGACCTACCTGTACCTGTACCTGTACCCCTCACTCACCTTCCCACCTCACATGCCTTTTTCACATGTCACTCACTCATTACACCTGCATGGGGGCTTTTTGTTTTGTTTTATTTTGTTCCCGTTCATCTTTGTTTTTTCAGCTTCACTCTTTTTGGCCCCTTGAGGGGCCTCCCCCATACTTACTGGTCTCCACACACTTACACCCCAGTGTCTCAGCCTCCTCACCCACAAACATGGATGTGATTTGGGAGTCAACCCATACAATATATATGTTCTTCCCCTACCTTATTTTAATTTTTTTTTATAATTTTTTTTTTTTTTCCCCCCCATTGTACCTTTCTCCTTTTTTTCCCTTCCCCGCCTTCCCCCCTCTTCCTCCTCCCTCTCCATCCCATCTCTGTTCATCACTTATCTTCCCTTCTTTCCTTTCCTTCACCCCTCTTCCTCCACCCTCTTCCTCACAATTTGTTATCCTCGATGTCTTCCCCTTTGTATGGATCCGTCATCCCATCACGTCCGCTATTCAGCTTTAACCCCTAGAACTTAAATAGCCACATAGACATACTCTTCTTTTGTCTTTTTTGTCTTATAAACCCTACTTTGGAATCCTTTACTCAATATACATTGTGATTTTATCGCAGGTGCAGTGCACACCCCCTCCTCTCCCCCTACCCTTTGGGGATACCTAGTGTGTGATTCCTTGCAAGACATGTGTGGGTGGCACTCGCTCCCCTTGTGACTGGCCCATCGGCTAGGAGATCGGGGATACAATAAGAGGGAAACTCCCTTACATTATGGCCACCTGCAACTATCGAGTACATCGTGACTGGTAAAGATGCACCATATGGAACTGTTTATATATTCTTTTTCCCTTGGCTTTAAATCGTTTGACACATGTTTAAATTTTTACAGTTTTTTCCATATATTTATCCTCTGAAGAAGACCCATTGGGGTCGAAACGCATCAGGATCTCACACAATCAACAGCTCTGTGTTATTGTATTACTGTTGCCTATGATGTAACCCTATCGCACACTGCCCTTTGTTATTGGCATTGTTTTCTTATTTTGTTCATCTTTGGATTTTAGCTTATGTCTCAACTCTTGTTGTCAATACTTGCTGTATTAATAAAACAAAATAGCCATTACTACTCTTTTTGTATTCTGTTTATCATATACCATTGGCTGCATTAAAGCCCCATTAGGGGGATTTTATGTTTTTTAATTCTTGTGTACATAGTTACAGTTACATAGTTACATAGTAGGTGAGGTTGAAAAAAGACACAAGTCCATCAAGTCCAACCCATGTGTGTGATTATATGTCAGTCATACATTGTATGTCCCTGTATGTTGCGGTCATTCAGGTGCTTATCTAATAGTTTCTTGAAACTATCGATGCCCCCCACTGAGACCACCTCCTGTGGAAGGGAATTCCACATCCTTGCCGCTCTTACAGTAAAGAACCCTCTACGTAGTTTAAGGTTAAACCTCTTTTCTTCTAATTTTAATGCGTGGCCACGAGTCTTGTTAATCTCCCTTCTGGGAAACAGTTTTATCTCTATTGTGGGGTCACCAGTATGGTATTTGTATATTGAAATCATATCCCCTCTCAAGTGTCTCTTCTCCAGAGAGTATAGGTTCAGTGCTCGCGACCTTTCCTCATAACTAATATCCTCCAGACCCTTTATTAGCTTTGTTTCCCTTCTGTGTGCTCGCTCCATTTCCAGTACATCCTTCCTGAGGACTGGTGCCCAAAACTAGACAGCCTACTCTAGGTGTGGCCGGACCAGAGTCTTGTAGAGCGGGAGAATTATTGTTTTATCTCTGGAATTAATCCCCTTTTTAATGCATGCCAATATTCTGTTTGCTTTGTTATCAGCAGCTTGGCATTGCATGCTATTGCTGAGCCTATCATCTACTAGAACCCCCAGGTCCTTTTCCATCCTAGATTCCCCCAGGGGTTCTCCCCCCAGTGTATAGATTGCATTCATATTTTTGCCACCCAAATGCATTATTTTACATTTTTCTACATTAAATCTCATTTGCCATGTAGTTGCCCACCCCATTAATTTGTTCAGATCTTTTTGCAAGGTTTCCACATCCTGCGGAGAAGTTATTGCCCTGCTTAGCTTAGTATCGTCCACAAATACAGAGAATGAACTGTTTATCCCATCCTCCAGGTCGTTTATGAACAAATTAAATAGGATTGGTCCCAGCACCGAACCCTGGGGGACCCCACTACCCACCCCTGACCATTCTGAGTACTCCCCATTTATCACCACCCTCTGAACTCGCCCTTGTAGCCATTTTTCAATCCATGTACTCACCCTATGGTCCTTGCCAACGGACCTTATTTTGTACAGTAAACGTTTATGGGGAACTGTGTTAAATGCTTTTGCAAAATCCAGATACACCATGTCTACAGGCCTTCCTTTATCTAGATGGCAATTCACCTCATCATAGAAGTTTAATAGATTGGTTTGGCAAGAACGATTCTTCATGAATCCATGCTGATTACTGCTAATGATACCGCTCCCATTACTAAAGTCTTGTATATAGTCCCTTTATCATCCCCTCCAAGAGTTTACATACTATTGATGTTAGGCTAGTACCCTTGGGTGCAAGCCATCTGGTCCCGGTGATTTATTGTTACGTTTCTCAAGTCTATTTCTAATTCTGTCCTCCGTTAGCCATGAGGGTACTTCCTGTGATGTTTCATGAGGACAAACACTGCAGTTTTGGTTACTGAAGCCCCCCGATTCCCTCGTGAAGACTGAGGAGAAGAATAAATTCAACCTTCGCCATCTCCCCATCCTTTGTAACCAGATGTCCTTCCTCATTCTTCATGGGCCAATATGGTCTGTCCTCCCTTTTTTACTGTTTACATACTTAAAGAATTTCTTGGGATTTTTTTTGCTCTCATCCGCTATGTGTCTTTCATGTTCTATCTTAGCCTTCCTTATTGCACCCTTACATTTCTTGTTGCATTCTTTATAAACTCTGAATGCTGATGATGATGATCCCTTAACCTTGTATTTTTTGAAGGCCTTCTCCTTTGCTTTTATATGCATTTTACATTGGAATTAAACCATCCAGGACTTTTGTTCGCTCTTTTAAATTCATTACCCAATGGGATGCATTGGCTAATGCCCTTATTTAATATGCTCTTAAAGCAAACCCATCTCTCCTCCGTGTTCTTTGTTCCTAAGATTTTATCCCAATTTATGCCTTCTAGCAAGGATTGTAGTTTAGGTAAGTTGTCTCTTTTGAAATTCAGTGTCTTTTGTATTCCCCTTATGTTTCCTATTTGTGTGATTTATACTGAAGACAATTGATCTGTGATCGCTGTTACCTAAATTGCCCCGTATTTCCACATCTGTGATCAGGTCTCTATTGTTGGTAATCAGTAGATCCAGTAAAGCTTTATTTCTAGTTGGTGCATCTACCATCTGACCCATAAAATTTTCCTGCAAGACATTTAGGAACTGTCGAGCCTTAGATGAATGCGTGGTTCCCTCGCCCAGTCTGTCTGGATAATTAAAATCCCCCATTATGATAACACTTCCCATCCTTGCTGCTAGCCCTTAGGATTCAATATTGGGTTGGCCCACACTTTGCACCTATAACAGCTTTAACTCCTCTGGGAAGGCTGTCCACAAGGTTTAGGAGTGTGTCTATGGGAATGTTTGACCATTCTTCCAGAAACGCATTTGTGAGGTCCGGTACTGATGTGGACGAGAAAGCCTGGCTCACAGTCTCCTTTCTTATTCATCCCAAAGGTGTTCTATCGGGTTGAGGTCAGGACTCTGTGGAGGCCAGTCAAGTTCCTCCACCCCAAACTCGCTCATCCTTGTCTTTATGGACATTGCTTTGTGCACTGGTCCAAATCATTTGGTGGAGGGGGGTTTATGGTATGCAGTTGTTTGTTTTTAGGAGTTGCGCTTGGTCCCTTAGTTCCAGTTAAGGGAACTCTTAAGCATACTAAGACATTTTGCACAATTTTATGCTCCCAACTTTGTGGGAACAGTTTGGGAATGGCCCCTTCCTGTTCCAACCTGACTGCGTGCCAGTGCACAAAGCAAGGTCCATAATGACATGGCTGAGTGAGTTTGGGGTGGAGGAACTTGACTGGAATGACCTGATAGAACACCTTTTGGGATGAATTAAAGTGGAGACTGCGAGCCAGGCCTTCTTGTCCACATCAGTGCCTGACCTCACAAATGTGCTCCTGGAAGAATGGTCAAACAGTTTGGCTTTGGTTTTGCACAGAGCAGCCCTGATCCTTCTCTTCTGGGGTCCCCCACCGGAACTCCTTGCTCCTCCCCCTGCTGAGTGCCCCTATAGTAAGGAACTGCATTTAGAAAGTTTTTTTTACTTTAAAGTATAACTAAAGGCAAAACTTTTTTTTTAAGTTGTATCCCAACCACTACCTGCCTGGAGTTTGCATGTTCTTCCTGTGCCTGCGTGGGTTTCCTCCGGGTACTCTGGTTTCCTCCCACACTCCAAAGGCATGCTGGTAGGTTAATTGGATCTTGTCTAAATTGTCCCTAGTATGTATGAATATGAGTTAGGGACCTTAGATTGTAAGCTCCTTGAGGGTAGGGACTGATGTTAATGTACAATGTATATGTAAAGCGCTGCGTAAATTGACGGCGCTATAAAGGTTATACTACTATCTATCTATCTATCTATCTATCTATCTATCTATCTATCTATCTATCTATCTATCTATCTATCTATATGTGTATATTGTCAGTTTTTAATTGTCTGCGCCCCCGTTAAGGAGATTCACCCTCTCTCTTTGTCCTGTTTACCATTATCATTAAAAGTGAAAGTAAAGGGAGGGGCCAGGAGCGCCGACGAGGGACCCGAGAAGAGGAGAATCTGGGCTGCTCTGTGCAAAACCATTTCCAGGTATAACATATATAAGTATAATATACAGATAAAAGTATAACATGTGTAGCAATAACTCTCGGCGGAGCTGCTGGTTTAAGCGGGCTTGTTACCTTCACTCTCCTTCCCTCTGTTTCACCGGCACTGGGTCTAGGGTTCTGTTGAGTTTACCTCCGGATGATACAAGCATCAACACTTGAGTAGATTTTCAATGCTTTATTGAACTATTAACGAAGGAAGTAGCAGGAAAGAGGCAGAAGGGAAACTGCAGGGAAAACTCAAATACCTTTTCTGTAGGATTCTTGACAAATGTCCTTTAGGGTTGAATATTACAGTAGAATGCGCTCCCCTTGTGGGACACACTCTTTGCTCGCCTGGATAGGCCTCTCTCACTTGCCTAGCAGCCAGTACGTAGCTCGAACAAAAGTCTCTGCCACAGACTTGCTTGGGATGAACCCGTACGATCCTCTGCCACAGGATGTATTGGTTTTGTGGTGAATGTCAGTCACAGTGCTTGAACCTTTAAGCCAAACCCGGCAACACTATGCTGTAAAGTTACTTTAGAATACGTCCTCCAACCGAGTCACCAGGCCCCTCTCCAGACCAGCACTCTGCGTGATCCTTCCATGACGGGTCCTCCCCTGGGATCTCCTCGGATGTCCAGCTTCTTCACTCTGGATAGACAGCTCAGGACCATTTCTCGCTGTTGTGGTAGGCCCCAGACAAGCTTCTGGGCCCACCCATGCACCGCAGCGACGCGGTCCTCCGGAACGGAGGACTAGAGGTAGCTCTCTAACGCATACCTGTCGGCCAGGAGGGCCAGCAGGTGGCTGTAAAAAATAAACCCTAGAACGTGGCATCTGTCCCATAAATACCCTCTCCCAGAATCCCACTCGGAGGACCACCTCCACTGAGTTGTCTCCGGGACAGAAGAGTATCCATACGCTTTGACACGTTGCCTTTCCAACACTAGCCAATAGTAACAACGACACGCACCGGCCCAGTATGGAAACACATGCAACGTCAGCCAAGCTGGAACAGAGGCAAATCTAACTACCCCTAACGAGCAATTTACTAAATTTACCTATCAGATGGTAGATCACAAATCTACCAGGGCTACATACGTTTATTATTTTTAAAGAAAAAAAAACAAGACTTTAGTATCACTTTAATGAAGAAAAACCTTATACCTTTAGAACCATTTTAAAGGAAAAATTCCAGGTATGGATAATTTTATATGTAGTTACACACATTCCTAGAAAAATCCACGCCAGGTTATATAAAGGTTAAATAACAAGCAGCCACTTAATCATCTGTGATACTAGCCCATAAACAATGTGTATGAATTATAAGCAGCGCTAATAAATTATAACAAATGAAATACATTGATAAACATACAATATTTGTCCATAAATATTTTGCACGTTTGCACTTTTATGTTTTAGCAATTTATTTTATTTGTTATTTATTAGTGCAGCTTATAATTCACACACATGGTATATACATAATTACATTGGTTCAAGCTGGATAAAAAATGTATAAAATATCAATACCTGTAATTCTTATTTAAGTTTTTTTTTTTTTTTTTTTACCCTAAGTTGTCTCAGGGTAAGATTGTAAAGTACTTGAGCATCTTTGCTGACTAACATACCAGACATAGATGTACAATTCTGGATTTACCAGCTGTGAACTGACCTTGAGTGTCTGCTGTGTGTGTGTGTATATGTGTGTGTGTGTGTGTGTGTGTGTGTGTGTGTGTGTGTATGTATATAGAGATAGATATATATATATATATATATATATATATATATATATATATATATATATATATATATATATATATATACAATTACAATTTTCCTGGTTCCTATTGCAGCAGCTAGCACATTTGTTTGTATAAAATATGAGCACCTTGATTGAAAACTGTGTTATTTGTCCAAAATTGCCTTAATACATTTTACCATTATAAATTATTCACTTGCAAATAACAGTCTTTCATTATTTCATAGCTTGGCTGAAAGCTTTACAATTACTGTGCTGAAACATTATACAAAACCAAAAGCCAGAGGCAAAGCTCTTGCTACTTAGTGTGCGTTAGCCATGTGTTTTTATACACTTTTAGTTGTCGTAGAGCAGAGTCTGAGCAGAGCCCAGTGACTGTTAGCCATCGTTTTTAAAGAGAAGTATGGCAATTCGTTTTTTTTTTTAATTCATACATACCTAGGTGGATGCAGCATCCATCCCCTGCCGGCTCTAAGACTGAGAACCAAGTGATCAAACACTGATGATCTCTCTCGGTTCTCAGAGCTCCCTGAGCAGAGAGCTGGTGACTGTCAGTCTGACCCCCCCCCCCCCACGCTCACTGTGCAGCCGGCTCAGGCTCTCAGTGACTCACTGGTAGGCTGAGCCAGGTGCCGGTCCAGGCGTGTGGGAGGATCCTGACCATATGGCGGGCTTCAGCCCGTTGTCTGCTGAAAACGGGTCACAGGAGTGCAGAATGCACTGCACTCCTGTGATTCATATGAGAAGTACAGGCAAATGAGTTTTGGCTGTACTTCTCCTTTTAATTTGTTTTATTATTGGGTCACATCATGAAAATTTAGTCTCCCTAATCAACCAAGAGCTGTATCATACGTAGGGCATGGTGAGAAATGAGTCTTCTGGTGCAAGTGATTTCTGAGCAGAAAATCTATCCATGCTAAAATGATGCTCTTCCAAGGAGCAACATATCATTGAGATGAATAGAGACATGTTGATTTATTGATCCAAAGCAATCTGTAACCTTTCACACTGATCAGTTTTTGAGTTAAAAATTAAGAAATAATGCATTTTGGATCCATTCGAAAAACATGGTAAAAAAAGCATAATCTTCCATGAAAAAAAAAAACTAATCAAAAACGGATCAGCATGAAAGGTCCCTAACATGTACCAAATGGGCACCAAAAATGCAGCAAGCAGGACTTTTAAAAATGCAATTGAAATACAGCTGACCGATGTGAAGAGTTCCATAGGATTTAAAGGTATGCAATATGCGTTTTTACAGTGTTTTTGCAATGGAGCAGTGTGAAAGCAGCCAAAAACCCAACTGACTGGTGTGAAGAGTTCCATAGGTTTTAAAGTGATACTAAAGTCTCGTGTTTTTTTTTTTTTTCCGTTAAAAATAACGAATGTGTGAAATGGTTTTGCACAGAGCAGCTTGGATCCTCCTCTCCTCGGGTCCCTTGCCGGTGCTTCTGGCCCCTCCCTCCTGCCATTTTTCAGCGCTGTCACACTTTGAATGACAATTGCGCGGTCATACTACACTGTAACCATGTGAAATTGTTATCATTTTCTTCACACAAATAGAGCTTTCTTTTGGTGGTATTTAATCACTCTTGGATTTTTTATTTTTTCCTAAAAAAAAAAAAAATGTTTTTCTTAGTTTCTGTCAATAAATTTTGTAAATAAGTAATTTTTCTCCTTCACTGATGGGCGACGCTGATGAGGCAGCACTGATGGGCGCTGATAGGCTGCACTGATGGGCGCTGATAGGCTGCACTGATGGGCGCTGATAGGCTGCACTGATGGGCGCTGATAGGCTGCACTGATGGGCGCTGATAGGTGACACTGATATGGGTGGAACTAGTGGGCACAGATAGGTGGCACTGGTCAGCACAGATAGGCGGCACGGATAGGCGGCACTGATGGGCACTGATGCACATTGATGTGCAGCAGTGATGGGCAGCACTGATAGCCAGCACTGACTGGCATCACTAATGGCCACTGAATCCTGGCTTTTGTGGGCACTGATTGCTGGCAATTGTGGGCACTGGTTGGCATTGATTGCTGGCAGTGGTGGGCATACATTGCTGGCACTGGTGGGCACTTAATTGTAATCAGGGCACTGATGATCAGTGCCCTTTTTACATCCCTAGATGTCCTCTGTGAGGAGATGCCGCTGATCGCCTCTCCTCTCCTTACACTCTGTCAGTGTGAGGCGAAGAGCGACGATTACCGGCATCTCCGTGTTTACATGTGACCGGCTGTTATTGGACACAGCCAATCACATGGTTAAAGAGCTGACGTCATATGACGTCCACCCAGAACGAGAGCCGCAACGCCCAGCCGTCATTTGACGGTGGACGGGCGGCAAGTGGTTAAAAGAGAAGTATGAGAATGAAAAAAACAAACCTACATACTCACCTCTATGTTGCAGCGTTGGGCTGGAGAGGGGGTGGGCGCAGCTGGCTTCAACTCTCTGCACTCTCGCCTAGCAGTAAGAAGGGTCACTGGTTCGAATCCCAACCACGACACTACCTGCCTGGAGTTTGCATGTTCTCCCTGTGCCTGCGTGGGTTTCCTCCGGGTACTCCGGTTTCCTCCCACACTCCAAAGACATGCTGGTAGGTTAATTGGATCCTGTCTAAATTGTCCCTAGTATGTATGAATGTGAGTTAGGGACCTTAGATTGTAAGCTCCTTGAGGGTAGGGACTGATGTGAATGTACAATGTATATGTAAAGCGCTGCGTAAATTGACGGCGCTATATAAGTACCTGAAATAAATAAATAAATAAACTCTCTAAACACACAGAGCCAGCTATCAATCAAACTTATGGTCAGGATCCTTCCAGAGCCTAGGGGTGCTTTGCTACATCAGCTGACTTTAGATCAATGGAGAACAAAAGGAAGGCCTGTTTCACACAGGTTTCAGCTTGTATAGGAGCAGTGTGAACAGCAAGCTTTGACACAGCGATTGCAAGCTTTGTTGAATCTTTTAAAGTACTATTACAGTACCGTGTATCAGTATTTACAATACTTAAATGTTGAACACAGATCCTGATGGGAGTGCTTATTGCCACTTTAAATAAGCTGTTAGCGGGCTTCAGAACTTCTTGAAGCTTGTTGAAAACCTGCTGAAGCCTGCTAGCAGCTTGCTTAAAGGAGTTGTAAAGTCAGAAGGTTTTTTTATCTTAATGCACTCTACAGCTTCGTGTCTGAATGGACACACAGCTCTGTGGACACACAGAGCTGCAACCTGGCTTGGGTTCCCCCATAGCAAGCCGCTTGCTGTGGGGGGGACTAAACAGGAGGAAGGGGCCAGGAGCACAGAACAGGAACCCGAGAACAAGAGGATCTGGGCTTTTCTGTGCAAATCTACTACAACAGAGCAGGTAAGTATAACATGTTATTTTTATATAAAAAAAAAAACAACACTTTACAATCACTTTAAAGTGTTACTAAACCCACAACCGTAAAATCAGTATATGCAGTAACGCATGATTGTTATACTCACTGTGGAACCTAAGGGGTTAATCCTCTGCATCGAGTCAGGCTGCACATGCTCAGTTTGGTGTGTAGTTTTGTTTTTTTTTTCTTGGGAGAGTGCATGTGATCAGCACAGGGCCAATCAGCACTGTCCAGACAGAGTCAGGGGTCTTGCAGTCTCATAGGGCAGTCAGAAAACGCCTCCTACAAGCTTTAACCAGTGCTTGGCTGGACACTGCTAAAAGTCACAAGACTGCTCTAAGTGCTGATGAGAAAAGGTATTTAGCAGTTTCTATTTAGTAAAACAATTACATTTCGATGTTCTGTGTACTGTGGGAGACCAGATATAGTGAATGCAGGGTCCTGGGTTTAGTAACACTTTAAAGTGGCAATCAACACTCCCATTAGGATCTGTGTTCAACATTTACAAACTGGAGTTGAATGGTACTTTAAAAGCTTCAACAAAGCTTTCTGAAAGCCATGTTTTGTCAAATTGTGCTGTTCACATTGCTCTTATATAAGCTGAAGCCCGTTTGAAACGGGAAACCTCTTTTGCACATACTCCTGTGACCCACAGGAGAAGTATGACCAAAAAACCTTTAGTCATACTTCTCTTTTAAAGATGGACTCAGGCTTCTGAAGAAAAACCATCTACATCAAAGAAATTAGCTTGGTTGCAATTTTCCAGTTAATTCTGCTGATAATTGTCTTGGTGGAATTGGGCTTCATTAGCTAGCAAAATATTTCCTAATGAAGCATGGCTGTGTTGGGAATTTGTCATGTATGTGACAGCTTCCCGCACCGTATTATATGCCCAGCCCCGTTACGCTGGCCTAGAGATTCCTCAGCAGAAAACAGAATGTAAACCAGCTGGGGGATAGCAGTGATGTCACCAGGTGGAAACCCAGAGGGGGGCTCCCAGGGATTAGGTACGGATGGAAGCCCCATTAAAAGCAATAGGAGACTGACAGCTCCCACAGTAATGCCCTGTACGGATTTTCCGACGGAAAATGTGTGATAGGACCTTGTTGTTAGAAATTCCGGAAAGGTGCTGGAGGCTGCTGGCCTTGTGTGGGCAGCTTCTGGCTGCCATCCTCAACCTCAGGTAAGAGGAAGATGGGGGTACTTTATGAGGGGGCAGAGGGCTCAGACTGAGTCTGTATGTACTGATATTTCCTTTCATTCCATGGAGAAGTGCAGTTCTATAGATATAATCCATTAATGTGTCCTCACTGAGTATGGAGGAGTTGGGACTGGAGGAGGAAGAGGACATGGGATGAGGCCCCCTCACGCCACCCCTCACGCCGGGGTACTAGGTGTAATCCTAGACTCTGACTTGTCATTTCAGCCCCAAGTCCAATCGTTGTCAAAAGTTTGTAGAATTCACCTCCGTAACATCTCTAAAATTCGCCCCTTTTTAACAAATGAAACCACCAAGCTCCTCATTCACTCCCTTGTTATCTCTCGCCTTGACTATTGCAACTCCCTTCTCATTGGCCTGCCTCTCCATAGGCTATCCCTCTTCTATCATGAATGCTGCTGCCAGATTTATAAACCTTACCAACCGCTCAGTGTCTGCCAACCCTCTCCTCCAATCCCTACACTGGCTCCCAATCACCCAGCGAATTAAATTAAAAATACTAACCACAACATACAAAGCCATTCACAACTCTGGCCCAAGCTACATCACCAATCTTGTCTCCAAATATAACCCAAATTGTCCCCTCCGCTCTTCTTAAGACCTCCTACTCTCAAGCTCTCTCGTCTCCTCCTCCCATGCTCATCTCCAGGATTTCTCCAGAGCCTCTTCCATTCTCTGGAACTCGCTACCTCCACTGGTCCGGCTATCCCCTACTCTTGCTACCTTCAGGCGATCCCTGAAAACTCATCTCTTCAGGGAAGCCTATTATGTCTCCAACTAATCTCCTACCACTTCCATCAGCTCATTCCCCACAGTTACAACCTTTTGTACTACCTGCCCCACCCTATTAGATTGTAAGCTCTTTTGAGCAGGGCCCTCTTTATCCTCTTGTATTGTATTGTATTGTATTGTAACTGTATTGTCTCCTTTTATATTGTAAAGCGCTGCGTAAACTGTTGGCGCTATATAAATCCTGTATGATAATAATAATAATAATAATGATGAAGGAGGAGGACATGAGATGGAGAAGGAGGACATGGGATGGGGAGATGAGACTGGAAGAGTAAGATATGGGATGGGGGAGATGGGACTAGAGAAGGAGGACGTGGGATGGGGGAGATGGGACTAGAGAAGGAGGACATGGGATGGGGGAGATGGGACTAGAGAAGGAGGACATGGGATGGGGGAGATGGGACTAGAGAAGGAGGACATGGGATTGGGGAGATGGGACTAGAAAAGGAGGACATGGGATGGTACTCAGTGGGATGGTCAGCGGGTGGATTCGGTGGGACGGCCAGTGGGCAGGCCCTGGGGAATGTTGGTGGTCAGGCCCAGGGGGGCCCAGGCCAAAATCTGTGTAAGGGGCCCCAACATTTCTGATAACTGCCCTGCCTGTGAATGATCGATCCTGGATGCAGACAGTCTGCATCCAGAGTCAATCATTCACAGTCACTGCTTGAGCAATTACATGCAAGCAGCCGTGATTAGCTGCAGAAGCTGTCAGCCTCCCATAGCTTTTAATGGGGCTTCCGCCTGCAGCCAATTGCTGGGAACCTCTGCTGGGTTCCCTGCATGTAATCACTAACAGTTCCCATTTGCCAATGTGAATGGACTTTATTGAAATTGTTCCTGATATGTCTTCATAATTTACAACAATTAGTACCATAGTTAACTCATGGTTCAAATGAAGAGTATTCTTGTCTTCTTGCTCTGCATAGCTATGTTCAACAAATCTTTGCTGCTGTATGCCTGTGGGCATTTATTTGTGTAGGTCATCTATTATGCATGGCATCATACATTTGTATAGTACAGATTTTTCTTACAGGCTCAGCTGTAGGGTGTCTAAGATAAGAGGCAATATTTATCAAGGTATCCAGCTGTGCTGCTTTGTTTGACATTTCAGTAAATCTGCTTCTAATATGAGCAGAGTTATGCCAGAATTCCAAGCGCTCGAGCTTAGCGACAACCGAGAGTGAAAGTGAAAATGTGCCACTTGTAAAACTGTTTATATTCATTATTATTTCATGTTTCTGTAATATATACCTAGAAGAGACATTTTGAAACACATAGATGTTTATTTAATGAATTTCCCTTAAAGGTACACATCCATCAAAATTAAAAGTCAAATGTCAGGGCAAAAAAATATACAGTACACTGCCAGACCATACTACTATCCCTACCGCTCTTTGTCCTTTCCTACAAGAATAGATTGTGCTCTTCCCAGCAAAGCAATGCAGCTCCTTTGACTCCCAAGAGCCTGCCTACAATGTATGTAGGGAAAGGTTTTTTGTGAGATGTAGTTCTGGACGGTATACCTAGATAAATAGGAACAGAGTTTTAAACAGTTGCCCTTGCTAATTTTTTACAAGCCTGGTGATGATGTCACAGGGAGTAATAAAAGCTTCAGCTACAGGAACAAAGTAAAAATCTAAACGGTATGGCTTTTAGAAGGAAAGATGGAGGTTTGGTGGTGAATTTGGATAATGCCTGGACATAAACTTTAACCACTTGACCTCCGGATGATTTACCCACCTTCGTGACCAGGCCATTTTTTGCAATACAGCTTTGCACTGTGTTATTTTAACTGACAATTGCGCGGTCGTGCGACACTGTACCCAAATAAAATGTATGTCCTTTTTTTCCCACAAATAGAGCTTTCTTTTAGTGGTATTTGATCACCTCTGCATTTTTTATTTTATTCTTGAATTTGGATAATGCCTGGACATACATTTTAACCACTTGACCTCCGGAAGATTCACCCCCTTCATGACCAGGCCATTTTTGCGATAAGGCACTGCATTATTTTAACCCCCCTGGCGGTATTCCCGAGTCTGGCTCGGGGTGGATTTTACATACCAAAAGCGGTATCCCCGAGCCAGACTCGGGCTTGCATCGCAGGATCCAGGAAGAGTTTACTTACCTTGTCCCCTGGTTCCTGCGATGTCTCCCCGCTGTGATCGGCGAGCCGCCGTGTCTCGCTCGATTCACAGTGCCGAGCTCCGTTCCCTGCGAGCGTTGCGACGCACGGGGACGGAGTTCGGCGGCAAATTCAAAAGTGAAACACACAGTAAACACACAGTATAGATACAGCATACTGTAATCTTACAGATTACAGTACTGTATCAAATAACTACACATCCCCTTTGTCCCTAGTGGTCTGCCCAGTGTCCTGCATGCAGTTTTATATATATAAAACTGTTCTTTCTGCCTGGAAACTGGAGATTGTCCATAGCAACCAAAACTGTCTCTTTACATCAAAAGTGGTTTTAGACCAGCTAGAAAACAGCGATAATAAATTATAATCACTTGCAGAATTGAGCGATAGTGATTTGTGGGGAGATCCGTCATCAAACACTAAAAGTAATAAAAGCTAAAATTCTGGAACTGAGCAAATTTCAGTGTTTTTGATTTGATTACATTATTATATAATTTTTATTATTATTATATTATTATGTGTTTTAATTATTTATAGTTAGTTATTATATTATAATTTTTTATTTCGTTTTTCAAACTTTATCATACCCGGGATGTCTACTAGACTCTTGTTTGGACAGATTTAAGTGAACTATTCCTAAGAATTACAGGCCTACAATATAAAACGCCAAATTTCTGTGCAAAATAATGGTACCGCTTTCAGCACCTAAAATCTGAAATAATCATACCGCCAGGGAGGTTAACTGACAATTGTGCGGTCATACAGCGCTGTACCCAAATAGCATTTATGTTCCTTTTTCCCACAAATAGAGCTTTCTTTTGGTGGTATTTGATCACCTCTGTTTGTTTTTTGTGCTATAAAGGGAAAAAAACCTGACAAAAAACGAAAAACAATATTTTTTACTTTCTGCTATAAATTTATGGCAGCCCCCCTGTGGCTGTACAGCAACCCAGCATCTGTTAGTAACGTGTGACGCAACGCGCTCTACATTGGTCGGCTGAGGCTACCTCATAGTACTGAGGATCCAACGAGGGGAGGGGTGAGATCTAATCGTGCATACCGGGTCCGCCATGACCATAGTACAGCACCATTCTCTGTCACAGGGAACTTCCTTTTATGCTTTTTAAAACTATAAGAATGTGAGTACAATGATAGAAGATTTTATGTGTGTATTTTAATAAATGCTCTCAATGATATCACACTATTGGAGACGTTATTTCTTTTCATGTGGGCACACCTCTTCATGATGAGGATTGCTATTTGAAGAGGTCCACTTGATGTGTTTGCAACAATATCCATCTGAGCAGCCCCCTGGGGATTCTTTGATATTGCCTATACGCCAAGCATGAGAATGCAAGGCAATATTTTCTGGTGAGTGCGGCTCCATATGGGTGAATCACAACCGGTGTGGTGAAGGATATCTTTATGGCATAGGAAGATTGTTTTACAGACTCACCTTTTCGATGCACAGTGTTTCTTGCATGGACTTTTTCTCATCAATTTACTTATATTATATTACCTAAATTGTTTGTTTATTTGTCACTGTTTTTATATTCTCCTGGTCATTTATTTGAAGGTAGAATCATTTAAAATATCATATTATTGGTATAGCATTAGTATCAAATGCTGATGTATTTTATTTCACTAGCTATGATCACACACAAATCACTTACGTGATTTACAGCGCCACTACTTTATTAATTTAAATACCCCACTTTGAAGTAACACAATAGGGTTTATTTACTAAAGCTGGAAAGAGCAAAATCAGGCTCACTTCTGCATAGAAACCAATCAGCTTCCAGGTTTTATTATCAAAGCTTAATTGAACAAGCTGGGGTTAGAAGCTCATTGGTTTCTATGCAGAAGTGAGCCTGATTTTGCACTTTCCAGCTTTAGTAAATAAACCCCATTGTGTACTTAAAAGTGGGGTATGCCTGTATATTGATTGGTTTGCGCTAAAGTTTTAGCATCTACAAACTATGGGATATTTTTTTCTTACTAGTAATGGCGGCAATCAGCAACTTATAGCAGGACTGCTATATTGTGGCAGAAACTAACACTTTTGACACTTTTTAGGGACCAGTGACACTAATAAAGTGATCATTGCTAAAAAATATGCACTGTACTAATGACACTGGCTGGGAAGAGGTTAACATCAGGGACGATCAAAGGGTTAACTGTGATTCTAGCCTGTGTTTTACTATACTGTGTGTGGTGCTTTTACTAGGGGAAGAGATGGAATGTGTTCCCTGCTTTGCAGGTACACAAACTATATCCCTTCCCCCCTGTCAAAATGGTGATCTGCCTTGTTTACATAGGGAGATCACAGTTCTGTCTCTCTGCCTGACGATCAGCGGGTGCCAGAGGACATTGGGTACTGTGCACCCGCTGATAGGCTTCCGCTTTGTGCAATCACAGTGGAAGCGAGCCACCGGCAGCGTGCATGCGTGCCCCTTACCCAAAAGTGTTAGATCACATATATATACGTGATCTGGTGCAAGGTGCCAACCTATAGCAGTAAAACTGCTTTAGGGTGGACCAAAAGTGGTTAAGCATTGAAATTCGTACAGTGAACTTAGTTTATTTGCTTGGGGACCTCATCACACCAGCGGCTGTACTAGAACACAACCGCTGGTGTGCTGTAGGCAGTGTTAATTTTGGCGACAAAAATATTTTTTGTAGATGAAATTAACACTATTTTAGTCAACAAAAATATGACTAAAACTAAAACAATTCAGACAACTAAAACACGACTAAATCTAAAATGGCCTTTTAGTTCAAAGACACTATGGGGGATATTTACTAAAACTGATGCACCTAGAATATAGGGCAGCTGTGCATGGGTAGCCAATCGGCTTTTAATTTCAGAGTGTTCAATTAAGCTTTGGCAATAAAACCTGGAAGCTGACTGGTTTCTATGCAGAACTGAACCAGATTTTTCACGTTCCAATTTTAGTAAATAACCTCCTATGACTAAAACTAAATTGAAATTTGATGTAAAAATTAAAACTGCACCACCACATAAGAATAGGTAGGGAGCATCTACTAAGATGCTGAAAGAAAAAAAGGGTTTTTCTCTATATATATTCCTAATATTTAATTTTGGTAATATATTCAGGCAATATGTGCAATGGTATTACAGCCAATAGAGTTTGAATTTTTTTAAATAAATTTTAAAGTTGCACTTTTATTTGTCAAAAAGCAATATTTTTGTTTGTTTATGAAACTTGGTTTAATATATAAAGCGTTACATATCACAATGGCTAAGGCCTGGTTCACACTGGTGTGACATGCGCTCCGACTTTGAGAGCACATGTCACATGACAAGTCTCGCCCCATTAAGTGCAATGGAACTGTTCTAATAAGGGCGACTTGAGTCGCTCCGACTTAAAAAAAAGTTCCTGCGCTATTTTTGCGATTTTGGTACGACTTGCATTGACTTCTGTTAAAGAAGTTGTATGCAGGTTGTGCGGAAGTCGCGCTAGGATGTCGGCTTCAAAGTCGCCTAAATCTGTGTCTGTAGTTCATGTTCATACTTTAATACCATAAATAATATGTTGTTAGATTTTTTTACTCCAGGAGTATATAATGAGTTTGGCAATTCTAGAGAAATGCTTAAATAATGCATTACAATTTAACGAAACCCATTAGATTTTAGTTGACTAAAATACGACGAAAACTAAAATGGCATTTTAGTCAAAAGACTATTACTAAAACGAAATCAAAATTTGACGCCAAAATTAACACTTGCTGTAGGTTGACATCGGTCATTTCATGTTCTATTGGCCACAGCATGGTGCGAGGTGGTGGATTGCTTTGCACTGCACTGCGCCGCATGCCATACTTTTTTCAGTGTACAGCACCGCAATGCAATGCTGTGATCTGGCCAGGTAGGAGATGAGGCACATTGCCTTGTCTTACCGTGGGACTGCGCTGGATAAGTTGCCCAACACAGTCCTACCACACCTGGTGTAAACAGGCCATAAGGGTTCCACTTTCCATCCAGACATTAATGTTCTGCACCAGTCTGCTGCTTTCCCAAATTCCCCTCTTTTGTCCATTGTTGTTGCATAAAAAATGAGAGCTGGAGTGTTTTGAATATTTATTACCCATGTTTGACACCAGACGTATTTGTCACTGTTTATCAATATCTTAACAAATAGTTGTCCATTCAGTGTCCTTAGCTCTCTAATTAGAAAAATATGTCATGTATTGGCATCCATTGCTGTGGGCATGTCACATGCATTTATCTGAGAAATGTTAGTTTTTCCAATTATGCTCAGCAATTATAATCTTCATGTGGAGTAATAGAATTGGACGCTCATTGACCATCCATGGTTCAATACCGTGAATCTGTCAAGTGATCATGTCACATTGAATAGGTGTCCTATCCTAGGACTGGGTCTTCAGGGCTGGTGATCACACTTTTTGTTGTAGCATTGTCCACTGTGTGGATGGTTATAGTACAGGTTCTATAGTGAAGTGACATTTCATATTTCAGGATGATTGACATGAACGTTTTTCTGACCATGTTCTGCACTGATCGGAATGGGACCGGAGGACATGATGGCATGGATGGAACCTATGTCACTGGTGAAGCTCTGCTAATTTATGCCAATTTATGGAAATCCATGTGTGGCCCTATTACAGCATGCCACTGAAACCTGTGTGAAATTATTCCCCAATTATTCTATTTTGAGAATTTTCCAACTCCAATAATGTAGAGTATTTACAAACATGAAAAGCTATATGAGAACGTCTGCTCTTTTAACATGATCCATTCACTTTGTTTGAATTATGTAGAGCTGCATGATTCTGGAACAAACAAGAATCACAATTTTTTTTTGCTTAGAATAAAGATTACGATTCCCTCATGAGTCCCGTCGTAACATCATCTTTTACATTATACAAAAAAATCGGGCTAACTTTACTGTTTCGTTTTTTTTAAATTAATTGAAGTGTATTTTTTCCCCAAAAATTGCATTTGAAAGACCTGTGCCAATACAGTGTGACATAAAATATTGCATCAACAGCCATTATATTCTCTTGGGTCTCTGCTAAAAAATATATATATATATAATGTTTGGGGGTTCTAAATTAAAGATTTTTAATTTGTAAGCAATGTGTCCGAAAAAGATTTAGTCTTTAAGTGGTTAAACTGCTCTCATCTACAGACCGAAGTTCATCCCTTTTGATCTAAAAGCACCAAATGATACAATGTTTATAGTTATCGTGCAATGTTGATACACATTTGATGGAGGCTCTTTTTTTTGACAGCAATGAGTGATCAGAGAATGGCTCAGAACTGTTTACATAGAATCATGAACATGCTGGATTACAGGCCCGTACACACGATACGAAAATTGGAATAAAATTTTGTCCAACGAACAATCTGCCAATTTTTGGATCGTTAGTACGGTGCTTTCGACAGCCGATTCTGTTTTTTTCCTCTTGACAAAAGCTGAATGTGCAGACTATATAACATTTTTGTCGTATGTGAACTCAACGTCCGATTTTCGTTTAATTAGTATTGTTTTGGTATGAAAAAAAAAATTGCAAGAGCAAGACTACGCATGCTCAGAAACAAAAGAATACATACAAAACTAGTCACCACATTACGTCACTTGTGAAGTTGTATTCTGTCGTATGAGAATTTTTCATATGGTGAGTAATCTCTTCACTTTCGACATGAGACTAGCATGCAACAATAAACGGACGAACTGTCGTCCGAAAATCTGATCGTGTGTACAAGGCTTTAGATCGTGAGGGGGGGGGGTTGAATCGAGATAGCAATTTTTTAGCGATTAAACATTTAGCTCTAGAATTATGTAACATCTTCAAACAATTGCAAGTATTCTTATACTGTATATTGTAATAGAGAAGAGTATATGAACAATGTCCTTTAACTAATTCAATTTCGGACACTTTTATCTCCTTCCTGCCCAGGCCAATTTTCAGCTTTAAGTGCTGCCACACTTTGAATGACGCGGTCAGGTAACACTGTAACCATAATTTTTTTTCACACAAATAAATCTTTTTTCAGTGGTATTTAATCACTGCTGTTTTTTTTTTTTTTGGGGGGGGGGGGTGTAGCAAAACAAATGAAAAGAAGAACAAAAAAAAAACATATTTTGCAAATAAATAATAATTCTTCATAAATTTAGGCCAAAATTTATATTGCTACATTGCTTGGGTGAAAATAACCCAAATCAGTGTATATTATTTAGTCTGTAGGAAAGTTATAGAGTCCACAAACGAATGGTATATATCTGAAAATCGATCCTGATGTACAGATGATCTAATTTCTTGAGGCACGAAAATGTCAGAACAGTACAAATGGCCCCTTTTTGGAAAGTGGGCAATCCAAAGTATTTAGTAAGAGGCATGGCAAGCTTTTTGAAGTAAATTTTTTGTCACAATTTTTTGGAAAATGAAGAAATAAAAGAAAACAAGATTTTTATAATGATTTTACATACTGTCACCAGTGCAGCACAGCGTCATCATATAACTGGCGTGGAGGTGAACAGGATAACTATATTTAATTATTAATAAATATACCGGTATTCATTAAAAATATACAATTTTTTAACATTTTTTTCTATTTTCTTGTACTTTTTTTTTTTTTTACATACAGTGACCAGAGCAATACATTGTTACTATGGTAACACTGTACTACTCTGAGGAGGTAATCAGGATTTATATTTATTTTTTTACTGAACTGAATTTCACAGTTATAAGCAACCATTTTTTCAGAATAAAAACTACGCATTCATTGTGATTGGCCATAGTTAATCACATGGTACAGATGGGCTGTGACTGGCCCTGTCTGTTCCATGCATGTGATGTCTGTGACCAATCACAGAGCTCATCACAATATAATGAAAAGCATGCAACAAAGCCTTTTATTGTGTACAACTGTCATGTGATCTGCTGTGAATGGCCACAGCGGTTATATGGTACCAGCAGCGGGCTAGTACAGTGATCTGTCATTGGCCGTGTCCAGTGGTCGTGGCGGGTAACAGATCATGCCACAGTGATCAACAGTGCTCCCGCCCAGCCGTCATCTTACAATAAGCCGGGGTGGAAGGTGCTAAACCAGAGATTTTATTATTAAAGTTAGAATCTTCTTCTCAATTGAGGATGACCTGACAAGCTTGCCATACACCATGCAAATTTTGCCCAGTTCCCGATGAGCCAGCTCAAACTCACTACATGGGTGGTTCTATTGCCACCCTCCTGCCCAACATCCTTAGATTGAAAAATCAAAGACCAGACTTAAAATTGTTGACTGAACAGCCTCTGCTGTTGGTTGTCAGAATACAATAATGGGAATTTCACCCATCCACACTGTACTGTAGAAAGGATCAGGCTAAACAAAAAGTATTTTGACTGTGTATGGGCAGCTTAAAGCTTTTCATTTCTGTAAATATGTTCACAATCCTACATTGCACAATCATACATTTATGACCCCATTGAACAAAAAAAAAAAGAAAATTCAGTTATTAGAATCAGAACATCATACGTGCTAATCTCTTGTCTTCCATTCATTTAATATGTGATTCTCTGTATAGACAGAACATCACTTGTTCATATAGTGGGCTGTGTTTGACCTCGTTACAAGACATTGATTTCATCTGTGAACTCTATCTTAACTGCGCCAGTAGTTGAGAACTAAAAGCTTTTGTAATCAGGATCCAACCAGCGAATGCTGAAAAAGATCAATATTCTGATGTGTTGTGTCCTACAGAGAACTGAGAATGTCAAAAGACACATTTATTAAAAAAAAATAAAGCAATACTTTTATAGAAAACAAAATAAATAATATCATAAATATACACAGGCATCAACAAATGGTGCATGGTCAGCTGGTGTGATCCCACTCGTTGCGTTTTTCCTGACCATTTGCTGCAGCTCTGTGATATGCCGTGTTCTCCCTAAAGTTTTTATTTAGCTTTTTTTTTAAGATAACAAACATGTCATACTTACCTCCTCTGTGAAAGGGTTTTGCACAGAGCGGCCCCGATCCTTCTCTTCTGGGGTCCCCCGGCAGTGCTTCTGACTTCTCCTCTTCTCGATTGCAACCACAGAGAGCCACATTCCATGGGGGCACTCATGCGGATGTGCTCTCGTGTCCTGCTACTGCATCCATTTACACAGACAGCAGAACTCGACCCCGCCGCTCTGGCTCCCGTATCACTGGATTTGATTGACAGCAGCGGGAGCCAATGGCTCCCGCTGCTATCAATCTATCCAATGAGGACCCAAGACAGCGGCTGGAGCTGCTGTGCTCGCTGGAACAATCGGGTTCAGGTAAGTAAAAGGGGGGGGGGGTCTGGGGGGCTGCTGATTGCCTTAAGCTGGCCATAGACAGGACTTTTCATTAAGCCAGAAGTCTAAAGGTAACCAAAACAGATTCCTCCATACACACAAACGAGGTGGGCGACCTGCACACGACTGCCGGGGCGACTTGCAAAACGACTTCTGTATAGAAGTCTATGCAAGTCGCCCCAAGTCGCCCCCAAAGTCGTACAGGAACCTTTTTCTAAGTCGGAGCGACTTGCGTTGCTCCGATTAGAACGGTTCCATTGTACTGAACGGGACGCTACTTGTCAGGCGACCTAGGTCGCCTGACAAGTCGTCCCAGTGTGAACCGAGGCTAACAACTTGTTAATCTGACCTCTGTCAAACAGGGAGGGCCACAAATTGATAGAAATTTGTCTGCTTGAGCAGGGAGTGGCCAAAATTAAATCAGTGTTTGGTCCTCCCTGATTGACAGAATTTTAATTAATCTATGCCCAGCTTAGCCCATTAGGAGGCCTACTTTCTGTGAGCAGGGGAGCCCTGTTACATATCTTTGGATGGGAATAAAGGAAAAAGCAAAGTGCTGGAGGGAAAAGCCCAGTACATTACCACCATTGATTGCAAAAACCACTAAGCCATTGTGGTTAGCACCCCTGACTTTCAGCACTGGGGTCCCTGTCAGGAAGCTCCAAACTGGCCCTAATGTGTGAATGTGAGATAGAGACCTTCAGCTGTAAACACCTGGAGGACCGGGACTGATGTGAATGTGCAGTTTGTAAAGTGCTGTTTATATTGTTGGTTCTATAAAAATACTGTTCATGGATAAAGGACCAAGGAACAAAAGGACTAACCACCACTAAGCAAAGGGACCACCAAGAGATGCAGGGACTGATTACCACTAAAAACAGAGATTACCTGTAGATAGAGGGAATGACCACCGTAGGACACAGGTACCACCCACTGCCTAGTGGGGCTGTGATTTGAACACATATAGATATAAAGACTGATTATTATTGGACTAGTAGACCTAAAGAACCATTAGACACATGGACTGGCCAACCAGAGCAAGGCCCAGGGGCTGACTCCTACATTAGCTGAGAGGTGAGCACCACTTGAGTCAGGGAGTGAGTATTACAACAGCCATGGTTTGACAATTATTATAACTAGGGGGTGACTATAACTAGATTCAGGGAATGACCGTTTCTACTGTCAGGCAATGACTTTTACTGAGCCATAGAACAATCACATCAAACGCTAGAAAATGAGCAATACCACTGCAGCTAAAGAGTGAACATCACTGGAAGGGAACCCTAATACAGCTAGAGATACACAACTACCGCTAGAGAGTGACCATCCCCCTTAGACCCAGGCAATTGCCACCACAGAATTATCACTATGGTTGGATGTGGACATCATATAAATCCATTTGCTAGGCCAAACCTTCATATTTAGGGCACATCAATGCATTTATGCCACCTTCCCAGTGTAGTTTTAGTGCAGGTAATGTAGCTAGTTAGACTTAGTATTAAAAGTTAGCTTTTAGAATTATAACAAATTTGTCAGAAAATGAATTAAACTGTTGTGTGTGTGTGTGCACATTTAAATAATGTGAACTATACTGTAATCTATAAGTATATTTAAAGCACAAAACCTATATATATATATATATATATATATATATATATATATATATATATATATATATATATATATATACACAATGGAGTTTATTTACTAAAGCTGGAAAGTGCAAAATCAGGCTCACTTCTGCATAGAAACCAATGAGCTTCTAACCTCAGCTTGTTCAATTAAGCTTTGGTAATAAAACTTGGAAGCTCATTGGTTTATATGCAGAAGTGAGCCTGATTTTGCACTTTCCAGCTTTAGTAAATAAACCCCATTGTGTACTTAAAAGTGGGGTATGCCTGTGTGTGTATATATATATATATATATATATATATATATATATATATATATATATATATATATATATATATATATCTATATCTATATCCCCCATTATGATAACACTTCCCATCCTTGCTGCTAGCCCTTAGGGTTCAATATTGGGTTGGCCCACACTTTGCACCTACAGTATCTTACAAAAGTGAGTACACCCCTCACATTTTTGTAAATATTTTATTCTATCTTTTCATGTGTCAACACTGAAGAAATGACACTTTGCTACAATGTAAAGTAGTGAGTGTACAGCTTGTATAACCGTGTAAATATGCTGTCCCCTCAAAATAACTTGACACACAGCCATTAATGTCTAAACCGAAGGCAACAAAAGTGAGTACACCCCTAAGTGAAAATGTACAAATTGGGCCCAATTAGCGATTTTCTATCCCCGTTGTCATGTGACTCGTTAGTGTTACAAGGTCTCAGGTGTGAATGGGGAGCAGGTGTGTTAAATTTTGTATTATCGCTCTCACTCTTTCATACTGGTCACTGGAAGTTCAACAGGGCACCTCATGGCAAAGAACTCTCTGAGGATCTGAAAAAAATCATTATTGCTCTACATAAATATGGCCTAGGCTATAAGAAGTTTGCCAAGACCCTGAAACTGAGCTGCAGCACGGTGTCCAAGACCATACAGCGGTTTAGCAGGACAGGTTCCACTCAGAACAAACCTCGCCATGGTAGACCAAAGGAGTTGAGTGCACGTGCTCAGCGTCATATCCAGAGGTTGTCTTTGGGAAATAGATGTATGAGTACTGCAAGCATTGCTGCAGAGGTTGAAGGGGTGGGGGTAAACCTGTCAGTGCTCAGACCATACACCGCACACTGCATCAAATTGGTCTGCATGGCTGTCGTTCCAGAAGGAAGCCTCTTCTAAAGATGATACACAAGAAAGCCCGCAAAAAGTTTGCTGAAGACAAGCAGACTAAGGACATGGGTTACTGGAAGCATGTCCTGTGGTCTGATGAGACCAAGATAAACTTATTTAGTTAAGATGATGTCAAGCGTGTGTGGCGGCAACCAGGTGAGGAGTACAAAGACAAGTA
This sequence comes from Aquarana catesbeiana, assembly GCF_042186555.1. NCBI lineage: Eukaryota > Metazoa > Chordata > Amphibia > Anura > Ranidae > Aquarana > Aquarana catesbeiana. The sequence goes on from NC_133326.1 coordinate 168,043,553, forward strand.
CGCCTTGCCTACAGTCTAGCAAGGTGGTGGGAGTGTCATGGTCTGGGGCTGCATGAGTGCTGCCGGCACTGGGGAGCTACAGTTCTTGAGGTAACCATGAATGCCAACATGTACTGTGATATACTGAAGCAGAGCATGATCCCCTTTCTTTGGAGACTGGGCCGCAGGGCAGTATTCCAACATGATAACGATCCCAAACACACCTCCAAGATGACCACTGCCTTGCTAAATAAACTGAGGGTAAAGATGATAGACTGGCCAAGCATGTCTCCAGACCTAAACCCTATTGAGCATCTGTGGGGCATCCTCAAACGGAAGGTGAAGGAGCGCAAGGTCTCTAACATCCACCAGCTCCGTGATGTCATCATGGAGGAGTAGAAGAGGACTCCAGTGGCAACCTGTGAATCTCTGGGGAACTCCATGCCCAAGAAGGTTAAGGCAGTGCTGGAAAATAATGGTGGCCACACAAAATATTGACACTTTGGGCCCAATTTGGACATTTTCACTTACGGGTTGTACTCACTTTTGTTGCTAGCGGTTTAGACATTAATGGCTGTGTGTTGAGTTATTTTGAGGGGACATGCAATGCATACTAGCACATTATGCTATTGTCTTGCAGGGACTTTTTTTTTTTTGTTTGTTTGTTTTCAGCGGTTTACTACCGCTTTAAAGCCGTTGTGCTGGTGTGCGCAATTTTAAAGCGTGGCATGTTTGGTATCCATTTACTCGGCGTGACATCATCTTTTATATTTTACAAAAAAATTGGGTTATGTATTGTTTTTTGTATTCAAATTTTAAAAAAGTGTATTTTGTAAAAAAAAAAAAAAAGATTCCCAAAAACTGCGTTTGAAAAACCGCTGCTCAAATACCATGTGACATAAAAAATTGCAAAACCCACCATCTTATTTTCTAGGGTCTCTGCTATAAAAAATGTATAATGTCTGGAGGTTAATTTTCTAGCAAAAAATACTAAACAAAAAGTGCCAGAAAAAGCTTGATCTTCAAGTGGTTAATACGTCTTTAAGGTCACAGAGCTGATTTTATGGATGTTAAAGTGATGGGCAGCATGCTTAGCTAAGTTATATAACTATCAACCCAAAGATAACCTCTAATAGCTCTTTTATTGTACATTTGTGGGCCGTGTATTTTGTATAATTGTGTTATATTAAATTGACTTCACAATACACTAAACAAGTTTAACTTTCAAAAAAATGAATTATTCCATTACGACATATTATGAAATCAGTTGAATGGAAGCTACTGTATTAAACAAAACTTCTAAGGACTTATGTTTAAAGTATTTATATATGAATGTAAAATATGCCCTCACTGTGGTGTATAGTACAAACTAGCCAGTTTAGATACAATTCTTTTTGCCCATAGTGGACCTAGCAAATAAAATGATCTGACTTTGTGCTGGTTGTGGAGAAGGTTTACATTTACAAGAAATCTTCCCGGATTAGAGCATGGTGTTGCTATGACAACTTGTGGATGGGAAATACTAGTGTCAGTGCTAAAACCAGAAATTACTATCTACAGCACAATGGTAATTTACTTACATAATTACATAGGCTATACGAGGGCTTCATTGATACAAGAGATTGATAAAGATCAAATATAGCCATGTTGTAAAGAAATATTGTTTATAAATCTTTTGATTCATCCATTTAACGTTTAAGTAATCTATGCCTTTTGTGAATTGGAATTTTTATTCATTACAGGCATACCCCACTTTTAAGTACACATTGGGGTTTATTTACTAAAGCTGGAAACCAATGAGCTTCTAACCCCAGCTTGTTCAATTAAGCTTTGGTAATAAAACATGGAAGCTCATTGGTTTCTATGCAGAAATGAGCCTGATTTTGCACTTTCTAGCTTTAGTAAATAAACCCCATTGTCTACTTAAAAGTGGGGTATGCCTGTATAGTTTTGATGGTATTACTTTGATGTTTATCCTGTAGAAACAATGATAGAAAAAAATGTAGATCCTGATTTGAGACCCTCTGTGCTACCCTCAAGGTATGATTGAGCACCATTAGGTGGGAAATGGTTTGGAGAAGGTATAGCTATACTTTATGCTGTTTAACATTGCAATAAGGCTTTAATGAGGATTGAGCTTCACTTTGTGTGTTGTTGTCATGCTTTTTTTTTTAAATTTTTTTTGGTTTGACATTTTTCCATCGGTCCAACCATTAGGTGTTAAAACATCACAAAGTGTGGTATTCTTGGATTAGAGTTGGGTACCTGTTATAAGGTCATATTGCAGTAATTCATTGGTTATTCTTGGTTATTTTACTTCATCCTTTCATTGCTGAAATTTATTTCCAGAGAGACTTGAAGTACTTTATTATTTATCTCCCGTAAGGTACAACTGTCTGGTGTTTTGAAGCATGATGTGAAGCTTCACTAGAAGTTCTTCAACGCTTGACATTAGGATTTTCACACATAATGTGTGTTTGTTTTACACTTTTTTTGCCTAGTACCGTAACTAGATTTCCTTTTGCTAATATTTAAAAATGTATTCAAGCTTAAAATGCACACAAAATGCCTGTATAAACACTAAAAAAAAAAAGAAAGAAAAAAGACCAAGGACACTTAATTCAAATGTAAATAAAGACCACTGCAGAAAGTACAGTGGTCTGCTACACTCCCCCTCTTTGGGGAACCACCATTACAGCTCTGCAATCAACAGGCATGATCAATACTGTTTGCAGAGCTGAAGTAGTGACTCTGTAAGGCCGGATTCACACCTGTTCATTTCCTAATTGTGCAACAAAACACACAAAAATGTGCGTTTTTGCCACTGGTTTTCGCAAAGTTGCTGCAGTTGCGCGCAATTGCTAATGGCACCTTGAGCACGAGTAGCAGATGCACATTTTGTCAGGCGATACAAACGCTCCAAAATCTGCACTGAACACACTTACCTGACATGGCGTGACTGAAAAGGTTCTGAATTCACTTTAAATGAATGGGCTGTCCTAGGTGCGACACGTGTTAAAGCATGAAGAAAGCACAAAAGAACTTGCACAAGAACGCCCATTCCTGCTATGCTCAGATGTGAATGGGGCCTAACAGTGCATGTCTGACCACTGTACAGAGACCAGTGTTCTCCAATGGAAAGCAATTGTCTTTATAAGCAGCCGCAGGAAAGCACTTTGTCCTATGACTGGAGCGTCATTAAAAAAAACAGAAAAACACAGGGACATGTTTATTACGCAGTGAATGTGACATTCACTAAATATTCACTGCAAGTGCATGGGTTTTAAATGACAGTGATTGATTCACCTGCAGTTAATGATTGGCAAAGCCACATTCATTGCTTTATAAATATTCCTCGAAGATATTTAAGAATGATTTTTACAGTATCCTCAATACTTTTTTTTGGTTTTTTTTCCCGTATGAAAAGAAGCTGGGCTTTCATCACTTCTAGCAACACCTAGAAATGATTTACTCGGTGAGCAATATACATTCAATTCTCTTTGCTCTCTTTAGAATCATGTTTACACTGTTCTCTCTCTTCTTTATTTACTCAGATGTACACTTGCTGATTTGCAGTTGCCTCCTGCTCTCTTTCCTCTCTACACAAGTACATCAATAATATGTTATTTTTCTCCGAGCTCATTTGCTCTCATCTCATTCCCTAGGTTTCACCTTATCTTCGCATACGGCCTCTGGATTTCAGTGCTCTTCTCCTCCCTCCAACTAACTCTTCACACTCATATATTCATTCTGTTTCCATCCCCCTCCCCAAGTCCAGTGCTCGCCTCTTCTTACACACCAGCTGACTTTTTAAAAAAAAAATTTCTCGAAGGAATGAGCTTCAGGATTTCATTAGACATATTAATTCAGCCCTTTACCTTTCTAGCTGTTTAATGGCAGCTCTTGGGTCTGTGTATGCATGCCAGCTGAATAAATTGAGTACTGTCAGTGATACTTTTTTTATTTGCACTCACATACAATTTTTCAGGACAAGCTTTCGGGGTATGTCCCCTTCTTCAAGGTCCAAGCAGTACTGATTCACACATTTTAAAGCAGAATATGTAAGAGGTGGCATTTAACGTTAAATTGCAACAATTTCTTAAACAGGATAATTTCCTATATTCAGCCCCTTACCTTTATAGCTGTTTAATGGCAGATCTTGGGTCTGTGCATGCATGCCAGCTGAGTAAAAGGAATCTCCCAGGTGCTTCAGGCATTTTGACTTCCTACATTTGGCTGCCTAACAGCTGGCACTACTTCTGTAGGATAAAACGGAAGTTATAGAGATGGTATCACTCGATTGAAGTTTAAGGGGTAATTCCACCTTTTGGGATCATATTTCATGTTACACCCATGTTTAGGGGGTAGGATGAAACATAGTATCATGTTTATGTTACCATGTGGCTCCACCCACACAGCCGTAATAGAGTGAGTTATAAGTCCCATCTGCTACAGTGGCAGAGGGACTCATAGATCTCAATGGAGCAAACGAGCAATGGCGTCAATCCACTTGTAGATCACTGTTTACCGCCTTCAAGCCGCATAACAAAAGGTCCATACCAAGGGCTGGGAAGAGTCAGCAAGTGATCGTGGTTGCAATGGCCAGAAGGCTCCTATGCAAAATTAAATGCACATTTTTCTTTTTCTTTTATTCAAATGGGTGAAATTTGACATTAAATTGCAACAGTTTCTTAAAACAGGATGATTTCCTATATTTCATAGCCTAACCAATTGTTTATCCACAACCACAATAACCAACAAAAATACTTATGTTTAATCTCTTTTTATTAAGTTTTCTGTTTAAGGAGTACAAAAGAATACAAAATCATAATAAGGAAACAGCATCAAAGTCCTGCAGTAACAATACAGAGATCTGTCAAAACTCATATCCTTCCAATTTGAACAGAATCTATCAAATTAATTATTTGTTTTTTAATAACGTGTTTGTATTTTTAGAAGAATAATTGAGTTCTTTTATTGACTTTCCAATCTGCAAGGAGGGACACCAAGATTTGTGTTGCTCTAGCAACTAATAGACTCTAGCATGTGAGGATTAACAAATGAGAGCTATCATTTAATATTTTATTAAATCTTCCCTGATTTTTTTTTTTTTCAGGTACAAGATTAAAAACTGTTAGCAGGTCCAGTGCCAAAAGCATTGAAATATTCTGTGGCCGAAAGTATTTCTCTAACCCACTGTGATATTATTTTGTTTTCTTTTTAACAGCTTTTTATTGTGAACTTAACATCTTTTGACCTGCATGTACAGAGACAATTAATAATCCAGTCATGTCATGTGAAATACACCTGGCAGCACACCAAGCTCTGTTGAACAGCTTGTTTTGAACTGAATTATAAATTCAGGGATACATTACCCGTTACAGCTTAATTTTCTTCTATTGAATTTGTTGAGAAAGAAAAGAAAGGCTATGGCATGTTCTGTATTGAGTACCTGTGGGTTACAGGACATGTAAGCGTGTACCAGGCAGTTTAAAGTAGAACTCTAGTCAACTGCTACATATAAAAATACTTTACCCATTCAGGGCTGAATGAAAGAATCTCTTTAACGTGTATCTAAAGGCAAAACGTATTTTAGTTTTGGAAAGAGTGGTGATGGGTTAGCACTCCTATGGGACTTTTATTGCTGGTTGTGCCCCAATTTGTCCTGGTGACCACCATCAATGGGACTGAAAGTGAGGAACAAAGCAATATTCAGAGTTGCCACCAGAACAGTAAAATCGGAGAAATCTTCAGTGACTCAGCTGTCTCAGAGGGAATTTCTCCCTTACGTTTTGAAAGATTTCTTCTAAACTTCTGTTGTCTCTATAGGACAGAAAGTGAAGGGAAATCTCAACAATGAACCACAGATGGAAAAAAAACTGACATGTTTTTACCATTTCTATTCTACCACAAAAAAGAAAAAAATACATTAGTTTTGCCCTTATGTTTTAACACCAGGATTTTAGTAAGCGCATGCTACAGGAAACAATTCATACCATCACCAAGGCATGCTGAGAATGTACAAAGACCTGCACATATACAGCTCAGTGTACATTCAGGGGTGGAAATCATTCCCGCTGCTGGTTGTAAAGTCTGCCTTCACACCTTGTGTTCAAATAGCAACAGCTGTCAGGGGCAGCCATCAGGTTTGTACTCCGCAGCCTGTCTATTGTGGGCAGATGATAAAGTAGATTGCAACCGGCCACACCATACAGCCAAATCCCATCCAAACGGGGTTACCTCTCAACCCTCAGATCAGAGTGGCTGAGTGGATGTAAATGCAGAGGCAAGGAAGGTCCAAGCTCCTCCTTGTCTCTGATAAGTCATATGACACGGCCAAAGGTGGACATAGGGGGACGTTCTGCCTTCCTCCTTTTGCCTGTATAATGCAAACAGTGTTGTGCACTAATAGAAGGAGGAACCAAGCGCTAATTCTCTTCCTGCAGACCTGTATGCAGATACTTGCATTGCCTTTGGTTAAATATTACAAAGCTGTGGAGGGAGGCAGAACATAAAAAAAAAATTCCAGTTTCTGATACCTTCTTTTATTTTGCAATCATACCCAGCCTTTGATAGCACATCTCGCATGCATCAATGCACTGAAAGCTTGCATTGTATCATCAAGCTTTCTTTTTTTTCCCAAAAAAAATGCTATTCCAGTATGACTTTAGAAAACATCTACTTATCCTATAAGATGGTGGTGCTGTGTCTTCTCCCTCATCATGCCTACAAGCATAGCTCATGCACTACTTATCTAGTAAAAAGTGTTTCCCAGTGCTAAACCTTTCAACCAATTTCTAAATGTATGCATTTGTAAATTTCAAAAGCCAATCTAAAGGAATAGTAGTGGTAAAAAAGCACTTTTGGGTTTAACCATTCATTTTTTTTGTACAATTCTCCTTTAAGGGGGGCGTGGCAGGGTACGTCCCTCATTCCCATCTCAGAAAGTTGGGAGGTATGCTACAAGGTGTCTTCATTTCTTACTAATGACTCCTGTTCTTTGCATTACACACTACTTCCCAGATAGCAAGGATAACTTGCCACACATTTGTGGCAGTGTTGAATTGTAAATCTTGTTAACCTGCTGCACATTTCACTGGCAAGTTGTACACTCGCAGAGCACTTGAAGCACAAGTTCTAGTGGACATTTTTTCAATTTGTAGCAAATCTGCACGGCAAGTCTCTAGAAAGAGCAAAGTTGCAGTGGTGAGTCTACAGCAAGAGCTCTGCAAGTCTACAGCATGAACATTCAGCCACAGTGACCCCCTGTGGTGGGCTGACTATTGCACAACATAACCGAACCGAACCAGAACTTGCAGCAGATTTGTTTGCAGAATGTTTGCAAAGAAAGTTGATCTGCAGTCATGCAATGCGCACTTGCTGCAATTGTGCAACAAACTTGTGAAGCCTGGCAAGTCTAGCAATAGCTTAGCAAGTCATTTTCAAATTTGCAGCTCAATTGCTTGCTATCTGGGTTACCTCTGAACACTGCATTACTCACTCCTGAACACTTCATTGTGTCACATACTGCTGATATCTCACATTACTACTGGCCCCTGCACTCTGCATTACTCCTGACCGCTGTACTCTGCTTTACTTATTTCTGACTCCTGTACTCTGCCTTACATACTACTGACCCCTGTACACTGCATTACTACTGACCCCTGCACTCTGTATTACATACTGATTACCTCTGAACTCCATATTATTTACTTTTGGTCACTTCACTCTGCATTATATACTGATTACCTCTGAACTCCATATTATTTACTTTTGGTCACTTCACTCTGCATTATATACTGCTGACTTCTGAACTCTGCATTATTCTCTCCTGTCCCTGCACTCTGCATTACTTACTACTTAACTCTGCAAATTTACTAGCAACCTCTGAGCTTTGTGTTCTCTACTACCGAACTCTGAACTCTTCAAACCTTTCTTACTTTTGAATAAGGCCTTGCTGGGTTATCCCTTTAACAAAAAAAACAAAAAAAAAGTGCTGGTCTTTGATATCTTTTATAATGTTGAGGTAGTTTTCCACCTCACCAGGGTTGCCTACCCCTGTCATAGATTAGGTCATTGAGGTAGCTGTACCTGCTAATTTTGAAAATGTGCTATATTTACTGGCCCGTTACCACCTACCTATAATGGAAAACTGAGGTAAGCTAATAAAGAGAAAGCACATTTCTCATAGGAGCTAAGTATAAGCAAAAAAGAAGCATGAACATTTTTCCAGATGCTGAGCACAGCAGTGCAGTTGTCCCTTACCTTTGTTTCAGTTATGAATCAGACCTCATTTGGTGTCAGTGGGCTGCGTTTGAGCATATGGGCCCACTGTGGAGGCAAAATAAAACACCATGTTTTATTTTATGTGGATCAGAGATTGGTATCACAGCATACAGAAACCTGGGGTCCTTGGCTTTTGTCACATTGTTTTCTAGCACTCAGGAAATAAAGACCTTTTGAACCAAAGTTCCCTAAGCATTATTAACATTCTTATTTTTTTGTTCCATGTTTGCTCTTGTGTATTTTGCTTGTTAACTTATGGCGTGATTTTTTTAGAACCTGCTTGCGTTCTAAAAATACATGTAATAAAATACTTGTCTGAACTAGGTAAAAAAGAGCTCATTGCAAAAGCACAGTTCATATTCAACGATTTTCTTCATTTTACACTGCTTTTAGCTCAACATACATATATTTAATCGTGCTGAATAAGAATTGAAATGTTTTGTCTACTAAATCTTATTTAACCACTTAAGGACCGGAAGAATTTGCCCCCTTAATGACCAGACCATTTTTTACGATACGGCACTGCGTTGCTTTAACTGACAATCGTCATGTGACGCTGTACCCAAACAAAAGTAATGTCCTTTTTTTCCCACAAATACAGCTTTTTTTTGGTGGTATGCCGCGTACACACGATCGGACTTTCCGACAACAAAACCGTGGATTTTTGTTCGAAGGTTGTTGGCTCCAACTTGTCTTGCATACACACGGTCACACAAATGTTGGCCAACAATTACAAACGTGGGAACGTGGTGACGTACGACGAGCCGATAAAAAGGAAGTTCAATAGTCATGTGATATCTCCTTTACGAGCACTAGTTTTACAAGACCAAGCGCTTCCGGCTCGTACTTGATTCTGAGCATGCGTGAACTTTTGTGTACACACGATCGGACTTTCCGACAACAAAGTTTTGTTGCCGGAAAATTTGAGAACCTGTTAGCCAACATTTGTTGGTGGAAAGTCTGACAACAAATGTTCGATGGAGCATACACACGGTCGGACTTTCAGCCAACAAGCTCACATCCAACATTTCCCGTCGGAGAATCCAACCGTGTGTACGCGGCATTAGACCGTCAATTTTGAAAAAAAAAAACAATATTTTTTACTTTTTCCTATAATAAATATCCCCCGAAAACAAAAAAACAAAACCAAACTTCTTCTTCAGTTTAGGCCGATATGTATTCTTCTACATATTTTTTGAAAAAAAAACCTGCAATAATCTTATATTAATTGGTTTGTGCAAAAGTTATAGTGCCTACAAAATAGGGGATAGATTTATGGCATTTTTATTATTCTTTTTTTTTTTTTTGATAGTAATAGTGGCTATCTGCAATTTTTAGTGGGACTGCAACATTGCGGCAGACAGATCGGACACCTTTGACACTTTTTTGGGACCAATGATATTTATACAGCGATCAAAGCTAAAAATAGCTACTGATTACTGTATAAATGTCATTGGCAGGGAAGGGGTTAACACTAGGGGGCGATCAGCGGGTTAAATGTGTGTCCTAGGAATATATTGATTGGTTTGCGCAAAAGTTATAGCGTCTACAAAATAGGGGATAGATTTATGACATTTTTATTATCATTATTTTTTTTTTACTAGTCATGGTGGTGATCTGCGATTTTTAATGAGACTGCGACATTATGACGGACACATGGGACACTTTTGACACATTTTTGGGATGATTGACAATTATACAGCGATCAGTGCTATAAAAATGCATTGATTACTGTATAAATCACTGGCAGGGAAGGGGTTAAAACTAGGGGGTGATCAAGGGGTTATTTGTGTTCCCTAGTGTGTGTTCTAACTGTAGGGGGAGAGGACTGACTATAGGATATGACAGATCGTAGTTCCTAGCTATTAGGAACTCACAATCTGCCTCTCCTCTCCTCTCTTCACAGAACAGGGACGTGTGTGTTTACACACACGTCCCTGTTCTTCCTCTCGTGCCCACGATCGCACGTGGCTGGTGGTAATCGCGAGTGACAGTCACGAGCATCGGCACCCCCGCAGTGCAGCGGGCACGCGCGCCTCCGCTGGCGAGCATGTGCCTGCTATCCCGCTTAAAGGAGCCGACGTACAGCTACAGTATAATGACGGCGGCTGGTTGGCAAGTGATTAATATAGGTCAGCACATCTAGGCAGGGTGGAAAAAGGCTGACCATATATTATACAATTTTCTTGCACAATTTTCCTTTAGATTTACCAAAACCATATAATATGACGTCAACCCTAAACACTTTCAATTTGTATGCAGTCAGGCAGGCACTTGCACTACATAGTTGAAGGTAAATCTAAAGAAATTTGAACAAGACAATTGTATAATGTATGGCCAGCTTAAGTGTACTTCATAATTTTTGAAGTGGTTGTAAATGTTTACATATACACAGTGAAGTGACCAGCCTCAGGTGATACACAGTAATGACACAAATCCTCCTACATACTGTAAGTTGTACCTGTTTATTCAAAACCATCTATTTTACACAGCCATTCACACAGCACAAAGTAACAGAGCTGAGGCTGTCAATCACAGGCTGTGTGCTGGAGATCTTTCCCTTGTCACCTTTTTTTCTTGGTATCCAGAAACCTTGTCAGAAGTGAAACCTGCAGATAGCAGAGGAACAAGGCAGCAGACAGAAATGATACATAGGGGTTTATTTACTAAAACGGGAGAGTGCAAAATCCGGCTCACTTCTGCACAGATAACAACAAAACCTGGGGAATGCCCAGGAAAAAAACCCAAGCCTACTTACCAACCAGCTCGCAGACAACCGAATTAATCTGTCTAACAGTATGCGTTAAAAACAGGGGTTTAGTCCGCACGCATTTGCAAACGCATGCGTAAGCCACAGAGCCACGTCACGGCACCCTGGTATCTGTGGTCCTAACACTAAAATATGAGTGTCCGCACAGTGAGGCACATTCATTCTGATGGATAAATGGGGGGAGCACACCAAACACCCAGCAAATAGCACAATGGCTGCAAAGGTGTTGGTGCGTTGCTGGACCAATACAAACACCAATGTGATAAAAAAAACTTCTGCACAGAAACCATCAGCTTGTTCAATTGAGCTTTGGTAATAAAACCTAGAAGCTGATTTCTGTGCAGAAGTGAGTCTGATTTTGCACTCTCCAGCTTTAGTAAATAAACCCCTTAGTGCTCTGGATTGAGACTATAGAGGGATATGCTTTGTTCATAATTTATGTCAAGGTTTATAAACACTTTAAAGACTTGTAGTAGCTCTGAGGACATTGAATCGAACATGTACAGTATGTGGAGGAGATTTTTTCTTTTTTTTTTTTAATTCAATCAGCATGTGGCTGCCCCTGTACAGCAGAAACGGATATATTGATCAGTGTATTCTGACAGAGGCGGGTCCTGCTGTTAAAATGTAAAGTCCCGATGGGGAGATGCCTCCATCCACCTTGTTTGTGTGGAGGAATAAACTAACCATCTATGGTCAGCTTTAGTCTTGTCTGCAAAGACGCCGAGCAATATTTACACTGGCCTGATGACAGTTGTCAAGGCACAGAAATCAAAGTACGATGTGTCGTATTTACATTTCTTGGGAAACCGCATGCAGCTTGATGGCTTTGAAGTAGTGAACTCCTAACTATACTGTATGTTGCCATATGCAGTGTACAACAAATCTACAGCAAACTTCAATTTATTACCATCATTTAAATAGCATCCACATATGCAATACTTAAAACACTCACTAGTAGCTATCTTGTAGATTTGGGATTTGCAATCTTTCTATGAAGAAATGTTAAAATCCTTATGATTTTGCTTTGTTCTTATCTTTCCTTATACAGTATAAACTAACACCAAGCTTTTTACAGGTAGCTAATTGGGGGTGATGATGATGGGGGTATGGAACATATTGGGCAATCCAGTGTGAGTCTGTCAATGAAAACTTTTAAGAACCCTCGCCCAATTTTGCTAACCCTACCTTCACCCCTCTAGGGCAACCCCCCCCCCATTTTTAAAAAAATATTTCAGTCCAAAGGAAACTTGCCAGTAGCACAAGGAGCAGAACTCTGATAGCAAAGAAGGAAGAACAGTTAAAGAGTTTATAGTGATTGTAAAGCTTTATTTTATTTTTATAAACAACAAACATGTAATACTTGCCTGCTCTGTGCAGTGTGTTTTCACAGAGCAGCCCAGATCCTCCTCTTCTCAGGTCCCCTGCCAACGCTTCTGGCTCCCCCCCCCCCACGAGCTCCCCCATGGAATGCTGCTTCCCATGGGGACACTTGTGCATGCTCAATCCCGATCTGAGCTGTTTGGGTCTATTCAAACATACAGCCCGGCTCAAACCCCCCGCTCTCTGCTCACAGGTTTTGAGTGACAGCAGCAGGAGCCAATGGCTCCCATGGTTCTCAGCCAGACCTGTGAAAGCCGAGTGGTGGAGTCGGGGAAAGAAACGCTGCTGCAGAAGTGCACAGCACTGGACCGAGATTGGGCTCAGGTATTTAGGGGGAAGCTGGGGGGGAAGCCACTATTAAAAGTGTTTTTACCGTAATACTGAGAATGCATTCTTTGCATGAAGACTAAGGATAACAGGCAAGTCAAGATGGCTTGTTTGCAAGAAGCTTGCAGATTGCCTTATTTGGGGGTCTCTTATATGAATTTAAATTTTTCCCTTTTTTTTTTTTTTTACCAAGGATTTACTAGGCAGATTTACCAGGATTTGCTGCCCTTATTTAAAAAAAATGCACAATGTTGATTGTGATTGACTGTAACAGTGATCACCACACTGTGACTTAGAGCAGTTGGTAACAATGCAGTCATGGTGCTGGAGGTGCATGATTTGTAACACAAAAGGAAAGGGGTTAAAGACCTAGTCCCATATTAAGTCTATGGCACTTTCCTCCCTTAAGATTCACTGTATTATTTAGTTTTGGAGAATTACCCAAAGCCTCTTGCACATTTAGCCCTGATGTATGAGACTCAAGTGTTTAGGTGGAAGGTACAGATGCACTGTCAAGCCCTGCTGCCAACAGCCTGTTAAAGTCTATGAGAGGCTAGATGGTAGATGGTGCACTGAGTGCTACTAACGTTTAGGGCAGTAAGCGCCCAGGGATGAATGCCCAGATTGGAAGCAGCCTGCACATCAGCTGTCAGTTTTTCATAGACTTTTACAGGCTGCCAGTAGTGGGGCTGGACTTGCGCCTTCCAAAACAATAGAGTCTCATGCGCCGGGGCTAAATGCCCAGTATGCTTGAGGCCTAATAGTTCCATAAATATTGTAGTTTGTGGATGTTTGCTACTATCCTGATTAACCACTTCCTGTCCAGCCTATAGCAAAATGTCATCCTCCCGGGTTGCGTCTCGCACGTGGCCGTGCTGTGGCACGACAAAACAAAAAAAGGTCACTGTCCCCACCTTTAACTGGTCTTCACAGCACGGAGCACTGGAAGGGCGAACGCATGCTGCGGCACGATTCGTCACCTGCTGTGTCCTTCGGAACTTTCCTGCAGACTAAATAATATACACTGATTTGGGTTATTTTGACCAAAGAAATGTGGCAGAATACATTTATCCTAAATTTATGAAGAACAATTAGTTATTTGCAAAATTGTATAACAGAAACAGAAACTAAGAAAACATTTTTTTTCAAAATTTTCAGTCTTTTTTTGTTTCTTTGGCAAAAAATAAAAAACCCAGTGTTGATTAAATACCACCAAAAGAAAGCTCTAGTTGTTTGGACAAAATTATAAAAATTTAGTTTGGGTACAGTGTCGCATGATCGCGCAATTGTCATTTAAAGTGCGACAGCGCTGAAAGCTAAAAATTGGCCTGGGTAGGGTAAAAGTGCCCGGTACTGAAGTGGTAAAGTAAATCCTTTGTTAGTAAACATTTGTAGGTAGAAGACGATTACCAGCAGTCCACTGTAGTTCAATAGTATTATTGCAAAGGATGTCAGTGTATGTAGGAAAACATTTTTCTTCCACAATTCTAACCATTTCTAACTGTCCATGGTTAGCTGGATTAAAATGATGCCTCAGATTTTGGGCTTGTTTCTGGTAGTCATATGGGCCATAACCAGCACGTCTTTGAGGTACATCTTCCCACACGAGAAGTTATTTCAATTCTATGAAATAGAGAAAAGGATCCATAGTACTGTCTACGTGCCACTGTTGGTGTCAGATATCTCCTTCCTTATCATTCTCAGAAAAGTATGTACCCATCTACAGTCACTTATGACATATTTTATTGTTTTTATATAAACCACAATGTGATCTCCTGACTTTAAACCTACGCATTCACTATGACTTGTGACAGAGTGTTTCACTTCCTCAACCAAGAAGAGTGATTAGAAAGATATCTTGTTCAAACAAGAAAAGTGATTAGAAAGATAACAGCCATAAACAGCTATTGTTTTTCCCACAGAAAGAGTTCCTGCATTGCCCCCATACAAACTATGCTACAGTGACTTCAGATAGATGAAAAGGACACTAGAAACAAAACAAAGTGTTTCCTGTAAAATCTCAAAAAAGTAATCACTATACAAGCAATCACTTGTAACAACTTTCTTCTGAGTTTTAGGTAACAGATTATATAAATTTATATAATGATACTAATAATAGATTATTTAAATTCCAGATTAGATTTGAAAATCAGCAGAGGGCCTAAGGGTAAAACAAAGGCCCCTTTCACATGGGCGTTCCGTATGTCCGTTTTTCATCCATCTGTTGACGGATGAAAAATTAACATACATGTATCTCTATGGGATAGCGAACATAAGCACATGATCACCTGCTGACATCCGTCTCCGTTAAAGCGGGGTTCCACCCAAATTTTGAACAATATCTGTATGTATTCTCTTCCTTGCCTAGATGCTGACATGATGTTTAAAAAAATTTAAATCGCTGTAATTACCTTTTATTTTTCTATTCTTCTTTGCACTTCCTGGTTCTCCTCCCATGGGAGTAGGCGTGTTTCTAGCCTCTCCCAGACTCCTGGGAGCTAGTCTCAGGCTTCCCAGGATGCCACTGAGCATGTGCGGGAATAAGCGGTGAATGCTGGGAGCACAGCATTCACCACATCCAGGAAATAAATGCTTGTGGGCTTCAAATGCCCACAATGAAGATGGAAACCGCCTGCAGTGAATAATATAAGTTATTCTTTCCAACAAAATCTGACACAGGCGGACATATTACACACAATATGTGAGTATGTAATGCTGAGAAGAAAAGTTTGTGAATGAACTAAAAAAAAAAAAAACGATAGATAGGTGGACCCCCGCTTTAAGCTAAGCTAAGCTCTGTTTTTTAGGACAGAAAAACCCCTTTTTTCTTCCGTCAAGAAAAACGGATGTTAGCGGACGATCCGCTGACATCCGTTTTTCAACCTTTTTTTTTCTCCCCTCATTAAACACACTGTATATAGCTGGTTGCTAAGGAAGGGCCTGTGAAGCTGGCTGCCGCATCCTTAACAACCGATGAGTCATCAGCTCTCAGCGGGGTTCCCCGCTGAGAGCTGACTGTAGGAAAAAAAAATTGCTGACAAAAAAAATCGCAAAAAAAAAAACAGTGTGGGGTCCCCCCCCCAGGTCCATGCTCTTTGGGTCTAGTATGGATTCGGAGGGAACCCCCCACGCCAACATTTTAAAAAGAAAATGACATGGGGTCCCCATACCACACCCTTATCAGAGCATGCAGCTGGCAGGTCAGGAAAGGGAGGGGACGAGGGAGCACCCCCCCTTCCTGAACCATACCAGTCCGCATGCCCTCAACATGGGGGGTGGATGCTTTGCGCCTCCCACCCCAAAGCACCTTGCCCCCATGTTGATGAGGACAAGGGCCTCTCCCCAAAAACCCTGGCCGGTGGTTGTCGGAGTCTGCGACTGGGGGGCTTATCAGAATCTGGAAGCCCCCTTTAACAAGTCCCCAGATCCTGCCCCCCCGTGTGAATGGCTATCGGGTACATCGTAACCCTACCCATTCACCAAAAAAAGCAGTGAAAAGTTAAAAAAAAAAAAGAGACTTTTTTGACTTATAAATAGCTCTGAGCTGCCTTCTCTCCTACCGCCGTTTCTCCCCGAGCCATCTTCTTCTACCGCCGTCTCTCCCTCTGCTGACTTCTTCCTCGCTGCCGGTTAACCGCTAAAAAAAAAAAAAAAAAAAGCCACTGTTATTCTGTAGCTGTCTTCCTCCGTTGTGTTGTCGCCCACTGTCTGGCATCTGTTATATAGCCATGGGGCGTGGCCATCAGATGATGTCACCCGGAGAGCCCGCCCCCTATATCGCTTGCCTATATCACTTCAGCCAGATCCTCTAGAGATAAACTAAATTTGTTAAATTTTATACATTGGCTTTACTATAAACCTTCCAGGTTGTTCAAAATTGGCAAATTGGCATCTGCCACCTTTTAAAAAATGCTTTGTTGACACTGGTCCCAGTGGTCAGCTGTGTACTTACCTTTGTGCTAATCTATGGTTTTAATTTTGTATAATAAGCCGTGGTTTTTAGAAATTATTTGTAGTTCTTTTTGGGGAAGTACCTGCTCCCTTTTAAAAGTCCCATATTTTGCTCTGTATTTCTTCTGCTTTTTCTTAGAACACAATAATCCATGCACATGACTCTCTCTTATTGTTTTGCCCTTTTGTGTATTATTGCAGGAGAGATGCCTGATTCAGTCTGACTTGTTTATTGTCATACTTAGAAGAGTAGTAAGGATTGATGTCTGTCACACATGCACTTTGCTTCCTATACTATGAACACTGTGATAGATGGTAACATATAGGTTTGTTCTATGCTTTCTTTGTCTTTTTGTCTTTTTCCAACGATGGGTTCAAAATACGTATATTTGCATTGTATCTCAGATAAAGAAAAAATGTAGTTAGTATCTTCTCTGTACGGTGCAAATGGTACTAATAAAAGTTATCTTAAAAAAAGCAAAACACACACACATAGAGATGAAAAACATGTATAGGGTTGTTTATCTGCCTGAGGATTTGAATTTCTGTCTATCCAGTCCTGAGATTTACATATCCTGCCAGTCCTGTCTGATAGGGAAGGAGATTGTTCCTCTTCTGTAGTTCAGTAAAATTTGTTTCTTCTCCCTCCAGTTTGTGATTACACAATGAAAGGAGAAGCAGACTCATTTTTCTGTCACTCTGCTTTTTCCTCCTATCACCAAGCTTCTCGCAATGCAGTATAACCGATTTGTCTACTTGTGCTGCTTCTCCCTCCCACAGTCTGAGCTATGCTGTACAGAGACTGCCTCTATTTCTAAACATGCATTTAATGATATATCAGTGAATACAGAGCTTCATGATTGTGTGTCTTTTATGTCTGCTTGGAGTTCAGCTTTATCGCACATTACAGAAACCTGTACACCGTAGAAGCAAATTATGTTGTAGAAAGGGTTTTCACACAATGATACATGACATTACATGCTCATGTACAAGATTATCATTATCCAGACATATAATACATTCTTATATTACATTATATACACATTACATTACATTATTCAGACATATAATACAATTAACGATGTCCTAAATTGCCTGTTACATTTTATATTGTGGCCACTTTAGAACATAAGTAGGGTCGAGCAGTGCTAAATTGAATGGATTCAACCATCACAAATTCAAGGGAGGGTTGCATCCCAAAATTTCTATCAGGTTTCTCAAGAGATAATTTATCGGTATCATGTTAATCCGTACAAAGAAGTTATATGAAGCTTTTTTTTGGATTTTAAAATGTAAGAATAAAAGATCATTTGTTGATCAAAAATTTGGATAAAGTAATAAAACATTTTCTTTTCTTGAGATTAAATGTGTCTTGAAATTATCAGCATTAGTAAGCAGACTGTACTGTCCCTATGTAGGGAAAAGCAATATGTTCAATTTGCCAACCTGCTCTGTGCAGTGATTTTGCACAGCTTTTGCACAGAGCAGCCCAGATCCTCCTTTTCTCTGGTCCATCGCCGGCACTCCTGGCTCCTCCCTCCTACTGAGTGCCCCCACTCAGCAAGCAGCTTGCTGCCAAGCCGCTGTTCGGTGTGTCTATTCAGAAACAGAGCCGTGGCTTGCCCCCTCCTGATTGGCTCACTGACTTTTATTGACAGCAGCAGCCAATGGCGCCCCGTTGCTGTCTCAGCCAATGAGGAGGGAGAGTCTTGTGCAACATCGCTGGATCAAGATGGGGCTCAGGTGAGTATTGAGGGGGCTGAGATGCGCTGCTGCACACAAAAGGTTTTTTATCTTAATGCATAGAATGCATTAGGATAAAAAACCTTCTGATTTTAGAACCACTTTAAGCCAATGATGTTACAAGCATCCCCGCTCTTTTGTTACATGCGGCTGTGGGGAATTCATAGGCTTCAACTGATTGGACTAGTAGCCCGCTATCATGTGACAGTTTCCCATGTGTCCAGACCACATATGTGATTCATATTTGTTCCAATGTTTCCTCCATCTTCTGATGTGGGAAAAACTGAGCAATATAAATGCTATGGGTGGCTGGATGTGAGCAGACATGTGTCCACCTCTATCCACCCATTGCTGGTCAGGTCAGTAAAAGCAAACCTTGGTGCAAACTCCTGCCGTTCACTCCGACAAACCTGAGTTGTGGGCCAATATAGATAGACACACATTCACTTATATTCATAGGGATACGCTGCAGTTTTTGATCCATGTAATCAGGGGTCAAAAACGGACCAACAGAACGCCCATGTGAAAGGGGCCTAAATAGCACAAACAAATAAGGAATGCAACTATTATTCTCTACATACCACTATTTTCCTCCTATGAAAAAACAATCAAGTATTGAACAAATTGATGTACATATTTACTCAATTTTCTTCTATCTTCGAGTTGGGAAATAAAAGCCATAATGGAATATATCCTAGACAGAATCTGGAAATAATTCTTACCGATGATGTGTGGTCCCTCAGGCAGTGATTTTAAAACAAGCCAAACCTTTGCATTAGGCTAGAGACAGGCAAGAAAATGTGCTTATTGGAAGCAAATCGCACCCGTGGGAGGTCAGCGGACCCTGGATGAATGTGATTATGTTGTTTCTTTCCCAGAGTGCTGTACTTGTTACTCTGCAGCAGCTTCGAGTTAGCAGACAAATAGATGGTGGATTCAAATACAATCCTTGCTCCTAATTCATGCACTTTCACTGCCATATTAAAGGTGAACCCCTCACATTTTCTGTTAAACGTTTTTTGTCATGATGCATAATGCCCCAATGGACACTTGATATATAAAGAATTTGCATATCCATTCAACCATTGAAAGTGCATGTGCATTCTTATGCCCCGTACACACGGTCGGATTTTCCGACGGAAAATGTGTGATAGGACCTTGTTGTCGGAAATTCCGACCGTGTGTGGGCTCCATCACACATTTTCCATCGGATTTTCCGACACACAAAGTTTGAGAGCAGGATATAAAATTTTCCGACAACAAAATCCGTTGTCGGAAATTCCGATCGTGTGTACACAAATCCGACGGACAAAGTGCCACGCATGCTCAGAATAAATAAAGAGATGAAAGCTATTGGCCACTGCCCCGTTTATAGTCCCGACTTACGTGTTTTACGTCACCGCGTTCAGTACGATCGGATTTTCCGACAAAAAAGGTAGAAGAGAGATCTGGGGTCTGGACCCCAGATGTCTCAGTGAAGCCTGGTACACACTATCATTTTTTTTTTTTATAGTAACAGATTGATGTACTAACTAGTGGTGGCTGGTGCTCAATTTTCTTGAGGGGGGGACAGTGAATTTGCTAATGTCACACAACTGGGTGGGCTCGGGGCGCAGTGCTCTGCACTCGGAGTCCACCCTTTTTGAAGGCAATTAGAGCCTCCGACTCTAATCATGTGCTTCTAAAAAAAAAAAAAAAAAAATAACCCATTGGAATCCATGCGCCCGGTGCCCTGCATGTAGATTAGGGGCTGGTCGCATGAATTAGGGGGGTGGCCCTAATGGATGGGCTGCCACTGGTACTAACACAAGTGATGTTAGTACAGCGATCTCTCCTGTTGTACTGTTGTATTCTGACAGGGACCAGGACACACTGATCAGCACCCACAGTGTACCCTGCATAAGGAGGAGTACTCACTGCCCATGCTGTCACAAGGGATGTTGTTCATCCTTTGAGTTGATGAAAAAAAAAAATTAAGAGACAGTACCAAAAAATGTTTTTAAATAATAAAATTAAAAGAAAAATTTAACGCGTCCTTGTGCTCACACCCAAATGCAAACGCATATGTAAATGGTGATCTTCTGACACACGTGTGGTATTGCCACGAACGTCAGAGTGAGAGAAATAATTCTAGCACCAGACCTTCCATGTAACTCTAAAGTGGTAACCTGTAAAGGCCATTAAAACGTCACCAATGGAGATTTTTAAGCACGTCGTTTCCACGGGTGTGCGCAAGTGTCACCTATTAGGCATCTATTTGCTCAGTGTAACATCATATTTTACATTTTACCAAACAAGTTGGTATTATACTGTGGTTGTGTGTACTAAAATTCATTAAAGTGTATTTTTTACAAAAAATTTGCATTTGAAAAAAAGCTGCGGAAATATAGTGCGACCTAAAAAAAAAAATTTAAAAAAAAACACCATTTTATTCTCCAGGGTTTCTGATTTCAGAAAATATATACTGTTTGGGGCTTCTAGGTGATTATTTAGAAAAAAAGCTTATTTTTCATGTATGTGAGAAGTGTCTGAACTGGCTTGGGCATCAAGTGGTTAAATCAATGTTTACTTTTGTTTTTTTGCACAGAACGAGCGTACGTGCACTTTCACTGAGCAAATGGCTGTTCGAATCAACCACTATTGTCCAGTAATGTTTTCCATGGGAGCATAATTGAGTCCATCAAACACTCTTCCAATGTGTAAATAGTAAATAATAAAAAAAAACCACACAAAATAATGTTTGCATCTCAATTATACAGAGTGATAACTAAGCCATATCCATCTGTGACAGTTCACTAGGACAGGAAGTGAAGGAAAATATAACCAATGGCGATACAGACAGAAATAAGATCATTTTATAGAGCAGAGTTGGGAAGACTTAGACCCTTTTTGTAGGTTTTATTGCTGTGTCTCTGTCTGAAGTTTTTCCCTTTTATGGATTACTGTAAGGCGTCAATATGACTTTATTTTGGTGTCTCGGTATACATCTTTTAATGCTTTCCCTAAAATACAGTGAAAAAAAGGGCTATATTAATAGGTAAAATTATGAATAAAAATTGGATAGTAGCTAGCTTTTCTCCTATCTTGTCTTGTTGCTAGGACGTTGCTAAGACACTCCCAGCTGATTCAGCCCCCCCCCCTCGCCTGCGCTCTCTCTCCCCTGACGCAGTAGCTTTATCTCAGTGACGCTGTGATGAAGAAGATAGTCGACCACACATATGCAGGGGTTTGAAAGCTCACTTTGGTGATGGTGGAGGTGAGCAGTAACAGCTTGGAGTGTCCTAGCAACATCTCAGCAACAAGGTAGGACAGGATGATGCCATCTCTGGGAGTTTTTCGGCCAGGCTTTGGGAGGTATGTTAGAAAAAAGCCAAGGAATAATCCAAGCTCCACTTATATAAAACATGCGGATAACCCGCAAATGACATGTACAAACGAATAGTAAAAAGCCGGCTAGACAAACGTAAAAAACAAAACACCCGCGGGTCACATGTGGCGTGATGGCGTCAGCACAACGCACCGCCCTACATGTTTCGCAATACCTTGCATCTTCCTGGGCCCCAGGAAGATGCAAGCTATTGCGAAACATGTACAATCCCCTGTTTGTAGCTGATTTCCTTTGACGGCTGCCATCTTGGTTCCTCTGAACATGGCTTTATTACTATTTTTTTATTACAGGTACTAATATAGCACCATCAATATACACAGCACTTTACAGATACAGTATGTTATACATTCACATAAGTCCCTTTCCCTCAAGGAGCTTACATTGTAAGGTCCCTAACCCACATTCATACATACACATACTATGGCCAATTAAATTTTTTTGAAGCGTGGGAGAAAAAACCCACATGGGCACAGGACGCAGATGCCAACAACCCAAGTGCTTCCAGGCGGAAGTGTTTAAGCGGTGTTCCGCCTAGGAAAAAAAAATTAACAGCACCTATAAATACTGTAGCTGTTGACTTTTAATATTTGGACACTAATTTGTCCAGGGACCCTTCGATGTCGGCATCCCAGCCAATTTTCGGATGGGCTCCTGGGTGCTGCCACCGTCATTCGTGGTAAGGGAAACTGGAAGAGAAGCCTTTCGGCTTCCCAGCCGGTTCCCTACTGCTCATGCATAATTGCATGAAGCACGCTGCGCTTTCGAACTGGCTCAGGAGCGAAGGAAGAGGGAGGGAGGCCAAACTTCTGAGGGCAGTGCTATGGCACAGACTCCCAGAATTGGGAGAGGGGTAACTGTCAAAAACGGGTACCCATTCCCCCCTCCCCCCTGAGGGGAGGTGGAAGCAGATCAGCAGAGCTTCTGCTTTTGGGTGGAACTCTGCTTTAATCACTTAGCCACTGTGCTCCTGTTTGAACTGAACCCAGTGCTGAGCCCAACTCATCCCTTATCACTACTTTAAAGTGAATCAGTCATGTGCCACATCCTTAAAATTAATTGGAAAAGAAGAAAAGAAACCCTCTAGGTCGGACTTTGGAGGCAGATTGGAACAATAATGTATTATCTTAATAGAATGGATTTTATTGAACATAGATACATAGTAATAGACAATAAAAAATTATAAAAAAGGTATCGTCCATTGACGGCCAAGCAATGGCCAGAAGAGACAGATGTTACATATACCCAAGAAAAGAAATGATGTTTCAACAGTATGGCATCAAAAACATGCGTGAGCACCTCGCTGGATTGCTTCCTCGGGACACACATTGGGGAGTATAGAAACAGGTCTCCCTGATATGGACATACACCACTGTCTACACTGGACTCTCCCTGGATGGGCGTCATAACACCAGAATAACCAAAGCCAGGAATTCAAATTTGAGCTATATACCAAAAGGTGGTTCAACCTCTAGGGGCAAAATGAAAGCTTGTAAGTTACATTTAACATCAGACATGAATAAAATATTCGCTGTACTGCAGTCAGAAGTCACATTCACATCAAATAGTTAGTATAGTCCTTCAAAAACTTTAAACTTGCATGAAGGTTATCTACTTCACAGTTATAACCGCATAAATCCACAGGGGGGGCAGCACCTGTAATATGTTCCTGTGTATCTTCCCTGAAAACTATAATGCCGCGTACACACGATCAGGATTTTGGTCGGAAAAATATATGATGGCTTTTCCGACGGGATTCCGCTCAAGCTTGGCTTGCATACACACGGTCACACAAAAGTTCGCTGAAGTTTCGACCGTCAAGAACGCGGTGACGTACAACACTACGATGAGCCGAGAAAATGAAGTTCAGTGCTTCCGAGCATGCGTCAAATTGTTTTCGAGCATGGGTAGGAATTTTGCGCGTCGGAATTGCTACAGACGATCGCATTTTCGGATTGGAACTTTTTCCGACCGTAAAATTGAGAACATGCTCTCAATCTTTTGCTGGCTGGAATTCCGCCAACAGAAGTCCGATGGAGCATACACACGGTCACATTTTCCGACCAAAAGCTCTCATCGGTCTTTTGCTGGCCGAATTTCCGATCGTGTGTACGCGGCATAACCGCATAAAGCCACAGGGGGGGGGGGGGGCAACACCTGTAACGTGTGCCTGTATATCTTCCCCTGAAAGTACCATCAAGGATTTATGCGGTTATAGCTGTGAAGTAGATAACCTTCATGCAACTGTAAAGTTTTTGAAGGGCTATACTAAATATTCGATGTGAATGTGACTACTGACTACATGACAGCGAATATTTTATTCAAGTCTGATGATAAGTGTACCATACAAGCTTTCATTTTGCCCCTAGAGGTTGAATCACCTATATATATATATATATATATATATATATATATATATATATATATATATATATATATATATATACCTGTATATATTTCAAATTTGAAATCCTGGCTTTGGTTATTCTGGTGTTATGACGCCCATCCAGGGAGAGTCCTGTGTAGACAGTGGTGTATGTCTGGTTCAGTGAGACCTGTTTCTATACCATCCAATGTGTGTCCTAAGGAAGCGATCCAGCAAAACGCGTTGACGCAAAGGGGCTTACGCATGTTTTTGATGCCATGCTGTTGAAACATCATTCCTTTTCTTGGGTATATGTAACGTCCATCTCTTCTGACCATTGTGTGGCCGTCAATGGACAAAACCTTTTTTATAATTTTATATTTTCTATTCCTATGTATCTATGTTCAATAAAATCCAATTTTTTAAGATAATACATTATTGTTCCAATTTGCCTACAAAGTCCGACCTAGTGGGTTTCTTTTTTTCTTTTCTCATCCCTTATCACCAAGTGAAATTAAAGGAAAACATCCTGATGAAAAGAAAATGAGTGCAGTCCTCTCAACTAGAGATTGATAAGCTGCAATATATTAAATTTCTGTACTTCTCGCATATTGTTTTCCTATAGGTGTGGTTCTGCTATTCTTAGACTATACAGCTTTTGTAAAAATAGCATGAAGATGGTGTTCACAGTCAGATTAGAAATGTCAGTTCCGTAGTAGAAGTTAGAAGATAAGAGCTGGTAGAACACCCATGCTTCCTTCGCCCCAGGTTCATACATAAACATGCATAAGTATACATAGTTGTGGTTTTCCTTTTTCTAAAACTGGGTTTTGCAGGTTGGGGAGTTCCAGGTTGGGGAGTTCCATACTTCCATGACACAGACTACAACATTATATTACATGCAGTAACACAAGAGATAAAGAATCCCCACAGCCCCTGTAGGAAAATAACTGCAGGAACCTTCCGCCTTCTTTTTTTACAGAGTTTGCCACAAAATGCACTCAGTCGCGATCATCGCACATAATCACTAGCTGCCTTCTGAATACTCATGAATAGCTGTGTTCACACAGCTAGTGATCATGCAGCTAATGATTATCTGCTATCAGTACTCAGCAAGAATCGCGGTAGGGGTTGATAGCTGGCACATAGACGTTTTCAGGCATAAGATATGCGCCTTTCTCGGGGGGCGCGCAGCTGACCATAGAAGTGCATGACTGTACACCCTTGTACTCATGTAAACGCAGATGCATCTGGTCATTGCCGTTTACCTGCACCTAGGAGATATTTTCTAAATGTGAAAATTCTGAGAAAATACATTGTACGTGTATGTGCAAGTACACACATAAGCATCAGCGTTTACATAAGTACAAGTGCATACAACCATTCACTTCTATGTCTGGCTGGTTCTCAGGGGGCAGAAAAACACTGGGGTTGATTCACTAAAATGGGAGCGTGCAAAATCTGGTGCAGTTGTGCATGGTAGTCAATCAGCGTCCAGCTTGTTCAATTAAAGTGGTTTAAAAAGCTCATGTTTTTTTACCTTTATGCATTCTATGCATAAAGGTAAAAAAAAAACTTCTGTCTGCAGCAGCCCCCCATAATACTTACCCGAGTCCCATCACGATCCAGAGATGTGCATGAGAGCCTTGGCTCTCTGAGGACTCTCTCTCCTCATTGGCCACTGGTTCCCGCTGCTGTCGGTCACAGCCAGTGAGCCAATGAGAAGAGAGAGGGGCGGAGCCATGTCACAGCTCTGTGTGAGAATGAACATGCAGAGCAGCGGCTCGAGAGCGAGCAAGCTATTTGCTCCGGGGGCACTTAGCAGGAGGGAAGGGCCAGGAGGGCCTGCGGGGGATCCGAGAAGAAAAGGATTGGGGCTGCTCTTTGCAAAACCACTGCACAGCGCAGGTAAGTAAGCAGGTAAGTATAACATATTTTAAACTTGCCTTTAATGTCTCTTTAACCACTTGCCGACCAGCCGCCGTCTGGTGTGTGTCGGCTCCTCTAAGAGCCATAGCAGGCGCATGCGTGCACCGTCTGCACAGCAGGGACCCGATGCGCGTGGCCGGAGGCCGCAATGTCCGCTGGCCACCCGCGATCGCGGGCATGAGAGCCAGAACGGGGATTTGTGAGTGTAAACACACAAATCCCCGTTCTGACAGAAGAGGAGAGACAGATCTGCTGTTCCCAGTAATTAGGAACAGCGATCTCTCTCCTCCTCCAGTCAGTCACATCCCCCCACAGTTAGAAACACACAGTGAGGGAACACATTTAACTCCTTGACCGCCCCCTAGTGTTAACCCCTTCCCTGCCAGTGACATTTACACAGTATTCAGTGCATTTTATCTGTACTGATCGCTGTATAAATGTCAGTGGTCAGTTGCGATTATTTATTTATTTATTTATTTTTACCAAAAATATGTAGAAGAGTACATATTGGCCTAAACTGATGAAGACATTTGTTTTTTAACTTTTTTTTTTTTTTTTTATATTTATTATAGCAAAAAGGAAATAATATTGTTTTTTTTTTTTTTTTCAAAATTGTCACTCTTTTTGTTTATAGCGCAAAAAATTAAAATTTCAGAGGTGATCAAATACCCCCAAAAGAAAGCTCTATTTGTGGG
This sequence comes from Aquarana catesbeiana, assembly GCF_042186555.1. NCBI lineage: Eukaryota > Metazoa > Chordata > Amphibia > Anura > Ranidae > Aquarana > Aquarana catesbeiana. The sequence goes on from NC_133326.1 coordinate 168,070,366, forward strand.
GAAAAAAGGACGTAAATTTTGTTTGAGTTCAACGTCGCTTAACCACGCAATTGTCAGTTAAAGCAACACAGTGCTGTATCGCAAAAAATGGCCTGGTCATTAAGGGGGAAAATCTTCCAGGGCTGAAGTGTTTAAAGTGATTGTAAAGTCTCGTTTTTCTGTTGCAGTGGATTTGCACAAAGCAGCACCCGATCCTCCCCTTCTCAGGTCCCTCTTCGGTGCTTCTGGCCCCTCCCTGCTATTGAGTGCCCCTACACCAAACAGCTAGCTATAGGGGCACCCAAGTCGAGCTACAGCTTTGTTTGTCCATTCAGACACGGAGCTGTCGTTCCGGCCCCACCCACTCTGTCTCCGGATTGGCTAACTGACTTTGACAACAGCGGGAGCCAATGACACCGCTGCTGTGTCTCAGCCAATCAGGAGGGAGAGTCCTGGACAGCCGAGACACTAGTGGACATCATTGGACAAAGATGGGGCTCAAGTAAGTATTAGGGAGGCTGGCACACACAGAAGGCTTTTTATCTTAATGCATAGAATACATTAAGATGAAAAACCTTCTGACTTTACAACCCCTTTGACAAAAAAAAGAAGCAGATTTTGCACCCCCCAGGTTTAGTAAATCAGCCACACTATGTTTTTTTTAAGCTAGGCAAATATTATGCCCAAAAACATCAGTGTGCATAAGGCCTAAGTTAATACCATGTTTCCCTGAAAATAAGACCTACCCCTATTTTCGGGAAGGGCTGCAATATAAGCCCTGCCCCGAAAATAAGCCCTAGTTTAAAGTGCTGGTGAAATACTAGAATCCACTCTATTACAGTGTTATATAGTGTAGACTGTGTGTGTGTTTTATGTGATCTAGTTGTACCAAATACCCTCGGTATAGCGCTGACTTCCCGCTGCTCTCAGCTGATCTCAGGCTGCTCTGCTCTTCTGCTCTTCTGCAAGTTGTCAACGGGGGGTCTCGGGCCCCCCTCCCTCTGCATTTCTTAGAGCTGGGAAGAGGTCTCTGGCGGGCCATGGAATAGCCGAGCGGCGCTCAGCTGATGTCGGGCCCCCCTCCCTCTGCATTTCTCAGAGCTGGGAAGAGGTCTCCGGCGGGCCATGGAAGCGCTGAGCGGCGCTCAGCTGATGTCACACTGCTCTGCTCTTCTGCAAGCTGTCAGCGGGGGATTTCGGGCCCCCTCCCTCTGCATTCCTTAGAGCAGGGAAGAGGCCTCCAGCGGGCCATGGAAGCGCCGATCGGCGCTCAGCTGATGTCAGGCCCCCCTCCCTCTGCAGCGCTCAAAGAGGGGAAGAGAGCTCTAGCGGGTTACAGATGCACCCAGCACTAGACGTTGGTATGTGGCACAATTGGATTGCAGACATACACATTTTGCAATATGTGGTGCTGTGGATTTAAGTAATTTACAAGCCCTTTTACACAGTTCCACAGGGGATTTCTGACAGGCAGGGGGGAAAGAAGACAGCACATGGCATGATAAGGCCTACCCCGAAAATAAGCCCTAGTGTGTTTTTGGTTGCCAAAATTAATACAAGACCCGGGCTTATTTTTAGAGGAAACACGGTACCTGTCTTTCTTGAAATATCACTATTTTCTAAAGCTTTCCTGTTTCATTCCCATTTTTTCTTTCCAACTCTTTTACAATATTTTTAAGATTACTGACACAATATAAATACGAAAAAAAAGTTTAATAAAAGGACTTCTAAATCTTTTAAATACCAAGTGAACATAACCCGGTCTTATATAAGCCTCAAGATATTCTTTCTTTAGCCTGGACATTAAAATGGAACTTATAAGAAGGTTTTTATTAGATATAGTGGTTATTCTAATCCATTTGGTTTGCTGCAAAACACCTACATATTAAAATAGAAATGTTTGTTTATATTCATAGCATATGCATTTGAGTTATTATTGATATTGTTTCAGCAAAAGTTAATTTTCATACAGCTAATACTACTACTTACTTGCGTGCTGTTCCATATTTCCATGATTCTATTTATTTTTAGATTTGTAGGTGTTCTGGCTGGTGGCCATCAGAATATTAAATATTACATCAAGCATTCAGGATTTATTCAGACAATGTGCAGGGACCTGTATTTTTCTATAAATGATCAATGAAGGTCTCTGTAAGGTACATAAAAAATGATTTTCCTAGTGCCCTGTTCTCACCACAAGGCAACGGTGATGTGTGGTTCAGAAGAATGTAGCATGTATGCATTTTTTTGCAATGAAGTGCACATGAATGCATATAAAATGCACATGAACACAGTGCAAGTAATAGTAAAGTAATGTAATGACACAGAAAAAAAAGATGAAAAAAATTGCATGACGTATCATTTTTAGAGTGCCAGTTCACACTGATGCGAATTTGTTGCGTTACAAAAAGCCTAGATTTGCTTGTCATCCAAAAACACAGTGGGGGTTATTTACTAAAGGCAAACCCACTTTGCAGTACAAGTGCGCTTGGAAGTAAAGTCACTGTAGATCCGAGGGGGACATGCAAAGAAAATAAAAAACAGCATTTTAGCTTGCACATGATTGGATGATAAAATTAGCAGAGCTTCCCCTCATTTTACATCTACCCCTTAGATTTAAAGCGACTGCTCTTTCAAGTGCACTAGTAGTGTAAAGTGGATTTGCCTTTCCTAAATCATCCCCATTGTGTTCAATGACGGTTGTTCACATCTATGCAGTGCATTTGCAATGCGGCATCAAAAAGTGTCCTGTGCGAATTTACTGCGTTGTGGTGCAATTTTCCTCTCCAGAAGACATCGATGGAAACAAACATGAAATTGCATTTTGTGTTCAGATGTGTGCGTGCAAATACTACTTTTTCTGTGTACATTTTTACATATTACCCCCCTCGCATACATTTCAGCTGTTCGAAAATACATAAAATTCAAATTACAATTGCAGTGTCTTTAGCACAAATCACAACTCAAAACCGCACTGAACTCCAGCAAAAATCTGCATGAGAATCACACCCATTTGCATCTCATAAGTGTAAACCCGGACTTTAAAGCCACATTTAAATCTAAGCATGTGCCTAGTGGTGTGGTTTTTCTTGTAACATAAGCTAGGTACATTGTCATGCATCAGTGTGCATTTCCTATGTGTGTTACTTACATTTTGCCGCACATTGATCTGTGCTTTCAGTGCAGTTTTGATGTAAGAATTTAGAGTTGATAGACTTAAAAGCCTTTCACCAAAGCTTGTTAGTACATCTTGGCAGTGCATCAAAACACAGGTTTTGATACGCAGCCATTGACTTCTTTGGACCTCCCAACACACTAAGTTGTGTGAAAAAAGGGAAATGTTTTCAAAATACACTGCACTGCAACCCTGAGATGGAAATATGTAAGATCTTTATTATGGTGAACCATGATACATGCATTTAAGCATTTTGGAATGCATACACTGAAAGGCAACAGGGTAAGTGGACCCTAAAGGTCAGTTGTTTTTCAGCAATGTAAAAAGTGTATCCCAAACAGACAATTAATGGCAGACACATAACACAGTTCAGCCCAAACCTTTTATTTTACGTCCACGTAAAAACTAGATGCCAACAAAGTCTCTAACACGTTTTGTGCAAATTTGTTTAACCATTGATAACAACCATTGTGTCCATAGCTCCCAACTGTCCCTGATTTGGAGGGACTGTCCTTGATTTGAAACAAAGTCCCTCTGTCCCTCTTTTCTCCACATTTGTGTTGGTCTGATCTATATAGTTGTATATAAAATGCACTTTCCTTCTTTCGAAAAGTGTTTCCCAGTGCTAAACCTTTCATCCAATTTCTAAATTGCTGCATTTGTATATTTCGAAACCAAGTATAAAGAAATAATAGTGTTAAAAACAAACACTTGTGGGTTTAACTAATTATTTTTTGTATAATTCCTATTTAAGGAAGTGTGGCAGGGTATGTGTCCTATACCTACATATTTTTGCTAATGGGTGTCCCTCGTTCCCATCTCAAAAAGTTGGGAGGTATGCAGCATCATAAAGAATGAACTAGAGCCTGCATATCAAGAGAAAGTGAATTTTAAATGGAACCTTGCAGGTACATTTCCTTCAAACTTCAATATATAGTCCAAAATTAATTAAAATTAGTATATCCATAAAAAACATATACACAAATTACCCAAAATCCTTTGGTCCTGTATTATAGCGGTATAATATAGATCAATCCCGACATGTTTCGCCCTCACAGACTTCTTCAGGGGAACACAAGCCGCTGATAATTAGAAATTTCTATTGGATACAAAAACAGTGAAAGTATTGCATATATAAACAAAATAAACAATTATTAACATATGCATGCAGGTTCAATAATACAGATCCACTGAGCCTACCCAGTGAATAACTACAAGTTGCCTGGTGCCAAGGCCAAACTTATTCAATGGAAATCAAAAGATGCCAACCTATACATAGGGCTATAGCTTGCATATGTTCTAAACATATATGGCTGTCCCATTACACACCACACAAAGAAAAGAGGTTGTAAGAAAATTTACATGCATTGCAAAGATTATGCCTCTTAAGCTCATCGCTTTCACTTACAAAACTGAAAATATAATAAGATAGGCTATAGTTTACCTTTAATAACTAACAGATTATTTTGTTAATTAGATTGACTCAAAGCTTTGCCTGCACTTAATCAGCCACAATACTTGTGTAATTCATATATATTAGTAATTATAGGGATGAGCTGACAACTCTGGCACTCAGTAGGCTGTCATCTAATTTTCTTCACTATTGTAGAAAATTGTCAGGAAATAAAATTACTATGATGATGGTAAGAATGTGTCTAGTGTTTTTTGGAAGTTTGGAATAGGAATGCTGCATCTGGCACTGCCAGACCAACACATGATAAATTCAGATTTCTGCACAGGGTGTGTGTGATATCTGCTCAGTTGTTTCTGACTCTCGGCACCATGCCTGATACGCTTGAGAGCAACGCAGTGGTTTAAACTGAGTTCCTAGCAAACAGGTTAAATTGCCTTGTCTTTGCATAGGGACCATGCGTGGCAAGGCTGCCTAGCTTAGCCAAATGCAAATGGTGTGAACAGATTGGTAAAGCAGAGATTAGTGTAAAGAAATTTGCAGGAAATATGATCTGAAAATAATATGAATTTTTTTTTTTTTTCGTTTTTATGTTATGTTGGTATTAGGTTAACTACAGTATGTGTAATGATTTTTGGATAATGTTAGAGAAAGTGGTGTAACATTTGCAATTTGGTAATTTGATTTTCTGTTATTCTTTAATCTATGTTATTTATTCTATGTAGTATTTTAATACGATGGTGTGGTTTATTAGAGTATTGAATTAATTTAGGTTTATTTGGTATTAATTATTTTTACTGGTAATTTGATTGTTGTTATTGTGTCTTGTTTCTGTTCGTTATTATGATTTTGTGTTGTCTTCGGTCAATCTAACTATCTAACTGTATCTGAATAATTTCCCTTTGGGATTAATAAAGTTTTGCAAATCTGAAACTGAATAGAAAATATCTTTATTATATTCACATATAATTAAAAATATGTCCACTGAATCTCCTTTGAACAGCACAAGAATGTTAAGCCATAGTGACGAAGAACAACACAATATAATAATTAATGGGTCAGATCAACTCCAGAACTACAGTTCTTGTGGGATGTTCCTGGTCTGCAAGGGGTCAGGACCTATCAAAAGTGGTCCAAGGAAGGAAAACTAGTAAACCATCGACAGGGTCAGGGGCAGCCAAGGTTCATGAATGCACTATGAAAAAAAGGATGACCCATGTAGTCTGATTCAATAGAAGAGCTACTGTTGTTCAAATTGCTGAAAAAGTTAATGGTGTTTCTCATAGAAAGGTGCCAGAACACACAGTGCAGTTTGTTGTGTATGGGGCTGCATAACCGCAAGCCAGTCAAGGTGCCAATGCTAACCTGTTTCCACAGCCAAAAGCACCCACAATGGACATGTGAGCATCAGAACTGGACCACAGAGCAATGGAAGAAGGTGACCTGGTCTGATGAATCATGTTTTCTTTTACATCATGTGGATGGAAAAATCCATGGGTGTCGCTTACCTTGGGAATAAATGGCACCAGGATGCAGTATGGGAAGAAGACAAGCTGGCAGAGGCAGTGTGATGCTTTGGGCATGTTCTGCTGGGAAATCTTGGGTCCTGACATTCATTTGGATGCTGCTTTGGAGTCCATGCCTTAACGGGTCAGGGCTGTTTTGGTGGCAAAAGGGGGACCTACTCCATATTAGGTGGGTGGTCATAAAGTTATGGCTGATTGGTGTATACTGTGTGCTTTATATCACTTGCAATGAAAAGAGAAAGCAGTTCCAAATATTTGCTATATTAGCTAATTTAGGAAAAGACCAGAGCCTATAATACTTGGAAAAATGAATCCAAAAATATAAACTTGGCATTGAAATCTCTGTAGCATAAACTTCAACAGCTTTATAATCCACAAGATATTCCAAATGGAACTAAAAAAGATATGCATATATTTTTCAGTGGCTGCATATATTGATTATTGTTGTTCGCACTGCCTGGAAGGAAATGGGTGCATTATCAGAATCACAAGCAATATAAGTTCCAGCGGTTTTATACATTCCACGGCGTTGACAATGGTATCGAGATCTGATACTCTCTGCAATACTATCACATCATTTGCAGTCAGAGGACTTTATGTGGACATATATAAAAAGGCTGAGTGTCATAAGAACAATTGTATTACATTCCATTTAAAACATGTACACCAAGGTAAAATACTTTCTACTTAGTGGTTCACAACATGCATAGATTCCAAACACATTTCACATGTAGGCTTGATGCGCTTCGGAATTCCTTCTTCAGGAGAACAAGTGGAGGAATCAGTACAGAGAAACCCACTTAAGATCTTATCAAAGGTATCAAAAAATCAAATTCACTGGAATTCATGACATGAACATGTTTCCCAGAATGTGCATCCAAAAGAACATGATGGAATCACTGCCTTTCAGGTAAAGACACCTGGAAATAGCCAAAAGGTCACCAACAATCATACAGAACACAATCTTTAATAAGGGGATCATAACCCAATGCCATGACTCCAATATCACAACATAGGAGAGTACCCAGTATCACAAGACTGATAGTCAAAGGTTATATGTGTGAACGACAACAGGAGCTCCCAAATCATGTCCAGAAAAATGGGCAAATCTTTAAATCCTGGAGTAGTCACATAGTTCCCCCCTTAAAGGTTGTGTTATGTATGAGCGTTGGTGACTTTTTTGGCTATTTCCGGGTGTCTTTACCTGAAAGCCAGTGGTTTCATCGTGTTCTTTTGGATCCACCTTCTGGGAAACATGTTCATTTCATAAATTCCAGTGAATTATATTTCTTGATACCTTTGAAAAGATCTTGAGTGGGTTCCTCTGTACTGATTCCTTTACATGTTCTCCTGAAGAAGGATTTCCGAAAACCATCAAGCCTACATATGAAATGTGTTTTAAACTACTAAGTGGCGAGTATTTTAACATGTTTTATCTTTTTACATATATCCAAATAACGTCTTCTGTGTGACAATATATATATGATGTTTAGGGCTCTGGACATATAGCACACACAATCTGGGATCTCTATCTCTTATAAACCCTCTGCAATACTGTGCATTTAAACTTCACATGAAATCCTCATTTCATCTGTAGTGTCAAATAACACTGAAATCAGGTATTACTGCAGTTTTGAGACCCTTTGTATCTTACTGGTCTACTAAAAACACATGAACATGTCTACCAGGAGCCATTCTGTTGCTTACAAGGGGACTGTTCAAGGTGGAAATTTCTCTATGTTGCTACATGAAGACACTTTAAAGATATAGATAATTTACATCTACCTTGTATGTTTTTACTTCTGCTCTGTTAACAAAGCAGACGACTTGCTAAGAGATTGCTTTATTATCAATGGTTGAAGGAAATTATCCTTAGCGAGGTTCTTCCTCACCCTTGCTAGGAATTACGAGGCTGACTAAGTGCCATTTATACTCATTGCACAGTGTGACGCGGATCACACAAAAAAACAGATCTGCAGGCAATCGTACCAGAGCCATGTGCTGCCCTCATGATCTTCTCTCTGAATGACTGAATAACTATTTACACACAGGGGTGATTTGGGTCTGGATATTGCTTGCAATTCACTTACGTTCAGATTGATTTGTGGTGCAGGAGATAAGAATGTTCTGTTGCTATCAATGAAAGATTGAAACATTATAATTTTAAAAAGGAAGCAGATAGCTTAATGAATAGTCTCATCTTTACAATGCATATCTGCTTTTGTTCAGCTAATGGATTGTGACGTAATTTCTCTGTGCACTGTTTGCTAGGAGATGTGAATTATCTCTTGCTGAGAATGCTCAGGTTCTCCCCCAGTCATTACTAATCTGTTTCCATTCATCCCAATGAGAGGAGAAAGGGATTTGTAGATGGCTCTGACCTCGGCCGGTGTGCAGTAATTAGGAGGTGGACGTGACATTAAATAGGGCTTCTGCTCGCTTCTCATTTAGCCCCCAGCTGAAGATCAAGTGAAATGAATCTGGGAAATAGTATAATGCAGTAACGTAAGATCACCGGGTGAATATTAAATCTGATTTTTCTTCTGTTGATGGTTTTCTTTTTTATATTTATGCCGATTCTTCTGTGAAGTCTACATGCTGCAATCACAACATTAGCTTTCAGCAATGGAGCCTCTTTATTGTAATCTCCATATACAATAAAAGCCGATTTCTTCTCTGGCTTCTTATATTACACTACAATAGCCAGTAGCAGAATCCATTATAGTGCTGTAACATAATATCAGCCTTCTGGAAATAGGATTGCTTTACAAATTACCATGAGACCAGAATGTCTGGCTTTTCTTTGCATGTGACTTTTCTTTGCTATTGTATATGAATTAAGTATAAATATGAACGTGTGCATAGCATCCATTGGGGGAGATTTACTAAAACTGGTGCATGTTAGCCAATCAGCTTCTAACTTAAACTTCAATTAAGCTTTGACAATAAAACCCGGAAGCTGACTGGTTTCTATGCAGAGCTACACCAGATTTTGCACTCTCCAGTTTTAGTAAATCTCCCCCATTGTCTTTTACATAGGACCAGGACATAATATTGGTGGCAAAGGTAAAAGAGATATTGGGCACACGGTGAAGTAGGAACCCAGTTCTGACCCTGATTCAAAAGCACTTATCTTTCTTCCTCATTGCTCCAATGAAAGGGGATCATCAATAAGCAATTATTATCTAAAACAGACTTTCTCAATCTGCACTCACCAGCCACTTTATTAGGTACACCTTGCTAGTATCCGGTTGGACCCCCTTTTGTCTTCAGAACTGCCTTAATTCTTCGTGACATAGATTCAACAAGGTGTTGGAAACATTCCTCAGAGATTTTGGTCTATATTGACATGATACCATCATGCAGTTGCTGCAGACTTGTCAGCTGCACATCCATGATGCAAATCTTCCATTCAACCACATCCCAAATGTGCTCTATTGGATTGAGATCTAGTGACTGTGGAGGCCATTGGTGACTTCATTGTCCTGTTCAGGAAACCAGTTTGAGATGATTTGAGCTTTGTGACATGGAGCATTATCCTGCTGGAAGTAGCTATAAGAAGATGGATACACTGTAGTCATAAAGTAAAGGACATGGTCAGCAAGAATACTTAGATAGGCCGTGGCATTTAAATGATACACAATTGGTACTAAGGAGCCCAAAGTGTGCCAAGAAAATATCCCCCACACCATTACACCACCAGCCTGAACTGTTGATACATGGCAGGATGGATCCATGCTTTCATGTTGTTTACGCCAAATTCTGACCCTACCATCTGAATGTCCCAGCTGAAATCAAAACTCATCAGACCAGGCAGAGTTTTTCCAATCTTCTATTGTCCAATTTTAGTGAACCTGTGCGAATTGTAGCCTCCGTTTCCTGTTCTTAGTTGACAGGAGTGGCACCCGGTGTGGTCTTCTACTGCTGTAACCCATCTGCTTCAAGGTTGGATGCGTTGTGCATTCAGAGATGGTATTCTGCATACCTTGGTTGTAACGACTGGTTATTTGAGTTACTGTTGCCTTTCTATCATCTCAAACTAGTCTGCCCATTCTCCTAGATAGCAAGCAATTGAGCTGCAAGTTTGAAAATGACGTGTTAAGCCATTGCTAGACTTGCCAGGCTTCACAAGTTTGTTGCACAATTGCAGCAAGTCCGCATTGCTTAAACTCCAGATCAACTTTCTTTGCAAAGTCTGCTGCAAGTTCTGGTTCAGTTACGTTGTGCAAAAGTCATCCCACCACAGGGGTCACTATGGCTGAATCTTCAAGCTGTACATTTTCAGAGCTCTTGCTGTAGACTCACCATGGCAACTTTGCTCTTGCTAGAGACTTGCCATACAAATTTGCTAGAAATTGGAAAAGCGTCAACTAGAACTTTTGCTTCAAGTGCTCTGCAAGTGTATAACTTGCCAGTGAAAATGGACAGGAAGTTAACAGACTTACAATTCTACACTGCCACAAATTTGTGGCAAGTTATCCTTGCTATCTGGGCTCTGACCTCTGACATCAACAAGTCATCTTCCTCCACACAACTGCCGTTCACTGGATATTTTCTCTTTCCCCGTTCTCTAAAAAACCCTGGAGATAGTTGTGCGTGAAAATCCCAGTAGATCAGCAGTTTTTGAAATACTTAGACCAGCCCATCTGGCACTAACAACCATGCCACGTTCCAAGTCACTTAAATCCCCTTTCTTCCTTATTCCGATGCTCGGTTTGAAGTTCAGCAAGTCATCTTTACAACTTCTAGATGCCTAAATGCATTGACCACTGCCATGTGATTGGATGATTAGCAATTTGTGTTACCAAGCAATTGAACAGGTGTACCTAAAAAAGTGTCCTGTGAGTGTACATATACAGTTGGTCCCCTGGGCGAATAAATAACATTTAAAAAGCTGTAATTTTATGTAAGATTAAGGAGATCCTGAAAACATGTTCTGTTGAGAACACTCAAGGCCTCAGGACTGTAATGCCCTGTACATACGGTCGGACATTGATCGGACATTCCGACAACAAAATCCTAGGATTTTTTCCGACAGATGTTGGCTCAAACTTGTCTTGCATACACACGGTCACACAAAGTTGTCGGAAAATCCGATCATTCTGAACACGGTGACGTAAAACACGTACGTCGGGACTATAAACGGGGCAGTAGCCAATAGCTTTCATCTCTTTATTTATTCTGAGCATGCGTGGCACTTTGTGCGTGGGATTTGTGTACACATGATTGGAAATTCCAACAACGGATTTTGTTGTCGGAAAATTTTATAGCCTGCTCTCAAACTTTGTGTGTCGGAAACTCCGATGGAAAAAGTCCGATGGAGCCTACACACGGTCGGAATTTCCGACAACACGCTCCGATCGCACATTTTCCGTCGCAAAATCCGACCGTGTATACGGGGCATTAGACTGTTCAATACCAGATGACTTATTTCAGGTCATTAACCGTTTACAGCTTCAGTAAGTAGTCTGCATACTATACAAGCCCCGTGATAATCTGTTTAATCAGGTTATACTTTACAGACTTATTCTTGGAATTTCAGACCTGTGTACTCATAAAATCTAAACCTACACAGAGATACCACCAGCTTGGTGTTTTTATGGGTTCTATGCAAGTATATAAAATAGCTCAGTTCAATGTGTGCAAAGTGTCTTACATTACTGATAAACACTTGTTTGGGAAATGTAGCAACCTACAGAAATTCAAATTACAGCATTGTTTCAGCATACAATGGCTGCAGAAAATAGACTTCTCCCAGCCCTCCTCTTTACCTCTGCTTCCTGGGAAGGAAACCTCTAAAAACCTCTTGCAGGCTGTATACAAATACCACAGACATCACAAAGGGACTTCTGGAAAATGGTTTGTGGACAAGGAATCCAAAAATAGTCTAATTTACTAAAAGTTTTCTGGAACTGAGGTGGAAATGGCCCTAACTAAAGGCAACTATGAATGCATAGTATCTTCAATGATGTGCCTTTTCCGGAGTTCAGAAACTCAAGGCTACAGAAATCTTATACTGGGCAATTTTGCCCATAATTACACCGTCACAAAAAGTATCACAAGTAGACATGTGCAGAACATAAAAATTAGTTTTGTTTCGGATAGATCTGTTATGTTACATTTCAAGCTGCACTCATGCAGAATGTTTAAGTGATACCCTATATTGGCTTATTTAAAGTGATAATAAACTCTAGTTTTAAAATAAAAAAAGTGTAAAAACTACATTCTTTTGCTCTCTGGGTCCTCCAAATCTCCAAGTCCCTTTTTTTGCTGCTGTGATCCAACTTCCTGTTAGAAGGTGTCTACGGTCATTCTCCATGGTCGCACCATATGTAGCAATGTAGCAACCCTCTCTTTGCTCGCTTCAGAGATGGACTAGGGACTATGGGATGTGTAGTGTGCCTCACTGTGCACATGACTTCAACAAACTCTTACTGCTTATTCCACACTATCAAAAGTGGGAAGGAAAAGGAGAGGTTCTGGAGCTCATGTAGAACGTTACAAGGAGGCAGTGTTCCCAACCTACCAGATTGAAATTTACTGACATGACACCCAAATTTACTGGTACAGACACGTTTTTACTGACATTTCCAAATTACAGTTTTAAGTGCAAATTTCAGTATTTAGGCTATAAACAAGTACAATTTGCAATTCGCAATGTAATTTAAGGTAGATATTAAGGCAAAAAACATATTTCTTATTTTATTTTCGATATAGTCAGTAGCTCAGGGACAGAATTCAGGAGGAGGGCAAGAAATTAGAATGGGCAGACACACACACATGAAATTAACTCTCAAATGCTTGTTATCAGCATTAAGGCCTTCTCCTAAAGCCTTGTATACATGATGAGAATATCAGACAGATGATTGTCCGTTTTTTTTTTTTTTTGGAATGCTAGTCCCCTTTGAAAACCAATAAAGTTCCAAAAATTCTTGTACAACAGAGTACAACTTGGGAAGTGATGTAATGTATTGCATTGTAATGAATTCTTTTGTTTGCACATGCGTAGTCTTGGTCTTCCGTTTTTTTGCGGACGAACACTGTAGTGATTAAACGAAAATTGTTAGTTCTGGTATCGTATGAGAAAAAGTTTTGTGTTTGTCCCTTTGGATAATTTCTGAACTGTCTTGATCGGCTCTCGAAAGCTGTGTACTAACGATTATGGTACGATTGCTTAAAAAGTTGTATTATGTCTGTTTTTCTCATTGTGTATACTAGGCATTAGAAACATCTAAAAGGGGATAAATATTATTTTAATCCTTTTTTTAAGGTATGCTATGTGAATGGGCACACATAACCAACATATAGTGTTTTTTTTTTTAAACTTGACTGTAAACGTTATGTTACTAAATAAGCAAGATTTCGGGATAACTTAGATCCCTTAATCAGGCTTTGAACAATATAATGTACTCATTACACATTGTTCTGTAAACAGCTACCAGTCTATCAAAGATCAACTTAAAGTGTTTAATAAGTTAGATAAAAATAATTTTATTAATAAAGTAGACAAAAATACAGGACTCTAATAAATATTAAGAATCTGTTACATGGGTGTGAAGGTCCCAGTTATTCATGTCTGCTCTCTTTCCTTCGCTGTTCAGGTTCTGATCATGTTTAGCGCCTGTCGGCAGAGCTGCGCTCATCTCTGTGATGAAGGGGGTTTATAGTAGGGCACACTGCACTGTCACTGTTTGTGAACCAACAATGCACAAAATTGTATTCCTAGTCTGCTAATCTGTGGACCTGTGCAGATATGAGATGTGCTCTGCTGTAACCTCCATTTATCATAGAAATGAATAGAGCTCTGCAGACAGCTGCTAATGGCTTTCAAAGTCTACACAGAAGAGCAGGCATGATATTTCAGCTCTTTACACCTGTGTAATGTACCCTACTTAGATAAAATGAAAAAAAAAAAAAAAAAAACGTCAAGCCTGGGAATGCCTGGATTAATGACTATAAAATTCACGTTGAATATGGCCATGTTGACTAATTATCAGCACAGCCAACACCCTCTATTCCATGGCGTTACCCATCTTGCATGAGCTAAATCTTTATGCAGCTGCTTATTTTCTTTGACAGTGAATGCAACCTAGGTAAACTCTACTCTATACTTTCAATACAATTCTATGGAAAGACCAGTTTAAGTTATGTTGAGGGGTAATAAAAAATAAACTTTACTAATGGTAGCCAGAAAGAAAAGGTTTTGCATTTTATTGTTTCAGTCTTTTACAAGTTTTAGAGTGATTACCCTTGATTCAGAATCCTCCAGTAATGGAACTCTACTTAAAACCCAACTCAGGGCACTAAAAAAAAAAAAATACCCGCACTGCATGTGGTAAAAGTGCCCCCCCCCCCACTGCATGTGTCAAATGCTCATTACCTTTAGGGGATGAGGAATCAGGTCAATTACTTACCTTATGCCTTTCTCTGGCTGGTTTTGGCATTCTGCTTTGGCTTGTGGTCAGCCCCTTGCTGTCCTCATGTACAGTACAGAACAACCACAGCCGAAATTTCTCACAGAAGAATCTTCATGGGACCAGTCATACAGATGGAAGGAGGGGCCTGCTGGAATGAGGAGTAAGGTAAGTACTGCATCTTATTCCTCATCCTAGAGGTAATACGCAGTTAACTTCTGCAGTACGGGGTCCACTGCAAGAGTACATTTTTGTAATTCCTGGAGTTGGGCTTTAAAGTGAATCTGTGGCTAGGCTATGGCACATGTAGCTTTGGAAGCACTACTGGTAAAATTCAGCTAACCCTAAAAATAATGGGAGGAACAGCTGCTTCAACTCCCGTATGGGCTGTGGTGGGATATCCAGATGGAGGCAACCTACTTTCTTTTAAATTTCACTCTTGCAATGGAGCACTGGGCTCCAGGATTTAGAGCAGACTCGCAGGATGCTGGGATTTAAATCGAATTCCAAGATGGTCCCGGCAAATCCGGGACTGTTGGGAGGTATGCCCTTAGGGCTCATGCACATGAGCAGTTTGGCCTATCGGCCTCAAATCCCACTGTTTTTAGGCGCCTGGATGCACAGGTGCAGCATCCAGCCATGCTGCCAGCAGCCTGTCAAAATATATGACAGGATGAAATACGTGGTGGCTGAATGCTGCTGGATGTTGTACCCGAGTAGTACTCATGTGTACAGCTGTATGTGTTTAGAGACCTATGCCCCAAATCCAGGACTTCTATGTACAAAGCATTCATTTGTGAACGCATATGTTATTAAATGCTAGTGCTACTTGGTAGGGTGTCTAGCCACTGTGTCTTTCATCCTGTCATAGATTTTGACAGACTGCTAACAGCAGGGCTGGGTGTTGCACATGTTGCTCCCTGGTGCCCAAAAACCCTTGGAATCGATGCAGACAGGTCAGACAGCTGGCACTTGTGCATGCAGACTGACTTGTAGCAATATAATTATAGTAGAAAAAGATTTACTCTACATGGTCCCATGCAGGTAAAATATTTCACGTGTGTGGAGATGTCTGAGCATGACAAATAATTTACTGGACTGAAATGTGCTTTTATTTTACCAGTTATCTGCTGACCCCAAAGGAAAGCGTTCACATTTCACGGTGACTCATGGTTTAAATGACAGATATCCCAGAAATATTACCTTTTATTTACATAGATTCCTTTATGATTCATCCAGTTATGGCAGAGAATATTGTCCCCAAAAGCCAGTGACTAAGAGACTGCAGTCCCGGAGTGTGTGCTGTTCTGCCACTGAAATGAAATGACTATCTTCGCTCCTGGGATTAAGCTGTTTGTTTTGGTTGACTGATTTTTTGCAAAAAGGTCATTCTGACACATTCCATTGAATGTATTGTCATCCATTAGCTTTAGCGTAACTGTGATGAAAATATTTTGAGCAAATCTGGAAAATGCTGTTCCAAGCGGCTGCGTTTCATTAATGGGCTGGTCTTCATTTTTCCTGATTACATCTATTTACTTGTCATTAGTTTTTCATTGCTGTTACTTCATTTTCCTGAACGGAGCCCGGCGCTGTGATGAATCGAGCGGAGGATGGCTTGTACACACAGCGGGGAGACATCGCAGGATCGTGGGGACAAGGTAAGCAAGCTGTACCTGGATCCTGCGATGCGATCCCGAGTGTGGCTCGGGGTTACCGCTTTTGGTACTGAAAATCCACCCCGAGCCACACTCGGGAATACCGCCAGGGAGGTTAATGGTTGCACTACATCATTAACACCAATGTAATGAGAGCACCTCTCCGCTGATACAAATGTGATAAGGGAGCTACACCACTCACACCAAACACTTTACTGGTTCATGCATGCAGGCATAATAAAATTCCTGCCAGAAGCAAAAACATTTGCTTCCGAACATGGGATGAGGAATTTCTTCCAACCCTCTAATGTTGCTGTCAAATACAGATGTAATACCAGGATGTGCATGGGCACATTGGCTATCATGTAGCTGCATTCAGAGTCATAAATGAAAATGCCAAACACCTCCTAAAACCCCATTTTTTTGCCTGTGTGCATGAGCCCTATATAGTGCTAAATACTATGTTGTACGTTACATAGCCCAACTGCTGCACTTTATAATTTTTTCTATACATTACATACTTACAAAGTGTTCATTGGCTCATTAGCTGTTGGCTGCTAAGAGGACCCCTCTAAAGACTAAATAGTTATCCTTTAAGGTAGGCTTAGGCAAATTTGGCTTTATAATCTGTCTATAAAAGTGAGTATGTGGCATGGACCCATTCACTTGAATGAGTTGCATCCAGAGAGGGTACTGCCCGTTGAACGTGACAGGGGGCCTCATTTTTGCTGGCACCCCCAATTCAGCTGCCTTTGCAGTAACTGGGGGCAGTAAAAACAGGCTCAACCACCTGCTTATACCACCCTCTGGCTGCCCATGTGAACAAGTCCTTAGTGCAGGACAATATTGCTGCTGAACGCACCATGCCACAAGCTAGAGTCAAATTAAAACTCTTCTATTACATACTATTCTTTGAGTACAGAGACAACATATGCCTGAGTGGTAAAATGAAAGAAAATCCCAAATTTTGTATTGTCCCCAGGAAAGTAATAGAGGGGAAATCTTCCGATGGGGACACTAGTTCTGGTGACCTGGGGGTCCCCGGGAATGTTTTTAATATTTAGGGTTTTCCTCTAACTCCCTGATAGACTGTGGGACAGAAAGTGAAAGGAAATCTCCCCAATGGCACACAGATGGTGAAAAAAAAATGACCTTCCCTTGCTCTATCCAAAATGAAAAAAAAAAAGTTTTCCCTATAGTTCTTCTTTAAGGCCCTTACACGCGATCAGAAATTCGTAGAAAAAATACTGATTGCGAAGAGATCATACAATAATCTGATCGTTAGTGGATGGCTTTCAAGAGCTGATCACGACAATTCATCTGTTATTATTCGATGGGACAAACACAAAGATTTTTCTCATATGATGCCAGATCATACAATTTTTGTTTAATCAGTACAGTTTGAATTTTTTAAAAATTCTAAATGCACATGTTTTTGCAGGAAAAAATGTGCATTTATAATTTTTTTTTTTTTACAGAGCCTGCAAAGCAGTGCATCACTTAGAAACATGTTAAATTTTACACCCTAAATACTGGTGTAACATGTCACATATTCCTAGAGGATTGAGTGGAGAGGGGTTAGAACACTTGTCAGTTTTTATTGCTGTCTGTGCCCCCATTAGGGAGATTCCTCCTCTCTATTTGGCCTATTTACCGTTATCATTGAATGTGACAGTAAAAGAAAATCCCATATTTTTTATTGTCCCCAGAAAAGTAATAGAGGGGAAATCTTCCGATGGGGACACTAGTTTGCAGAGATCATACGATATCATCTGATTGTTAGTGGACGGCTTTCGAGAGCTGATCACGACAGTTCATCTGATTATCCAATGGGACAAACACAAAGATTTTTCTCGTATGATACCAGATCATGCAATTTTTGTTTAATCAGTACAGTTTTCGTCCGAATTTTCGTAACTTTAGTAACCCCTTCATTTTTGAAATGAGACTAGCATGCAAAAAAAAAAAACAGACAATCATTCACCCAATACTCTCATTGTGTGTACCAGGCATTAGCCTTTAACCACTTAAGAACCGGAAGATTTTCCCCCTTAATGACCAGGCCATTTTTGCGATACGGTACCCAAATAAAATGAATGTTCTTTTTTTTCCACAAATAGAGCTTTCTTTTGGTGATATTTGATCACCTCTGCGATTTTTATTTTTTTGCGCTATAAACAAAAAAAGACCGACAATTTTGAAAAAAATAAACAATATTTTTAACTTTTTGCTATAATAAATATCCAAAAAAGAATAATAAAAAAACAAATTTCTTCATCAGTTTAGGCCAGTATGTATTCTTCCACATACTTTTGGTACAAAAAATAAGCATATAATGATTGGTTTGCGCAAAAATTATAGCGTCTACAAAACAGGGGATAGATTTATGGCATTTTTGTTATTTTTTTTTTTTTTTTTACTAGTAATGGCAGTGATCAGTGATTTTTAGCGGGACTGCAACATTGCCGCAGACAGATCGGACACTTTTGACACTTTTTTGGGACCAGTGACACTTATACAGCGATCAGTGCCATAAAAGTGCACGGATTACTGTATAAATAACACTGGCAGGGAAGGACTTAACACTAGTGGTGATCAAGGGGTTAAATGTGTTTCCCTGGGAGGTGTTTATAACTGTGGGGGACGGGACTGACTGAGAGTAGAGAGAGATCACTGCTCCTAATCACTAGGAACAGACGAACACTCTGTGCTTCCCGGTCAAAACAGGGATCTGTTTGTTTACATTGACAGATCCCCGTTCTGGCTCTCTGTGGAGTGCAGCGGGCGCATGCACGCACCTCCGGCAGCGCGCATGCGTCTGCTATAGCTGTAAAAGAGACCGACGTACAGCGATTTGTGGAGACGAGCCAACCTGCCACAGTATAATGACGGTGGCTGGTCAGCAAGTGGTTAAAGTAGAAGTCCACCTTAACACTAAAATCCCTGCATCCACAGACATCCACGATCTGACGCTAACCTATCTAGCCCTGTAAAG
The DNA here is from genome assembly GCF_042186555.1 of Aquarana catesbeiana. Lineage (NCBI taxonomy): Eukaryota > Metazoa > Chordata > Amphibia > Anura > Ranidae > Aquarana > Aquarana catesbeiana. The sequence continues at coordinate 168,089,524 of NC_133326.1, forward strand.
AAGAAATCCGTATACATACGTTTTTTTGTAGCTAATTCGACCTGATCCCACACTGAGCTGTCATCTGTGGCTACACTGTAGAGGTGCCCCATAGTAAGTCTATGGGTGGCATAACTCCCCATTCATTTCACTGCCGCTGGCGGCTGTGTCCTCTGCAGAGCTTCCGCCCCTGGAGACTGGACCGGGTCAGCTTCAAAAAAGTTATGTATAATGAGTTCTTCTTTACAGGGATAGATAGGTTAGTGTTAGATTGTGGATGTCTGTAGATGCAGGGATTTTAGTGTTAGGGTGGACTTACACTTTTAAGTCTTGTAAAAAAAAAAACTTTTGCAGCCCCCACACACACACACTGCAAGGGTTCATGCTTGTTAAAGTGTATGTATAGCCAATACTTTTTTTAGTCTTGGATAGTGTATGGTAAGGACTTAAACCCTATTTTCTTTTGCTGTTTGTGTACCACTGGGGACATTTTCTTTTACTTTCTGTTACAGGAAGTTAGATGAAATCTCTCAAAATGAAGGGCATTCCCCTCTTAGACACTGCCCCTAATAGAAAATTAGAATATTTCCCCTCACCTCGTGTTCTAGGGTAAACTGAAATGTCTTGGATTTCCCTTACTTTCTGTCTCAGTGACAATAGTCACCAGTAAAAATATAGATGTGAATCTCTCCAATGGGGACACAGACAGCAATAAACACTTCTGAAGCCTCTTCACTTTGGTATTCCTGCAGTAGTCCCATTCTGACATCATCTCATACAATGCAGGACAAGCAGTCCTGCATTGTACATAAGGACGAGGAAGGCCCACCCACAGCCCAGAGTGTCAGAAAGAAGAGGTGAGCCCCAGAGCTTGCCAAGTCAAGGCGTAAGTATTACAACCTATTCCTCTACCTCTAGGCTTGGTGAGCAGTTAACCCTTGCAGTGTGTGGGGGGGCTGCAAGGGTAGGGTTTTTTTTGCAAAAATTCCCATAGTTCAGCTTTAAGGGAGAGCTTGAGTTACTTCAATAAATGTTTTATGAGGAATCCTCTATGCCATAGATAGGAAATCACACACACTAATGTCACTAAGGTGTCTTATATTTTAAGTATCTTTTGAAACAGCTTGTCTGGGCAGGAAGGTCAGTGTTTTATCTTTTAATGCGTAACAACTTTTATAACATGGCAGTATCGGTCCCTTGCTATTTTTAGCGAATCTCTATGGTTTTCCCAGCTGCTCTGCCCACCTAATGCAGCTTATAGTAATAGGCAAAGACAGTCCTCGAAAAACATAACATTGTGGCTACTATGAGATGTTGTCACTTGTATCTGCGTGTAAAGCGATATTTGATATTTTTACAAAGGGAGGAAGGAGACAGGGAGTATACCGTAGTATAAGATTTCCAGAAAAACGGTTTTCTACGTTACTATGGTCTCCTGTTTTGAATGGCAATGGTAGTTTTTACAAACAATGTCATTCTGATAGAGCAAGTAATTTAGTGCATTGTAAATGAGTTCCAAAGTTTTCCTTGTATGACATTTTACTGAAGATAATAAAAGGAATGTACAGTGATTTTCTACATATTTTATTTCTTTAAGGTAAGGATTATAACAAGTTCATTCATTTTAGTCAGATAAGTATTTCATAGAAATAGAGCTGCATGATTCTGGATGAAATGAGAATCACAAATAAAGATCACAATTCTCACGGCGTAACATCATCTTTTACATTATACAAAAAAATTGGGCTAACTTTACTGTTTCGTTTTTGTACACTCATTGAAGTGTATTTTTTCCCCAAAGATTACGCTCTAAAGACCGCTGCGCAAATACAATGTGACATAAAATATTGCAGCGACTGCCATTTTATTCTCTAGGGTCTCTGCTAAAATATATATATATATATATATATATATATATATATATATATATATAATGTTTGGGGGTTCTACGTTATTTTCTAGCAAAGAATACAGATTTTAACTTGTAAGCGACAAGTGTCAGAAAAAGGTTTAGTCTTTAAGTGGTTAAACTGACCTCCTTTACTGATAGAAGGTCATCCCTTTGATCTAAAATGTTTCTTTTAATCTCTCAGTGCTGAGCAATGTTGTGATAAACTTTGCAGGCTTTTTTTTTTCATTTCTTTGACAGCTCTGAGCAGAGAACTGCTCTGCACTTGTTACATGAATCGTGGAAATGCCTGATTAAAGAGGAACTGCAGTCTGTTCACATAATTTGTAATAAAAACATCTTTGCCATTTTGAAGCTTCCCTCCAACCACTTTGCATATTATTTTATATATACTGTGATTCTGTACTTGCCAAATATGCTGCACAAATCTCCCTCCACTGAGTCTGGCTGCATCCATTTTAACTGTGGGCAAGTGAAGCTGCTGCCTGTTCACTTCCTGGATTTACACAGACACACAGAGGCACACATCCAGCTCTGCAGCTCTCATTGGCCCTCTTATAACTCACCCCTACCTTCCGGGCAAACTCTCGCGAGAGTGAGAGAGTGAGCTGTGCACGATGTCATAAGCCTAGGCTTTTTTCCAGACAAGAAACAGGAAATTGGCTGTATAAGGTATTTACTGGCAGAAAAAAAATGTTTTACTATCCAAAGTTAAAACAACAAGGGCAGAAGATTTAATAGATAGAAAGATGAAAAATTACTGAAGGTCCGCTTTAAAATCATGAGGGGGGGTTGAATCGAGATCACAATTTTTAATTCATTTTTGAATAATCGTGCAGCTCTATATAGAAATGTTGTATGGTATTATATCCAGCTAGCAGGTAGCACTCTTAAAGCCTTTCCACGTGAATCTTTAGCACCTGCAGTAAAAGCCTGTTGTTTACAGAGCTTAATAGCTCAAGCGAGAAGTTTTCATAGCCAAGTAACTGAGAGCAGTAACCCATTATTGGATGGCTGCATCTGAATTACAGACATTTTGTGCCTAAAAGGAAACGACTCATTAGCTAAACAATGCCAATCTTAGAGTCAATCAGTATTAAAGGAAAAGGAACATGTTACATGTTCCCTCCGTTTTTGGGGTGGAACATGTAACATGTTCCCACTGCTGAGGCCTCTCCACCTTCTCTAGTGACAGCGAATGGGGGATTTTTTTCCTTGCACTGGCTGTCACAATTAAAAAAAAAAAACATGGAGCTCTGCCCACCTGGCCACATCATTCATTCACAGAGTTCTGTGAATGGGAGAACTGCAAGTACCAACAGCCTTTGCAGCTGTTGGCTTGTAGTTCTCAATAAACTACCAGGGAGCTGTTGAGCACTCTAGGTAGTTCATTGTTTCTTCCTGTCATTGTGTAACTGTCTGCTCATACGAGGTACAAGCAGACAGCTTACACTGACAGTCTGCAGGAGTCTTGCATTACAATGCTTTGAAGGCTGCTAGTAAAAGAAATAATAAATGCACAATTTTTAACCTGCAAAAAAGATGCCGTCAGAATACACCGATCAGCGCTGCAGCTGTGCTTGATGTAAAATTTTCCACCATTTCCTTTCAAGAATAGTCTGTCCTTAGATTCATTGCTCTCAAATGAAAACAGCAATAGATGGATTGAAATTCGGCTGGCTCCTGTTGAACAGCTGTATTTCGATCCATCTATGGCCAGTTTTAAGTCAGTAAATTCCTGCCTATACCACGACAGCCATCTCTATACAGGGACAAACGGCAGAAGAAGACATGGCAAATCAGTAGTGGGGGTAAGATCAGCTGCAGGGAGCCCATAAGCAAAACTGGTGACTAGTCCTATTCCCTTTGCTTGCCTTTTTTGGACTTTTTGAGCCATGGCTCTGAAACAAGTTGGCAGATTAGGCGAATAAAAAAGAAAAGTGGAAATCCCTTCACTGTTTACTTTTATCTAACTTTGGGTCAGTAACCTAAATTATTGAAGTAAGAAGGTCAATATGGCTTCCAAGCAACTAGCGTTTTCAGAAGGAGAGATCAGCAATACCTGTTTTTCTTATGACAGGTTTCTTTTAAGGTATTTATTAAAATTGATAGTCAATAAGTGGCTGTTAGTATTGGGGTATCATAAATATTTTATACAGTCAGTAAAATTTATTTCTGATACAGAAACTTTTAGACAGGAAAATATTATGCTTGTATTGGCAAAGCTTTACTACACATTCTCTGGCCCACTAAAAGAATGTGTAGTATAAAGCAGGGGTCCCCAAACTTTCAAACAAAGGGCCAGTCTACTGTCCTTCAGACTTTAGGAGGGCTGGATTGTGGCCAGTGGGGGTAGAAAATGTCCTGGGCCCAGCATCAGTGAGAATAAATATGGCCTCATGGTTGGTGGTCAGCAGAAGGGGTAGTGCCCCGTTATTGGTATTAGTAGGAGGAGTAGTACCCCATTATTTGTATTAGGAGTAGTGCCCCATTATAGGTATTAGTAGGAGGAGTAGTATTCCATCAATGGCATCAGTGAAAGAAATGGTACCCCATTGCTGGTGTCAGTGGGAGGAATAGTTCCTCATATCATTGGGAGGAATAGTGCCCCAAGGGCCGGATAAAGGCTAGCAAAGGGTCACATCTGGCCCTCGGGCCGCAGTTTGGAGACCCCTGGTATAAAGGAACACAGAGGGGTACTACTGCTTACTCTTTAGGTACAGGAGCTGCAGTTGCACTCTTCACATAGTGCACCACCTGCTGGTGAAATAATGATAGTGAAGTTCATCTGTTCAATTATGATGCCACTTTTGAATGGCTTATTTTCAGTCCTCCGAGCAATGTAAAAAATTGTGCACAAAAAGGCAACAAGTGCCATGGACCCCGGCAGGTTACATTGGAAGTCCCCTTTAAAACAGAGCAAAAAAAAACTCCCTTTGCTTAATCTGATGGTTGACAAACACAAGTTCATTGTGTTGATAGATAATAAATTACTGCATGAGATCTAGATGTCCTACCCCATTTATTACCTTTTTCGCAGTAGCAGTAGAGTAATGTTAATGCAGCAACGATAATGTAATACATTTACCCAGTGGAACTTTTATCTGAACACATCTGCTCTTTATATAAACTGTTTATTACACATTTGGAAAAGCCGGTGAAAGGCATTGAAAAACCTTATAGCTTTTGTTAGATATGCAGAGTGATCTCATAAAACGATATTGCTGAATAAATATGCATTCCAGTACATGCCTATAAACACCCCAGCCTGGAGAATCCATTATCACTGCGCAGCTCCAGAGGGGAGGTGTTAAGTAACTGACAGCATTTTTGACACCAGATCTGCAGACTGCCATTCAGACTAACTGAACGGGTCTGTTTCATTGTCTGAAGGAATGTGCATCATTACCTTCAAGTGATAGAAAGCTAAATGTAGAAACATGTCCTCGGCGTTACTGTGATTATACTGTGCGGGAATCTCCAGGGCATTGTGCTTGGTTCCCCTATACTGGTGCCTCTATGTCAATACCTGTGAATATTAATGTCCATTTCCAGCCAAAAGTTTTCTATAGTTAAAGTGTTACTAAACCCAGGACCCTGCATTCTCCTCAGACTTCTTTGGTTTCTCCTGTAGCCTATGAAGGGTGTTTGGTATTTGATGGATGTGACTGGTTTTAAAGTCCAACTCCAGGAATACAAAAAAAAACCTTGCAGTGGGCCTCCCTCCCCAGGGGTTAAATACTCCCTAAATCTATGGGGTTGCAAAAGAGGCTGTATTTGCCTGACTTCCTGCTCCAGCAGGTTCCAACGCTTTATTCCCTAAAGGTCCATGTTGAGGATGGAGCCTTGGCGTCATCACAGACAGTACATGGCTTTTAACCTTGCATTGAACGTGGTAAAAGCAGGAGCACACCTGTAGCTGGGAGCAGCTTACAATGGAGGTTGTGGTGGACTACTCACAAGGATTGAGTGAGGGAAGATAAAGTAAGTAATATGCAGCTTTTTCCGCAAACCCCTTGACTATTCTGAGAAGCACTATGTCAGCAATACATAAATATATAACTAAACTAATCAAAATAGGCATCTGCGGGCCAAAACATTTTAAACAGAAACAAGTTTGCAGTTGTTTTCAACAAAGCCTTGGCATTAAATACCAGTGGTGTAATGGAGTTTAAAGGTGAATTAGACCAATGTAACGATGTACAGTATATACCAGTGATGGCGAACCTTGGCACCCCAGATGTTTTGGATCTACATTTCCCATGATGCTCATCTACACTGCAGAGTGCATGAGCATCATAGGAAATGTAGCTCCAAAACATCTGGGGTGCCAAGGTTCACCATCCCTGGTATACCATACCAGGGTGATGCCCCTGGAAGCTGGAAATCATTAAAGTAGACATTGCTAGTCCAGTGATCTCCATTTGCTTCAGGGTTCTGCACTGAGTGGCTGCCCTGCTGCAACAGGGGTTGGCCGCTCCCCACGGGCACCATTCAGAGAATGCTTTCCATTTTCTGAATGAATGCAACACATTATCTGTTTGGACAAGGTGGAGATGCGGGGTGGTGATGTCACATTTTCAACCTCATCCAATCAGAGAATGCTTTTCATTCATTTAAAAGATGCAAACCATTCTCTGAATGACATCCCTTCTGAGCAGTTCGACCTCCTGTGTTCAAAATGCAACAGGGCAGCCACTTAGTGCAGAACCCAGAAGCACTAGGTTATCGGTGCCTACTTTCGTGATTTCCAGTTTCCAGGGGCATTAGCCAGGCATGATATATGCATTGTTACATTGGTCCGGGCTGGACCATTATAATTATGTATAAAATATCCATACCTGGAATTCCTGAGACCTGTAAGTGTCAACATCCATTGTTCTGGGACCCCTATTGTCATTGCTCCTATTGTACAGAGATCCAATATTATAGTGTTTTCAGTAAATCTGAGTAAATGCTCCAGTTGTTCCACTGGAGCGACTGGAATAGATATAAAACAAAGTTTGTCTTCCAAGGTATAATTGTGTTATACTGATCAGAACATACTGCTTTAATCTTTGCCAAGCCCCGATGAAGAAGCCCCTTGCAATTCCTAAAAACACTTTGACTTTCTGTTTTATATTACTCCGAATAAAAAGTTGTATGCACCTAACATACCAATCTTGGCTGTTTCCTTTACATGTCCTTTATAAAAACCTGACATAAAATAATTCTTCTTCCTTCAGTACAAAATAAAAAAAATGGAGTTGGAGTTAGGCTTTAGGTAATGCTAAATGTATAGACTGATATTCTCCTTGTTCATCAAACATATACAATGCTTCGTCTTAATCCCTCTTGAGTATGGCATTCATTATCTGGCTGCTGGAATGCTGTGAATTACCCACTCCCTGTTTATATACATTGTTACCATTGCAACCATTTAATCAATATCTGTATCTCAACTGACTCTTCAAGAGGGGTTTTCTAAAAAAGGTCTTTGATAAATATGTTGTAACGAGCCAGTGATTTACAGTATGCCTATGTGCAAACTGTACGCCGTTTAGGTCTACGAGGATTGTGCATTTTGTCTGTCAGAGTTTTTTGCCAGTGACAATTCCTATCAGTTTAAAACACTGAGATAGTCACTTTTTATGTGTCTGCAGCTGAGTGCGATATGATGCCAAAGGGCTGCCTGCAAGTTTTCCTTATCTCTGAACTGCCTTCAAAAAGCAAATGATGGTTGTAAAAATACATATGAAAGGCATTCTTTTTTCACAGCCTCTGACACACATTCTTATTCATGGCGGTGACTAAGGATATTGTACTATTTATGGACTTGCAGAGAGTAGATATAAGTCTTGTTAAAAATAATACTAATATACTAGAAATGCATGAATGTGCTTATTTCTATATAATATAGTGCTATTTACAGTGATACTTTTCCTGTATTGTAACATTTAATCATTTAATATATATTGTGCGATTTTATTTTTATTTTATAGAAATCAGCTGTGGTTTATAGTTCACCATCTTTTATTAAAGTGATTGTAAAGTCTTTTTTTTTTAAATAACAAACATGTTATACTTGTTTTGCACAGAGCAGCCCAAATCCTCCTCTTCATGGGTCCCACACTGCCACTACTGGCTCCTCCCCCCCTGCCAGGTGCCTCCAACAGCAAGCAGCTTGCAATGGGGGCACCCAAGCAGGCATGCTCCTGATCAGCTCTGTGTGTCCATTCAGACATGGATCCGCAGCCTGCCCCCTCCGACTCCTGATTGGCTCACTGGCTGTGATTGACATTAGCTCCCACTGCTGCCAAAAGCCAATCAGGAGTGCGAGTCCCGGGAGAGACAAGGCTCTCGTGGACATCGCTGGATCAAGACAGTCTACTGACTGGAATGGTACCAGCTGATTGGAAAAAAGCCAATGTAGCACCAATATTTAAAAAGGGCCTAAAATACATCCCTGGGAATTACAGACCAGTTAGCCTAACATCGATAGTATGTAAACTCTTGGAGGAGATGATAAGGGACTATATACAAGATTTTAGTATTGAGAACGGTATCATTAGCAGTAATCAGCATGGATTCATGAAGAATCGTTCTTGCCAAACCAATCTACTAACCTTCTATGAGGAGGTGAGTTGCCATCTAGATAAAGGAAGGCCCGTAGACGTGGTGTATCTGGATTTTGCAAAAGCATTTGACACAGTTCCTCATAAACGTTTACTATACAAAATAAGGTCCGTTGGCATGGACCATAGGGTGAGTACATGGATTGAAAACTGGCTACAAGGGCGAGTTCAGAGGGTGGTAATAAATGGGGAGTACTCGGAATGGTCAGGTGTGGGTAGTGGGGTTCCCCAGGGTTCTGTGCTGGGACCAATCCTATTTAATTTGTTCATTAACGACCTGGAGGATGGGATAAACAGTTCAATCTCTGTATTTGCAGACGATACTAAGCTAAGCAGGGCAATAACTTCTACGCAGGATATGGAAACCTTGCAAAAAGACCTGAACAAATTAATGGGGTGGGCAACTACATGGCAAATGAGGTTCAATGTAGAAAAATGTAAAATAATGCATTTGGGTGGCAAAAATATGAATAAAATCTATACACTGGGGGGAGAACCTCTGGGGGAATCTAGGATGGAAAAGGACCTGGGGGTCCTAGTAGGTAGGCTCAGCAATGGCATGCAATGATAAGCTGCTGCTAACAAAGCAAACAGAATATTGGCATGCATTAAAAAGGGGAACAACTCCAGAGATAAAACGATAATTCTCCCACTCTACAAGACTCTGGTCCGGCCGCACCTAGAGTATGCTGTCCAGTTCTGGGCACCAGTCCTCAGGAAGGATGTACTGGAAATGGAGTGAGTACAAAGAAGGGCAACAAAGCTAATAAAGGGTCTGGAGGATTTTAGTTATGAGGAAAGGTTGCGAGCACTGAACTTATTCTCTCTGGAGAAGAGACGTTTGAGAGGGGATATGATTTCAATTTACAAATACTGTACTGGTGACCCCACAATAGGGATAAAACTTTTTCGCAGAAGAGAGTTTAACAAGACTCGTGGCCACTCATTAAAATTAGAAGAAAAGAGGTTTAACCTTAAACTACGTAGAGGGTTCTTTACTGTAAGAGCGGCAAGGATGTGGAATTCCCTTCCACAGGCGGTGGTCTCAGCGGGGAGCATCGATAGCTTCAAGAAACTATTAGATAAGCACCTGAATGACTGCAACATACAGGGATATACAATGTAATACTGACACATAATCACACATAGGTTGGACTTGATGGACTTGTGTCTTTTTTCAACCTCACCTACTATGTAACTATGTAAGAGGGTGCTCAGGTAAGAATTAGGGGGGTTTCTGCACACAGAAGGTTGTTTACCTTAATGCATAGAATGCATAAAGGAAAAAAAACCTTGTTCCTTTACAACCACTTTAAGTTTGCAAACCTATTGAATCACTAAGGGAAAATAAACTGTTCACTTTGCAAGGGACATTGTGCTTTGCAAGGGAATTTTCTCCAAAACTGAGTGAATGAGGTGAAGATTGCTGACTATCCAATCATGTGCAAGCAAAAATGCATTTTTTTTACTTTTATGTTTACATGTGATTGGGTATTATTTGCAAAGTGAAATTTTACCACATTCATGCATTTTTAGTGAAAATCTGTTTCATTTACAGTGTCACAGACCTTTGGAAACCTTTCTTGTGGCTGCTTAGGATTCCGGGGCAACACATGGACCCTTTTTTGCATCAAATTTTGCGTCACCTTTGTTGGTAAATGTTCCTCAGTGCTCCTACATATTTTATAAAGAATATAAAATCTAAATCAGCACTTTGTATATGAAAAATGATGCTAGCATTTCTAGAACTGTACGCAAACAGTTCAGGGAGCTTACCTGATCAGAACAAATTTGCTATAAATGGACTATGGAGAAATCCAAAGTTGTCTTTCTCTAGCAGCTCTATTTTAGTATCCTATTTCAGCCTTTCATGCTTTACAGTGCAGGCATGTAAGGTGGCCATACAGTACATGGTAGATCATCCTAATCTGTAAATGCTAAATTCTCCAGTATATTATACCATGCAGTCAAGGGGCTCCAGTGTGCTCAAAACTTAATTACTAGTAGGCCATAAGCAGCATCCTCAAAGCCTGCCCAAAATACTCCCACTGTAAAGATGTGTCCCATCCTGCCCAGGACCTGAGATGCTCCATGCTTTAAGCATTCGCTCCCCCAGCATCGTAGAAGTAAGCAATCTTCCTCGTTCAAAACTCGCACATGTTCTGTGTGATTTCCCTCACCCTGTAACAGCAGCACGCAGTTGCTAATATCTTTTCTGTGATATTTCCTGTACCATTTTTCTTTTAAAATTACAGTATATTTAAAAATCATTAAGCTGAAACTCAGAATGATCTAACCAGGAATTAAAGAACTTTACCTCTTTAAAGAGCTAGCTTAGTGTAAACTCTGTTACATTCCTGTTTGGATGTGGCAGAGTTTACAGGAGAGTAATGGATACATTTTTAAAAGGTTATAATTGCAAAAACAGATGCTGTAAACCAGGGGTCTCCAAACTGTGGCCCAAGGGCCAGATGTGGCCCTTTGCTAGCTTTTATGTGGTCCTTGGGGCACTATTCCTCCCACTGACATGAGGCACTATTCCCCTCGCTGACACCAGAAAAGGGGCAATACTTCTTCCACTGATGTCAATGATGGGATACTACCTTCTACTAATAGGGGCACTGCTCCTCCTACTGACCACCAATATTGAGTCAATATTTATTCTCACTGATGCTGGGACATTTTCTGCCCCCGCTGGCCACAATCCGGCCCTCCTAATGTCTTAAGGGCAATAAACGGGCCCTTTGTTTGAAAAGTTTGAAGACCCCTGCTGTAAACAGTTCATGTTTCTGTTAAAAAACGTATTGTGACTGCCATGTGTTTGTAAAGGATTAACTTCTTGGTTAAACAAAGTTCATTATACATGCTAATGTGTATGTGTTGTGACATGATCCTCGTTATCCCTCTGCTCTGAAAAAGTGGAAACATTTCCAACTTGACTGGTCCTTTCAAGTTGATGATGAAGTCATATGTATCCAACAGAAGGCATCTAACTTTTATGGGTACATTCCCTGCTCTATCCAAAACAAAAGAAATTATTTGGCTGGAGTTGGGGTTTTAAGTAATGCACCAGCTATGGATTTATTTTTCTCTACAGTCACATTACAGACAGCCTGTTGCTGCTGTACTTTAAAGTCCTTCAAACGTGTTTCAAACACGCACATATGTAATAATAGTACTTGAGTCATTCTTTTTTTCTTTATTTAAATTTAACACACTGTGCTTTTTAATATGAGTTCACACAGACATTACCGGTTCCCCACTAAATAATAGGACATTCATGTCCCGCAAGACTAGATTGCTATGGAGGCTACAAATACACTGGTTGTATAGAAATACGAGTGTGTCTCAGTGGGGACAATTGTTATCACCCACATTCTTTCTGCTGTGGGTCCAGCTTTACCTATTTTTAATCTGCAAAGCATGCCACATGCTGTTAAACTTCCCTACTAAATATGCTTGAACTCTTTAAAAAGAATTGCCTTGAAGTATAGTATTGCATTCTTATAAGAAAACATATGCACATTCTATTATTTCTGTTAGAAAATGTAAAGAATAAGTGGTTTAGTTCTCATGTCAATAAAGTGTGTGGAGAAATATATATAATTTTTTTTTGCCAGTGACCAACCGGGCCTCTAGTTTAAATGGTTTTTAGCTCAGATATATAGCCACTGTCTATAAATGTTATACTGCTCAATGCAAGATATAGAAACAATGCTTCCTATGAAGCAGTGGTCTCAAACCTGCTGGATTCGGCTCTTTGCTTGCCTTTATCTGGCCTTTGCTTGCCTTGATCGGACCCTTGGGGCACTTTTCCTTCCACTGATGCAAGACACTATTCCTCTCACTGACACTAACAATGGCGCATAATTCCTGTTACTGACTTCAACAATGGGCCACTATTTCTCCCATTGATACCAAGGATTGGGCACTATTCCTCCCACTGACACCAACAATGTGACAATATTACTCCCACTGACACTAACAATGAGGCACTAATCCTCCCACTGAAACCACGATGGAGCACTATTTTTCCACTGACACCAAGTATGGGACGCAATTCCTCCCACTGACATCAACAATGGAGCACTCATCCTCCTACTGACATGATTGATGGGACACTATTCCTTCTACTGACATCAGCAATGGGGCACTATTCTTCCACTGCAACCAACTTTGGGCCACTATTCCTTCCATTTACACCAACGATGGGGCACTACTCCTTCAACTGACACCAATGATGGGGCATTATTCCTCCCACTGACACCAACAGTGGGGCACTATTCCTTCTACTGACATCAGTGATGGGGCATGATTCTTCCACTGACACCAACTATGGATTACTATTCCTTCACTGACATCAACTATAGGGCACTATTTCTCTCCCTAATGCCACAGATTCGCTGTTTACTTCTACTGACACCAAGGATGGGGAACTATTCCTCTCACTAACACCAGCAATGGGGCACTATTCCTCCCACTGACACCAACAGTGTTACACTGCCCCTACTGACACCAATGATGGGGCCTTATTCCTTCTACTGACATCAGCAATGGAGCACTATTCTTCCACTGCAACCAACTATAGGTCACTATTCCTTCCACTGACACCAATGATGGGGCATTACTCCTCCCACTGACACCAATGATGGGGCACTATTCCTTTTACTGTCACCAATGATGGGGCATTATTCCTCCCTCTGACACCAACAATGGGTCACTATTCCTCCCACTGACACTAATTATGAGGCACTCCTCCTCCTACTGACACCAAGGATGGGGCACTTCTCCTCCTACTGACACCAACGATGGGGCACTATTCCTTCTACTGACATCAGTGATGAGGCACTATTCTTCCACTGACACCAACTATGGCGCACTATTCTTCACACTGACACCAACTATGGGGCACTATTCTTCCCACTGACACTGATAGGGCACTATTCCTCTCCCTAATGCCAAAGATTCACTGTTTACTTCCACTGACACCAGGACAATTTCAACTCCCAATGTCCACAGTCCGGCCCCCCAAAGTCTGAAGTAAACTAGCTGTTTGTTTAGAACGTTTGGAGACCCTTAATATGGAGTAAGGCTTGGGTATCAATAAGTCATTTAAATCTATATGTTAGCACAAGTTAGGCAAAAAGGATCTCAACATTCCTGCAATAAATTACTGGAAAGTCATCTACATAGCTGCATACAACGCATTACATTTTACCTGCTTTACTAGTAGTGGATGGGGCTGTCCAGGAGCTGACAGCCTAAACATTCACTGGTGACCTCATTAAAAAGAAGCAGAGATATTGCTTTTTCTGCAGTTGCATTTAGGATTATGTTATGATTCCAGTTACGTAAATAATATTGACATAAATTCAGATTTTTTTAGTACAGGTTTTTACTTTGATCACATTTCACAAGGCCAGCTTTAGGTTTGTGCCTTGTCATCTCATTGTTGATACTGTAGTTGTCACCTAAAGCCACTCAGTTGACAAACATTTTGGTGTGGTAAGTAGCTGTAAAGTTAATCCCTATTTTTAGATTTTATTTTTTAAATTAGAGCTACTTTCTTTCTGCCCTTTCTTTTTTAGAAATTTCAAACCCAAAACTGTATGCATAGCACTACATGGCAAAATGGCAACTCCTTTAATAAGCAGTTTCATGCCAGTTTACTGTCCTTTAGACTTGAGGGGGGCTGAACTGTGGCCATTGGGAGTAGAAAAGGTTGTGCCATCAATGGGAATAACCAAGGCCTCATCATTGGTGTCAGTGGGAGGAATAGTGCCCCATCTTTGGTGTCAGTGGGAGGAATAGCGCCCCGTCATTGGTGTCAGTGGGAGTATTTATACCCCATCATTGGTGTCATTGGGATGAATTGTGCCCCGTCTTTGGTGTCATTGGGCCCAACTGTTGGTATCATTGGGAGGAATTGTGCCTCACCTTTGGTGTCAATGGGAAGAATTGTTTATTTTGGAGGAATTCTGCCCCTTCGTTGGTGTGAATGGGGGAATTATGCTGATAGGCCCTGAAGCTTGATCATTGGTCCTGGGGTCTCATGCTGTGTGCCCTAACTTTAGACAGGGTCAAGGTCATTGTCTAAAACAACGATGGCGAACCCATGGCACTTGTGCCACAGCAGAGCTATACTAGGAAGAGCTTGACAAAGGAGCGCACACTGACCGGCCATCGCCAGGGCGCATGCTTGGAAACGTTGCGACTCGTCTAGTGATGTCATTGCGCCTGATGCTGTGCTCCAAGAGTGTTCCAGAATTCTTCCTCCTGCACGCCAGTAGCCACCATCCGAGGCCCCTTATAAGGGGCATACTAGTTGGACAGATTTGTGGTGATTACAGGAGTGAAGCAGGCAAACTTTATTAAAGATTCAAGAAGAGAGGATATTCCCACCACACCCTTAGAAAGGCCAGGAAAAAAGCAACCAGGTGAGAGCTGACCGTCTTAAACCTAAAATGACCCAATCTAACAATAATGATGGCCCAGTGAGGATTATTACTTAGTATGGGGCCCAGTAGGAGGTGGTGGGCGAGATCCTGAAATGATTTCAGTGCCTTACATGCTTCGCTTGCCCTGCATAGAGCAGGTCGGATGTGATCCACCTCTATGGGTAGAGTTTTTTTTCGATAAAAAACCGTTTGTATCATTGAAAGCACTGTTGTTGTGTTTTTCTTTTAACACAAAAGATGTTAACTAGTTCGGACAACTGTATGATTTGCATTTTCTAAAACCTCAGTATTCAGGTTTAATTGCAGTGTTGGCACTCCCCTGAAAACAGAGGACAAACAGTGCCTGTGTGTTCTACTCAGATATTTCTCTTTTAACCAACGGGGGGGGGCCAGGATTGGGCGGTCCACCCTGGTGCCACACATTAGGGGGTGGTGTCATGCAGGCCGCCTCGCCTCTCCTGGCCCTGGGACAGCCCGCCGACATATTCTAAAGATAACATGCCAAAAAAAAAATCACTGCCAGCCCCTTCACATAGATCCTTTGTAAACTGTGTATATGTTATAGTAAACCGAAGCCCGCAAATTCCTAATTCCCATCGTTCTTTCCAGCCATGCTCCTCCTTCCTCTCCTCCTCCTCCGAGTGTAGCTTTAGATTGGAGGAGGAGAGTGGTCACGTGAAACATCAGAGGAGAGCGATCATGTGACCAGCTGGAAAGAATGGAGCTAATGAGGTATTTGCAGGCTTTGGCTTACAGTGACAGTGACACAGTGTAGGAAGGATCTATGAGAAGGGACTGGCACTGATTTTTTAAAAAATTTTAGAGTATGCTGGCAATGCTGTCCCAGAAGACTGGGGGTCCCCTGGGAGTGCAGAGGGTCTGTGCAATGTGTGGGGGTTTGCATAGTGTAATTGCAGGTGTCTGTGTAATGCAAAGGAGAGGTCTGTGTAATATAAAGGGGGGGGTCTGTGCAATGTGCGCGGGGTATGTGTAATGTGTGGGGGGTCTGTGCAATGTCCTGGGGGTCTGTGCAGTGTGGGGGGGTCTGTGCAATGTGCGGGGGGGTCTGTGCAATGTGGGGGGGGTCTGTGCAATGTCCTGGGGGTCTGTACAGTGTGGGGGGGGGTCTGTGCAATGTGCGGGGGGGTCTGTGCAATGTGGGGGGGGTCTGTGCAATGTGCGGGGGGTCTGTGCAATGTGCGTGGGGTCTGTGTAATGTGCGGGGAGTCTGCATAGTGTAATTGCAGGGGTCTGTTTAATGTAAAGGGGCAGGTATAATGTAAAGGGGCAGGTATAATGTGCAGGGGGGCTTTGGAATGTAAAGGGGTCTGTGTAATTTGCAGCGGGGGCTTTGGAATGTAAAGGGGTCTGTGTAAAGTTTTTTTTCCTGAAACTTCCCTCTTAAAAATAGGGTGTGTGTTATACGCCTGTGCGTGTTATATGCCGATAAATCCGGTAAGTTAGTTTTGTGTTGCAGTATGGACATTCGGGCTCAAAAAGGTTTGCCATCACTGGTCTATAATGTCTAGGGAAGTGCATAAGACCCAGAAAGGCTGAAAAGAAAAGATAGAGAAGGTTCAAAGAAAAAAAGCAGCACCTCATGCTTCTGCATTACCCTAGTAATGAGTACAAAAAAGAAGGTGCAACAGTGGAAGAAAAAATGTAAAGGAAAGCAAAGACATGAGATAGAAAGAAGAGAAAATGCTACGCATGCTGTTCACTGTGGTAATCTGACTTTTTTTCTGGCTGATGTCTGGCTGTCTTGATAATTCCAAATGATACAATTTAGGAATTTCACGATCTGACTATATCATTCAAGCCCTCTGTACAGCCAGTGTGTTTATAATATATGCAGAACTACAGTTCTCCATACATGCTGTGCATACATACATGCAGTGTGAAGTCCACCATTTTTTAAAATAATAAAGTACAGGGAAAGTAGGGGAATAGTGACCATTTGAACATTGTCATTTATTTGTAAAATCTTCTGTGGTAGTGTACATAAAAATCATGATGTATCACTGTCATGGACCAAAGACCAGTTTTAACCACTATCGCCATTTTTAGATGTCAATGGTAATCCATTTTCAAATCTTCGTTAGTGTAAATCAGGATTATATAAAGGATTAGAAGGATTATCAGACAAGTGCATAACAGAAGCTCTTGAGTTCATCACCCTCTGAAACTAAAGGCAGATTAGCTCAGTCTCATTGGGGAATCAGGAATCAAGCATATATGGCCTGGTGTAAGCATTATATACCGCACAGGTTTTTTTTTTTTGCACTTCATTTGGATTTTTATTGGTTTCTGTTGGTTACTAAAATTAGGTAATAGCACTATGCAAAAAATCTTTAAAGTGACATTAAAGCTTCATTATGTAAAAATATTAAATTAACAAACATGTCATATTTACTTGCTCTGTGCAATGGTTTTGCACAGAGCAGCCCTAATTCTCTTCTTCTGGGGTCCCCCGCCTGCACTCCCAGCTCTTCCTCTGCGGCAAGTACCCCCATCACCGTGTGAGCATGCTTTCGAGCCGCCCTGTCGATTGACACACACTTTGTGTCTATTGACACAAAGTGGGCGGCTCAGCCCCACCCCCTGCTTGCTCTGCTTATCATTTGATTGACAACAGCAGGAGCCAATGGCTCCCACTGCTATCAACCTGCCCAGGGAGGAGAGAGACAGTGGCAGGAGCTGCTGCTCTCGTTCATTCACATCAATGGAACTGGCTGGGGCTTAGGTAAGAATAAGGAGGGGCTGCTGGGGAGGATTTTGCAGCACAGAACTTTTTCACCTTAATGCATAGAAGGCATTAAGGTGAAAAACCTTAAAGTAGAAGTCCATCCTAACACTAAAATCCCTGCATCTAAAGAAATTCATGATCTAACACTAACTTTTCCAACCCTGTAAAAAAGAAATCCGTATACATACCTTTTTTGAAGCTGACCCGACCGAATCCCACGCTGAGCTGTCAGCTGCGGCTTCGCTGTGGAGGCGGGTGCAGAGGACACAGTCAACAACGGAAGCCCCATTGTAAGTCTGTGGGTGATGTCAGTCCCCATTCATTTCAGCTGTTGTTGGGTGTGTCCTCTGCAGAGCTTCTGCTGCTGGAGACCGTTTTGGATCGGCTTTAAAATAGGGATGTATACTGATTTCTTCTTTACAGGGTTAGATAGGTTAGTGATAGATCGTGGATGTCTGTAGATGCAGGGATTTTAGTGTTAGGGTGGACTTACACTAAGGCTTTTGAACCACTAAAACTCACATTATTTTATCCCTTCTTTTTGTTAATCTTGTTATAGGTTTACCTGTAGTTAAAAGTGGTGTAACTAGGTTTACAACCACTTTAAAATTTACTTGTGGAACATTAGATTTTTCTATTAGCAAGATTCATTATAAAACCAGAAGACAGAATAAGAAAAACAAAAAGGGAAGGATGGTACAGAAGAAGAGTAAGATAAGTGTAAAAGAAATAAACTAAAAAAAATTATGACAATCCACTTAAAAAAAAAAATTTCACTGGTCTGTGTATTCGTCAGAATAGACCATTGTTAGCGGTGGACCCCTCACAGTAAGTGTCAAAGGACCATGTGGCCCCAAAGCCAAAGATTGGGCTCCAGGACTGTATGTAAACCCTAACAACTTACGTATTTCTATTGCTTTGATTTGGTCTGTTACATATACAGCTGAAATGAATAATACTTTAACTCTGACTAACAGCGCACAGAGGAAAGGGGGTGGTACCAACAATGCACACAGAGCCTGCATGACCCGCATCCTTTTTTCCTCTTAAATTTTGCCAGTCTGAACATCTGCAGCCTTCCTGTATACTTTTAAAGCCCTGTGCCTCCTCTGCAATCTTAAATTTTACTGTAAAGAAAACTAGTGAGAACAGACCCAGACGTCAGGAGCAGGCCCAACCTGTTATTTTGAATCCAAGGAGAAAGTTCTGTTTTAACTGTTAGCTTGGGCTTTGAATATAAGTGCTGGGGAGCTGCAGAATGAAGGCGTGGGGGGGGGGAGGAGGATTGGGCTAGTGGGCTTCAGTGTTGGCTGTACCTCCTTCATAGGAATGCCCATAAATTGGGCTTCAGCTTGGGTTGAGCTACAAACAGCGCTGGCAAAATTAAAAATGTAAAATAATTAAACACCACTACACCTATTTTGGGACCAATTGCTGTATGCCTTAGGTTCCCGGTGGATTCAACAAGGGTTTTAAATCTCTTCATTAATTGGGCTTCAGTATTTGTTCTGGTGGTTTGGCTACAAATTTGACCTATCTTTCATTTTATGGACAGTTTGTAAATGCAAGCTTGTCTGGTGAATGTAAAGGCTTTGGCAAAAAATAAAAAAGGGAACATAATAAAATAAGCAATATACTGTAGTTAAAAAGAAATGTACAAAATCAAAATTTAAAAATGTGTAACATTAGACAGTCCTTTATTTAAGATTTAAGACATGCACCTTTAGGGTAAGCAGTCTTATTACAAGCCATTTAATCCTTAAAGGACTTGGCATTATTTCACCTTAACCATAAAGGAAATGAACAAACGGGTGTAGGAATCTAGTGTAATTCAGATGAGTGCATGAAATAATGTATAATGAATTTCTGCCTGAGATCTGGTGTTTCAGCAAACCTTTAACCTTGCATTCTCCTTGTACCATAACTTTCGGAATTTCACTCAGCCCTTGAGTTATTGCCAATTCATCCAAATAATCTCTGCTATTTCAATATCAAGTTTTTTTCTCATCTGGATGTCAACCAAGATTTTTGTTCCACTTTGAAAAAATATACAAAAGGGAGAAAAAAAAACTTAAATAAAGGCAACAATTTGCAAGAAACATACCGTGCTAAATTAAACAAACAACAGATTAGCTTGCATTTTCTAATGCTGGATAGAAAGCCATCATTTAAGTATTTCCGTTCTCCTTCCTGGAAATAGAGCAAGGTTTTTAGTCGTTCTAATGCACCTTGTTGAAACTTCTTGAATGGAAGCCAGTAGGTAGGCACTGTGTTGCTTAGCTTTTGTGAAGGTCATAGAACTGGTTCCATAGTATTATAATGGAAACTAGAGTTAAAGGTTTTACTTTTAGCGTAAACCATATTTGTATATTTATTTTGCAGTGCAAGTTTATTGCACTTTATTTTGCATTTCAATTATTGAGATCAATTAGCGTATGAAAGCAGTACATGATATGAAATTATATTTTTGTGTTTTAGAAAGTGAGGATACATAATTCAGGTTCAGGAATATATCCACATACATGCATGTATATGAACTGCATCTTTTCACTGATGCTAGCCAAAGATAGACAATCATTGTGTAGTGGTACCCCTGTAGGGGCTGCTAAGTGATGTGGCCCACCTGTCACCCTGCCCAGCCAGGCGTTCACCTCTCAGACACTACAAGGCAATAAACAGTCCATTAGCTTTGTTTTGTATTTTGAGGGGATTGAACTTGGATGGGGAATAGGAAGTATGGGATGCCCAGTAGATCTGGAACAAATAATTGGACCAACTTATATACACTCTGGTATATACAGGCCCCTGTCTTCCTCCAGCACAACTCTTACTGCAGACTATTACTTCTCAGCTCCTCCAGCACTCCACTTGCTTGAGCTTCCAGGCACACTTCTAGGCCTGCCACTGACTCAGCCAGGCCTTAGAAACTGCTTTTTATTGGTGCTAGCTGCCCTAACTTCGGTTACTAAACCCAGTAACATATCTTCAGGCTCTGCCAGCCCTCTTGACTGTAGCTGCCCTTCTCCACTGCCCATGACACCACAGTCCACACTACTGGCTCTGCACCCATCCCAGACTGCATGCTCCCAGTCCTCTCAGGAGTGCATCCCCAGTCCTCCTGAGTGTGCATGTCACTCACCAGCCCTCTCTTGGCTGTGACCAGTTGTTCCTCTCCCTGGAGACTTGCCTGGCAATGCTCTCTCCTGCTGTCTTCTGTTGCTCCTCCCGTGCCTCCTGTCCAGAACCTTTACAATTTCTTGAAGGGCTCCGTCCACACCCGAGCCCAGGCCCAAGGTCACCCCCCCCCCCCAGACTGGGGGGCTCCCTCAAAGGCCCTGACAGTCTAGCATTCCAGCTCCAAGCTCTGAACAACTCCAACTCCTCCTCAGCTGGGCTGACCTTGGGTATTTTAAGGAGGCCTGCCCCCTGCCAATCCAGGTTGAGGTTTGGTCAGGGCTCCTCAGAATACCTCAGGCAGCTCCACCTCTCCTCTCCTCCTAGCACTTTCTTGAAAGAAGAGGGAGGTCTCAGTGATGCTTCCTGGGAGTCACCAGCTGCTACCCTGAGCCACTCCCAGCCCAGAATGAAAACAAACAGGCCTGACTGACAGTCAGGCCTGCCTAAATTTGCCTACCTTACAAAAATCCTATCTCTAGCTACAATTGCTTTATTTTTTATTGTATCCATCTTTTCTTATGGCAAATATTTTGTGCAAACACTGTGCCCTAACAATTGAATACATCTTTATATGGCATTAATACTTTACTGTAGTATAATAATAGTTGGGTACCTGGAGTTAGGTCTCACTCATCCTTCTCTACCTACAGTAAAGCTACCTGAAAACATGGCAATGTTGGTCCTTGTAGGTCCTTAGAATGTATGAGTTTGTGAGTAAATAATCTCTGTCTTGTATTGGATGTCATTTATAAAATCTGATTCAGGTATTTTGATGGATAATTAGCTTAGACGTTTAGATAATATGCTTCTTAGAGTCAGTTTGCCTCACAATTATATTACAGTTCATACATGGTAAGATTAATGGCAAATGTATTGCATATCGCAATGATGAACAAAAGAAATTATGCAACAGTTCTTGCACTTACCAAAGGAATTTTTTGTAAGTTTATTGAACACACAAGAATGGTAGGTGATAAGCTTTCTTGAGTAATGGCAGATGATTCATGTGGCATATATATCCTGGAATACATCTGTCCTTAGCTCAGGCATGCAAGCAGGAGGGTGTGCTTAGCGTAGAAAACCACTCCTCCCCTCCTGAAGACTCTTGGGATGTATGACATAGTTTTGGCCTAGGCCAGAAACCAGGAAGCAAATGAAGAAATGTAAAACAAAGTTTAAAACAAGTAAATGTAATATACTTTCCTAACTATTTACTAAAGTTAGCAGTATAAGGATTGAAAATAGATAATGTTGATTTAGAACGTTTAGTTCCACTTTAAGTGCAGTTCTAATAGATAATTGATACTAAACAAATGGAAGACCTCATCTGCTTCATTACAGGAACCTCACAAAATATTTTTTTTGGAATCCTGGATTTAATGGCTTAAATTTGCAAACTCCACAGAGACCATCTGTGCTCTATGAGTGCCGTCCAAAGTCTGACACCTCCTAATGCCAACCAATTTATTCAGGATTCCACATTTCATTCTTGGTTGCCTCACATTCTATCCTTCTCCTAATTCTTGCACCCTCTTTATATGTTTCTCCCCCACATATTTCTCCTAAGTGGGGACTCCTCCCCTTTTTTTAACGTTTCCGTCAATTATTTTTCTTGTTCTTTCCTTTCTCACTCATCATTATCTGGACATACTCTTTCTAACCAGCATCAACCTGATCTCCATCTTATCTGCCCCCCACCCCTCACTGACTCACCTCACCCACACCCTCCCTATCACTTACTGACCCACCTCACCCACACCCTCCCTATTCCTTACTGACCCACCTCACCCACACACTCCCTATTCCTTACTGACCCACCTCACCCACACCCTCCCTATCACTTACTCACCCACCTCACCCACACACTCCCTATTCCTTACTGACCCACCTCACCCACACCCTCCCTATCACTTACTCACCCACCTCACCCACACCCTCCCTATTCCTTACTGACCCACCTCACCCACTCCCTCCCTATTCCTTACTGACCCACCTCACCCACACACTCCCTATTCCTTACTGACCCACCTCACCCACACCCTCCCTATCACTTACTCACCCACCTCACCCACACCCTCCCTATTCCTTACTGACCCACCTCACCTACACACTCCCTATTCCTTACTGACCCACCTCACCCACACCCTCCCTATTCCTTACTGACCCACCTCACCCACACCCTCCCTATTCCTTACTGACCCACCTCACCCACACCCTCCCTATCACTTACTCACCCACCTCACCCACACCCTCCCTATTTCTTACTGACCCACCTCACCCACCTCACCTACACACTCCCTATTCCTTACTGACCCACCTCACCCACACCCTCCCTATCACTCACCCACCTCACCCACACCCTCCCTATTCCTTACTGACCAACCTCACCCACACCCTCCCTAACACTTACTAACCCACCTCACCCACACCTTCCCTATTCCTTACTGACCCACCTCACCCACACCCTCCCTATTCCTTACTGACCCACCTCACCCACACCCTCCCTATTTCTTACTGACCGACCTCACCCACACCCTCCCTATCACTTACTGACCCACTTCTGTTCAACCTTAAAAAGGTGAGCAGCAAAGGAAGCTGCTCCAGATGAAATTGACTCCTCACTCACTTGGTAATGAACAGGTTCTCTAAAATAATTATTCTTGTTTTTATCGTTCTAAATCTTTAAAATCCAATACCTTCTGATTCTAATGTGCACATTCTAGACTTAATCTATGAAGCCTTTATTGCAATGCTACATCTTATTTTTCTATGTATTGCCTGTGATCATTTTTTTTTTTTGCATTTAAAATGAAGAGTTTATTTAAAAAACATTTTTAGAGTATTTTGGAGTATGAAGAGCATCACCAAAAAACTGTAGTATTGGCTGGAGAAGCAAAGGGATGTAGTTCAATGGGCAATGAATTCTATGGCAATCAGAAAGAGTGTTGAACATCAGTACAGCTGACCTCCTGTATTCACAATGCAGCAGGGTAGACTCTCAGCACTGAACCTAGATGCTAGTGGAGATCACTGCAGTAGCACTGTCGAATAAATTGATTTTCAATTTCCAGAGGGATACCCCAGGGATGTTATATGCATAGTTACAATGGACCAATGTAACAATGTAAAATATGCATACTTAGAAGTCTTCTTTAAAGAAAAACATTTCCATTTTCATGTTTCATCCTGTTTTAGACCTAGTGATGCCATTACTTTGCCTCTGTGCTTCTCTATGAAATGCAGGCAGATCATAGCTGGTGGGATGTTCCTGAAAACATCACAGCACCCCGCCCAAGTCCCCCTCTCAAGAGCCCTCAGCCCTGATGCAAGCAGTGGGTTGGTTTTTGGGTGGAGTTATATAAGTCTGGAAAAGTTGGTGCTCCTAGGCAGGCTGTATTTGTATATAGACTACCCTTGGTATTGCCAACTTGATGTTGAGCCTACATGATTAAAAGAACTGAAATCCAGTAAATGAAAAAGGTAGGTCAGGGAGAAAGCACGAGATGATGTTGGATGTTCTTCAGCCAGGAAGTTAGCTGGGCTCTATCTGACTTGCTGCAGCTTCTAATGCACGCTGTGAGAACCTCACAGTGTACAGTGCAATCAGAAAAGGCAATTTCATTATAGGAGATGCCTGTACACCTGTGTCAGACTAAAGGTGAGGCAGGAGTTCAGCTTTAAAGTGTTACTAAACCCACAACAGTAAAATCAGTCTGTATATGCAGTAAAGCATGCTTGCTATACTCACTGGGAAACCAAATGGGTTAATCTTCTGCATTGTGTTAAAAGGCTGTTTTATCCTGTCTTCTCTGATCCTTCCCCTCTTCCACTGTCCCCAATTCATCTCCTGATAAGACAGAGCCTTTGGAGGCACTCTGCACATTGATCAGTTTGGTGTGTATTGCTAGAGAGTTTTTTTTCTTTAGGAGAGTGCACTGATCAGCACAGGGCCAATCAGCACTGTCCAGACAGGGAGTCAGGGGCCCAGCAGCCTCAAAGGACAGTCAGAGGAGAATGAAAACTCCTCCTACAAGCTTTACCCAGACACTGATAGAAGTCACAAGACTGCTATATACTGCTGATGTGAAAAGGTATTTAGCAGTTTACATTTACTAAAATAATTTCATTTCCATGTTCTGTGTACTGTGGGAGACGAAATATAGTGAATGCAGGGTCCTGGGTTTAGTAAAATCAGATTATGGGCTGTAATGATCATTTCCAGATTAATGTTTAAATAGTCCTAGACGCATGTTACATAACATAATGTTTATTGTGGTTTACCAGTAGTACAGAATATTGCAGAAGAATGATCTGGAAGGTGAAGTATTGGAAGGTTCCGTAACTTGCTGCCATGCTACAGTGAGTGTTTGTGCCATAACATAATATACTGGTTTAGGAGAAATAATGGTACCCCCAGTACTTAGCACAGATTTAATAACAGATTGTTATTAAACATGGTCTTCTCTGATTCATGACTAAAGAACACATACTGGAACATATGGTATTTGTTTTGTTTGTAGCATCTGTCACATTGAAAGCTCTGTGTATCCAACTGACATTTATTAATTTAGTGTTTATTAAAAGGGTTAATAAATTCTAGGTGTACCAAGACTACTTTCTTAAATATGCTAATCTATTTCTTTTCCTTGGAGTGGTGATGGGACAGATGACAGAGTTAGGCAAATGACAGATTTTATGATAAATTAAAAAAAATACCTAAAGGGCAACTTCAGTTAAAAAAAAAACAAAAACAAAAAAACTGTAGTTCTATGTACTATGACCTACCCAACATCTTTTTGAAAAAAAAAAATAGATTTGATTGGGATTTAGGAATAATGGTACGTGGATGTGCTTTGTATTCTTAAAACAAACCAGCTAAATGACTTAAACATTTTAAACCTAATGAATAAATGCACTTACATTAACCCCAACACATGTATATAGGGAAAACCTCTACCCGTGTATTTGCAGAAGAACAAATGTCAAATCTTTTGTGGTGTCACACAAGAGACCTGTACATAGATATCCATCCATTGATGGCAGATGTCTCATTGCCAATGATGGGAGGTGGGACATCTGTCTGTCCTTGAATTACTCAGTCGTTCTTGGCACCTGCTTAACCATCCTTTTCATGGTTTGGTTAATGGATGGATATGGCACATAAGTCATATAAGTCTTGTTTGACCACTTGTCTGCTGGGCACATTCACCCCCTTCCTGCCCAGACAAATTTTCAGCTTTCAGCGCTGTCACACTTTGAATGACAATCGTGCAGTCATTCAATGCTGTACCCAAATGAAATTTTTATAATTTTTTTGAGACAGAGCTTTCTTTTGGTGGTATTTTTTCACCACTGGGTTTTTTATTTTGTGCTAAAAAAGCAAAAAAGCCAGATATTTTGAAAAAAAAAAATGTTTTTCTTAGTTTCTGTTATAAAATTTTGTAAATAAGTACTTTTTCTCCTTTACTGATGTGCGCTGATGAGGTTGCACTGACGGGCACTGGTAGTCTGCATTGATGGGCACTGATGAAGGCCACTGATGAGGAGGCACTGGTGGCGAGTAAGGATGGGCAGAACACCCCCCTGTTTGGTTCACATATAAGCCTTTTGAAGGCTTATATGCAAGTAATTGGCCATAACAGGGGAATGGGGGTCTGGGTACTGCCCTGGGGGACATGTATCAATATTTCATTTTTTTAAAAAACCTACAGTTTTTGCGGTAGCAGTTATTTTAATTATGCTTAAAGTGCAACAATAAAAATGAAAAATTCTTTTAAATATAGTGCTTGGGGGGTTCCCTTAATGTGCCTGTAAAGCAGGGCATCTGTAGCATGCATAAAACATGCTGCAGCAAAAGTGACATTTCTAAAGAAAAAAAATTGTCAAATCCAATTTAAAATGGCTCGCTACAATTGCCAGCACCCTGCTATTAAAAAAAAAATGTGCGTGGGATACCAGACCCTTTGGGAGTGCAGCCTGGCAATTCAGGAAAAGGGAGGATAAACGAGCACCCCCCCTCCTGAACTATACCAGGCCACATGCCCTTAACATGGGGGGTGGGTGCTTTGGCCCCCCTGCCCCAAAGCACCTTGTCCTCATGTTGATGGGGACAAGGGCCTCATCCCGACAACCCTGGGCTGTGGTTGTCGGGGTCTGCGGGCGGGGGGCTTATTGGAATCCGGAAGCCCCCCCCATGTGAATGAGTGTTGGGTACTTAGTACCCCTACCCATTCACCAAAAAAGTGGCAAAAAGTAATAAACACAAGAGACTGCATACCTTATTTTGATGAAAAATCACTTAGAAAAACACCCCCTAGCATTTCTGGCTATGGCCATCTTGAGTAAGGGCAGATGGTTCATGTAGCATTTACTTCCTGGAATCCATCTGCCCTAGGCTCAGACATGCAGGCAGGAGGGTGAGCTTAGCTGAGAAAACATCTTCTCCCCTCCTGAAGACTGCTGGGATGTATGACATCATATGCCTATGCCTGGAAAACAGGAAGTAACTGGATAAATGTAAAAACAAGGTTAAAACAAGTAAATATGATATACTTCCCCGTCCATTTACTAATGCTAGCAACATAAGGATTAAAAATAGTCAATATTGAGAGTGAAGTTCCACTTTAAGTTGTATGTATATCTGCAGACTGGGCATCAGTGCAAATAGTAAGGTAAATCAAACAAACTGCAGTTCAGCAGTAAACTCATGAATGAACGAGCTGGTAATAATTGTCAGTTGGTTTCAGAGATTTTCCAGTAGGTAATACTTTATCAGGCCATATCTAGCCAACATTAAGGCATAAAGCTGATAGGACTCCCAGTAGGTAGAACTTTTTTAAAGTGATTTTAAAGACTCAATTTTATTCCCTTAACATAAAAAAAGAGGTTTATACTTACCTGCTCTGGGCAAGAGCAGCCCCTTATTTCCTCTGCTTGGGTCCCCTGCCGTTTCCTATGGGGGAACACATGAAGGTGCGCTCCTTAGCCGGACTGTGTGCGTCCATAGACATACACAGTGCAGCTCGGCCCCGTCCCCTGCTCTCTCCTTACTGGATTTGAAATTCAGGGAGCTGACATTTTCAGAAGGACAAAAATAACAACCTACATGATTCTGTCATCGTGTTTTCTTTAAGGCTAGGTTTACACAGGTGTTTTTTTATTTTAAAGCAGCCTTTAATGCGTATCAATGCACCCAGTTGCATTTTAATGAAATTGAATGGAGGCAATTGCATAGCGTCAACACCCGCTGAAGTCAGCAGGCAGAGTTATTTTTGCCTTGGCATAATGTGAGGCAATGCTAACTCTGCCGTTAATAAGTGGTCAGGTGGCTGTAAAAACATGACCCAACCACCTATTTTCAATGCCTGCACAGGAACAAGACCAAAAACTATCATACCCTCAAACTTTATTTTTCCATACTTATATTTCAAGGGCACAGTGGAGTAATCAGGTAATAATAATGTATGTAATTTTTTTAGACATCATGCTCAATTACATAAAAATCTTGCTTTGGTAAACAGCGTGTAAGAATGATACTTTTTAAAATTCCTTGCTATTTATATACTGCAAAAGACGTTAAAATCCTCAGTACAGCAATAGCCAGTTTATCCTTACAAAAGGGGAGAAAGAAGAAAAGTGCTGCTTGACCTCACCAATGCCCGAGAGAAGAATTTCCTGAATCAGGCATTTCATTGACTAATCCTACTATTTATTATAGCTGCATATGGCTTTTCTAGTAAGAAGGGCACAGAGTACATATTTTAATTTATGTATCCTGCTGGCCATCGCATCCTTTTTTGGCAGACAACACTTGCAATGAAGAACCCTGCATTGCGATTTTTAATAGATGATTCAGTTGGGTTGAAGTTTTTGTAGTAAAGGCTTTTTTTATCTGGCTAGCTTTAAAAAAGTAACCTTTGAAAAGTCTCTGTTATTTTTCAAGTCCTCAGATTTTTGTGCCCTCACTATACAGTAAAGCCATCCATATAAAAGTAGAATTTTGTTTGTTTTTATGGAAATTCTGAAAAATTGATGTCCATTTGATTTTGTCATCAAGTCAACCTGTTTTGTTCAAAAGCCTGCTACCTAAATAGAATTTGTTTCTTTTGTGCTTACAACATGAGTATTGCAATATGTACATTTTTTCCTAAATGAATACCACATTCACAGAATTGTGTTTGTTTAAGAAAAAATTTCCATCTGATTTCTTCAAATTATCTGGTCACTACAGTTGAAATTGGTCATTAATTTGACCCCATTAAAGCGATAGTAAAGTCAGCTTTGTTATTTTTACCTACAAGTAAGCCTATAATAAGGCTTAGCTGTAGGTTACATAGTTACATAGTTACATAGTTAGTCAGGTTGAAAAAAGACACAAGTCCATCTAGTTCAACCATAGGTAAAATATATGTGGACCATTTAGGAGATATTCACCCTGGATGCAACCAGTGATGTCACCGGCGCATGCAATCTAAAGTATGTCGGATGCTGAACCTTCAGAGCTCTATGCCATAACTGGGTGATGTCATCATGGCTTTGGCCACTCACACATATGGAGTCGGTAAACCCAGAAGGAAGACCGGGGAAGATGGAAGCCCTCTCATCGGTGACAGCGTGCCGCTGGAGGACTTTGTTTTAAGGTAGGTATTTTAAAATGTGCTAATATGCGATGAATACTAGCACATTATGCTATTATTTTGCAGGGGAAAGTGTTTTTTTTTTTTAATTGCAGTGGTTTACTACCGCTTTAACATTAGAAAATCAAACAAATGTTCAGAAAACAAAAGTTTTCTAACAAAATTATACTAGTGTATTGCCAGCTTTAGTCAATAGTGCTAATCATATATGATAATTGCACCAGAAAAATTTACATCCACCTCTGAGGAAATCTCTTTGTAGAAGCATTTTTTTCTGAAGACTTTTATAACATTTTTTATTTTATTAAAGCTGTAAGGTAGCCATATGGAAAATAATACAGAAGGAGCAGCACAAATTGTAGCTCATAACACACTGGATTTTCTTCAGCAGACGTGATTTTAAATAACTATTGGAATCAGCAAAAGCATAAGCCACAAAATAATGTACAGCTCATTCTGTAAACTGAATATACTGGTGTTAATCAGTATCACCCAAACATGCATGGTTATGTAGTAATTGCTACTGCTGGACCTGTCCTGTGGAGAAACACTTGGCCAAGAAAGTCCAACCAAGGACATCTGTTTCCCCCAAAATATAGCCAGGGGTGTGTTCAGCTACTCAAAGTAACAATTGTCCGCTAATATTCACTTTGTGTGTTTGACTACCTTAAAGTGTTACTAAACCCAGTAATATGAAAATAGTTAATCCCCCCCCCCACACACACACACACACACAGTGCCCACAGCTTATAAATCCTCTTTTACATTAAAATACTGCCACTATATACCTTTTTGAATGATCTGTATACCACGGTTACATCATAAACGGCACAGTTTCTTCAGTGCTGAGAGTTCAGGAAGGTGGAGATTTTCAGCCTGTATACACGCCCACATGTGTGATGTCAATATCACGTGACCTGGCTATCTCTGAGAACAAGAAACTGTTCTCTCCAGCATAAAAGACACAACTGAGCATGTGCAGGTTGAGGTTGGCTACCTTGCCTGTTCTTTCCAAGGTAGACATTGCAGGAGGTTGGGGGGGGTCTATGCATACAGGATAAAACAGCCTTTTTACACAATGCTGAGGATTAACCCTTAAAGTTCCACAGTGAGTATAACAAGCATGCTATTCTGCATATACAGACAGATTTTACTATTGTGGGTTTGGTAACATTTTAAGGAAAAATATAGAGAGAGAACCACCTATAGATATGATACTGGTAACCTTCGCCACATCCCAATTCGAAAGAGGAAAATGCAAAGAAAAGGGTGCCCCAGGGATTTTATGGGTATTCCTTTGCCCAGAAAATCCCTGGGGCCCCAGGGATTTTATGAGCATTCCTTTGCTCATAAAATCCCTGGGGCACCCCTTTCTTAACACTTTAAGGGCCATATCACTCATCAGCAAGAGCATCGCAAGAGAGCACTCACCTGTCCCTTTGCCCTCCCTGCTGGAAAAATGAATAAGCTATCATTTCCTCACCGGCGAATAAAATTCTGTAGTGTTTCAACCACTGAGAGAGTAACACCATAGGATCAGTAAAGTAGTGTTTTTAGCAATCATGTAGCTGCCAATGACAAGATCGCTAAATTGACTGAGGTTAAGAGTGCATGTGTCTCGAGGTGAAACAGGTGCAGTAATTAGTATGCCTCTTTTAGGCACTGTCCTCCAATGCCAGACTGGAACTTTGAACCTTGCAAGCAGAATTTTGGTGGGGGCTGAAACACTTTGATGATTTCCATAGAATGCATATGAATTAGACAGGATGCTTAACACTGCAGTAGGCAAAATTGTTAAGTGCAAGCTTACGCTCCAGGAGTCCTGCTTATAGGGGCCAAGGAGCTCTAAAAGCAGGAGGGTTGCTGCAGCTCTCATTCAGGTTTCTTAGTAGAAACTTGCCAGCATAATGGTGCCTGGTTCAAATATTGGTCACCTGGGAAGTTCTGTAGTACCTAAGTATATGCTGACACTTTTATCATAAGTCATTTTTTTACATATAGCTATAGCTATATGTATGTTATTGGTACAGGCGCCTCATTGCAGTGCCCATCCTGCTTATAGGGCACTCAAATGCCAGGGGTTGCATTGTGGGATTGTAGGGATGTAATTTGGGATGGCTGTGCTTTGTACACCAGTGACAGATGTTAGTATAAATATATCTTTCAACAGTTTATGCTTTCAGGTCTTTACTAAGACTGTTGGTTTATAGCTTTAGATTCTCCCACATGTTCACTGCCTGTGGGCACATTTAGGTGGAGCTGCTAGGGCATTCAAGGACCTGTCATGTCATATTAGCCAATTAGGTACAGGCTGCATAAGCCTATGTGCTATCCGGAAGACATATTGTTCAGTGTTACTTGTTAGAGCAGCAAGACCTGTACATGCATGCGTGATAAAAGAGCAAAAAAGGCTTGCTTTTCACAGGTACCTTTAAAATAAAATAAAAAACCAACAAGAACAAAATAGGCAAAATTCTGTTACAGGAAATGACAATTACAAATAATTAATAATGGTCATAAAAACTGCAAATTGATACTTAGCTCTGTTTATGGGTTCTACATTTTCTTTCTGGCTGACTTTTCCAGTAATCACATTTTTAATAATGATGTTCTTTCCAGACTTGGCTGCTTTATTTGTAATCACATTGTACCTAGCTATAGTGGAGGAATGGAAAATTATACAGATCTGCTGGAATGTATTA
This sequence comes from Aquarana catesbeiana, assembly GCF_042186555.1. Taxonomy (NCBI): domain Eukaryota; kingdom Metazoa; phylum Chordata; class Amphibia; order Anura; family Ranidae; genus Aquarana; species Aquarana catesbeiana. The sequence continues at coordinate 168,121,745 of NC_133326.1, forward strand.
ATAATTTAACTTTTGTTTTGTGATTCAATTTTTTCTAAACTAAACAAAATGGTAAATCTAGATACCTGTGCATGCGGTAAACAGTTATTTTTCATTTAAAGATATTGTGAGTCAGATATAAAATTGCATAGTATAGTAGGAGTTAATATCTACATGTGCTACTTTTTTACATTTTTTTTTATTCCAAGACAGAGTAATTTGCAAGGCTACTTTACAACAGTTTTCACCTGGCTATAGTTCATGAGCCTCTTTTAAACAAAATAAATAATGGTGGTGGGCTACTCCAATTCATCTATTTTTAATTGTTTTTTTACACAATATTCATATAATTTTTACCAGGATTCACATACTATATTTCTCCAAATCCAATTAGAAAAGTGGGAGAAAATTGTATAAAAGCAATTATAAAAAGACCCATAAGTGTGAAAAATAGCAAAATGTTGCTAATATAATAATTATATTAATTACTTTAATTTAGTTTAATCACATTGGTTTGTTGTTAATGCACTTTAATTATATACAAACCTACAAGTGTTCAGTCAAGATGAATGCTTTAAAGTTCTACCTGTTTTGAAAATTTTTTTTTTAGTTGTAGTTAATGTTTTAATGAACACATTCCTTATTTTTTTTTTGTGGTGTTGTAACTAACAGTTACAGAGGTTTGTACCAGAAACATTTAAAAAGTATGAAATGTGATTTACCAAACATTCACTGCAGGAGTACATTCCGGGCAAATGTGTGCCAAATAACAGTGATTTATTCACCTGTGAATGTTTGTCATTCACAATCACAGTCACATTAACTGATTTATAAATATACACACTATATATATATATATATATATATATATATATATATATATATATACACACACACACATACTGTATTTACAGTGTGCAAAAGTTTTAGGCAGGTGTGTTGAAATGCTGGTAAAGTAACAATGCTTTCAAAAATATATCATATATATTTTGTTTAAGTTATTTTTTATTCATTTGCAAAATACAAAGTGAGTGAATTGAAGTAAAATCTAAATCAAAACAATATTTCGTGTGACTACTATTTGGCTTCAAACCAGCATCAATTCTTCTAGGTACACACGGTGTTTGTGCACACAGTTTTTGAAGGAACTCGGCAGGTAGGTTGTTCCAAACATCTTGGACAATTAACCACAGATCTTCCATGGATATAGACTGCCTTAAAATCCTTCTGTCTCTTTGTGTAATTCCAGACAGACTCGATGTTGAGATCAGGGATTTGTGGGGGCCGGACCATCACTTCCAGGACTCCTTCTTCTTCTTTATGCTTTATATAGTCCATAAAAGAGAAGTATGGCTTTTTTTTAAGAATCATACTTACCTAGGTGGATGCAGCATTGCTCTGAAGCTGCATCTGTCCCCTGCTGGCTCTAACATTGAGAACCGCGCGATCAAACACCCCCCATCGCTCACCGCTCAGTCAGTCAGCACTCTCTGCTTTGGCCCCCCCCCCCCCCACGGCTCGCTAAGAGGCTGAGCCAAGTGTCGGTCCCGGCATGTGGGCGGATCCAGACTTCATGTGGTCTTCAGCCCGCTGTCTGCTGAAAATGGTTTACAGAAGTGCAGAACGAACTGCACTCCTATGATTAGGAGAAGTACAGTCAAAATGAGCTTTGGCTGTAATTCTCCTTTAGGCTAGGTTTCCACTAGTGCGTCCCCAAAGTCGCGCGATTTTGCCGCGATTTTTTACCGCGATTTTACCGCGACTTTTTACCGCGATTTGAAGCAATGCCTGTATCTATAGACCTCAAGTCGCATCAAAGTGGGACCAAAGTAGTGCAGGGACTACTTTGAAGTCGCTGCGACTTGAAGTCGCACAGATATGAACGGTACTCATTGGAAATCATGGGAAACAATTTGTCATGCGACTTTTCAGTCCCAAGTCGCATGAAAAGTCGCACTAGTGGAAACAGAGCCTAAGGCTAGGTTTCCACTAGTGCGTCCCCAAAGTCGCGCGATTTTGCCGCGATTTTTTACCGCGATTTTACCGCGACTTTTTACCGAGATTTGAAGCAATGCCTGTATCTATAGACCTCAAGTCGCATCAAAGTGGGACCAAAGTAGTGCAGGGACTACTTTGAAGTCGCTGCGACTTGAAGTCGCACAGATATGAACGGTACTCATTGGAAATCATGGGAAACAATTTGTCATGCGACTTTTCAGTCCCAAGTCGCATGAAAAGTCGCACTAGTGGAAACAGAGCCTTAATGACAATGGCTGTATGTTTGGGGTAGTTGTCCTGCTGCAGAATAAATTTGGGACCAATCACACACCTCCCTGGCAGTATGGCATGGTGGATAAGTATCTGCCTGTATTTCCCAGCATTGGCAGTGGTTCTTTCTATAGGTGGGTGAGACAAAAGTTTAATTGTTCTCAGAAATGTGCAAAGCATCATGGTTTAGAGTGGCTGTACTGCATTATGATTTGAACACCTTGCTGTCAGAAGTAAGGGACTAAAGAATATACTGAGAAATTTTACAGGAAACCCCATGGTAGATGTCAGTTAATGGAAACTAATAGAAGTTGGAAGGTGCAGCTATGCAGTGAGGAGTACATCAACAGAATGCCTTGCACAAAAGAACATTCATATACTGTAATGAAGTCAGAGTCCTTATGTATGACCTAAAGAAGGATCATGCATGGTGTTCCAGAAATGCCAATGAATTCAAACTGTTTTATATGGAGGAATGATCTTATTTCATCCTAACCATTTAAGCATTGGGGTTGATTTACTAAAGGCAAAAATACTGTGCACTTTGCAAAGTGTAGTTGCTCTAGAGCTTAGTAAATGAGCAGAAGCTCTGCTGACTTCCATCATCCAATCGTGTGCAAGCAAACATGCTGTTTTTGTTATTTTCCTTGCACGTGATTGGATATTCTTTGCAAAGTGAGGCCTTACCTCATTTACTAAGCTCTGGAGTAACTACACTTGCAGAGTGCAACTGTCTATTTTCCTTTAGTAAATCAACCCCAGTGTGTTGAACAAAGCCATTAGAGAGATACTGTCATCAAGAGTCACTTTTCAGGCATCTCACATAAATTAAATGTTTAGAATTACTACTTACTTATGATACTTTCGCATAGCTACTCTAGCCGTTTATTAGCTGCGCAAACTGTTGGCGCTATATAAATCCTGTACAATATTAACAATAATCATAATTAGCAACAGTAGTTTTCTTAACCCAATGACACTTCTGGACAGCTTCACTGCCCCCTCCCTCCTGGCCCACTAGGGTGTCATGCTGCTGCCCATGAAACCTCCAGTGCAGTAAGCGACAGCAGGAAACAGGTTGGGTTTCACTTCCTGTACTGTGCACTGCTGTCATAACGTGAAGGCACTCTCAGATGCAACTTCAGATGTTGGAGGCTTCATGGTTAGCAGTTAGACACCTTGGTGATGTAAGGGCCAGGGCACCACCTACTACTAAAAGACTCTGACAGTCATAAAAGTGTAATGCCCTGTACACACGATCGGACATTCCGACAACAAAATCCATCAGATTTTTTCCGACGGATGTTGGCTCAAACTTGTCTTGCATACACACGGTCACACAAAGTTGGTCGGAAATTCCGAACGTCAAGAACGCGGTGATGTACAACAAGTACAACGAGCCGAGAAAAATGAAGTTCAATAGCCAGTGCGGCTCTTCTGCTTGATTCTGAGCATGCGTGGCACTTTGTGCGTCGGAATTGTCTACACACGATCGGAATTTACGCAAACGGATTTTGTAGTCGGAAAATTTTAGATCCAGCTCTCAAACTTTGTGTGTCAGAAATTCCGATGGAAAAAGTCAGATGGAGCCCACACATGGTCGGAATTTCCGACAGCAAGCTCCGATCGCACATTTTCCTTCGGAAAGTCAGATCGTGTGTACAGGGCATACGAGGGTGAATAAAAACTACTGGGCTAATACATTTCTGTAACGAAGGCAGCATTAGTGCTGATTGCAAACATTTTATTTATGTGAATAGTCTGAAAAGCAATGCCTGATGAGATAGTCTCTTTAAGGAAAGGGTAATTGGAGGAAAACGCCATAATTTTTGAGTCCTTTGTGCAGTAAAACACTTCATTCACAAACTTTTTCTTGCAACTTGCAAAACGAATAATTGTGGGATCCTTTTACATATAAAACTGTGACTTAGATAATATATTGATCTAATTATCAGGCTTGAACTAATTTCTCATAAAACCTGTCATTCTGCTTGAAAGCCCTTTCTGTAACCAGTAATTAATTTTATGCAAATAGATGTCATCTCCTGGTAACTGAATAATGTGAACTTTTTGCAGCCTTGGAGATAAGTAGCTGTATAAATATATTGATTGTTGCCAAAGCAACAAGACATTTTAAAATGAGAGACATTACTTAATGCTTAGGGGTAATACAATTGTATGAGTCAAAGTTATGCTGCTGTCTCACTCAATATTTGTTACAGGATGCAGGGCTTGTGTGAGTTCTGTTCATTATATAGTCTCAGGAAAGTATTTAGAATATGAAAACATTAGGAGAAGTAGGGCTCTACTTAGTTCTGTGTTCCTGTGACTGGTATTCAGTTGACAGCAGGCTAAAGTCTGCTGTTGGCTAACGTCACTCAGCCGGTCCAGACTCCGAAGAGATCCCTAGTTTAATATCGGATCCAACCAGATCCCTGACCAGCAGCTGGCTCAGCCTCTCAGCGCGATGCTGTGAGCCTGAGCCAGTGGCTTCCGTCTTCTCCACAGCCCAGCGCTCCAGTGAGGGCCAAAGCAGAGAGCGGTGACTGACAGTCAGTGCCCTCTGCTCAATGAAGTCCGAGAACTGAGTGATCAGTGGTCTTTGATCACTCAGTTCTCAGTCTTAGAGGCAGCGGGGGACAGATGCAGCATCGGACCAATGCATCCATCTTGGTGAGTATGATTGTTTTTTTTGTTTTTTTTTATTCCTTTTATTTTAAGTAACAGCTATGAAATACTATAATAAGTATTTAAATTAATTATTCTTATTATATTAATTATTCTTTGATTTCAGGTAAAAACTGTCATTTTAATTTAAATTATATTTTCTGTCAGTTTGCTACATCTTTCTGTATATCCAACGGGAAGATTTCATCTCACTTTCTATCCTTTGACCACTATCCAGTGCTGGGACAAGGCCATTTGGTGCCCAGGTCGAAGATGGCAAACTGCGCCCCCCCCCCCCCATCTCCCCCACTGTAATATTCACATCTCCCCCACTGTAATATTCACATCTCCCCCACTGTATTATCCACATCTCCCCCACTGTAATATCCACATCTCCCCCCACTGTAATATCCACATCTCCCCCCACTGTAATATTCACATCTCCCCCCACTGTAATATCCACATCTCCCCCCACTGTAATATTCACATCTCCCCCACTAATATTCACATCTCCCCCACTGTATTATCCACATCTCCCCCACTGTAATATCCACATCTCCCCCACTGTAATATCCACATCTCCCCACTGTAATATTCACATCTCCCCACTGTAATATTCACATCTCCCCCCACTGTAATATTCACATCTACCTTCACTGTAATATTCACATCTCCCCCCACTGTAATATTCACATCTACCTTCACTGTAATATTCACATCTCCCCCCACTGTAATATTCACATCTCCCCCCACTGTAATATTCACATCTCCCCCCACTGTAATATTCACATCTACCTTCACTGTAATATTCACATCTACCTTCACTGTAATATTCACATCTCCCCCCCACTGTAATATTCACATCTCCCCCCACTGTAATATTCACATCTCCCCCCACTGTAATATTCACATCTACCTTCACTGTAATATTCACATCTCCCCCCACTGTAATATTCACATCTCCCCCCACTGTAATATTCACATCTACCTTCACTGTAATATTCACATCTCCCCCCCACTGTAATATTCACATCTCCCCCCACTGTAATATTCACATCTCCCCCCACTGTAATATTCACATCTACCTTCACTGTAATATTCACATCTCCCCCCACTTTAATATTCACATCTCCCCCCACTGTAATATCCACATCTCCCCCCACTGTAATATTCACATCTCCCCACTGTAATATTCACATCTCCCCACTGTAATATTCACATCTCCCCACTGTAATATTCACATCTCCCCCCACTGTAATATCCACATCTCTCCCCACTGTAATATTCACATCTCCCCCACTGTAATATCCACATCTCCCCCCACTGTAATATTCACATCTCCCCCACTGTAATATTCACATCTCCCCCACTGTAATATTCACATCTCCCCCACTGTAATATTCACATCTCCCCCCCACTGTAATATTCACATCTCCCCCCACTGTAATATTCACATCTCCCCCCACTGTAATATCCACATCTCCCCCCACTGTAATATTCACATCTCCTCCACTGTAATATTCACATCTCCCCCCTGTAATATCCACATCTCCCCCACTGTAATATTCACATCTCCCCCCACTGTAATATTCACATCTCCCCCCACTGTAATATTCACATCTCCCCCCACTGTAATATTCACATCTCCCCCCACTGTAATATTCACATCTCCTCCACTGTAATATTCACATCTCCCCCCTGTAATATCCACATCTCCCCCACTGTAATATTCACATCTCCCCCACTGTAATATTCACATCTCCCCACTGTAATATTCACATCTCCCCACTGTAATATTCACATCTCCCCACTGTAATATTCACATCTCCCCCCACTGTAATATCCACATCTCTCCCCACTGTAATATTCACATCTCCCCCACTGTAATATCCACATCTCTCCCCACTGTAATATTCACATCTCCCCCACTGTAATATTCACATCTCCCCCACTGTAATATTCACATCTCCCCCCACTGTAATATTCACATCTCCCCCCACTGTAATATTCACATCTCCCCCCACTGTAATATTCACATCTCCCCCACTGTAATATTCACATCTCCCCCCACTGTAATATTCACATCTCCCCCCACTGTAATATTCACATCTCCCCACTGTAATATTCACATCTCCCCCCACTGTAATATCCACATCTCCCCCACTGTAATATCCACATCTCCCCCCACTGTAATATTCACATCTCCCCCACTGTAATATCCACATCTCCCCCCACTGTAATATTCACATCTCCCCCACTGTAATATTCACATCTCCCCCACTGTAATATTCACATCTCCCCCACTGTAATATTCACATCTCCCCCCACTGTAATATTCACATCTCCCCCCACTGTAATATTCACATCTCCCCCACTGTAATATTCACATCTCCCCCACTGTAATATTCACATCTCCCCACTGTAATATTCACATCTCCCCCCACTGTAATATTCACATCTCCCCCCACTGTAATATTCACATCTCCCCCCACTGTAATATCCACATCTCCCCCACTGTAATATCCACATCTCCCCCACTGTAATATCCACATCTCCCCCCACTGTAATATTCACATCTCCCCACTGTAATATTCACATCTCCCCATACATCAATACATCAAAGTCCGCTCAACCCCCCCACCTATCAGCCCACCACATCACAGCCCTTAACAACTCCATTTTAATGTCCTCAGCAAGTCAGCACACACTTTCCCCCTTATCAGTGTCCTCACTCCCTGTAACTTCGCCCCCTCCCTCACTTACCTTGCACAGACCGAAGATCGGAAGGAGGCATGGCATGTCTCGGATGGAGGGCGGGTGTTGCAAGATGGTGATTGGTTCCTTAGACCGTCCTTCATCCTAGCAGCCAATCACCTGCTTGTTAACCTCCGGCAGCTCCGCCCTCTATCCAGAACTGTCCCACCTCCCGCTGTTGGCTCTGTGTGAGGATTACAGAGACAGCAGTGGGAAGAAAAGAATGCTAAATGGCGGTACCGCGGCGGGCCGCATAGGAGAGTGAGACGGTCCGCATTTGGCCTGAGGTCCGCCATTTAGTGATGCCCCTTTTAGGACACTTCACTGCGCCCCCCCACCCCCAATAAATTGTCCCGCCCAGGGCATCCGCCCCTTCCGCCCACCCCTTGTACCGGCTCTGCCACTGTCTTTGGGGCAAGAAGTGGGAAGAAATATTTTTAAAGGGACTTGGACAGCAAAAAAAGCCTGAAAAAAGTTCCATTACTTTCCCAAGGGCATTGTCAAAAATATGAACACACACAGTAATAAATACCCCACAAAGAATCTGATCCTTCCCACTCTATTCAACTATGTAACTATACATTTACGTATAAGTAATATTATCAGAAATTGTTGATCCTGTTCTCTCTGGGGCTGCCTGTCCGTTTCTATGCGACTATCATCCGATCTGATCTGCTGGACGTATGGGGAACGGATCCTCATCCATCTGTTTTTAACGGACAGGATTGGATGCTGACTTCCGCCGCTCCATAGAGAACAATGGATGGTCCAATCGGGTCCACGTGAAAAACTGACAGGCAGACCTGATCGGTCCCAATCAGTGTGAAGGGGCCTAACTGTTCAGAACAAAAAATGCTTTGGCATGACTTTTTCCAACTCTATCCAAAACAAGTTTTGGTTTTACATATACTTTACAACATCAGTTGTATGACAGATTTGTGGACTAACCCTTTAAAAGATTCTACAGCTTCAATACCAAAATGTACACTAAGCAGTGTATTTGTATTCACATGTGCATGTGCAATTTGCAGCACATATGGCCTTCTTGCTGCAGACCTTTGTGCCTAAAAGCCTTAGTACCAGTGAAAGGTGCCCACGGGAACTATTAAATCCACTTATCCTTCACACACTGCACACACACCATCTAAATCTACTCAGCCCTTGCTTGAAATGTAATAACAGATTCGAAACCAACAGATGTAGAATATCCTACAAACTGTAAAATTTAAGTTTACTTTCAAAAATCTGTTTATCCAACAAAACCTACGAATAAACAAGATTACGTTTTCTTTTTCTAAAACTTGAAGTTTTAAAATGTTTCACTGTAATATATTGTATTTTTTAAATACTGACAGTTATTGGGGTTGATTTACTAAAACCGGAGAGTGCAAAATCTGCTGCAGCTGTGCATGGTAGCCAATCAGATTCTAACTCCAGCTTGTTCGATTAAGCTTTGACAAAAAAAAAAAACCTGGAAGATGATTGGTTTCTATGCAGAGCTCCACCAGATTTTGTACTCTCCACTTTTAGTAAATCGACCCTATTGACTTTATGTAATAGTGCTACTGGATTATTATTTACACCTTTTAAAATAAATGGTGTTTTCCCAATAGATGCTGTATTAAGAAATCGTATTATTTACTATGCTAAGTTTAGCTTCCCATCTGTTAATTATATATCTCCCTCTATGCTGAATATATATTCAGAGATTTACATTATATGCCAGCTTTTACAGCTGATTAATGTTTTCAGCACTATGGACAGATCAGATAAATCCCTACTCTGTTGTGTAAGGTTTAATCTTCTTTTTCTTTCTGTTATCCCACCTGGGGGAGGGATGTCCCCTTACATCCAGGACACAGGACAAGAAATGAGGAGAACAGGGGGTGGTTAGCAGTACAGGAGGGCACTGACAGCAACAGAAACTCCACAGGGCCTCTAAATAATCTCCATTATACTAAGAATAATGTTTTGGTCACTCTCTCTTTATCCCTATTGGAGAGTTTTACTCTCACTTCCCATTAGTGGCAGGCGTTCCATAAGGTACGCAGGGGCACCACCCCCCCATCCATGCGTCCGGCCCCCTGATCTACATGCAGGGCTCCGGATGCATGGATTTCAATGGGGGGGGGGGGGAGTTTGAAGCACATGATTAGAGGCAGAGGCTCTAATAGGCTTCAAAAAAGTGTGGGCTCGGGGCACAGAGCACTGCCCCCTGATCCCACCCAGTTGTGTGACAATAGCGAATGAATATTGGCTATTCTTCCTCATTCTCCTCCCAGCCAATCAGGAAGCCCCTATTGGCCATGGAGTCTTTAGGCTCGTGTCTCAGGACACACTTCCTTTTTCTGTTCCGCCAGAAGGAGAATGTCTCCTATGTGCCCGCCGGTGCAGCACCAGCTCATCCTTCTTCCTACCTCTATGCCTCCATAAGGTAAGGCAGGCAGTACTCCTCTTGGATGACAGCCGCTGTCCGTCTATCGCGGATGGGTGGGGGGTGATCATCTCCACCTGTCTCCCACAGGGGGGGTTTGGGTGATTGCCGCTGCCCGTCTTCTGTAGGGGAGGTGGTGGTTGACCGCTGATGTCCATCTAACGTGGGGGGGGGGGTTGTTGGTGTTAGTTTGTACCCCCCCCCAAAATAGTAAGCACCAACCGCCACTGCTTCCCATCCCTATGATATTTGACACTGGGACAGCTAACCAGTGAAAATCTCAAAACGCGGCAACATACCTGCTCTATATGTGGCCGCATTAGGTGAAACGCGTTAGTTGGGATGGTCTGCAGTTGGGGACACTTTGAGTGTTTGTGCTGGCTAAATAAAGTTATACGAGTGACTAAAATACTGTGTGTTTGTAGTGTGCAGTGTTGCTAAAAAAAAAGGTCATGTGCATTTTTTTCATTTGATGGACTGTGTTGGCAGCCCCATCATAATGAATATCTGTCTTAACTTGCAGTGCTGCACAACAAGTTATTGCACCGCAAGAAATGCTTAAATGTTTCATGAATGTTGGGCCGCCTGCTTCTGCTGCCTCGCAGATTTTGGCTTATACTGACTCCCAGTTATTATTGCGGAAGTGGACTGAGGAAATTCTTCTCCCTGACTGCATAATGTTTCTCCCAGGTTGCATTTATTATTATGATTGTTATTAATATATACTATATTACCAAAAGTATTGGGACACCTGCCTTTACAAGAACTTTAATGGCATCCCAGTCTTAGTCTGTAGGGTTCAATATTGAGTTGGCCCACCCTTTGCAGCTATAACAGCTTCAACTCTTCTGGGAAGGCTATCCACAAGGTTTAGGAGTGTGTCTATGGGAATGTTTGACCATTCTTACAGAAGCACATTTGTGAGGTTAGGCACTGATGTGGAGGAGAAAGCCTGGCTTGTAGTCTTCACTCTAATTCATCCCAAAGGTGTTCTGTTGGGTTGAGGTCAGGACTCTGTGCAGGCCAGTCAAGTTCTTCCACCCCAGACTCGCTCATCCATGTCTTTATGGACCTTGCTTTGTGCACTGGTGCGCAGTCATGTTTAAACAGGAAGGGGCCATCCCCAAACTGTTCCCACAAAGTTTGGAGCATGAAATTGTCCAAAATGTCTTGATATGCTGACGCCTTAAGAGTTCCCTTCACTGGAACTAAGGGGCCAAGCCCAACCCCTGAAAAACAACCCCACACCATAATCCCCCTTCACCAAATGATATGGACCAGTGCACAAAGGGTTCAATATTGAACCCTATGGGCTAAGACTGGGATGCCATTAAAGTTCACGTGTGTGTAAAGGCAGGCGTCCCAATACTTTTGGTAATATAGTGTATAATATGTTATTAAAACGCAAAGATTTATAGATGGTGCATAAGAAAGATAGTTATTTTTTATTTGATAATAAACATTATGTAGTTTCAAACTGCATCAGCTAGGCTAAGGAAGAGTTTAGTGGAAAATATGGCTTACATAAACAACATTTCTATTTTATTAAATTTTATAAACTTCAAAATTTGAACACTCTACTATTGTACTGTATTGCTTCTTTTATATGTACTGACCCTTAGAATACAGTGCAAACACAAATGGCTCACAACAACACAATGCTAAATAATAGAAGCAACTATACATAAACCTGCGGGAGTATGGGGACTGCTTTTACTAAAAGCAGGCCATCTAGAATCACACAGTTCTTTTATTTTTTTGCTTCTAATCTGTAGATCGGTAGATAACAATTCTCCTCTTTGATCTGAGCAACTTTTTCTTTTGCAGAAGGGTTGTATGTACTTTAGAACTCCTATTCAAACTGACTGCTGGAGTTTTGTCTGTTTTCCTTTTTCATGCAGGAGTAAACCAAATGACTCACTGGGGTTGATTTACAAAAGGCAAATAGACTATTTAATTTGCAATGAAATTTTACCCTTAGCTTAGTGAATGTGCTGAAAAAGAATACCCAATTGCTTACAAGGAAAAAAAGTATTTATGCTTGAACATGATTGGATGATGGAAATCAGCAGAGCTTCACCTTGTTCACTAAGCTACGGGAAAATGCTCTTGCAATATTAACAGCCTATATGCCTTTAGTAAATAAACTCCTCTTAGTGGGCAATGGATCTGAAATGAAAAGCACGTAATTCTGGTATTCTTTTAGAAAAGATGGTGTGTCTGTGAGCTTTAAGATTGCTCTGCCTATAGGGATCTGACCTTTCAGAACTAAACAATGCATTGGAGTTTATTTACCAAAGCTGGAGAGTGCAAAATCAGGCTCGCCAAGGTTAGAAGCTGATTGGTTAGCATGCACAGCTACCCCAGATTCTGAGTGAACCCGTTTTAGTAAATCTACCCCATTGTACACCTAACAAGTACTACTAATATCTATTTTATTTTTAAAAAGCACACAAAAGGAGCGTTTGCAGAGTGTATAGACCACATCTTTTTATTGTGTGAATATACTGCCAAAAATCCACATAGTTCCACTTTACTTATACATCCAAAAATGGACAAAAAGAAAACTTTTAGCATGGCAGTAATGGGAAGTACAGGGTATTCATGTTCGTCTAAACAGGGATGAAAACCAAACCTAACTTTCCAACCTAGTCAGCTGTAAGTCACAATCAACAATCTACTGTATTAGTAACATATGCTTTTGTTTTTCTGACTTTACTCAGTGTTGCTAAAGGGACTGTATGGTGGTTTGTAAATATCTCCCCTATTTAATATAGTCAGGACTAAAATAATAAAGTTTTTAAAATATATGCAATTAGTCTGCTGTAGTATTCTTAGTATTCCAGCCAGCAGGGGGAGCTCTGGTTGCCTTTTCACATATTCTGCTATTTCAGCTTTCAGCCATATTGAAAAAGTAGCCTGTTTATATCTGTACCAGGTTTTAGTCAATGGGAGCTGCAAAACAAGTTTTGTTAGCAGTTCTGTTTAGTTAACCATACTGCTCGGAAAATCCTTTGTCATATACTAAATGTTTATCTGTAAAATAAGGATTGCATATATAGAATAAAAAATATTTGAATCACAAGTGCAAAAATGTGTAAAAACAGAAAAACGTGACCTATAACCATTATAGTTTCTCTTTAAGGTTGAAAAATCACTGTAGCATTTATGCATACTGCACTAGCCGAACCAGTATCTAATCATTATTGCTCCAGTCAGCATATGGATCATACTTTACACGTTGAAATGCTCATTTTCCTTTATTAGGCAGTTTTGATTTTTGTTCCAGTTTAGCACTGGTTGGATTGGGTTCAAGTGAGATTAAAGGAGTTGTAAAGCCTCAAGGTTTTTCACATGGTGAAAAACCCTCTGTGCTGCAGCTGCCCTCAGAGTCCCCCTTTTTCTTACCTGAGCCCCATCGTTCCAGCGACAAGACCGAGCCCAGCAGCTCCAGCCTCTGTCTCGGGTCCTCATTGGATAGATTGATAGCAGCAGGAGCCATTGGCTCCCGCTGATTCCAATCAAATCCAGTGACACAGGAGCCGGGGGCGGGGGCCAAGTCCTGCTGTCTTTGTCAATGGACGCAGCAGCAGGACTCGGGAGTGTGCATGCACCAGTGCCCCAATGGAATGCGGCTCTCTGTGGGGGCACTCGATGCGGAGGAGGAGCAAGGAGCGCCGCTGGGGGACCCCAGAAAAGGAGGATCAGGGCAGCTCTTGCACAGAGGAGGTAAGTATAACATGTTTGTTTTTGTTTTTTTGTTTTTTTTTAACCAAAACTTTACAATCACTTTAAGGTGAATGATTGCTTAATCTTAGATGATGAGTTGTACTGCAAATACTGTAGTGAATGCTATGAATACCACTCTTAAACCAATCAAAGTTCCAACCTTTTACTATAAAAGTGACAAATAAAGTGTCATAGTGCAAATAGAAAAAGTCTCTCAGTACATTATGTAGTGCTTCATGCTTTGTTTCCAGGATAATCCCTGTGTGTCCACCACGTGAGGTAAAATAGGCACACTCCGCACTCACCAGATGGTAGTGACTCCCTCACCATATAGTAAGGAAAGTCAACTGGGCTTGTAGGTCTTTTTGGGGTACCTAACCCACTGTGATGTTCCCTGGAGACTTCCCACATGTCCAGACTTCCTCCTGTCGTGGTCCCAGAGGTCCAGAATGTTTTTATATAGGCAGAAAATGAATAGAGAGGAGACCTCTCATAGTGTAAAATCCTTTTGTATTTATTCTTATAAAACGTGTACAAAATGCAACGGTGTAAAAAATGTAAAAAGCACCACTGTACAATTGAAAAAAGCGGCCCTCTATTTACTTGGAGAGATGGACGTTGTCTGTTTCCCTGGCATGCGTTCCATTCTCTGGGCTGGGAGACGCACGGGAGCAACATCTTGATGCGTTTCGTCATCAGTAGGTGACGTTCTCAAAAGCAGATGGATAGCAAAGACAACGGCTGCTCATAATACCAGTAATAAATTTGTGGTTACCTAGACGCAGGTGTTTTATCTTTATTTCAAGTGAGATTAACTAATATCTTTCTAAAATAATTGTAAGCAGTGTATCAAATTGAACACTTTTTTATAGCCTTCATTCTAAATATAGAAAATCAAGCTTTGATGAGTTCATTATCACTGTAGTGTATTAGAAAACACACCAGACTTATCTGCAGTAAGCAATCTCCAGGTTCGAGACTTGGCCATGAAGTAACGTTATAGTTCACAAAATGCTTTTCTGCCTCAACAAGCACTGAATGTTTGAATGCCAATTCAGCTCTGCCATCATAAAATATTAAGGCAGCAAAAATTAAAATGAATAAGTAAAGCAACTGTTTCCTGTAACAATTGTTTGTTTATCTTGGAGAGTAAGAGATTGATGCAGGCAATGATGAAGTGAATGAGTGGTGACTGACTAGGGAAACATGAGCTGGCTTGGACGCATTTGCTTGCTCTGTAGGGCAATCTAGTGGAAACGCAGAGTCTCAACTCAGCATATTTTACTCGGGAAAAGTCAGCACTTTAGCAGCCTATTCAACACCAGACATCCTTTTACTGTTATGCAGATTTTCTGCCTCAGTTACTTCCATACAACCTTCACTGCAAGGAATTACACTAACATCACAAATCAAAGTTTAAATGGTAAATATGTGGCTTGGAAGAATCAAATGCATTGCAACCACCATATAAATAATTTACATATAGGATCATGGTACAATGAAGTTATGTGATTTTTTTGTAATGATTATTTAAAGTCTAATTTCATACACAGGAGGGTTGATTTACTAAAGGCAAATAGACTGTGCACTTTCCAAGTGCAGTTGCGCATTGTTTTCCCTAGTAAATATAAATGTGGTAAAGCTTCACTTTGTAAAGAATTCCCAATCAGGTGCAAGGAAAAAAAATAATAATAATTTGCTTACACGTGAATGGATGATGGAAATCAGCAGAGCTTTACAACATTTACTAAACTCTTAGTGCAACTGCTCTTGCAATGTGCATAATGTATTTGCCTTTGGTAAATCAATCCTTGAGTATCATCCAACCCACATCAGGACAGTCACTGGATTTTAGAGGAGTGAGTGTTCAGGGGCAGTGCCAGAGGCAGGGCTGCTGTTAGAAATCATGGGGCCCTGTATAGCCTAACTAACAGGGACAGTGAACCAAATTATGTTTTATTTATTTAATTTAATTTATTTATTTTACTTTTTTTTTAAACAGCCCTGGTGTGGGGCTTTGGGGAAATATCAAGGATCTAAACAGACACCCAACATCTCACTTTTGAGACAGAGAAAGAAATTGAGAACGCAGATTCCTCAATCCTTTCTCTACAGTCTCAGCTCAGAGTGAATGAACAAGAAGCACTCTGTACAGAGGCTCCCTGTTCATTTGCAAACTGAAGCATTGTGAACACAGGAAGGGCAATGGGGGATAGGTTCCAGTAATTACGTCCACTCTTGCTGCTCTGGGCCTCCCTATTTAACTTATTGGGCCTGGGCCCCGTACAGGAGGGCAGGTGCTACCCCCTTATTAGCAAGGACTTCTTTTGTTGCTTTCATTTGACTTGGGCTATTTATATATATATATATATATATATATATATATATATATATATATATATATATATATATATATATATATGCTAAAAAGTTAACCAACATTACCAGTTAATGACTGAACAAGTTAATTTCTGGCCCTGCTATTATGAGGAGTTCCCAGGTGAATATATTTTATTTTACATCATGAATCTATCATCTGACATAAATTTGAAGAATGCAACAGGAGGATCTGGAACACATACATATGGATGGGGAGCACCCATAACTCACAGGTGGTTAGGAACAGAGTTGGGAATGTTGATGGGAAGATATCAGAATTGGAGTATCTAAGATATACATGAAGCCAATGTCTAAATCTGCAAACCCAACTCCACTTATGAATGAAATATCACACTTGGTTGGACTGGCCATTTAATCAAACTGGTTTATGATGCAGGTAGATCCAAGTGCTCAGTGAAAGGCAGAGTACTAAGGACTTGTAAGGCTGCATTCACACCTGAGCGTTTCAGTCACGTGTTTTTATAGCGTTTACGTGCCATTGAAATGAATGGGATTTTGCTTGATGGGCGTTTTTCAGAAGTTTTTTTCGGGCATTTTACGAGCGTTTTATGAGCTGAAAATTCTCAGGTGTGAATGCAAAAAAAAAAAAATAAATTGTTGGGAAACTGTACCTTTCTGCGTCAGTGTGGTTTTCCTGGTTCCTGATGGTTATTCAATTCTCCCTGTTTGCATGTCATACATTTCTAATATTATTCTTAGTATAGATTATACACTATGTAAATTTGAACTGTATTGATATCCATGGACATAATTTTTGTAAACCGGGAAAATAGCACTGATTATTTGTACGCACAAAGGAAGCAAGGAAATTATTTAGTGATTGTCAATGGTGTACCAGTTCTGTTTGCTCATAAAGGCTTTCATTATGAGTAGCTTAAAACAAATGAAGGCAAACGTAGGATATTTATATGATTCCTTTCTGGCCTTTCTGAAAATACTCCTATTTCTTGAAAAGCTGTTCTTTACCAATACTTCTGCGGAATCAGAACAAACATATGACTCAGCTGTGCTTTAGCTGTCAAGAAACTATAAATCAAAGCCTCTGCTAACCTCCGGCTGGAAGGACGCGCTGTGATGTGTAGCTCCTGACAGCTGGACCATCACAATTTGCCCTCATTGGTCCTTCAATTTTGTACTTGGGCATTATATTGCTTCTTAAGAAATAAGAGGTCTAATCACAGAAGAGATAATTTATGGAAGCAAGTGCAAATAAAACTATTGATATTGACAGTAGATGTCAATGAACCTCATGCTGTTTTTTTTCTTGTGCAAGAAAGTGATGAATGTAAGAAATGAAAGGAAATTATTGTTGGGTTTACGCCTCTATGATTCTTTGAATTTGTTTAAATAAACAGCCCTCTTTATATGTAATGGCCAACTAAATGGATGCCTCATATGATAAAATTGCTTACGCAATACAGTACAGTGCAAAAGTTTTAAGGTAGATAATAGAGAAAATTGAGTACTGTCCGTGATACTTTTTTTATTTGCACTAACATACAATTTTTCAGGACAAGCTTTCGGGGTATGTCCCCTTCTTCAAGGTCCAAGCAGTACTGATTCTGCTTGGACCTTGAAGAAGGGGACATACCCCGAAAGCTTGTCCTGAAAAATTGTATGTTAGTGCAAATAAAAAAAGTATCACGGACAGTACTCAATTTTCTCTGTCACAATTGCACTAATACGGCTACAATCAAATCAAGTATGTAAGGTAGATAATAAAAATTGCTGTAAATTAAAGTAGAACTATAGACAAAATATTTTTTTTTACATTTTGGGTAGAGTAAAGGAGGGTTATAACCACTGTAAGGTTTTTGTTTTCCCATCTTTGTCCCATTGGGGAGATTTACCTTTACTTCCTATCCCATAGCCAAAGCATGAAGTGAGAAGAAATCCCTACTAAATAAGGGAATTTCTTGGGCACCCCCATTGGAAGATTTCCCCTCTATTACTTTTCTGGGTACAGCCCAAAATTTGGGATTTTCTTTTACTTTCAAAGATAATGATAAACAGAACAAATAGAGAAGGTCAATCTCCCTAACGGGGACACAGACAGCAATAAAAACAGGTGTTCTAATCCCTCTCTCCTCTATCCAAAAAAAGTTTTGCCTTTAGTTATATGGTTAGAAAAAAGAAAAAAAAATTTGGGGCTTTGAATGAGGTATAACGGGGCCGTTCAAGTCCCCTCCTCCATCCAGGGTAATTGTATTAAATAAAGAGAGGGATTGGCGGGACTTTTCATGAAGCACACGGGAGCAGCGAAAAATTGTGTAAATAGAAAGTAGCTTTTAATTGGTTCAAATTATCATACATTTTTATATCAAATTATTTATTGCATTTTGCTATATATAAATATTTGTATTTATATTACAGTTCATTAGAACCAAGTATTGCACATAAATAAGCATTCCAACAAGGAGTTAGTACAAATTGTAGGATACATAAGATGAATAAAACATGATTATATGGATGAGAATACATGATTGGACATACTTATAACAATAGGAATATCACTGAAATAAGGTCAGGAAAAAACAAATAAAAGGAACGGCCATACAAAAATTGCATAAATGTATACATATCGGTTGTTGTTAGCTCTACGCGTTTCAAGGCCTTATAGCCTATCATCAGGGGCAAAATCTTGATAATTATCTATGGATAAAAAAAACAATAATGCTTAGATATACTAAAAGAAATCAAAGGGCCAACCCAGGACATGAGAGAACCCCCCATGAACTAAATTAGCCCACGCACTTACATGTGGGTCCACGCAATGGCGGTGTGGCCACGTATCTCTGAGACCAGTCAAACGTGCCCCAACTGGGAGCTGAGGGGACGCGATGTGGCAAGCAAAGCCAAACACATACAACGCCCCATGTGGGTATGGGTGTGTAGGAAGGTGATGTTGAATGGGATAACCACCTAAGTGGGAGACCTCTCTAAAAAGTGTGACAAAAAACAGCAATGATGAGTGAGACCCTAATGATGTGTGAGAAGAAGAAAAAAAAAAAAAATATATATATATATATATATATATATATAAGTGTGTGTATGTGCTTGTGAAAAAATGTATGAAAAAATTGTGAAGAAGGAAAACAGTTTTGCCTTTAGTTATAATTTAAAAATGCTTTCAGAAATAGAAGTGTTAATAGTTTATATTGTATCAATTAACAAAATAGAAAAAATAAAAATAAACATAAGAGAAATCCAAATCAAATAAATATTTGGTGTGACCACCCTTTGCCTTCAAATCAGCATTGATTCTTCAAATCTTTTAGGTACACACGGGGTAGATTTAATAAAATGGGGGTACTTAGAATCTGGTGCAGCTGTGAATTGTAGCCAATCAGCTAACTTCAGCTTGTTCTATTAAGCTTTGGCAATAAAACCTGGATGCTGATTGGTTTTTATGCAGAGTTGCACCAGATTTTGCACTCACCAGTTTTTGTAAATAACCCTCACAGTGCTTGTGCACACAGTGTTTGAAGGAACTTGGCAGGTAGGTTGTTCCAAACATCTTGGAGAACAAACCAGAGATCTTCTGTGGCTGTAGGCTGCCTCAATTCCTTCTATCTCTTTATGTAATCCCAGACAAACACGTTTATGTTAAAATCAGGGCTCTGTGGGAGCCAAACCATCACTTCCAGGTATAGTTGAGTCGCTTAGCCTTGTTTACATGTCCTATGCACAACAACATAGGAACTGGGGTGCAGAACAAAATGGCAGCAGGTGCTCTGGACTGAAGGGGGTATTATGAGGGTGTAGAAAGAGTCTTCATCTCTGTAAGCTCCAAATGGCAACATGGAGCTTACACAGGGCTTCCTCTCCATGCCTACAGAGGTAGAGCAGAGTGGCGTGGAAGCAAATGGAAGGTGAATGTATGAAACTGGGGAGGGGGAAAGTTTAGTGAACTTGTTGTTTTGCCCTGCATTAACTAAAAGTATTCCACAGTCACAAAACTAGATCAGGTTAACTGGAAGATGTTTGTTTCTGCAGAAGCATTGAAATTATTCTGTCAGCAAACTCAGCTGCCTCTGCTCCCCCTTCTAACAGTGACATGATAGCCTTCCAGTCTTTTAATCTGGAGGAAAGGGGAGCAGGGTGTGCTGAACTGCTGAGCAATAAGTACTTCAGTGCTTCCATTTAAAAATTCAAAGATGAACTGCTACACAGTGCATAAAGCTACAGAAGTGTGGGAGGGCTTGTTTTCAAGGTCCTTTACCGCATAATATGTAAATATTTGAATAAACATTGCCTGACTTCACTTTGAGGCTGCATTCACACCTAAACGCGTTTTTTTTCAACGTTATAATGTGCAATTTTGGCACGTTCTTATGCACGACTTGCAAGCGTTTTTGAGCTTTGCCATTTTTTTTATTAGCCAATAGAGAAAACTATCATCTGTTGCATCATTTGTTGCTAGGTATTTCAGCTTTTGATTTTTACTTTTCCCTTAGCTTTTATTTCTTCTTTAATTATTATTATTCATTTATTTTATTTATTTTTTCCATTAGGGTAAGGGATTAGAGTTAAGGTTAGGTTAGGGCTGGGATTAGGAGTTGGGTTAGGTTTAGGATTAGGGGTTAGAGGGTCATGTACCTTGGTTGGAGGCCGAGTTGACGAGAGATTTTCTCTAGCAGCTCTGGTCCGAGCACCCCTGAATGTGGTGATAGAGGTACAAGGCTCAAATAAGCACGATTGCCAGTAGCCTAATAACAGGTGACTGCCACAGTCAGAGATGTAGTCAAGGTGAGCCAGGGTCATACACAGTAAGACAACAGGGTGGTCAGGAGGCACCTATGTGTTAGTGCACACTGGATATTAGCCTGAGCTCGTCTGCGTGCTGGTACACGTGCACGAGCATTAGCTGTATGGGAATGAGCATTAGCTGCAGAAGAATTAGCATTAGCTGCAGAAGAATTAGCATTAGCTGCAGAAGAATTAGCATTAGCTGCAGAAGAATTTGCATTAGCTGGAGAAGAATTTGCATTAGCTGTATGAGAATTGGTATTAGCTGAACTAGCTTCCTGACATAGGGTTTATGTTTTTTTTATTTTTATTTTTTTGTTAGAGTTACGGTGTTAATACTACTACTACTACTAATAATAATAAATGAATAAATAAATGTAAAATAAATACACAAATAAATAAAAATAATCATAAATAAATAATAAATTCAATAAATGAATACTAAGTAATAGTAAATAATTAACCCATAACCCTTAAAAATTAAAATAAAATAATAAATAACTAAACATCCTAGCCCTAAAACAAAATAAATACATTACTATTATTATTACTATAATAATTAATATTTTTTTTGTTTGGGTGTTTATTATTATTATTTTTTTTATTATTATTATTATTATTAATAATTTCTTTAATATTTTTTAAGGTTAGGGGTTAATTATCATTTATTTATGTATTATTCTTTTATTTATGATGATTTTTAGTTATTTGTGAATTTAGTTTACAATTATTTATTCATATGTTTTACAATTTTTAATTTGTGCAGAAAATTGCGCACAAGCGCTCGACAAAATGCGTGAATGTGCACAAAAAAGCGCGAATGGCGCTTTTCTTCTCATTTCTATGGGAATATAATGGCATCAAAATCTGCCCGATTTGAGCTACAAAAAAGGCTTCAGAACTTTTTTGAGCTTCAGGCATTTGGCTTCAGGCGAATTGGAGTGGAGATGTGAACGATCTCAATAGAGAATAATTGATTTTTTCTCCTCCAGCGTTTTGGAGCTTCAAACTTCAAGCTACAAAAAAGGTGTGATATCCTGATAAAATAGGGGGGCATTTATTATATCACTTCTGAATTTTTTCCATCAGGAGCCACAAACCGAAAGGGATAGATTTACAAAGCTTGTATCTAACCCACTATCAATTTTTCCTTTTACTGCATTGATATTATGTCTTTGTACCTAATAATATCATGCAGTTTTAATCACATTAACATATATGTAAATAGGTAACTATTACCAAATTATTTATAGTGGAAGCATGTATGAGTAATTTGCATTTAACTGATAATATAACCAATTAATCTGTATAGAAGATCTACTATGACATATAGAAAAAGAAAAGAAAAGAACAAACGAAGAGAACAGAAAAAAAATTAAATAAAGAAAAATCCTTTATATTAGTAATAATATAAAGCAATAGTTAAACGATCAACAATCAATATTCAGTAATCTTAAACAATCTATGCAAAGAATTTGAGGAAAAAAGAATGGGAAAGACTAGAGAGCTTTTCCCGAAAATTGGAGATATCAAGGGAAAGATTTGTGCAAAGATGGGCACAATAATAGACAAAAATGGCAAGCACCTGACAGAAGCAGAAGAGATACACAGAAGAACTATACAAGAATTATCTGAATGTACCATATAACCATGATGATGCAATCACTGACCTTGAACCGGATATCCTGGAGAGTGAAGTCAAGTGGGCCTTAGAAAGCATTGCCAATAACACAGCTAGCGGAAGTGATGGTATCCCAGCTGAGTTATTTAAAATCTCTCACTATGCCAACATACTTGGAAAACTCAACAATGGCCACAGGACTGGAAGAAGTCCGTTTACATTCAAATACCAAAGAAAGACAGCGCCAAAGAATGTACAAACTACAGTACAATCGCACTCATCTCTCATGCTAGCAAGGTTATGCTGAAAATATTACAAGCTAGGCTTCAGCAGCATGTGAACCGAGAGCTACCACAACTACAAGCTGGATTTTGAAGAGGCATAGGAACTAGAGATCAAATTGCCAACATTTGCTGGATCATGGAGAAAGCAAGGGAGTTCCAGAAGAATGTCTACTTCTGCTTTATTGACTACAGTAAAGCCTTTGATTGTGTGGATCACAAGAAGATGTGTCAAATACTGAAAGAAATGGGAATACCAGACCACCTCACTTGTCTTCTGAAAAACCTGTATGCAAGTCAAGAAGCAACAGTTAGAACAGGACATGGAACAACTGGCTGGTTCAAAATTGAGAAAGGAGTGCGGCAAGGATATATATATTGTCACCCTACCTATTTCACTTATATATGCAGTGTACATCATGTGAATTGCCAGGATCGACGAATCACAAGCCGGAATTATAACTTGCAGGGAGAAATATCAACAACCTGAGATATGCAGAGATACCACACTAATGGCAGAAAGTGAAGAAGAACTAAATAGTCTCTTAATGAAGGTAAAAGAGGAGAGCGCAAAAGCTGACCTGAAATTGAACATTAAGAAAACTAAGATGCCATCACTCCTTGGCAAATAGACGGAGAAGAAATGGAAACGGTGACAGATTTTATCTCCCTAGGCTCCAAGATCACAGCAGATGGTGACTGTAGCCATGAAATTAACCTCCCTGGCAGTATGATTATGTCTGATTTTTGATGCTGAAAGCAGTATATTGTTTTGCATTGAAATTTGGCGTTTTATATTGTAGGCCTGTAATTCTTAGGAATAACTCACTTAAATCTGTCCAAACAAGAGTCTAGTAGACATCCCGGGTATGATAAAGTTTGAAACACAAAATCATAAATTATAAGATAATAAATAACTATAAATAATTATAACAAATAATAATATAATAATAATACAATTTATTCAATAATGTATTCAAATAAAAAACACTGAAATTTGCTCAGTTGCATAATTGTCGCTGTTGTTACTTTCAGTATTTGATTATGAATTTCTAATTTATTATCGCTGTTTTCTGGCTGGTTTAAAACCGCTTTTTGATGTAAAGGGACGCTTTTTGGTTGTCATGGACAATCTCAAGTTTTCAGGTAGAAAGAACAGTATATATAATATAAAACTGCAGGCAGGGCACTTGACAAAGCATTAGGGACAAAAGGGATGTGAAAAAATTTGATACAGTAATGTGATCTGTATGTGTTTTTTTTTTTCTTGCACTTTTTGAATTTGACGCTGGGCTCCATCCCCATGCGTCGCGACGCTCGCAGGGAACGAAGCCCGGCACATTGATAGATCGAGCGGAGGACACAGCCCATGGACACAGCGGGGAGACATCGCAGAATCCTGAGGACAAGGTAAGTAACTTTCCCAGGATACTGTGATGCAATCCCGAGTGTGGCTCAGGGTTACCTCTTTTGGTAATGAAAATTCACCCCGAGCCACACTCTGGATTACTGCCAGGGAGGTTAAGAGACGCTTGCTTCTTGGGAGGAAAGCAATGGCAAACCTAGACAACATTATAAAAAGCAGAGACATCACCCTACCAACAAAGTGCCATTTAGTCAAAACTATGGTATTCCCAGCAGTAACCTTTGGCTGTGAAAGTTGAACCATAAGGAAGGCTGAATGCCCACTAATTTATGCTTTTGAACTATGGTGTTGGAGAAGACTCTTGAAAGTCCCTTGGAGGGCAAGAAGATCAAACCAGTCAATCCTGAATGAAATCAACCCTGAATATTCACTGGAAGGAAGCTGAAACTCAAATACTTTGGCAACCTAATGTGAAGAGGACTCATTGGAAAAGACCCTGATGCTTGGAAACATGGAAGGAAAAAAGAGAAGAGGACGACAGAAAACAATATACATAGATAGCATCATTGAAACAATGAACATGAAAATAAGCAAGCTCTGGAAGGCAGTGGACAGAAAAGCCTGGCGGGCTATGGTCCATGAGGTCACGAAGAGTCAGACACGACTAAACGACTGAACAAAGTAATAGTAATAGTTGTTCGTTGATAGTATTGTGGTTCACTATGTTGAAGGTCTTTAAAATTTCCGCAGACACTTGGTGGAGAAAAAGTGTTGATACTAGGAATCACTTGGTTGTATTCTTATTCTGCCTAGAGAATTATTCATATTTGCTTTAATGTACCAATCATTATAAAGAAATGGTGTCATCAGTTGGGATATTTCCCAGTTTGAAAATGAGTGTTTCAGAAGGTTAACTTTTATGCCTCCATCACTAGTAGAATATACGTGCCTTGCTTTTGCTACCTTGACACTCCATTCAGCTACAAGGGTCAAGGCAAAACAGCATTGTGTAAGCTCAGGATGGATTTCCAGTTTAAGCCTGCACAGGGCTGGGTGTTTTCCCACCATCATGTGACAGAGCAGGGCCAATCGCTAAGAACCAGGACCGAAACAGAATATTTTTGGACATTCTTGAAAGTTTCTGAATATTTTTGAATGGCTCTTCAAGTAACTGTGAATATTATGGGAAAACTAGATGTGGTTGTTTAGAATGAGGATTTGACCTTGATTATTTTATTGTTGTCTGTGTTTTTTTTTGTAAAATTTTCAATAAAAGCTGAATAAAAAAAAGAAACATACAGTAAGCCACAGACTTCTCCTTACCTAGATGCACCAGGTAGTTCCATTACTCCCTGAGGCTGAGCGGGCCAATAAGGGAATGAAGGAAAGAAGAGTATTTACTGCTAAGGGATCAGGCCAAGCAACACTTTAAAAAACAAGAGCTTTTCATTGTATAGAGTCACTGGTGCAAAAGCAAAAATCCATGTGACTGTAAGCCCTTTGATTTTCACAGAATTTACAGATCCTAAAAAAGGATAGACTGCTAGTTGTGCATTGCATACCGTATGTCCTGGGATTTACACCCCACTTCTTCATAGCATGTATATTTACTCCCTAACACATCCCTGGTTTATGGTATGGTAATGGAAACAAATCAAACTTTCAGGACTCAATACAAATTTTTGATTACAATGACATAGAAATGTTCCTTGTAAAATTGGTGTTGTGCTGCAGATTGCTATATTAGTAGTAAACAGATCAATGAACCACGCAGATCTATAAGCAGCAGTGCTGGCCTAATCCATCATCACTGGGAATTCAATAGCAGATCATTTGTATGTCACTCAGCAAGCAAAGAACAGAAAATGGCATTACTTGTATCTGAATGATTTTCGAAAGAGTGTTCATTTTGTCATGAAAGAAGTTGTATAGCTATAGCGGAATTCTCAGTCCATTTATTTTATTTTTGCACAGATCTAGATTGATACAGTCAAAAAAAGATTTTTACCATGACATAATCATAATGTTATTCACTAATTTTCTAAGACATTTATGATTGGCAGATTTAAGTACAGACAATATTTTTTGTAGATTTGTGATTGTAATTCTGAAAAGTTATTGGACTAAAGTAATTTTTTTGCAAATAAGTATTTTTTTAGCTGGTGTTTTTTTATGTTAAATTCTTTATTTAAAGCAAACCTTCACTCTAACTGTGAGGTTGTCCTCCACTGCCTCTTCACTCTCCCTCTCTTATCAGTATTACATGATTATATATTATTTTTTACAGGACTTTTTGTGCTGCAAACCAGCACTTCCACTCTGCCCACCCGGGCAAGACTTTGTAGCCTCCCCCGTCCTGTGCGCAGATGTGCTGCAGGGCTCGGATCCTTAGAGCACCCTGCAGCACATCTGTGTGCTGGGGTCAGGAGTAAGTAATATACAGAGTAATGGGGTCAGGAGTAGACATGTGCAAACTGAAATATTTCGTTTCAGAATTTCGTTTTCGTCCGAAAAATACATTTATTTAGTTACTCCCAAAATTCATTTTTATTCATTTTGTTTTTCGTTAAAAATTGCACTCGTCCGAAAATCCAAATTAATTAAGGTCAAATCTGTCATTGAAGACTTATGGTGTCTGTCGAATGTTCAAAGAAGATTCAACGGAGCAGCTAAACTGTATGATGCCGCAATCGTACATTTCCGATCGAATTTTCCGCCTACAAGCTAGCTGTAGTAGAATTCTAATGTTGTATGACTAGTAATAATTATATTTATTAATTATTTTACTAGTCAACCAACATTAGAATTTTTCTATAGCTTATGGGCAGATGCATTTGACCGGAAATGGAAGATTGCAGCGTCGTACAGTTTAGCTGCTCCATCGAATCTTCTTAGAACTTTCGACAGACACCATAAGCCAAGGATTCGACGTTTGTATGTTTTTCGTTGCTTTGTCGAATCTTCGTCGTTCATGTTGAATGGTCTACTCTACCCCAACAGTCAGCCAACTTTCACATTTGTTTCTCAATCTCCAAGTGCAATGGCGGGCGCGGCATCCGACGTTGTGTCAGATATTGATATGGAATTATAATATAGAATCTATAATAATAACCCCCCCCCCCCACCCACAACACGGGCAGCCTCTGAGGCTATCACAACACTAGCAACACTAGTATCACTATCAAGTTCACAACACTAACACAATAGAAGCAGATTATTATGAAAAAGTTAAGTTGAACGGTAGCTTGCTTCACTATTGTTCTGCTGCTGTGCTTATGCTTAATTGCTAAATAATTCAGGTTCTCTGACAAATGGACCAGCTAAGATTGACTGTCTTCTGAAATGATTCAGTGTGTGTGTATCTCTCTGCTAGCAAATCGTAAGTGAAATTAAGTTGGCTGTACGTGTGTACTTAGTTCTAGCTATTTTACTGCCCCTCCTCTTTGGTTACAATCGGCCAATAACATTCATCATCATCATTATTTTTATTTTACTTCCCCCACCCAATTCCAGCAGCGATCTTTTCTCTCTATGTTAAATCTTTTCTCTCTATGTAGAATAATCTTGGACTAATAGAGTTAAGGTTAGGCACATTCGACCACAGGTTCGATAGACACAGATTGTTATTGTCCACATCATGTCGAATCTCCTATCTATATCGAACTGTTGTCACAACGAAAATGAAAATAAAGCATTTGTTTATGTCGGATCTTTCAGTTTTCGTATTCTGCACATTAAAACGATAACGAAAATACCTGAAATTCGGACGAAAATGCATTCGGACTAAAACAAATGCACATGTCTAGTCAGGAGTAAGTAATGCTCAGAGTGATGGGGTCAGGAGTAAGTAATGTACAGTGTGCTGGGATCAGGAGTAAGTAATACACAGAGTGCTGGGGTCAGGAGTAAGTAATACACAGAGTGATGGGGTCAGGAGTAAGTAATGTACAGTGTGCTGGGATCAGGAGTAAGTAATGTACAGTGTGCTGGGATCAGGAGTAAGTAATGTACAGTGTGCTGGGATCAGGAGTAAGTAATACACAGAGTGCTGGGGTCAGGAGTAAGTAATACACAGAGTGATGGGGTCAGGAGTAAGTAATGTACAGTGTGCTGGGATCAGGAGTAAGTAATACACAGAGTGCTGGGGTCAGGAGTAAGTAATGTACAGTGTGCTGGGATCAGGAGTAAGTAATACACAGAGTGCTGGGGTCAGGAGTAAGTAATACACAGAGTGCTGGGGTCAGGAGTAAGTAATGTACAGTGTGCTGGGATCAGGAGTAAGTAATACACAGAGTGCTGGGGTCAGGAGTAAGTAATACACAGAGTGCTGGGGTCAGGAGTAAGTAATACACAGAGTGCTGGGGTCAGGAGTAAGTAATACACAGAGTGCTGGGGTCAGGAGTAAGTAATGCTCAGAGTGATGGGGTCAAGAGTAAGTAACAAACAGTGTGCTGGGATCAGGAGTAAGTAATACATAGAGTGCTGGGATCAGGAGTAAGTAATGTACAGTGTGCTGGGATCAGGAGTAAGTAATACACAGAGTGCTGGGATCAGGAGTAAGTAATGTACAGTGTGCTGGGATCAGGAGTAAGTAATACACAGAGTGATGGGGTCAGGAATAAGTAACATACAGAGTTCAAGGGTCAAAAGTAAGTCATTGCAGATGTTGGGGCGTAGCAATAGATGAACATCCAACTTGCCAGATTAGACCAAATCCTCTGTTTACATATGAACACTTTTACTTGGTAAAGGGCCTGCTCTACTACTGAGGCTCCTCTGAAAGTTCATGATCTGCAATACAAATTATAGTGCTCCAGCCATGTACTGAAATAACACTGTTCCACCTGCTGATAGATGTGAAGGAAAGTAGTATGTTCCATGCATTTTAATAACAAACTGGGCACATGAATCTTGATAATACACACATGTAGTATGTATAGGTGATGATCACTAGTGACCATCTCAGAGATAAATGATATACACACAATTGAGGCAGGACACACTATAAGCACAGGGAAGATGTGGTTGAACAGGACAGCAATATTTCACAGAACTAAGCAGTGTCCCTGTACTCCTATACACCCTCCCTTTATGTCAGTCACTACCACTCATCTGCTATGACTGTCCTGGTGCCCTTTATGGGGAAAATCACTAATTGAAGGGATCAAGTGGCCACTGAGAGCAATATGGGAAGAACAATTTAGCATACAGCTGTACAACTAATCAGAAGGTAAATAGTAAAAGCAGCACAGCCAATCAAAAACAGGGAGCAGGTAAACATCTTTTTAAAGCAGCAAAGGGATGGCAGAGCGAGGCCTTGAAAAATACAGGACAAACTGTGTTGTGTATTTAATCCATACACGGCAGAGCATTTTACTTAGAGAACCAGAATGATATGGTATTATATCTGGTATGGCAACCTTAGCTGTGCTAGTCTACAACATTCTTACGTATAATCATATATTTAAAAATACATTTCAGTGCAGTATAGAAGTGAAGGGTTATAAGTTCTGTTTTTTTTTTTATTGCTGCCATTGCCCACATGAGGGGAAATTTATCTACAAATCCTGCATCTCTAACATGAAAGGAAGTATGGGGGATTCTCTTGAACAAGACTACAGACAGCAATAAAACTATGACTGAGGATCAAATGCTCACTATACCCAAAAGAAAAAAAAATGAATACCTTTTCAAAAGAAACTTGTACTGTGAAGAAAAGTAGTCATTGGAGGGCTTCCACTAAAAATGCCTGCTTGTTGCCTTACCGTGGTTCAGTACATTTGTTGAAGCTATGTTGCATGCTTTGTCTGGGCAAATGTGTGGAGTTTGTGAACAAGGCAACGCAAAAAGGAAGAGCTACATTAACCTACCAATAAACTTTAGTTTCACTAGAATGAGACAACTGAAAGATAACGTAAACTCTGATTTAAAGTAACAGATCTGATTTAAGTTATCAGTTACATTCACTCTTTCTTTTAGTATATGAGGCAAAGCTTTGATAGAAGTTGAAGAGCAGAAAGATTTGACTAGGCGGCCTAGATAACGACACATGTCTTTGACACCCCTTAGCTGTGGACATTCAGTGGATAAAATAAATATTTTTCATGGGCTCTACTCAGTAATACACAGTCCATATTACAGCTGACATAGTGCTGTCACCAAACTTAGTTTGATAAACTCAAACAGCACCAGATAAAATTAAAATAGTCTGTGGTCTTCACACAGTGAAAACAACCTTTAGTTTGATCCTGTTTACTGGTACGTTACTCAAGGCATCAATTACCCACTTGTGGCTTTCGATAGTGTTTATAAACCCTTACACATACCCACTGAAGTGACTAGCCTCTCTGATACACATAGATGCAAACAAACTACAAAAGTTGTACCTATTTATCTATGCTCTCTCTCCTCTCTGCCCTGCAGCATTCTTAAACACACAGTTCAAGGACTTTTTCTCAACTTCTGGAGCTAGGGGGCAGGAATCTGATGTCACACACTGCACACAATGTTGAGGAGAGTTCAGTGTGCAATCTGAGACCTGAGTGGAGGGAAAGGACAAACCCCCCTCTATACACTATTACAGGAAAACATAGACAGCTGAGGTTGACAATTAACTGCTGTGTTCTGGGGAGATAGGGGCAGGGTATTCTCATTAGATCGTAGGTGGTGAACCTGTGGCCCTCCAGTTGTTGCAGAACTACAAGTCCCATGAGGCATTGCAAGGCTGACAGTTACAAGCATGACTCCCCAAGGACAGGGTAATGATGGAACTTTTTTGCAACAGCTGGAGGGCCACAGGTTGGGCACCATGCTCTAGATCAGGGGTCTCAAAACATTCTAAACAAAGGGCCAGTTTATTGTTCCTCAGACTCTAGGAGGGCTGGACTTGGGCTAGCAGGAGTGAAAATTTTCCTGGCATCAGTGGGAGCAAACATGTGGTATTAGGGGGAGGAATAGTGCCCCACTGTTGGAATCATAGGGAGGAATAGTGCCCCATTAATGGTGTCAGTGGGAGGAATAGTGCCCCATTAGTGGTGTCAGTGGGAGGAATAATGCCCCATTAGTGGTGTCAGTGGGAGGAATAGTGCCCCATTAGTGGTGACAGTGGGAGGAATAGTGCCCCATTAGTGGTGTCAGTGGGAGGAATAGTGCCCCATTAGTGGTGACAGTGGGAGGAATAGTGCCCCATTAGTGGTGACAGTGGGAGGAATAGTGCCCCATTAGTGGTGTCAGTGGGAGGAATAGTGCCCCATTAGTGGTGTCAGTGGGAGGAATAGTGCCCCATTAGTGGTGTCAGTGGGAGGAATAGTGCCCCATTAGTGGTGACAGTGGGAGGAATAGTGCCCCATTAGTGGTGACAGTGGGAGGAATAGTGCCCCATTATTGGTGTCAGTGGGAGAAATGGTGCTCCATTGTTGGTGTCGGATGGCAGAATAGTGTCCCGTATCAGTGGTAGGTTTAATCACTCAAGGGCCGGATAAAGGAAAGCAAAGGGCCGCATCCGGCCCTCGGGCCGCAGTTTGGAGACCACTGCTCTAGATTGTCTGGTGTTAATATAAACAGTTGAAAGTGGCTACAACAAAAACAGAAACAAAAGGCGCGCACACCTAGCGCGCCTTCCATTTCTCTTTTTCTTGTAGTTCCTTTTCAGATTACCCC
This sequence comes from Aquarana catesbeiana, assembly GCF_042186555.1. NCBI lineage: Eukaryota > Metazoa > Chordata > Amphibia > Anura > Ranidae > Aquarana > Aquarana catesbeiana. The sequence goes on from NC_133326.1 coordinate 168,153,652, forward strand.
ATCTGAGGAGGGCAGCATTCACCTAGTTTTGGGATACCATTTATACCTTTCACAGCACCATTTTATCTGACGTCTGTTACTCCACACCTTGCAAGACCTATTAGTGCTGGAAGTGACTGTGTTAGTTGAAAGTAGTTCATGCAGATAGCAAAAAAAGGAGACAGCAGAGAGGAATGACACTAGATGCTTTGGATTGAGACAAATACACACTATAGATGGATATACTGTGTTCATTCTTCATTTCAGAGGTTTACAACCATTTTAACCTTCATTATATTCCTTCTGTTTAGTGCGCCTAACCATAGTATGCATGTTATTAAAGGGTGACTTTGTGTTCTTTTTTGGGATGTGTAAGTGTGGTGTGACCTGAATAGTGTAGGTTGTGTGTTTCTGAGATCTACACACAATAAAACTGAAATCTCTAATTTTGTGTGTCTTTTGTCCATAGGGGAGCATTCTCGGAAGTGGTGTTAGCCCAAGACAAGGTGACTGGTAAACTTTTTGCAGTGAAGTGCATCCCGAAGAAAGCTCTAAAAGGGAAGGAAAGCAGCATAGAAAATGAAATTGCTGTTTTAAAGAAGTAAGTACCAATGACTTGAGAAAGCATTAACCGATAACAAGTGGTATAAATCTGTGTGATAAAAACTTATTGAACAACCTTTATAACAGCCAACAAGCACCCCCAGAAACAACCATTGTGGCATACTGAAAGTGGATGTCCCTACCAAAAGTGGAACTAAATCCTCCTATCCTTTATAGCCAAGGAAGCTGCCATCACAGATTGTGTTTGGTCTGCAGTTGCCATAATACTGCAAATGTGATCAGTTATGACACCAGTCATTTGTGGGCTTGACAGTACAGTTGAGAGCACAAGCAATTGTTAGCCTCGGTTCACACTGGGACGACTTGTCAGGCGACCTAGGTCGCCTGACAAGTAGCGTCCCGTTCAGTACAATGGAACCGTTCTAATCGGAGCGACGCAAGTCGCTCCGACTTAGAAAAAGGTTCCTGTACGACTTTGGGGGCGACTTGCATAGACTTCTATACAGAAGTCGTTTTGCAAGTCGCCCCGGCAGTCGTGTGCAGGTCGCCTCGCTGAGGCGACCTGCAAGTCGTGTTGCCCCTGTGTGAATGGGGTCTTACAGTTATCATTTACGGCATGCCTTGAATGTAACTGTTTTGGAAAACAGTTAAAATTAATGGATTTAGTTCTGCTCTAAAGCTGAAATAAATGGGTTGCAGGAGACACCATAGCTATGCTGATCTAGTAGACTTCAGCTTCTGCATATTGTTAACGCTAATGCAAAAATAAGGTGTTCTTGCTTATCTTAGCATACTTTACTTAAACCAACCATTTATTTTTTTCTCATTTTTTTATTCAGTTTTTTTGGTTGGTATTCATGCAGATCTCCCATAATGTCAGTTAACACTAATGCCGCGTACACATGATCGGACATTCCGACAACAAAATCCGACGGATGTTGGCTCAAACTTGTCTTGCATACACACGGTCACACAAATGTTGTCGGAAATTCCGATTGCCAAGAACACGGTGACATACAACACATACGACGAGCCGAGAAAAATGAAGTTCAATAGCCACTGCGGCTCTTCTGCTTGATTCCGAGCATGTGTGGAATTTTGTGCGTTGGAATTGTGTACACACGATTGGAATTTACAACGGATTTTGTTGTTGGAAAATTTGAGATCCAGAACTCAAATTTTGTTTGTCGGAAATTCTGACGGAAAATGTCCGATGGAGCCTACACAAGTTTGGAATTTCCGACAACAAGCTCCCATCAAACATTTGTTGTCGGAAATTCCGACCGTGTGTACGCGGCATAATACTGTTGGATGTGTGTAATAGTAATCAGAAGCTGTCAATCAGAACACAGTATTCATTACTAAAGTCATTCTAAACTGGTGCAGGCTGACTTCTGAATAGCAGTATAGATTACACCATTGCATTTTACACTATAAAATAGGCTCCAGTGGATAAATGCCAATGAATGAACAAGGCAGCATCAATACCAAGCTGCCAGTTTCCCAATTTAATGTACAATGATTTTCAGCTTTACTTTATCAGGAATCAGTAAAATGTCTCATGTATAAGACCCCCTACACCGAAAATCTGCTTTTCTGGCTTGACGCTCAGAGTTTCAAGCTGTTTTATACAAGTGTGGCTAGCCAGCACACATATGCTTAAGTGGATTTATGTAGAAAGAGAAAACAAGTACAGATCTGATATGATGTGAGAGCTTATGTAAATATCTTGTTCCAGAATCTCCCAATACAGCAGATGCTAAAGCATGATTTGAGTGTGAATGTACGTGACTTTTTATCTCTTCTCCCATTTCAGATTTGATGAGAACTTATGTTTTACATGGCATGACCATCTTATTAATTTGAATTGCATGAATATTCTGCTATTAATAAGCAACATTAGTATTGGAGGCCTTCTGTTTCATGTTTGCATACAACATTTAAAGCAATTACATTACACTTTTGCAAACCTTTTTAAGGGCAGCTGCATCTTTATAAGTTTCAACTACTAATAATTAGGGATGGGCTAAACACCCCCCGGCTCGGTTCGCACCAGAACATACCGAACAGGCAAAAAATTTGGCAGAACACACGACCACCGTTAAAGTCTATTGGACATGAACATGAATAATCAAAAGTGCTCATTTTAAAGGCTTATATGCAAGTTATTGTCATTAAAAAGTGTTTGGGGACCTGGGTCCTGCCCCAGGGGACATGGATCAATACAATTTTTTTTTTTTAAATGGCCATTTTTTCAGGAGCAGTGATTTTTTTTAATGCTTAAAGTGAAACAATAAAAATGAAATATTCCTTTAAATATCGTGCCGGGGGGGGGGGGGGGGGGTGTATAAAGTATGCCTGTAAAGTGGTGCATTTTTCCTGTGTTTAAAATAGTACCACTGCAAAATGACATTTCTAAAGGTCATTGTCATTTAACACTGATCACGGCTGTAATGGGTCTCGGCAATAAAGATAAAAATCATTAAAAAAAAGAGCATGGGATCCCCCCCAGTCCATTACCAGGCCCTTTGGGTCTGGTATGAATATTAAGGGGAACCCCCGAACCAAAATTAAAAAAAAAATTGCATGGGGGTCCCCCTAAAAACCATACCAGGCCCTTCAGGTCTGATATGGAAATTAAGGGGAACCCTACGCCAAATTAAAAAAAAAAATGGCGTAGGGGTCCTCCTTAAAATCCATACCAGACCCTTCAGTTCGAGGGCAGGACCCTCTTCACACAGGCACAGAGGCAGCAGCAGGAGCCATTGGCTCCTGCTGCTGTCAGTCAAATCCTGTGAAAGAGGAACAGGGGGCAGGGTTGAGCTGCGCTGTGTGTGTGTCTATAGATGCACACAACCTGGCTCAGAAGTGTGCCAGCAGATATGCCCCTTAGGAAGCAACATCCTATGGTGGCATATGAAGAAGAGGAGGAAACTAGAGCTCTGGCAGGGGACTCCAAAATAGGAGGATCGGGACCGCGCTGTGCAATACAATTGCACAGAGCTGGTAAGTATAATATTTTTGTTATTTTAGAGGAAAAAAAGGAATAATTCATAACCATTTTAAACTTTTTATTTGTGACCAGAACAATAGGTGAGTGGAAATCTTATAATGGGTACACGTGCTCCAGTGACATCTATCTGAAAAGGGATTTACCCTCACTTTGTAGAGATTTCCTCTCACTCCCTTTCTTTCTTTGTAGCAGACTTTGATAGAATAATACATTTTCCCTGTTCAGCTTGTGTTACCTTTCTGAATTAAGGTGGCACTAAACAATATCCCTATTTTTCAAAAAGAATCCATACACATGCACAACTTAATGGCCCTGTAATTTATTTCTCATGTATTGTTGCGTTTTTCTGCCTCCTTGTAAGATCCTCTAATAGCTCCTGAAGCTCTCCTCTTTCCCCTTACTTTCTTTTGTTTGAAACGAGCAGGAGATATTAGTTGTGGTTATGTGCACTGCACCATGTACACTGCAATTTCCATAGTCCATCTAGGGAGTGAGAGAGTGTGTGCTTGGTAGTTAAGATTGACCATGGAGAAAGAACGTATCTACCCTCTAACAGGACTTTAGATTAGAGCAGAAAAAAAGGAATTTGGAGAGGTGGGTTAAAAAAAAAGCAAACGTTCATTCTCACCTATGAGGCTACAGCACTGATCCAATGCTGCAGCTGTCCCCTATTGCCTCTATCACCGAAAACTGAGTGATCGCATGACCACTGATCACTCTTCTTGGTCTTCAGTGGATAGAGAGCTGGTGACTGTCAGTCACTGCACTCTGCTATGCCTTTCCAGTGCTCACTGGATTACCTGGCTGTGGGGGCAAACGTGGCTGGCTCAGGCTCCTAACAGCATTCTGAGAGGCTGAGCCAGCTGCCAGTTAGGCATCTGGACTGATCCTGACATTATTGTTGGGATTTCTGCAGAGCCTGGACTGTCTCTGTGAAGTCAGCCGGCAGCAGACTTTAGCTTGGTGTCAGCTGACACTGGTAGGAGTGCAGAAATAAGTGCACTCGTGTGACCCACAGAAGTATAGCCAAAATAGCTTTGGCTATACTTCTTCAAGAATACATACTTAAATAGAATACATTTTTTAAACCAGAATTTAGTGTCACTGTAAGCTCTTTTGCAAGGTCTTTTCTAAAAATTACTATGCTATCTGTGTTCCCAGCACTGGACCAGGCTTGGGTGCTAAAGCATCTCAGTAGCATTTATTAAGCATACCATTCCGATTTTAGTTCATACAGTCTGAGTATGGTCTTTAGCACCAAGCTTATGAAATATAAACTATACATTCCAGAGCTGTCATTTGAGCGTACTGTGATCTTAGAGCACAGGGAAGATATTACTTTCATCTTGGAAATTATTAATATGAACATTATAATTGGTGATAGCTCATACTGCTATAATGGTATTTTAAGTAAATAAAAGGCACACACATAAAACCCAAACTTCTCCGCTATATTAGCAGTTGGTGCTCTGAAATTAATGGTAGTATGCTATAAAAAATTGCTTATAAGGGAGAATTATAAAGTTAACCCTTTCATGACTAAGCCTATTTTTGGAATTTGGTGTTTACAAGTTAAAATCCGTATTTTTTGCTAGAAAATTACTTAGAGCTCCCAAACATTTTATATATATATATATATATATATATATATATATATATATATATATATATATATATATATATTTTTTTTTAGCAGAGAATCTAGAGAATAAAATAGCGATTGTTGCAATATTTTATATCACACATCACACGGTATTTGTGCAGCGGTGTTTTAAACGCAAATTTTTGGGAAAAGGGACACTTTCATGAATTTAAAAAAAAAAACAAACAGTAAAGTTACCCCAATTTTTTTGTATAATGTGAAAGATTATGTTACGCCGAGTAAATAGATATCAAACATATCACGCCTTATAATTGCACGCACTCGTGGAATGGCGACAAACTACAGTACCTACAAATCTCCATAGGCGACGCTTGACATTTTTTTTACTGTTACCAGGTTAGAGTTACAAAGGAGGTCTAGTGCTAGAATTATTGCTCTCGCTCTGACGATTACGTTGATACCTCACATGTGTGATTTGAACACTGTTTACATATGCGGGCGTGACTTCCGTATGCGTTTTCTTTGCTGCGCAAGCTCACGGGGACGGGGGCTCTTTAAAATTTTTTTTTTCTTATTTATTTTATTTATTTTTATATTTATAAATTGTGTTTAAAAAAAAAATTTTTTTTGATGACTTTTATTGCTGTCACAAGGAATGTAAACATTAAAGTAGATTAAAGTAGATTGAAAAATAACAGACTTACTGGCTGGTTCAACAGGTGAAAATAAAGGAAAACAAATACTAGAAAAAAAGAAAACAAATGCAACCACCACATCTAAGAACCAGTAAGCTGCAGTATGCCAAATGTTTGTGTTTGGGTTTATGAATGCTCTAATCCAGATACATAGTTGAAATACATATATGTGAATTGTCTTGCCTACCAAAGAAATTGTAATATTGCTCAGCCAGACTTGTGAGCCAGAGAGCCCTGCCAAACAAGTGCAGTCAGATTGATTACAATCAGTACTCTGTTTTCTCCACTCTTGTCTCCTGCCAGCAAGCATTCAGTATTACAAAGACACAACTTTGCAATGCAGTACAGCCTAATTGGCTTACTGTGCTACAGCTTCCAATCCCAAATTAGGTTCCCTTATGCAGTGAATTGCAATGTCAATTTCAATAAAAAAGCAAATTCAGATACATAACTATATTAAATTGTAATTTGTTCAGCTTTAACTTAACTTCAACTTAAGGATTTAGTCGTTTTGAAAAATGCATCTAGGTGCAGTGAAATAACTGATAAATCTATATATACAGTAACTGTTACTGAAGAAGGGAGACTGTACATGAGAATGTACACTAGGCTCCAATCACACCTGGACATTTTGAATCGCGGACAAAATCACTGCGATTCTGCTTGCGATTCAGAATCGTGGCAAAACGCTTGACGCGTTTGCGATGCCATTATTTCTCAAGGGAACCCTAAACGCGGGGTGATTTTTCTGCGATTACCGCACAACCAATTGCGGCAAAATGCAGGACGCGTGACGCCCAAAAGAAGTTTGCAGTCCGCGATTTTGTTTTGTGATTTCTCTTGCAAACTTTTGCGGCAAAATTGCACTGCGTTTGGGGTGCCATTGAGAAATGGCATCACAAACACCTCCCGTGTTTTGCTGCGATTCTGCAGGCAGGATTGCTGTGTTTCCGCCCACGATTCAAACCACCCAGACCTGAATGGAGCCTAAAATGGACAAGGCACCAAGATGTACACCTGGCTGGCCAACTGGTGAATCCCCCTGTGAAAGCTTTGTTCTCGTTTCCCTCTTAAAGCAGACAAGTGGCCACTGGCCATGAAAAAGATTTTCCAGAATACTGGAGAAGTGTTTTGTATGATAACAGTTATGAACGCATTTCTACTTAGAGCGTTGACAGTGATGCTCAAAGCAATCACATTGCTTGCTTTTATCAGCTGTGAGAGCTTAGTGGCATATGGTAAAGGCAAGAGGCACGGCTCTCAGAAAAACAGCCCAGACACACCTTTTCAGCACACGTTCCAGGATGATCTAAGGAGTAATGTCAGTTGTGCACCAGCATTTATGCTTCAAAAGTTATAACTTCTCTAGCCTCCTGGCCAGCAATTTACAAATGTTTTGATATCACACAGCCATTTAATGTTGCATGGACTCTCTGGCTCCAACAGAAAACCCAAATCTAACTCTCTCCCTTAAGTCCCACCTTTTATCAGGGAATTGTGGCTTCTCAGCAAGATGTAATAGCTGACGTCTTTTATCTAAGGCAGAGGTCTTCAAACTACGGCCCTCCAGTTGTTCAGGAACTACAATTCCCATAATGCCTAGTCATGTCTGTGAATGTCAGTGTTTTACAATGCCTCATGGGATGTGTAGTTCCGCAACAGCTGTAGGGCCGTAGTTTGAGGATCCCTGATCTAAGGAAACATTACAGTCTGGGCACCACACACACCACATCCAGTATTACCCCTTGTATCCTCCAAGCATACCTCCCAACATTTTGAGATGGGAATGAGGGACACCTACTAGCAAATGCATGTAGGCATAGGACACGCCCCCTGCCACACCCCCTTAAAGGAGAATTATCCAAAAAAAACAAAAACAGGTTAATTAAATCCACAAGGGCTTTTTTTACCACTACTATTCCTTTATATTGGCTTTTAAAATTTACAAATGCAGCAATTGAGAATTTGTATGAAAAGTTTAGACTGGGAAACACTTTTTGAAAGATAAAAAGGGCATTTTATATACAACTATATAGATCAGACCAAAATGAGAGACAAATGAGGGGGAGAGAGGGACAGAGGGACATTGCTCCAAATCAGGGACAGTCCCTCCAAATCAGGGACAGTTGCGAGCTATGACCAAGGCCATGTGGCGCACAGGTCCCTAAAGTGTTACTAAACCCAGTAATATGAAAACAGTTAATCTGCCCCCCACAGTGCCCACAGCTTATAAATCTTCTTTTTACATTAAAATACACTATATACCTTTTTGGATAATCTGTATACCACAGTTACATGATAAACTGCACAGTTTCTCCAGTGCTAGGAGATAGAAGAAGATTTCCACTACAGCCTGTATACATGCCCATACGTGTGATGTCAATGTAGCAAAGTCTTTAGCCTCTTCCAGTCTAATGAGGACCTCTAAGGCCAAAGACAGATGACATCCTTCTGTAAGTAGTGCGTTGTGAGGCATAGTGGGTGCAAGGTGTAAGTTGGGCGCCAGACACTTCTTGACAAGAGTTTATTTCTTTTACAGTCTTTCTTTTATGAGGGAAAGAAGGTTAGGGCCAGGACACCCTTAAGCAGTTGCAATTTCAATTGGCAGACTCCAAGACTTCAATAGGAGGACAGCCATACAGGGAAAGGCCCCAGCAAGGTGCCACATCTGCATGTGCAGGATTGCTGTCTCCTATGATAACAGTCTTTAACAGTTCCTAACACAAATTGTAACAGTCCCATCAGCTTCACTACAACTTCTACTTGTATTTCTTCAGCCCCTTGAGCTCCTGGTCTCTCACTGGACCCTCTGATTCACTGACTCTGAATCCCTGGAGCTCCTCAAAGCTTTGTGGAGGTATCTCCCTCAAGCGTCACCAATGCTTGCCTGCTGAGTCCCTAGCTTGGCACTGAAGATACTTCTCAAGCTTTACCCTTGCTAACTGGCTCGGTCCCTGGCTTGACTCACAAGGCTGCTCTGCAAGCGTCACCTCTGTTAGTTGGGTCCCTGACTTGATCACAGTTTGAAGTTTCCCGATTCTCCACCGTGCCCGTTCAGTGAGAATGCTATTCCGGTACTTGCTTCAGTTACTCACTGTGGTCCCTGATAAAGGTGATTGGTCCCTTTAGTGGCGACAGCTCCCCTTCTACCTCCAACTGCGACAGGTTCTCTGGCCGGCAGAACCGTCACTTCTGGTTGGACTGCAAATCCCAACCCTGCACTTCCCTCTTACTTCTGGATAGGCCCTCACACAGCCTGGCAGCCAGATGCCCCCGGGATAGGCCCAATCTCTGGCTTAGCAGCCCGTATGACCCACATCCACCCAAACAGCCATCCAGGTGGCACGGACCCTAGATCACCTGACCATCACAATATATAGGCTCTCCCAGCAGGCCAAGGGATTCAAGAAAACCCCTGCCCATTAGCTGAGATACCCCATATACCCATAACCTGACCTTGAGTTGTCCTTCTCATATCTAGTACCAAGTGCCCGGCCACCTACCAGTAGAAGAGAAAAGCACAACAAAGCCAAACTTAGGGAGAAATCAATAGATCTCTAACAATTGACTAAGGCAAGTAAATCTGTGAGCAGCATCCCTGACTAAACCCCAGGGTGCTACATCAATATCATGGGACCTGGCTAGCTCTGAGAACAAGTAAATATTCTCTCCAGCATAAAAGACACAACTGAGCATGTGCAGGTCGGCTACCCTTCCTATGTTAGCTGGCCTTCCCCAGATAGACAGTGCAGGGAGGGAAGGCTCTATGCATACAGGATAAAACAGCCTTTTTATACAATGCAGAGGATTAACCCCTTAAGTTCCACAGGGAGTATAACAAGCATGCTATGCTGCATATAAAGACTGATTTTACTTTTTGGGTTTAGTAACACTTTAAGACTGAGCTCACATGGTGCTAGATGCACCCAACAAATGTGTTTTGAAGGCTTTGTGGAACCCATGCTGTCAATACTCTCCTGCTGAGAAGCAATGAAAACCAATTGAATGCTGCATGCAATGTTAAGGTCAAAATTTTACAGTGTAAAGGCTGAAAAATAGGGAAATGACTAGTATAAGCCATTTTGCTCAGTGTACTCTTTTGGGTTTTGTAGAATTGTTGAAAACAAGTTGGGGTTTGCAGTCCGAGTGAATATAGCTTATATCTAGCATTAATGTGATAATCTTATACTGTAAAAATATTAAATGATTCATTGTTAAAGTTTAACAATCTGGAAAGGCATTATCTAGAGACTGTAAATGTAATTATCAAGATCAAAAAACCCTCAGGGCTTTATTAGTAATTAAAAGCTGATTGCAAAAGCGGCTGTTTAATACTCACTGTAAACTAGTATGATTACACATAGCTTTATGACTTTACAACATCTGCATAAAAATAACATTAAAAACAAAATTAACCAGTGCATAGATTGCATAGTGCCTTAGTATTTTTGTTATTTTTACCATATATCTTTAATTAGGAGGCTATCTTGCAACTTTAAAATGCAGAACATGTTAAGGGGGCACTATGCTACATAAAAAGTATTGTGGCAATGCCAAGGATAATAAGAATTTGGATTAGAATTTTCAGTTTAATTTGTTCTGTTACAGTGGTGTGTACTACTAGTTCACCAGAAATGGCACTTTTTCATAAATGTGATAGCGAAATCCTCAACCACCTAAAAAGACTAGTGTAATGTATTTTCAGTGGCTAGAATTGCAATCACAAGGACTTGGAACCAGTTGATGGTGCCTTTTGAGTATGTCAAACAAAAGCTAAATGTTATCATGATCAATGAAAAACTCCCGTGTATACTCAATAATACCCAAGCCAAATGTGATAAAATGTCGGATCTATGGATACAGCATCAGTAGGCTAGCGAGACCTCAGGAACACCAATTTTGCTTACCATTACCCACACCTTCTTTCTTCCACTTGTTTTCTACCTCCTTCCTTTCCTTCTTCTCACTTCTTTAATATGCTGTGATTTCAACTGTTAGGTTAGGCTTATTTGGTACTATCTGCTTAATTATGATGTGGACTAGGGACTTTTATGTATGAAATGAACCAGAATGTATATTTATAAGGTATGGTGATAACCTTTTTAAAGAGGAACTGCGGGTCTATTGTGTGTCTATAGGGAGATTCGCCCTGTTGTCCTCTATTTATCTCAGGGACCATTATCCCCAGAATAAAAAGTGCTGGGGAATCAAAATATACTCAAAATCAAAAACAAAACGTTTTAGCTAAACATGCACTTTAAGATCTGCCACAATGAGCATCCAACTAATGATCTCCTTATCTCCCTGCTTTTTATGTTTTTTACTTTTATTTATTGCTGACTCCATCGCTTTTAATGGTAATTCTCCAATAACATGAAAGGTACTCTTTCAAAAGGAGGGAAATTAGCTTTCTGGAGAAAATGAGTCAGTTGAAAATGAAAAAAAAACATTAAACAATTTTATTTTCTCATATACAAAGTCCATTTTTTTACTAAAATCTGTGCATGCTGCTTTCTGCATATTTTGCAAGCACAAATTTCTGGTTCAGCTGCTGGGTCAACAGTATTTATCTAGTATCCATAAATGATGTGCATATTTTTCTGGCCACTGTGTCCCATGCTCGATAGCACAGTGCACAATTTTCTAGCATGGTCCAAATATATAATTTGAACCTTACTGCACACTTCTGAAGAATATGACTTGCTTATAATCGCCAGTAGCATTTCATTTTCCACTGTAATCTTATGGCCTTTATGTTAGCAAATAGGGAAATTTAAACCTTGTTATGCTAACAAGTTCCTGTTTATTTCTACAGAAAATATGGCTTAGAATATTATTTCATTGACATTGAAGCATAACTGATCTCCCTCTTTTCCGCTGCCTGCTGTTATGTAAGCAGCTTAATGAAAATACAAATCCTGTTCAATATAATTCTCTCTCTGTAAAAAAAAAAAAAAGAAAAAAATAGTTTTCCTGCACGTGAAAGCAATCTTTCTTATTCAAAGTCCGGGACCTGTGTTAAGTCTATTTTAAGAACATACATCAACCTAAAACAATTAGCATCCGCATGAGACTGCAGAATAAACCAATTAATGTCTGTGGAGAGCTTATGTACACCTGGGAATAAAGTCAAACGAATACATTTAGTCCAGAGTGAACATTAGGGTAAAATAATAGCAAATGCTGTTACCTGAAAGAAAACACTTGTAATCAAGTGTACCTGTCAACTACACACTACAGATCAAGCCATTTTGTGACCAAATCCAGTGTGTCAATGGCAGTTTTTTAGGCAAAAAGTAATGCCGCGTACACAGGATCGGAAATTCCACCAGCAAAAGTCCGATGAGAGCTTTTGGTTGGAAAATGTGACCGTGTGTATGCTCCATCGGACTTTTGCTGGTGGAATTCCAGCCAGCAAAATATTGAGAGCAGGTTCTCAATTTTTCGGTCGGAAAAAGTTTTGATCGGAAATTCCGATCGTCTGTACCAATTCTGACGTGCAAAATTCCTACGAATGCTCGGAAACAATTCGACACATGCTCGGAAGCATCATTTCTCGGCTCGTCGTAGTGTTGTACTTCACCGCGTTCTTGACAGTCGAAAGTGCAGCGAACTTTTGTGTGACCGTGTGTATGAAAGCCAAGCATGAGCGGAATTCATCCAAGATTTTTCAGACGGAAAATCCGCTCGTGTGTAGGCGGCATAACTCTCAAAATCAGACCATAATGTGTAGTTGTGTTGATTCTGGTGTGGCTTTCTCACTTCTTTTACACCAAATTAACAGGATCACTTAGTGACCTCAAAGCAGCCGGGAACACAAATAAAGGCAGTTGAGGAGTAATGTTCCTGTTTATTTCCAGAGAATAGTGATTGCTACAGCTTGAAGACTTTTGAATTTCAATAACTCTCTAAAGTATACCTGTCATGAAAGAAATATTCATGCTGTCCATGAGGACCTCTTGTTGTAAGATTGTTTGTTTCCTGGTTGTCTGGCTTTGGCTTCAATGGTTTCTGAGTCACTAACCAAAGAGTGTACGGATAAGGAATTCTGACTTTCTAATGAAAGCTGCAAGTCTTTTTGGGGATGTCTCTACATCTAGAGAGTGACATTTTTACACATTATTCTTTGCAAAATAGCTAAAGCTCTGTCAGATTGGATGGAAAGCGTCTGTGAACAGCAATTTTCAAGTCTTGCCACAGATTCTCAATTAGATTTAGGTCTGGACTTTGACTGGGCCATTCTAACACATGAATATGCTTTGATCTAAACCATTCCATTGTAGCTCTGGCTGTTTGTTTAGGGTCCTTGTCCTGCTGGAAGGTGAACCTCCGCCCCAGTCTCAAGTCCTTTACAGACTCTAACAGATTTTCTTTTAAGGTTGCCCCGTATTTGGCTCCAACCATCTTCCCATCAATTCTGATCAGCTTTCCTGTGCCTGCTGAAGAAAAGCATCCCCACAACATGATGCAGTCACCACCATGTTTCACGGTGGAGATCGTGTTTTCAGGTAATGTACCGTATTAGCATTCCGCCACACACAGCGCTTTTAGACCAAAAAGGTAAATTTTGGTCTCATCTGACAAGAGCACCTTCTTCCACATGTTTGCTGTGTCCCCCACATGGTTTCTCGCAAACTGCAAACGGGACTTCTTATGGCTTTCTTTTAACAATGGCTTTCTTCTTGCCACTCTTCCATAAAGGCCAGATTTGTGGAGCGCACGACTAATAGTGGACAGATTCTCCCCTGAGCTGTGGATCTCTGCAGCTCCTCCAAAGATACCATGGGCCTCTTGGCTGCTTCTCTGATTAATGCTTTCCTTGCCCAGCCTGTCAGTTTAGTTGGATGGCCATGTCTTGGTAGGTCTCCACAACTTTATCCCTGACCTGTCTAGTGTGTTCCTTGGCCTTCATGATACTGTTTGTTCACTAAGGTTGAATAACAAACCTCTGAGGGTTTCACAGAACAGCTGTATTTATGCTGATATTAAATTACACACAGGTGGACTCTACTAATTAGGTGACTTCTGAAGGCAATTAATTCCAATAGATTTTAGTTAGGGGTATCAGAGCAAGAGGGGCTGAATACAAATGCACGCCACACTTTTCAGATATTTATTTGTAAAAAAATTTAAAACCATCTCTCATTTTCCTTCCACTTCACAATTATGTGCCACTTTGTGTTGGTCTATCACATAAAATCCCAATAAAATAAATTTACATTTTTGGCTGTAACATGACAAAATGTGGAAAATTTCAAGGGGTATTATTACTTTTTCAATGCATTGTATATCTTATGAATAAGAGATTGCGCTTCTTTTTTTTTTTTTGAATCAAGGAAAAATGTTATTGAGATAACAAACAGTTTATGTCAGATATACAACTGAGTGCAAGACATTTTACCATTGTTATACATAGAGATGGTACAAATAACCTACATATATAAGCATAGAACATCGGTTTAGTCATGACAGCCATGATACAAAGTAACCAGTGAAATCCAGAAATGCAAAATACCTCTCATATATAACATACAAATGTGAGTACCCCATCAGGAAACAATATTCCCAGTATATAACAAAAATAGAAAAAGGGTATATTAAAAAAGAAAAATAAGTAAGACACAAAACAAAACCTGAGAACCATGGCCTAGACATATATAACATAATGCAATGAGCACATTCTCAAGCAAAGCAAAAGTGCCATACTGACCTCAGCAGGGATCAACCCTGTAGAAGCCTATTCTTCATCAATTGATGTGGTGCAAGACCTGGGCTAACCATAACTGACACATTGAATACAATTTGAGGGGTACATTTCTGTGCTGATAAGTGAGTTTTTCACGTATTTCCATGTTATTGACTTGATTCACCCATTGCCTCTTAGTTGGCACCTGAGGTGATATCCAGTACCGAGCTACCAATTTGAGAGCGAGGTACAGCAATCGCAGTAATGCTGTATGACCGTGCGGTGTAAGCAACTCTACCTCCAAGGCACCTAGTAAACAGGGTCACTCAAGAGGTGAAATTGGAAGACATGGGAAGTAGTAGAAATAACACTCAAACAGTATCGAAACAGCTTAGGGCACCTCCATATCCTATGCAACAAGTCGCCATCATCCCTTTCACATTTCAGACACAAGAGAGTGGCTCTTCTACCCCATCTGTGAAGCTAAACTGGTGTCCTGTATGCTCTATTGTCAAAAGCCATGAATCAGACTGAGACAGAAGGACAGTTAAATCACACTTGTTTAAATGATAAAAGTAAATAGAACAAACTTAGTCAAAACATAGCCAGAGTTCAGGAACCGGAACGGATAGTCAGACAAGCCAAAACTTCAGGGAGCCAGAGATGAGTGTAGTAGAACTGCAAGCAGGATCTGGAGCCAGAAGAAATGTCAGCCAAGCAAGTCTTTAACAGGAACACAGGAGAGAGCATCTCTAGAGATGTGACCAAGGCGAACGCAGAGATCATCTGGGCTGGACGGCTTAAGTAGGCAGGACTGACGAGCAGGATATCAACAGGTGAGTCACTGTGGAGAGATAGGAGCTGGCAATTAGCCGATAGCTGAGCGGCCAGCTTTGAGAAGGAAGGGCTGAGCCCAGCCCTGATATCTATGCAGCAGGTTTAAATACGGGACGTTTTTGAGAGGCTAAGATCGACACTAGTGGAGTAGAAGACAAGCATAGTTCCCACTTATCACTGTTTATAGCCCCCAGATCTTTTTCCCAACGTTTCCTACACGGGAGTTTGGATGCATCATGTGTAGAGTGAAGAGAAATAGAATAAACCCTAGAGATCATTCCTCTTTTATCTTTAGCCAGCAAAACATCAGACATTAATGGGAGAGATTGCTCTTGGACTACTTGGCCTGTGTACCACCCATTGACAGTGTAAGCCAACACTCCACGAAGAATGTTTACCTTCATAGTTGCCAGCTGATTTTCAAGGCTAGTCGCTGGGTTTGAAGGCTTTTTATTGTAAATATTTCTGACGTGGTGTAATCCAACCAACTCTAAAGAAACAGCTCACTTATTCTGCCCGCTGGAAACTATTTTTGTCATATAATCATGGCTTTTAGTTGTATTAAATCAATAGCCACAAAAAACCTTACCACCTGATCTGCTTTCCAGAAAAAAATGTTATATAAGATACAGCAAATTACTTTTTGATTTAATCTTCCTCCACTTAAATGGGAGAAACAAAATCTACTGTGAGTGCAACCATTGGTGTTTTTATATAATAGCAAAACCAGCCCATTTTAGTGATCCTCACAAGTGGCACTACATGGCAGTGGATTTTAACTCAAACAATATTATATATACATGGAAGAAATCACCGGTCAGAGTTGTACTAAAACAGACACTGCTCAAATCTTGGCCGATTCCTGTTAGCTTAGCCAAAATTTTAGCAGCGTGTAGGCCAGTGCACCTCCGTTCAACAAAAGCTGATTGTTCATTTGACTTTTGTCGAAAGAGCCTGTCAGAAAATGTATAGCCAATCAGTCACTGCAGCCAATCAGCCACAGTCACTTTTCATGTATCAGCATCGGTGCCGGCTGTGAGAATACAATAGCTTGGCAGGGTTTTTTTCCCATTTATGCTGTTTAGCATGTATTAAAGAATATGTTAGATTTCTTTTGTTCAGCCCGAATTAAAGAAATCTTTGAGTGTACGGCCTGCTTTATTTACCAGGACCTGCAGATTAACCAGAATGCCATAAGAGGATCCTTACTAACAATAACTTACAAAGCCATCTACAACTTGGCCCTAAGCTACCTCACTAACCTAGTCTCAAAATACCAAGCAAATCGTTCTCTTCTTTCCTCCCAAGACCTCCAGCTCTCTAGTTACCTTGTCATCTCCTCCCATGCTCGCCTCCAGGACTTCTCCTGAGCCTCTCCCATCCTTTGGAATTCCCTACCCAAAACTGTTGAATTATCTTCTACTCTATCCACTTTTAGGTGATCCCTGAAAACATTTCTCTTCAGAGAAGCCTAGCCTGCCTCCTCCTAACAACTGTACTTTTATCTTCACCATCAGCCCATACCCCACAGTTATTACCCTTTGTATCACTTGACCCTCCCTTTTAGGTTGTAAGCTCTAAGGAGCAGGGCCCTTTGATTCCTTCTGTATTGAATTGTATTGTAACTGTACTGTTTCTCTCAACATTGTAAAGTGCTGCACAAACTGTTGACGCTATATAAATCCTGTATAGTAATAATAATAATCATACTAGATTTCCCATCCTGATGCTTTGTTGGCAATACCAGCTTTTTCAAGGGACAGTTTTTTGTATATATTTTTAAGATATCATTTATTATTTTTACCTTTATTCAGAAGACATAGCCAATGATACATAAATATATAATATTGTTTGGGTTAAAATCCAATGTAGCACGCCTGTGAGGATCACTATAGTTGATGGGTTTTGTTTGGTTGTATTAACTCACTCTTTGGTTGTATTAAATCACTCTTTGGTTGTGTTAAATCATTCTTTTGTGATGAGATCTCCTTGCTTTCGCTCCTGACTTTGCACCTGGAGTCTCTTGCTTACCTTCTGCATTCCCTATAAAATTTTATTTTCTATAAAATGAATGACAAATTTAACAAGGATAATGAGAGACCCTTCATAACAATTGTGGCATCAGTTTGGATGAGCTCTACCTTAAAGTGGCTCTTAGACGTCTTTCACTCATTCACATTGGCAAGTTCCTGTAAAAGAAGAGGTATACTCACCTCTCTAGCGGCCCATGTCTCCAACCATTCCACTGTTGCAATGCTGTATCTTCAGTAAGACACTGGCAACTGGCTGTTCCCAAGAATACGGATGCCTGTGTCCCCCACTGTGTGCCATGGTTTCTTCTTCAAATCCCTATGTCACTACAGCCTGCAGCACTGTCAAAGTTTAAGGGAAGGAACGCTGGCACAGTGGGAGACACTGGCATCAGACGCTCCCAGAAGTGTTGAACTCTGAGTCTAATGGAAGTTGCAGTAGTGGAACAGAGAGAAGATAGGAGAAAACAGTAGACTCTCCTGTTACATGTTCCTACTATTGGAATTTATTGAAAGACCTCACATGGTTGCCTTAATGTTTGTAGATCAGTGAAAAGCACTCAAAGTAAATTAGGAGAGAAAGGCCATACCTACCAAGCAGACAGACGGTTTGAATGCTTTAGCATCTCGTACTCAAGGTAGGTAATGTAGGTTTGTTGTGCATATAACTTTCCTTTTCTGTAGTCCAGTTCAGACTGCTTTTCATGTTTGAGCTTTCCAATCCCCCAGTGTCTTCTCAGTCTTCCGACACATTTTGAACTTCTGCTGTAAAGTGTTCAGGATATATTGCTGAGAGCCCTTCTGCAACTCTTACGGGCGTTCAGCTAGGGAAAAAGTACCTTTTCATTTATTATACTTTCTATACTTTGTAAAATTGGATGAGAGCAAAGGCTGGAATGAGACCTGTGAGATTTCTGGTTTGAAGAATAGAAGAAAACAAATGCTTTGTATCCTGGGTTTCTCCAGAGAATTGTGTGATTTTGAACTCTGCTATTGAATAAATTGTTTCAGTGTGTTATATGCCGTGCCTGATCACGGCCACCACCATGAAGGCCTTCCTGGGTATTCTTTGAATAGCTAATGAAATTCTTTCCCTATGGGAATCTAACAAGTGGCACTTGCTTTCCAAGGATTTCATCACATTTACTTAACATAAATGGCTTAGTAACATCTTTGCACCTGTGGGACTATTCAGCTGCTAAAATACCTGTACAGTTCCAAACAAGGTCAACAACTATCCCTAATAGTATTTGCTGTTTAGCATTCATGGGTGATACGCCTGTTATTCAGATAAAGTCAGATTTGTTTTCAGTATACAGTACTGTACATAGATCCTTTTTGATTGTATAAGTATTTTGTTTCAATATATATTTACATAGTGCCAACATACACTGCAGTCATTTATGGAGAAAGTCATAGAAATAACTTGCCTTCCAATGTACCTATACTAACGGAAGGACCAGTGCAGGCACTTGGCCAAAAAACAGTAAACAGCACAGCTCTGAGCTGGAGTTTGAGATGGCATACTTAGAAAGAGTAGCTGATTGGATTATGTATGAGAAAGGTGAACTTAAGGTTCTCCAGCTGTATTGGGTCCTCTAAATTCACCTGGGGTCTTCACTTTAAGGGGACTATTTTTGTTGATTGACGCTTGCTGCATCACACACACACACACACACACACACACACACACACACACACACATATATATATTGTGTTATTTTTATATATATATATATATATATATATATATATATATATATATATATATATATATAGGGACTACACACTATATTTAAAGATCTAAGCAGTGTACTCTTATGGCATGGTTTTCCTCTGATTTATGCACAAAGCCAAATTTGTTTCAGCTTTGCTT